>NW_023270323.1:38962844-39562844 GCF_011800145.1 Mirounga leonina
CTTTCTTTCTTTCTTTCTTTCTTTCTTTCTTTCTTTCTTTCTTTCTTTCTTTCTCTTAAGATTTATTTATTTGAGAGAGAGAGAGAGAGGTAGGGGGAGGGGCAGAGGGAGAGGAGAGAATCTCAAGCAGAGTCTCCAATGAATACTGAGCCCGGCTTGGGGGCTCGATCCCACGATCCATGAGATCAGGACCTGAGCCAAAACCAAGAGTCAGTTGCTCAACTGACTGAGCCACGCAGGTGCCCTGCCATCTCGGTCATTGCTATGCTTACTTTTACCATCTATTGGCTGATGGATCCCAATGTATTTATTTCCTGCCAAGACTTCTGATTTGAGTCTCCTCCCCTTTTCTCCCATTTCCGCTCTCTGTATTATCTGTCTATCCATTCATGCATGCACACATCTCTCCATCTATCTTTCTAATATGTTTATCTATGTTCTACTGGGCGTCTCCATCAGGTGTCTCACATTCTGCAAACTGAATCCATTATCCTCTCCTACAAACCCAGATCTTTAGGTGTGGCTGAACTCAGGGGACTCAAACATGATCATCAAGACAAAGCCATGTTTGCTTCATCCCTTGGTCCTGCTTTCCTCAGGGTTGGCATCATTCCCAAGCATTTTCTACCATTGCAAGAACAACATAGCTCCTAATAGATTCATAGAAAAAGAGATTTTTCCCCCTTCCCCATAGTTCCATTAAAAGTCTTGGTACTGAATCTCTATGACTCTATCTGAATCATGTGTCCATTCAAACCAATCACTGTGCCCCAAGGTTATCCCATGCCCTCTGATTTGCTAGCTTTAGGCCATGAGCTCACTCTTGTAATTGGGGATATGATTAGCTTAACCCAGTCACATGTACTGAGAGTGGGGGAGGTATGATTTACCACAAATCATCTTAGGGATGTGCTGTTTTCAAAAGAAGTAGGGGATGCATTCTGGGTAGGTTGGACTACTAGTCTCCCATTTGGGAATTTTAAAATACACTGGCTTTCTTAGACCCACTGCCTGGCTTCACATCCTCAGTGTATCTCCTTTACTTTCAGGATGAACTTCAGACTCCTTACCAAGGCCTTCAAGTTTCTATCAACCTCCTTGACCCCATCTCAGTTTGGCTCTGCCTTCCTTACTACGGTCCAACCACACTGGCTTTAGTTTGTACCTGATTTAGGTCATTCTCTTTTCTGCCTTAGAGTCTTTAAACATTGCTATAGACTGAATGTTTGTGTTTCCCCAAAATTTATAGGTTGAAATCTTAACTCTCAATGTGATGGTATTGTGAGGTGGGGACTTTGGTTGATGATTAGATCATGGGGGTGCAGAAATAAATTTCTGTTGTGTATAAGTCTATGGTAGTCTCTTATAGTGGCCCAGACTTTTGTTACAAACATGCTGGTCCCACTGTCTGGAGCTTTCTCTTCCCTTCTATTTCCCTATCCTCATACTTTTGCTTGACTCGTCATCTTAAATGTCATTTCTCTAGAGAAGAGTTCCTGATTTCTTAGAGTGAGGTTAGGACCATTAACTAGTCTCATGGTCCCCTGTACTTCTCCACAGGACTGACTACAATTCTAATAGTAGAATTCTAATTCTAGAAGTCTAGCTAATCCTTTTTGTAATTACTGGTCAGCCCTCCACAATGGACTTTATGCTGCATGAAGGCAGGGATTGTGTTTTGTTTAATATCTTATTGCTAAACCCTAGTTCCTGGCACAGAATATGGCACATGGGAGTAATTCAGTGCATATATACTTAATGAAGGAATGAGTGAAAAAGTGAGGGTTTACATGCTGTCAGAGTCAGCTTGGGCTGTCATGACAAAATACCATAGAGTGGGTGGCTTGAACAACAGAAGTTGATTTCTCACCGCTCTGGAGACTGGAAGTCCAAGATCAAAAGGCTGGCTTATTTGGCTCCTGGTGAGAGATAGCTTCCTGTCTTGCAGGCGGCAGTCTTTTCTCTGTATCCTCACACCAAGTGGAGAGTGGTGGGGAGAGCAAGCTCTTTGGTCTCTTCATAAAGCACTAATCCCATCCTGATGACCTACCCTCATGACCTCATCCAAACCTAATTACCTCCAAAGGCCCTACCTCCTAATACTATCATCACAATGGGGGTTAGTATTTCCACACATAAATTTGTTGGGGGACACAATTCAGTCCATAGCATTACCTCATTTGGTCTTTGATAATTTCATGACATAGATTCTGATTCAGGATGAAGAAAAGGAGGCTTAGAAAGTTGAATCTGCCCACAGCCACTTAGCTAGGTAGTGACAGAATTTGGAAGTTTCAAACCTAGGAATATCTGCCTTAAAATCAACCGAAGATCTGTTGCCTCATGAGGCATTATCTTGTTTGGTTTTGAGCCATTTAGTTTGAAGGGAAATGTGGTAAGTGTGTGAAGCAGGAATGTAAAGGGGATCACAAACGGAGAGGCGTCTATACAGTACAGAGCAGGGGAACACCTGGATACTGAGGGAAAATATACTGAGAAAGGGGAGTTTGCCCCCAGGAAGAGACTCGGGCAGGAGTTTGACAGGAAACCGGACCCTGGAGGGTTGGGGGTGGAGTTTGGGATTATGATGTCAACCACCATCAGGGAAATATTCAACTCATCTTCTCTCATCTTCTCCACCTCATTTCCAGGTCCCACACCCTTTTGCTAGCTCTGACAGGTTTTTCAGAGCAGGAAAAAGAAGAGCAAAATAGGAAGAACAAAAATAAGACAGCCTCCACCTTACACTGAGGCAGGAGACACAAAAACCTCCCTGTTGAATAGATTTTAGAATAAGAACATTTCTCCCACACAGAACCAGTGTTAAGATAAAGGGTGACATTCTCATAGTCCTCAGAAGCCTAATTAACTCATGATGTTCTGGAGCTAGTACTAGTAACAACATGCCTCAATTCAGAGAACCTTGATTGGGTTCCTTTTCTGAAGCAGGAACTTGGGAAACCGTTGAGATGGAAGGAGCTGTGGGTGACTTCCTCTGCCTTCGGGAAGTTGTCAGCTATATGATGGTTTAGATACATTGGGGCACCAGGCCCTTATCTTGGCCACTGTTTCCACAGAAAGGTGAATTCTCAGTTATGGTACGCTGGGTGCGGGCCAGGCCTGGAACATACTGACCTTCCTTCCTCTCATTCCCTTTTCTCACCCTCCCATTTGCAGCCATTCCTTCAACAGAGTGCCGCCACTGGCCTCTTGGTTCCTGCCAAGAAGGAAATTCAGGAGCTTGGCTTACCAGTGCACTGAAGCTGAAGCCCTGAGTGGGACTATGAAATAGCCATTTGGCCATGAGAAAGTCACAGAGCATCTCTGAAGTGAAGGAAGAAATTACATCCTCCTTAGTTACCTCATTGGGTTCTTGGGGATTATTAAGTGATTTGTTATGTATGTGCTTTATAAACCATAAAGCATTGCATAATGCAAACAACTGTGCTCATCCTCACAGAGCTGATTAGTGAGGTGGGGCCTTAGACATCCCTATTGCTGCCCCATAGTTTCTGTGTGCCAGGCCCTCTTCTGAGCATTTCATATATCTGCAGAGCAGACCAGTGGGGGTAGGTACTTTTATCCTCATTTTACACATGAGGAACAGAGAGGGTAAGGACCTATTCAGGGTCACATAGTAAGTGGCAGAGTTGAGATTCAAAGGCAGGCAGTCACGCTTCAGACCCCATTGCTAACCTCCAAACTAAGCTGCCTTCTGTGTGCTTCCTTAGTACCCTCTGTAAACTCCTCTGGGAGCACTGGACAGAATAATAATTGCTTACCTTAGTGATAAATAAGCTACTAGATTAGAGGGACTGTATCTCATACACACACACACACACACACACACACAGTGCCTGACACATAGTTAGAGCTCAGTAAATATTTGTTGAATGAATAAATGTCCTCTGGGGAGATATACAGCAAGTCTGATACAACTACTGTGTTTTTCCTTTATCTTTTCTTGGCTAGCTACGCTCATTTCCCTCAACCATTTCCAATAAGAAAATGGTATTTCTTGCTGACTTTATTGTTCTCTTTTGCATTTTCTCAAGTTCAACAGTGACCCATCTAAAGGGAAATGTCAGAATGTGAACACGGATCCAGTGTGGCTATCTTCTCCTGCCTCCACGGTGTATAATCATTATCCAGGACTCTCCGGGGCTCACTCCTGCCCCTGAACTTCTTGTATGTCTGGACAGTTTCTTGACTATGAAACTAAGTACCCAAAGTGACCCTTAGGCCTTTACTGGTTGTCTAGGTAGGTAAGTAGAATCCATTATTCTCTTCCTGCCCTCCCCTCTCTTCTCCACTCTTCCCTTTGGTGGGAGGAGCTGTAAGGAAGGAAAAGGGATTCCCTATAGTCCTAACTGAAGAAAACAGGTTATGGTTGATGAGGGAGTTGTGGCAGGAAACTGCATCTCTGGAATCCAGAGAATGTCAGTTTTGCTTCATGGCATGACTACAGTGGGTTTTCTTATTAAAAAAAAAAAAAAGCATCATTGGCTTCATATATTGGACTATATTTAAAGGGATTATGATAAGACACAAGGTTTGAATTTGGACATGTTTTGAAAATTCCTGTATTAAAGTGGGCAAAAATATTTGCAGTGTTTCTGTTGGGCTCCCTAAATTAGGAAAGTACAGACTCTGGTTCTCATCAAGACTAAAAAACTGACAAAAAGCGAGATTCAATTATTAGATAAACAGGCAGACACGCACTATAAATTCTCTATTCCAACCAGTGTTTTTATTTTTAGTTGTTTTGATTCGAGATTACTTTAGGTGACTAAGTGCTCCACTGGACACTCCGAGCTCCATTCTCTGAGTCGGGGTCAACGCCTTCGGGCCTCTGAGACATCCCTTGCGGGACCGCAACCCACTTCGTGGAGGGCGGGACCTCGCCGGCGGGAGCGCGCTCCCAAGGCGTCGGCGGCGGCGGGGGTCGGGGCGGGCGGAGGAAGGAAGCAAGGCGCCCTGGGAGCGCGCGAGGCCTCACGTGCGCGCTCCCGCCCGCCAGCCTGCGCACACCGGCGCCCACGCACCCGCCCGCACTCCTCCCGGGAAGTCTCGCGATGCCGTAGCCGGCTGCTCCCGCTGCGGGTGGCTCTGGCTGTTGCTGTGGTTGCCTGAGTTGCTGCTGCGGCGGCGGCGGCGGCGGCGGTGCTGGTGGAGGTGTCGGCCCTTGGGCGGATGTTGACATTGTGTTGTTGTTATTGCTGATGATAATGGCGGCGGCGGTGACGGCGACGGCCGGGACCCCATCTCCTCTGTAGCCGGAGCCGAGGCAGCCAAGATCGATCTCCGCGGCCTCTGAGCCCGCGGCAGCGACTCCCCTCAGCCTCCGCCTCCTCGCCAGCCCTTATCCCGGCCCCAGCCCCTGGAGTCAGGCCCCTTTGGGCAGGGGGCCTTGGAGGCTCAGGATGGCGGATTTCGACGAGATCTATGAGGAGGAGGAGGACGAAGAGCGGGCCCTGGAGGAGCAGCTGCTCAAGTACTCGCCGGACCCAGTGGTGGTCCGCGGCTCCGGTCACGTCACCGTGTAAGGCCCGGAGGAAGGGAGGGCGAGGACGGGAAGGTGCAGGGCTGGGGTGGGCCACCCTTCCCTTCCCCCTCCCCCCGTACTCCTGGGGAGCCCTCTATACCCGGTGTCCGTCTTGTGTCGAGGCCTTCGGGAAGAGTAGGCGACCAGGAAGTGAGAACTTGCTTTAATTTAATTTGTTTCGGTCTCTGAAGTGGGGACAGACACTGCCCTTCCTCCCCCCCCCCCACCCCATACCCCCTTTAGCGGGCCCTTTAGGCCTGGGCGACGTGACGGATCCCAGGAGGGAAGGTTTTTCTTTAGGGTCTGCCCTTTGGGCCACCCCTTCAGCTTCGGGGTGGAAGTACACATATTTATGAGGTGCCTCCCCCTTGTTTTCTTACCCAGTTACCCTGTGGTTCTCTCTCCTCGTCTGTGCCTTTGAGCCTATTGACATATGGCTCTGTGGCCAGATCTGGGCCATATGAGACCCCAGTGACATTTGGCATTGAGTGGTTCACTGTCGTGCCTGTGCCTTTCACACACACTCAGAGGTCTTCCCAGTTTCTTGCGGAGTCAATTTCTGCGGACGTAATGGAGGTTCCTGTAATTGTATATGATAAAAATGTATAGATGAACCTATATTTGAGATATGCAGAACGATACATGTTTACAACCAATTTTAAAAAGGAAATCTACGTGATGGACACACACTGCTCAGGTTACTGAGGGCTCTATGTAATCTAAGTCTCCTCTGGGCATGAACTCTGGGATGGTTTCTTCATTTGATAAGGGTTCCTGTAAATCTGATTTGCAACATTTAAAAGTCCGATAATCAGACAATAAGGAATGAGAGCTTTGTAAAGAGTCATGACTAATAAAGGAATGTGAAGACTTGAACCAAATAATGAGCTGTCCGGAAGCAGGAAGTTTTGTAATGTTTCTCTGAGAAGTCCAGAGTTTTGTACAACTTGAAGTATTTATATTCTTCATTTTAGATCTCCTGTTCAAATCCTAAGTCAAACTTCAATGCTTGTCAGGTATCTCCACACTTCACCTTTTTAGTAAAATAAAAGGGCCAGCAAGTCTGAGACTGTCTGGAACAGTTTCCATTATACTTTTGGTGTAGGGTGAGTGGGATGTGCAGTGAATAACTTTTAGTGAAACGGTAAGCCTTCTCCTTTGAGATTGTCAGCAAAATCCTTGCATTTCTCACTACGTGTTATGACCAGCCATATTGTTGTTTGGGTATGCTTATGTAATGCTTTGATTTCTTTAGCACCTGTTAGTTTATGTTCAGGTGACTTATAGGGTAAAAACACTGCATAATCACTTGTCCCAGCGCCATGGGAAGACAGTGGGATTTATCACCACAATAGCAGTTACTTAGTGTTTTAACTGTCATCTCCAGCAGAATTAAGAGATATCGTGGATATTAAATCTCTCTTTAACATATATCACAGAACTTTTTTAGTCTCATAGCCTGCCATGTAATTTTTTAGTTTGACTCTTAGGACCTTTTTACCTTGTTTTAAACCTGAGGAGTATATGGATGCTTAAAGAAGGGATTTTTCAATCTCTTTCATGCTGTCTGCCTTTCCTCCTATTTTCCTCTTGTCAAAGAAAAGCTGGCAAAGTTTTGTTATTTAAAAAGGTGCTAATATAGTTGTAATGTTTCTTCTGTTTAAGGAAAAAAAAAACTAAGCACTTTGTTGGGTAAATAGAATATAGAATAGATGAAGTGCTCAGAACCAAATAGGTGATTAGTAAATTTGATTGTAGTTGGGTACTTAGGTTAACAGGGTGGAGAAGAATTATTAGTGGTTTTCAGTCTTCCTGCCCTTTAGAATTACCTGGAGAGATTAAAAAAACAAACAAAAGAACAAAAGATGGTGCCTTCTCCCCAGGCCAGGTCAGTTGAACACCAGGTATCTGAGTGAGGGCCCCAGGCAAGGATAGGTTTTTTTTTTTTTTTTTTTTAAGCAAGTCCCACAGGTGACTAATGTGTAGCCAGGGATGAAAACCACTATTCCAGAGTATGAGGAGGAATTATGTGCGTCAGTAAGCAGTATGCCTGTCTACATTGGGAGTTAATTCTGTGATCTCTCTCAGTCACTTTATCTCTCTTCCCCATTACCTTGGTTCTAGGCTCTAGGTTCAAATCTACCCTCTGCCACTTGGGTAGATTATTTATGCCTCTTCAGTTAAGACAGGGATCATTATAGTTCTTAACTTCTAAGATTATTAACGATTAGACAATATATGCCAAGAATTCATCACATTATGTGATACTGTGCTCAATATTAACCTTCATTAATTATCCTCCACACTTACAGTGCTCCACTTTGAGAAACATAAGCATAAAGCACAGTACTAAGAAATCAGAACTGCCATTTTCAGACCTAACAGTGATTGACTTTAGTCCTGTTTTTCCATTTCTAAACAATTTATATATTTAAATTGCTATGTGAAGTACTTTGATGAAAATTAGTACAAATCTTTCTTTATTGAAAACCTAAACCTGTTTTGTGGTGACATAGATAAGTAGAGTAATAGTAATACGGAACTTTTTTTTACATGACTCTGTCATGCATAATTCACAGGCATGCTATGCCAATTGGTAGCCCAGTTAGTGCCTATAAAGGTTTTTGAAATTGGTGCTTATGGGTTACTTTAACTGTTGAGCATGTTCTGTTTTTCTTACCTCTAAATATAAATGGGAAGAACTAGTAAAACAGTTACGGTAAACCTGCCACCGCTCCCACCCCCCTGTTTAAAACTAAGGAGCTCTTTAGAGCAGTCTTCCCTTACTAGTTTGGATGTAAATGATACTGCAAACTGAATCAGCTGTAAACCAGATCAATCTGAAAAGATATAGATTCATCCACTTATGTTTTTCATAGATTTCACTTTTGAGTAGACCTTTATACTTTATAGTTGAATATTTTTGCTCTTTTTTCCCCTCCCCACTTCAGTGTATTGTATTATAGTATGACATGATTTGGTATGCCGTTATAGTGATGTGAGAAAGTAAGTTACTTTCCATTTTCTACTACACAAGGTCAGTTTGGGGGCATTATCAGATTTTGGGGATATAAGGATATGAAATAATAGTTTGTCTAAACAAAGTCTGCTTTAATGTGGTTTGTAATATAAATATATTCATTTTAGTTATTTATTTTTAAAGTAGGCTCACGCCAAGCGTGGAGCCCAACATGGGGTGTGAATTTACGACCCTGAGATCAAGACCTGAGCTGAGATCTAGAGTTGGACACTTTAACCGACTGAGCTACCCAGGCGCCTTGTAAATATTTTTATATTGACTGCAAATCAGACTTATACTTTGTACTTCCATCATGATCAGTATTCTTTTTTGACATCCTTCTGGATAAATTTAATAATTTTCTTCATTGTTAGATTTGCATGTAGCAGTATGGAACAACGTGGCAGTTCCAATAGGGAGATACACAGAAGTATGTTTTGAGGAAAAGTGGTACTTGAAAGAAGAGGGAAATAAGTTCCTTAATATTTATATATATGTAATTTAAAAGACTTGAGTTCACACTTCAGTTAAGTTTGTGTGTGTGTGTGAGAGAGAGAGAGAGAGGTGGGGAAGGGAGAGAGTGTCTTCTCATTATGTATGTAATGAAGATGAGGGGAAAAGTGATTAACTTATTAGGTGGTGTAGGCCAGGTTGGTTAATATTTTAAAATTATGAAGTTTTTTACCTCTCAGTAAATTTTGCAACATATAGTGATCATTGTTGAAGACTGATTTTTCACGATGATGATAGCGCTAAAGGATGTTAACCTAAAAATTAGAATTTAAATCTAGTTTTTAGGCCAGTATTCCCTAGCTGATCTATCGTATAACTGACATTATTTACTTCTGTATCACTTCGTGCCCTCCTATATCACAATCACACTTGGGGCTTTCCTAGGGCATAATCTTTGACTTCTAACTTAAGCCCTGTCATAGAGCCAAGTTATTTTGCTAAGGTTTGTTTCTAATAATGTTATTCTCTTTTAATTTCACTAAATTATTGTATCTTCATGTACTCTCTTCTGAGGTATAATCTTCCTACCATCTCCACAAATAATTCCTCATCCTTCAGCACCAGTTTTTACCAATGGCTGTGGAACTCACTCTCTTTGCTTGTCTTCATCTCAGGTATGCTGTGGAAAATTGAAAGATTTAGAAATGTGGCTTAAAATGAAAAAAACTTGGAAACTACTTTGGGGCACAATAAGATCTTTGCATAGGAGATATCACAAGAACACCTTGACCTTTCAAATGGTAGAGTTAATAAAAAATAGTCTATCTTGAAATGTATCAGTATTTCAAGACTGCTATCAGATGCTGTACTTGGCAACAGGAGATCTGAACATGATTTGCCCAAGTAACAATCATTTTGATTAAACAGTTTTTTTTAACTTTACTGTTTTCACCTCCTTTCTCCCACCCAGCATGATATATAAGGCATATTCCATTTTTAAAGATTAAAGTTTTTGAGATTTTTGAAGACCTTATTTTGATGTTTCTCCATAAAGCTATAAAGTTCTTTGAGGGCCGGAATTATGTTTATTGGTCTTATTTCTCCACTATTTAATACAGTGTCTGGAATATTATAAGTCCTAAAATGTTCTCTAAATAAATGAGGTAATTGCATACATCTTTGGACCTTGTCATAGTTGCCAAAGGAGTAACTGTTTTCCTCCCTTCTGAACCTCCTACTGAGGTAAACAATATTTTACAATAGAACTCTTATAAAATCATATTCAGAAGATAAACGGCTTCTCTTTTTTTAAACAAAATTTGATAATTATGGGGAAGTTATAAAATTAAGACATTTTTCCCCCAGAGATTTTTCTTATTCCTTATCATTTGAAAGGAAGTTAGTTTGATTTAGAATATAGCATTGAACATATCTTTTGAGAATGCAAAGGAAAAAAAATGCTAAATAATTGGACCAACTACTAAAACTTCTCAGTGGGTAAACTTTCTTGAAGAAATGAGGAATGTGGTAGTAAACTGAAGTTTCCAAAATTTTACTGTATTTGAGTTTGAAATTTACATGGTGTTTCAGTCCAAACAGTTCAGTGTTGGATTTCTGCCTATTAACAGATGTAAAATTGACTGGTGCTTAAAATTTTATGTGACTAGCTAAGTGGAATACAGGGACTAAATGGTGAAAAATAAGTTACATGAAATTATTTATGATGGTAATTACTCAAATACTATTATTCTAAATAACATTACTCTGAATAATAATATTTCTTTAAAGAATAGTATTTTTACTTTGAGAGCTGCTCTTGAACTCAAACTTGAGTTTATATTCCTAATAGGTTAAAGGCTCAGGATATTGGACCAACTGTACTCAGAAGGGGATCTTTTATGTCTCTCTCGTATCTGTGTCTAGTTTTGCTTTCTAATCTATAAAGCTACTTAAGATTTTATTCTCAATAAAATTAGACTTTTAAGTATAACATGTAGCAACAGATAACTTTTTAGTGTCCTTTGTTATCTTCTGTGTAAGATTTTTTGTGACTTTTCATAATTTGTTTCAGAATCCATTTATAAAATCAGATCTTAAACCAGACTTTCAGTGTTCAGGTAGTCTAGCTTAATCCCAGTGCAAGATTTCTTAAACTTGCCCGATTATCAGAATCACTAAGAGCATTTTAAAAGATACACATTTTAGGTTCTTAGCTCTGACATCCCCGGTCAGAATCTTTAAGAAGAGTTTAGGAATTGTTATTTTTAATAAGAGCTTAGGCGATTCTCATATCAGACACATTTATAAGCAATTGATGGTATGTGGAAAGAGTATGGTCTTTGCTGTTAAGCAGATTAGTTTTAATTCTCAGATATTTCCTAACTGTAACCTAACTGTAACCATTAACCTTTCTGAGCTTTAGTTTTCTCATCTGCAAAAGGGATAATGTCTACCTCAGGGATTAGATGTGGGAGTCAAAAATAATTTAATGTCATGGACCCACAGTAGACATTAAGCAAATTATTACTTATTACATAATTTTGGTGTTTATCCCTTCATGCACATTTTTTGGCTAATCTTTACCATTTTCTTGGAAATCCATCTAAAAGTTAACGTTTGCTTTCCTGCTTTTAAACAAGACCCTGAGCATAAATCAGAATTACTCGATTGAGTTGAAACATTTAATCAAAAGCAGATATTATCAGGTTGGTACCCAGTGATATTCTTAGGGGTCATTGAGGTATTTTGGGGTTTGAAGACCTCTAATTGGCGCTTCCTTTTAAATTCACAAGTGTGGGCTTTTCCTTTGTGTTTTACTTCTTCTGTCTATCTAATGGATGAACTGTAGGTTGGGAATGAGACAAGCAACATTATCAGAACTACGAATAAAGAGAAGTTTGTTCTGAGTAATGGATTTAGATGCTTGAATTTTAATACTTGGGTTTTAAGATACTTGTTTCCTCAGAGAATTTTTTTGCTTAAATCCTTCCTTATCAGCTGTCTTAATTGAGGTTTCCTGGTAAGTAATATAACAAGCGTTTATTAAATTTTATGGTAGGTATTATTTGAGACACTAGGTACATCGTTATGAATAAAACAAACCTAGTTACCCTGTCCTCACAGAGCTTATAGTTAAGAGACAGATTATGTCTGAGCAAATTGCTTTGAGGGAGCCCAGTAGAGTGCTGTGACTGAAAATAATGTGATTAGGGAGAAGCTCTCTGAGGGGTAACATTTAGGAACAATGAAAGTGTTCTGTGAAGAGCATCCCAGGTGTGGAGAACAGCAAAATTAAGTCTGGCTGACCTGAGGAACTGAAAGGCTACTTGTATGCTGTGGCCAGAATATAGTGAGTAAAGGGGATGGAGCCTTGACATGAGGATGGTGAGCTCAGTGGGGGCAGGAAAGGATTGTAGAGGGATTAGAGTAAAACTGGGAAGAATAGTTACGAGCTATTGAATGGTCTAGATGAGACAAGATCATGGTGATGGTCTCTAGATAAAAGAGATGTTTTGAGTTCTGTCTCTAAGTCATCAAATTTCATATGAGGTCTGGAAAGCCAGCGGTGGCTGCATGTGCCATCTCTTTCCCCATTTCCATCTCATTCTCATTCCCATCTCCTGTTTTGTTTTGTGTTTTTTGTTTTGGCTTTGTAAGGAGTCAGGTCAGAGAACTGTGGCTGCCCTTACTGTTGACTGGAGACTGTCTCGATGATATACCTGCATTTCCTGTTCTGCTACCACAGGGCAGTTAGCACGCAAGGGAACAGCATGTGCCGGAAGGAGAAAGGGGCTTTCCCACAAGATCAAAGATTTTTGAAGTGAGGAACTTTGTAAAGTCTTACCCTTTAGATACAAGATGTGTGGTGTTTGACAATGATCTGTTTATTAGATTTGAGGAAAGGACTGTGCTTTTTAAGTCTTTACACTTAAAACTAAATTGAATACACAAGGGCTGAAATTTTCTCACAAAGACCTGGACAAATGATTTTCTCCTTAAGCTCTTCTCCATTCTGCCATCTATGTAGGATCTTACCTTCTAAGTAGACCTAAACTTATTTAGGTTAGAGTTGGTTGGACTTTGGGATAACCTACCTTTTGTTTGTTTTGTTTGTTTTTTGGGTTTTTTTTTTGATTGTGTGTGTGTGTGTGTATGCTTCCTGCAAGACTTCCTTTTTTAATTGTCTTTGATCTTGTGTTGTAGTTATAGTGGAGTCCTTGGTTAGTCTAGTAAAGGAATTCCTGTGTACCCAGCCTTCTTTTTCTACTCTTTCTAAACTATTGTAAATG
Source organism: Mirounga leonina (assembly GCF_011800145.1). NCBI lineage: Eukaryota > Metazoa > Chordata > Mammalia > Carnivora > Phocidae > Mirounga > Mirounga leonina. The sequence continues at coordinate 38,976,151 of NW_023270323.1, forward strand.
TCACTTGAAACTGATATTTTTGGTAGTTTATATTATAATCCAGTTCAACCATGTATTGTTTCTTAAATGAACATAGTTTATCATTATTGTGTTGCTCATAAGATTTATGTAAGTGTGAAGAATATTCTAACGTATGTATAAATTAGATAGTGGAGTTAGATTAGTTGAATTCGTATATCATCAGAGGTTACTACCCATGAAGTTTAATCAGTATAGATTTACATAACTTCCATTGTTTAACAACATACATAATCATCTGTAAATACTTGAAGATATAATCTTAATAATTGAGTAAAATTCTAATTAGAATATTATAGAATTATATAGTGATGAGGTTTATGATAGAGTGAATTAATAAATGATTTAAATAATTAAATCTTTGATTTTACTAGTTTATTAATAAGATTATATTTTCACAGAGCTGGATGAACCCATATATTCAGAATTTGGTCACACAGTTAAAATTTTTAGACGTGTTCTGAGATTCATATACATGTCTCTCAACTCCAGGGGTTCTGTATCTTCTGGGTAAACACAGTACACTTTCAGTTCTAGCCCTTCTTCCTTGAGCCACATCGATATTCAGATGTATATTGAGGCAGCCAGATGAATTTAAAGCGTGGCTTTTATGAATTAATATCTGTTAATTTCTTCTATAGTTGACTTCATCCCCCCAAATAGTGCAAAAGCTGATTCCATTGAGCTCAGAGTTCAACATTAGGCTATCTTCACTTGTCATCTGCAGAGCTGATGTTTTCAGTTTGAATCTGAAATATCTAGTTCATGTTTATAGGTCTTGTCACATCTATAGGAAGATAAAATCCTATGAGTCTAGATTTGTACAGATTGAGTGTCTCAGGATCCAAAATATCCAAAACTCATTTCATAATCTTTTCCCCAAATCAGTTTCAACTATAGCCTTTTTATTCTCAGTTGATGGCTGATCTGGCATCCTATTTGCTTAGACTAAAAACATCTTTGACACATCCTTAAGGTCTCTCTTTCTCTTTCACTGCATCCAGGGTGTCAACAAATCATCCATTGGGGACACCTGGGTGGCTCAGTCGGTCAAGCGTCTGCCTTCGGCTCAGGTCATGATCTCAGGGCCCTGGGATCAAGTCCCGTGTCAGGCTCCTTGCTCAACAGGAAGCCTGTTTCTCCCTCTGCCTGCCACTCCCCTTGCTTGTGTACTCTCTCTCTCTGACAAATAAATAAAATCTTAAAAAAAAGAAAAAAAAATCATCCATTGGCTCTGCTTTAAAATGTATCCAAGATTTGGCCACTTTTTATCATCTCCATTACTGGTGTGAGTTGTCATCTCTCTTCTGTACACTTAATTTTCCTTTTCCCTCCTTCCTTTGCCTCTCAACCTTTACAGTCTTCTTAGTACATCTCCCATAGTGATCCTTTTAAAATATAAATCAGATCCTGTCTCTTTTTTGTATCAAGCCTCCCCAAAGCTGCCCATTCTCAGAGTTCAGGTCCCTTTTAGTGGCCTACACGACCCTATGTGATCTGACCCATTGTTACTTTTCTGACTTCTTTTCTACTTTTCTTTCTTTTTTTTTCTTAAACAATTTTATTTATTTTAGAGAGAGAGTGTGAGAGAGAGAGAGAGTGAGAGAGCAGGGGAGGGGAGGGGAGGGGCAGAAGGAGATTGAGAGAGAGAAATTCAAACAGACTCCACACTGAGTGGGGAGCCTGAGGTGGGGCTGGATCCCAGGACCCCCTGAGATCATGACCTGAGTGGAAATCAAGTCAGATGCTCAACTGACTGAGCCACCCAGGCTCCCCTCTACTATTCTTTGATTGGTTTACCCGACTGTAGTCACACTATTCTTTCTATTCTCCAGGCACACTCCTGGCTTAGGGCTTTCGCACTGGCCGGTTCCACTTTCCGGTGTATTCCCTCCAGATACCCAAATGGCCAGTTCATTCACCTTCAGATCTTTCACACTTATTTTCTTTTTTCTTTTCACAGTTGTCGTCTTAATGACCCCCCATTGAAAATTAAAACTCATTCATTTCCCCCCTACTCTAAATATTTTTTATAATTGCTTTCTCAGTCAGAAAGTTGAGATCAGGCATACTTGAAAAAGAGTACAAACTTTTGACAACCTTCTCTTGAAAGGAGAAAAAAGAAGACTTTTTGACAAGAATAAAGTTTTAAACTTTCTTCCTATTTTACAGCAGCTGTCCCACCTGTAGTGTATTCAGAAAGCCTTGCTAATTTTTTTTTTAAATTTAAATTTAAAAACTTTGGTACACCATTTCACCTTTGGGCTATATATGACCCTGAGAGGCAGTTTGTCTTACCTGAAGCAAATAAAGTCAGAAGGGAGATTTGTTTTCCTAAGACAACATACCTAGTTGCTTTCTGAACCAGGATTAGAACTTGGGCCTGTGTCTCTCCATTGTATTGTTTTTCCATCTTTACCACAATAAGTTCTTTGTGCTTTTCAGCCTTTGTCTTACCTGCCTGGATTTCTGACCTGATGCTTGCCCATATTAGCTTGTGGAGTTTGTAACTCTTTAGTTGTGCCTGGCTTTCCTAAACTATCACCTCCCTGGGTACCCTATTTCCTTTATACTGTCCCCTGACCTTGAAGAGGTTGGCAAAAAGTTGGAAAATCTTTCACAGTTAACATTAGCTGATTTGATCATTGGCTATTCTATTTGGTAAGCTGTTTGAAGGGGATATTTGTGAAGTCATTGATATTTGGGCATTCTCTAATTTATCAAGTTATCCATAGTGGCTATTAAATGATACTGCCCACTTTACTAGAAGAATGATAACCATAATAAAAGCACACCAGACATTTATGTTGTTTTATTATAATAAAAGCAGTCACAACATACAGCGTTTATGCCATCCACTGTTGGTGCTTTATTATATTATTTAATGAGTTAGGCAGTATTATTCTCCCCAGTGTATGAATAAGGAAACTGAGGCTCAGAAAAGGTAACTTAGCTTGCTCAAAGTGACACATCTAGTCAATGGCAGTGTCAAGATTTCATTCCAGGCAGTCTGGCTGGCTCCAGAGTCTGTTTGCTTAATTGCTGCTTTTATTTTATTGAACCAAATCGACAAACTTATGCATTCTTTATATTATTCAACAACACAAACATTTATAAATCCTATATATTTTAGGATTTTAGGTACAAATGTGAAAAGCTGAGCAACATTTTATTTTTCTGGATCCATATGAGAATGTTAACATTTATTTTGTACTAGTTTTAATTTTATAATTTGTTTGATGGAAAAAGAACTTTTTCCCCTTCCAATTCTTATATATTTTCTCAACCTAGAAGTTTCTAGTTCAAGGAAATAAACATTTTCTTATGCCTACAGAGAGAGTTACTATAGAGTCATTGTCCTCTAGTAGAAATTGCCCCAGGCTTGGGTTCAGGAAAGTAAGGCTCTGGACTAGAGCCTATATATTATTACTTAATTTTTTTATCTTAAAATGAAATGTTTGGACTAAATGACAACTTTTTTTCCAGCTCTCAGATTCTGAGATTCTACTGTTGTGAATTAGAAATTATTTTTTTTCTCTTAAATTTCTAAATTCTTTACAATATACTTATGTATTTAAACTTACTTTAAAAATCCTAAAGAATATACTCTACAATATATTTTATTTATTTATTTATTTATTTATTTATTTATTTATTTATTTATTAAAAGATTTTATTTATTTGAGACAGAGAGAATGAGAGACAGAGAGCATGAGAGGGAGGAGGGTCAGAGGGAGAAGCAGACTCCCTGCCAAGCAGGGAGCCCGATGCGGGACTCGATCCAGGGACTCCAGGATCATGACCTGAGCCGAAGGCAGTCGCTTAACCAACTGAGCCACCCAGGCGCCCTATAATATATTTTAAAAGTAGAATTATTTTGAAATCTAGGCATGTCGACTGCACATGTATTTCCTTAGTCTGATTTAAAAACAAAAAACCCCTTTGGGGCGCCTGGCTGGCTCCGTCAGTGGAGCATGTGATTCTTAATCTTGGGGTTGTGAGTTCAAGCCCCATGTTGGGTGTAGAGATGACTTAAAAATAAAATCTTCAAAAACAAAACAGAGCCTCTTTAATCATCTATTTTTTTCTTTAGGTTTAATCCTCTTCGTTTTTTTTTTTTTTAAAGATTTTATTTATTTATTTGTCAGAGAGAAAGAGAGAGAGCACAAGCAGGGGGAGCGTCAGGCAGAGGGAGAAGCAGGCTTCCCACCAAGCAAGGACCCCAATGGGGGGACTCAATCCCAGGACCCTGAGATCATGACCTGAGCCAAAGGCAGATGGTTAACCGACTCAGCCCCCCAGGCATCCCTCCTTTTTCTTTTTTTAAAAAAAATCCTTTTTCGGGGCACCTGGGTGGCTCAGTCGGTTAAGCATCTGCCTTCAGCTCAGGTAATGATCCTGGAGTCCCAGGATCCAGCCCTGCTCGGGCTCCCTGCTCAGCAGAGAGTCTGCTTCTCCCTCCCTCCCTCTGCCCCTCACCCCACTCTAGTCTGCTTTTCTCTCTGCTCCTTACCCTGTTTGTGCTGTCTCTCAAATAAGTAAGTAAAATCTTTTTAAAAAAATCCTTTTTCTAATTATAATGAAAAAGATTATTTAAAAACTGGGAAATAGTATGTCTCGGTGAAGCAGAAAATAAACTGTCTATAATCACCAAGAGACTAAAGTCATTTAATATTTTGGTGTATTTGTTTTAAATTTTTCTTTCTAGGAATTTTTTTTAAAGATTGATTGATTGATTGATTGATTGATTGATTTTAGAGAGCAAGCGAGAGTGAGCCAGGGTGGGAGAGTGGGGGGGAGGAGCAGAGGGAGAGGGATAAGCAGACTCTTTGGTGAGCACAGGGCTCAATCCCACAACCCCGAGATCACCACCTGAGCTGAAATCAAGAGTTGGTCACTTGACTGAGCCACCAGGAGCCCCCGTTTAGTTTAAAATAGCAATATATGTTACAGGGACTTTAGAAAACATGGAAATATAGAAAATGAAATACTACCCATAAGCTTATTGCCTATGATTAACCATGATTAATATTTTGGTGGATTAACTTTTTAAATTTTTCTCTACATATATGTAAATATTTTTATTAAAAAATCGAGACCATACTTACTTTGTATTCTGTATTTTTCATTTAATATATTGGGAACATATGCCAGTATCATTATGAGTTCTTAAAGTATGAAATATAAGGCTCTATTAGATTGCAAAGAACAGAATCACTCAGGGGACCTTAAGCAGTGGAAGTTTATTATAAGAATGCATGGACACTAAGGAAGACAGGAAGCTTTGCCATTGTACAACCAGGCTTCAAGGAACCTGGGATGATACTGTTTTTGGATATAGTGCAGTCTGGTTATGAAGTTATTCTGTTGTTTTTCTCAACTGCTTGTGTCCTTTGCTCCCTGATCTAGTGGTCTGTCACGGTGACTTACCTACTTCCAGTTCCAGCTTTTTCTGTTGCAATGTGAACTGGCTGACTGCTTTTCCCCTCTGTCTCATAGTGTCTGCTTACTATTGGTTTCAGCTTATTCTTTACTTCTACTTATTCATGGCTTTACTGTATCTTGGCTTTAGTTTAAGTTTCCTGTTATCAACTATTGTCTCCTATTTAGATACCTCAAGAAAGAGGATCAGATTGAGTTAGTTAATGTTGTAAGTTGGGTGGTATTGTTGGGCCTTGCCATCCCATATGCTGCTAGCCAGCCCAGGGATTAGCTATTCTTAGATAAGAAGCCCATTTGTAGTCTAACTCACCAGAGTATAGGGGAGCTCCTAGTCAAGCATCCAGTAACAGGCTACTCTCTAATATACTTGGTTTTGAGTTGTACAGTGTCTTTTCAAATTGATGTATTATAATTAATATAATTGTAGGACATTTCTGTAACTGAGAAGAAAAATAAACACAAAGCAAAACAAGTTGAAGGAAATTCTTGCAGTTCTGTATTTAAAAGGTAAAATTCATCATGAGAGCAAAACATAATTCCACTCAAAATAACAATGCATTAGTGAATTATAAAAGGCATTAATAGGAGGAGATACGTGGAACGTGGAAGAATTAAAAATGAAGTAAAAAGGACTGGCGATTGTATGGTCTTGAATTGTAGAAAAGGTTGAAATACATTAGAAAAACTATTGATTAGTGAAACCAAACTCCCTGTTTATTTATGATAAATTACCTAATTAATAACAAATAATAGACTCATAGAGGATTATGATGGTGGTATTGTGTATTATAAAATGCTTTTAAAATATTTATTTAGCAACTACTGTACATCTGAAAATTAGATCTTAAGAAATAGCAAATAAAATGTGTAATACTCCCTTACCAAAATAACACTGTAGAAGACTTGATTATTCATTAACATATCTGTGCCAACTGTAACTGTTATCTTCTGTGGCAATATCGTAGCCAGTGAGGTTTATCCGAGGCGCGATTATTGCTAGTTACTCCATTTCTAGAAGTAGAATTGACCCAGTAGTACCTGGGTCAAAAGGTATGAATATTTTTTTGACTCTTATATATTATCAAATTGTACTTTGAAAGTTTCTGTTAATTTGTAAGTTCTTTTTCTTTACAGTTGAGATCACAGTGTATGTGCAGTTTTTTCTTTTTTACTTAATAGTATAACATGTATTTCCTGTGTTACTGGTTTGCAAACTTCATTTTTTTAAAGATTTATTTATTTATTTATTTGAGAGAGAGATTATTTTCTTGGCTAGATTCCTGACAGAAAAATTACTATAACAAAGGTCTAAATATTTGTAATGCCAAATTGATTTCTGGAATGGTTGTAATAATTAAAAGTTCCACTGACAGTGCGTGATATTTTCCATTGTAAGACCTCTTGCCAAATTTTTTTTTTTTTTAAGATTTTATTTATTTATTTGACAGAGACACAGTGAGAGAGGGAACACAAGCAGGGGAGTGGGAGAGGGAGAAACAGGGTTCCCGCAGAGCAGGGAGCCCGATGTGGGGCTCCATCCCAGGACCCTGGGATCATGACCTGAGCCGAAGGCAGATGCTTAACGACTGAGCCATCCAGGTGCCCCTCTTGACAAATATTTTTTAGTTTTATTTATAGATTAATCTTTGTAGATAACTGAATTAAGATTCCACCCACCTTGAATCATATCTTTTGAAATTATTAAATGCTACTTGCAGCTTTTTGGATTAATACAATGTTAGATTATTAGGTCTGAAGGGAATTCAGCTTCCTACCCTTTGCTCTTCTTTCAGGCATATCAAATTGTCATTTTATACGATAAGATTTGGCTTTTTTGGTCCTGTCCAGGGCTAATTGTACTTTGATTTAGAATAAAGGAAGTTATTTTTTGCCATATTTAAAAACTTTAAACTTATAGAGCATAATAGAAAAAACTAAGTAATTTATAATGTCAAATTAAGGTGAAACATGTATCTCATTTTCATTGCTAACAGACCCCACTTCCTGCCAAACTTAAAAAACAAAACAAAACACTCCCCAAAAGTGGAACTAAGGTGGTATCAAAACTAAGTAACCTATGTCACATCAAAACATTTAAGATGATATTTTGCAGTTACATTAACAAATATGAAGTGTGCCTTTTCTTATACATTTAATAAAATAAGATGATCTTAAAACTTTATCTGTATTTCTTTGGTTGGCCTAAAATTAAACAAACAAAAGCTCTCTCAATAAAATAAATCTTTAAAAAAAATGAAGTTTGCAAACTAATAACATAGGAGATACATATACTATACAAAAAGTCTGGCAGAAATCAAAGACATTGCACAGGAGTTACTTGCTGTATCCTGTGCCAAATAAAACATTCCCCACTCTAATACTCAAGCTCTTTGCTGGGAGAAAGCCTGCTCTAAGAAGGACGACTTGCTGAAAAGAGTTGTTTTCAACTACTCTGTTGAGTGGTCTCATCAGTAAAGAAATGTAGATTAAAGTCTGGATTGTAGTAGTTTGAATAATGAATGAAAGGTGAGATAAAGATAGTTAATGTGAGGACTCTTTCAGGATACTGGATGAAAAAGGAAAAGAGGTGGATGCTGTCATACATTAAGGGATAAGAAAATAGAGGTTCAGATTCTCAGACTGGGTAGACTTATGCAAGTTTGTAGGCTATGTGTAAGGAGCCAAAAGAGAGGGAGCAATACAGTGGATTGCAGAGGAGACTGGAGGAGATACAACCAGGAGCAAATGGTTAGCTTTTGGGAAGCTTCCCTCCATTGAGAAAGATGGTAAATACACTGAAGACCTAGGTAATTCTAATTGGGATGAAGACAAGGTCTAAACTGTCCTTAGAGAGTAGGAAGGTGTAGAGAAAAGAGTTAACATAGCAGGCTCCAGACTGCTGCCCTTAGAAATACTTGTTTGCAGTGTTGGCTCTTGGCTGGTGTCTGGGCACTTAGACTTTAGGAGGGTCCCCAGTATTCCCAAAATTGATAGGAAGGGTTCACTGAGCCTAAACTGTTTTGAACAAACAATGTGGTTTATACCAAACACCTGCTTTCCTTCTGGGAATCTGGAATTTTGGTATACTAAGTAGAGGGTGTATGTTTACCAGTTCCTGATAAAAACCTTGGGCACTGAGTGTCTAATGAGCATTTCCGGTAGACAATATTGTATACATGTTGTCAAAACTAGTTGCTGCAGGCATTAAGCACATCCTTGTGTCTTCACTGAGAAGAAACTCTTAAAAGTTTGCTCTTGGTTTCCTCTGGAATTTTCCCTATGTGCCTTTTCCTTTTGCTGATTTTGCTTTGTGTCCTTTTGCTGTGGGTACAACTATATACTGAGTCATGTGAGTCCTCCTAGTGAATCATCAAACCTGAGGGTAGTTTTGTGGACCTCTAGCACAGAGGGAGTGACCTGGAAGGCTGAAAATGATGGTTGAGATTTGGAACAGTGTGATAGAAACAGAAATCATGGGCATCAGAGGAAGAGAGAACAATGGTGTGAAAATTTGCAATGAAGAGTTAGTGGAGTGTAGACATATTTTCTGTTTTGGAAATTGATTATTAAGCAAGTATTTATTGAGTATTTATTTATCAGGCATTGTGCCAGACGTTTGGGGTATAAAGATAATTAAGATACCATACCTTCCCATAAACAACTCATTATTTATCAGAGTAGGGAGTTAGGCTTGTAAACATATTATAATAAGTATGATAAGGACTGCACAAGAGAGAATGTAGTCAGGTATTACGCGAACATGGAAGATGGAGTCTGGAAAGTGGACTTCAGGGAATGAGCTATAATTGAGAATTTCTGGGAAAGAGTCATTCTAAGAATTTTGGTTACACTGAAGAAGAAAAAAAACTTTTTTTTAAAGGGAAGATATAAGGAGGTATCTAGGTAGTAGATCAACAGATTAGGGGTACCAAAGTTAAATATTAAAAGGAATTTGGAAGGGAAGTGATCTATTAGGAAATGGAAATTCTTTTTTTTTTAAGATTTTATTTATTTGAGAGAGCATGAGTGGGGAGGGGCAGAAGGGAGGGAAAAAGAATCAAGTAGACTACACACTAAGTGTGGAGCCTGACGCGTGGCTTGATCCTAGGAACCTGAGATCATGACCTGAGCGGAAATCAAGAGTTGGACGCTTAACTGGCTTGAGCCACCCAGGCACCCCGGGAAAGGGAGATTCTGAATTAGATAAAAATGAGAGTGCAGGGTAACAGATTGGAGTGGCTTACACTTTGAGTTATAGCTATAGAATTGTAGGAATTGAGGTGACAGTGAAATGGAAGAAGGTGGGAGAGGTGTAAAAGAAGCCTGTTTGAAGATTCCATTTAGATTTAGGTGTAAATTTGCTGTTTCTCTACAAAGCTTTACTAGGTATATTACATGAACTTTCAAAACTACCTCAAATTACATAAAAGCAAAATTGGCCTTGTATATGGCTTTCTTTTTAAATTTTTAAAAAAGCGATACAAGTCTTCTATTGTAGGATCTTGTTATCATGAAGTATTACGTAGAAGATGTTCAGTGGTTGTGATTTGAATGAATTCTCTTTTCTTCAAGTACTGGTAGACTTGAAAACTTGTAATAGGTAAGAGTAAAATAGGTTAAGTTTAATGTATTTTGTCATATTTGTCATTCTTGGAAAAAAGTTTCAATCTTTTATCATTTCTGAAGCCATGAGTGTTTTAACCATAATTGAGGAAAGGATCTGTTAGGTAATAGGCATAGATGTAGATACAGCACACGTCTACATGTCTCCATTTACTTTTATACCATCTAATGGATTGACAGTAGGTTTTGAATGGTAAGTGAGATAACTGTTGGTAGCACTTTGTCAGTGCTTACTTTCTTCTTTTCTTCTTCTCTCCCTCTCCTACTTCTCCCTCCCCACTTTTCCTTACATTTTTCCTTCTGCTTTTATTGCTTGTATGTACCCTGGAGACCTGTTAAAATTAACAGCCATTGCTCATCTCCACCAGTAACATTCAAAGCTAGAAAAAAAAAAACAACTATTAAAATAATATGCTGGGCGCCTGGGTGGCTCAGTTGGTTAAGCGACTGCCTTCAGCTCAGGTCATGATCGACGGTCCTGGGATCGAGTCCTGCATCGGGCTCCCTGCTCTGTGGGGAGCCTGCTTCTCCCTCTCCCACTCCCCCTGCTTGTGTTCCCTCTCTCGCTGTGTCTCTCTCTGTCAAATAAATAAATAAAATCTTAAAAAAAAAAAAATATGCTTTGAGTTAGTTTTTAAGGTATAGGCGGTAGCTCAAATATTTTTAAATGAATAATTTTTTTCTTTTGTTTATGTAGTGCTGATTAGTTCACTTTCAGTCTCTTATTATTTATTTTTTATTTATGTTTAAAAAATTTTTAAAGATTTTATTTGAGAGAGGGAGAGCATGAGCAGTGGGGGGAGGGGTAGAGGGAGAGGGAGAAGCAGACTCCCTGATGGGCAGGGAACCCGATGTGGGGCTCCATCCTGGGACCCTGGGATCATGACCTGAGCTGAAGGCAGACGCTTAACTGACTGAGCCACCCAGGTGCCCTGTTGTTTAGAGATTTTAAAAGAGAAAGCAGAGTACAGTTGGGGTTCACTCCTGTGGGCCAGGGAGACTTCAAGGACTTTAAGCACAGCATTATCTTGACACTTGTTCCAGGTATTCTTGTTCAGTGGGTGGGAAATGTGAGCAAGGAAATGGAAAAATCATTAGCACCAAATTAATGGCTGGTAGAAAAGCTAAGCACTCTAGTATAGTGATAATCTTGTCACTGGGTAATCTTTCTTGGGACATTTTTTGGGGGGTGAGATGAAGGAAGAGGAAGGTTTACTATCTGTTCCTAAGATACAACTTAACAAAAAAGTATGACTGAAGAGGAACTGAGTGAATGTACTTGGAACTATAAATTCTTACTCTGAAGAATAACTAGCCTGACTTAAAAGGAGCCCTGACCTGCAGGAACAACAGGGCAATTAATTAGCTGGTTGTGCTCCCTGGGTAAAGAATTGCATGGCCAATAAGGAAATATTCAGGCTCTAGAAAGAAAGGAAATTAGGGTTTAAGCTCATCCTGGACTGCTCCCTCCAATTTAGCATATTACATGGCAGCAAACTATAGGTATTCAATAAAATAATTTAATCTGTGTTAAATGTCTTAATGGCTGGGATGAAAGGGGAAGACTTTTCTATTTAGGAGACTTGGAGGGGGGCTCCTGGGTGGGTTAGTTAAGTGTCGGACTCTTCTTTTTGGCTCAGGTCATGATTTCAGGGTCGTGAGATGGAGCCCCAGGTTGGACTTTGCACTCGCTGGGCATGGACCCTGCTTAAGATTCTTTCCCTCTGCCCTTCCCCCTCTTTGCGTGCCTGTGTTCTCTTTCTCTCTAAAAAAAACAAAAACAAAAAACAAAGGAGACTTGGAGGTATCTGGTTGTTGCTTTTCTAAAAAATTTCAGGCAGTTGGAAGGAGATGGTTAATTGCAATAATAAACATGGTTGAGGTGCGCCTGGGTGGCTCAGTTGGTTAAATGTCTGCCTTTGGCTTAGGTCATGATCCCAGGGTCCTGGGATTGAGTCCCACATCGGGCTCCCTGCTCAGCAGGGAGCCTGCTTCTCCCTCACCCTCTGCCCTACCCCCTTCCCCCCCCCCTCATGCTCGCGGTCTCTCTCTCTCAAATAAATAAGTTCTTTAAAAAAATAAACATGGTTGAAATGGAGATGATTCATAGAGAAAACCTTCAGACCAATGGAGATAATACTTGAGGAGATGGAAATTTATAATTTATACTCAATAAACATTTGTTGATTGTCCTCTTCCCTAAGGGAAATGGATAAAAAGGAGATACATTATCTAGAGACCTCACTGAGAGCTATCACCTAGCATTTCACATCTTTTCCTCATTTCAGGAGTTTTGAGGTTGGAAGTGAGTTATCTCTTGGGGCAAGTAGAACCATATTGCAGTGAGGCGTATAGACAGAAAATGAATTTAATTGAGTCTGTCAGTCTTAGAATGGCATTAATGCCAGAATTATGTAGAAAAATAACAGTTGCAGGTACATGTTTAGTATGAAAAGAATTTTGGCTTGGACTTAGGTAGTTGCATTGTGATCTTTTCCGTAAGTAGTATCCATTATTTATAAAGACAGATTAATGTCATTCAGTGCTATAAAATAATGTATAAAATTACTTAAGATGGTGATAAAATGGTCTCCAATGCCACCATCCACATGTAGGGAAGTCTAGATAGTGATGTAGACCACAACCTGGCCACTGAAGTGTTTTGTTTGCCTTGCACAGTATTTTAAAGATGGGAAAGTTTACATAGAAATCTGGTTTCCCAGCTCCTCTTAGAGAAAGAAAATCATACAATCTCTCAGACGTGGGCCTGCATTCTAATATGATAGTAATCAGCTGAATCTGACCCATGACGCCCGCCCCCCCGCCCCATTCTGTATACCCTCCACTTGGCCAGTCTCCACCATTCCTTACTGCTTTCACACAGCCCATGTTAATTCGATTTCCCTGTTTAGCTGTACTGATGGTTGAGTTGAAAGCCCCTGACCTGGCCAGCTGTTTGAGGCAGAGTATCTCAGAAGATCCCTCTTACTAGTGTAGACTACCTAAAGTGCAGTACGGTGTATTTATAAGGGTTGTTAAGACAGTGAATCTTAAGGGTTCTCATCATAGAAAAAAAATTTGTTAACTATGTGAGGAGATGGATGTTAACCAAACTTATCATGGTAATCATTTCACAATATAGACATGTATCAAATCATTACGTTGTATACCTTAAACCAATACAGTGTTATATGTCAAGTATATCTCAATAAAACTGAAAACAATTTTGGCTTCAGGATCCAACAAAAGTCCTATTTAAATATCTCAGTTTTTATTTCTAGGTGCAATCTGCCATTACCAATATGTTCATGAGTATTTTATTCTTTCCTAATAACTTACACAAAGAAATAGTCAAGTGCCCAATCAATCCTTATGATTTTTGCAGACATTTAAAAGCTTAAAGATACTAAAATGTACTACCTCAGTTCCATTTCTTTCCCCAAAGAATAGCAAGTGTTGTATTACTTGTAAGTTTAAGTAGGCAGGCAGCTATCACATTGTTCTAGGTGTTTTTTTTAGCATTTTCTGGCTGTAACAACAGTGTGGATATGCTGGCCTCAGAAAATGCTAACTGATCAACTTGCATTCTTAGACATGCTACTGCTTTTTTGAGTGTTAACACGTGCTTTTGACCTAAAGAATAATCCATAGCAGAGATCGTAGCTTTCTAGTACTTAGTTGGAAGAATCTCAGTAATTTTTACAAATTAGATAATTGTGTTGTTTTCTATTACATTAATATTTTGCTTACAAACAGAGCCCCAAAGAAGTCATTTCTTTTCTGTATTCTCAGCCTCTTATACAAAAGTTTTGATTCAGCTGCTAAGATTGCTTGTTACATTTCATAAATTGCTGATTACAGTGTGTCTCAAACTTCCATTGTTACTCTGTATATCAAGTTGCGCATCTATTTACTTGACCTTTGATTAAGTTAAATGGCTTTTTCTCAACAATGGCATGTAATAACATATTTTTCTCCTTTTTTTAAAAATAGATTTGGACTGAGCAACAAATTTGAATCAGAATTCCCTTCTTCATTAACTGGAAAAGTGAGTGTCTATCATTTACTTAGGTACTATTTTTTCCTAACAAATTATAGAAATAATTATGCAAATGAGACATGTTTATTGACATTAATATTACGGTATTGTTATTTCTTAAAATTTTTCTTTAGGTAGCTCCTGAAGAATTTAAAGCCAGCATCAACAGAGTTAACAGTTGTCTTAAGAAGAACCTTCCTGTTAATGTACGTTGGCTACTTTGTGGCTGCCTTTGTTGCTGCTGCACGTTAGGTTGCAGTATGTGGCCAGTTATTTGCCTCAGTAAAAGAGTAAGTTGAATTAATATATTTTAATTTAAATTTAGAAGTAGACAAGCAAGTCTTGCATTTATTTAGTTTTTATTTTTTGTATTGAATGAGTCACACCATGCCGAATACTATAAAAAATGATCTGGTCCAGTAGAGGAGTGATTAAGTAAAATTATGGTATGTCCACATGCTATTATATTAAATTTAATTATAAATTTCATTCATAATTTTCATGATCTAAGATATTACCCAAGAGTAGAATAGAATACAGCATTCTCTCTGTATATACATTTATGGTGGTATAGCATAGTGATTGAGAATGCTGGGTTCAGGTCTACCACTTATCTCTGTGACTCTAGGCAGGTTTCCTAACCTCTGTCATCTCTAGTTGGCTTATCTGTAAAATGGCACTATTCACCTACCTGCTTGAGTAGGATTGTTTTAAGTATAAAGTGAAATAGTGTATATAAAGCTATTAGTTAAATAGCTCAAATAACTAATAGACATTGACTAATAGCATTAGTACTAATACCTAAGGTCGTACCCATAGAAGAAATAACATGGTTACAATGTTTATTTCTAGTTGATAAGATTATGGGGAATTCTGGTTTCTTTTTAAGAAATTTTTTCTTTTGTATTTTACAAGTTTTCTGAGATGGGTACATAGTGATTCTGTATGGCAAATTGTTATAGATGGAACACATTACATTTTTGTTTAGGTTTTAAAAAATTCTGGTAGCTATAGGTATAAAAATGAAATACTTTTGAAACTGAATGGTTTGTGTGGCTACATTTCATTTTGTCATCAAATAATGATAGGAAATATGGAAAAGCAAATGCTGTTTGTCCCTTGATTTCTGTTGTAAAATAAGCAATGTATTACTACTGAAAAAAATTTTTAACTTTTAATAATTAAAAAAATTTTATTGATAAGAAGATAATGCCTTTGTAATAGAATTGATTTTGTAATATTTACTGTAATATTTGTAATATTTTTCTCCAAGAATATTTCTTCTTCTTTTTTTCCCCTGTATTTCTGACCAGATCATCTTCAGACCACATATATTTTTTTAATTTTCATTTGTCACTTGATCCACAGTTGAATTTGCAGCTCTTGGAGTTTAGATTCTCTCACTACCTCCTACTCTTCGGGCTTTTTCATTGTTTAAATGACTGCTATCTCAGGGCGCCTGGGTGGCTCAGTTGGTTAAGCATTTGCCTTCGGCTCAGGTCATGATCTTGGGGTCTGGGATCTAACCCCGAGTTGGGCTCCCTGCTCAGCGGGGAGCCTGCTTCTCCCTCTGCCCCTCCCCTCTACTTGTGCTCTCTCTCTCTCAAGAAAATAAAATCTTTAAAAAAAATAAATAACTGCTGTATCCCACTTGGTTGGCAATTTGCTGTTACTTAACCCAAGGAATCATAAGAATTTTATTTTAGAAATCTGTGTGATCTAGTTTTTTTGAGGTTTTGAGATCTTTTGTTTTTTACTTTTTTTTTTTTTTGAAGATTTATGTATTTATTTGTTTATTTAGAGAGCGAGCAGGGGGAGCGGCAGAGGGAGAGGGAAAGCGAGAATCTCAAGCAAACTCCCCACTAAGCACAGAGCCCAATGTGGGACTTGATCCCACGACCCTGAGATCATGACCTGAGCTAAAATCAAGAGTCTGATGCTTAACCAACTGGGCCACCCAGGCGCCCCTGTTTTTTACTTTTTAAATGAGAAAACAAGATATTGCAATGTGTGCACAGCGTAGGATTTAGAAAATAAAACTCAACTTCTTACTCTTCTCCATGCATTTTTAGCAACATATGATCATTTTTCAGATGATTTCATTAAATTCCTTTTTATTTGAGTCATAGGATAGATCTCTTAGGCTTTTCTCATCTATAGTTTTGGAAAGTACATTTTATATAACAATGTAGTATTCAGTCTAAGGTCTCTCTATGTATATGATTTAATTTTATATGGACTTTACTATCTAGTGAGTGCAAACAAGTATGATTATAGTTTAAATAAAATGCTGTGCATTTCCGTGTCTTGGGTGTAAACTATTATATACCCACGGAGAGAGTGACACTTCATGCATGTATGAGGGTGTTAGAGACCCTCAAAAAAGTGGTGCTGTGTACGATGGGAGCAGGATCATTTAGAGCAGGGATTTTTAACTTTTTATTTGTCATGGATCCTTTTGGTGTTCCAGGGAAGTCTATGAACCCTCTCTTGGAATAATGTTTTATTTGTATTTTAAAAGGTATAATGTATTTTAAATGTATGAAATGAAGAACACGAGATTATAAAGGAAACCAATTATATGAAATAAACTTATCAAAGTACTAAAGCTCCTCAATTAGGAGTGCCTTGGGTGGCTCAGTAGGTTGAGCATCTGCCTTCAGCTCAGGTCATGATCTTAGGGTCCTGGGACTCCCTGCTCATCGGGGAGTCTACTTCTCCCTCTCCTCCCTGTCCCTCTGCTCTCTCTCCATCTCTTGCTCTTTCTCAAATAAATAAAAAAAATCTTAAAAAGACGCCTCAAATACATTATTTATAAATGTTTATTAATGCATACAAAATAAGATAGCAAAGAATCAATGGTAATATGATGTGACAGGAAAAATCTGATTTCTATGAGTGATAGAGATACAGTCCTATTTAGTCTACCACAGTTAGTTGTATACATTCATAATCTAAGGGAACTATACCACATTTCAATTAGAGGTTAGTGAAAATAAAGATGTTTCATCCACTTTCATGGATTCCTAGAATTTTGTCTAGGTATTCCATGTTAAGAATAAGAACCCTTGATTGAGAGGTACTAGTATAAATAAAGGCTAAAACCCTGCCTGGTTGTTAGCCTCTGAACCTTTCCTTTGCCCTCATCTGTGATGTGGAATATGGTTAGAATTGTCTCAGATACTTAAGACAAATCAGGACCAAAGGCATACCAAAGTATCAGCTCAGCATTTTCACCTTCAGGACATTATTCAATAATTTGGGTAACTAGATTTCTTCCTTAATTTTGAAATCCATCTCCAGCTGAGTGTCCCTTTTTATGAACTGACCTTGTTCTGGAGACATTGTTTTTAAATCAGTATTATTATTGTTGTTCCTTATAAATTGCCTTTCCTTTTTTAAAAAAATTGTTATGAGCTATTTTTGAAACTTATTTACTATACAGCAAAATTCACTATTTTTGGTGTATAGTTTTATGATTTTTGACAAATGCATACAGTTGTGTAACTATCACCACAACCAAAATATATTACTGTTCTCTCCAAAAACACATTTACTTGTGCTGCCTCTTTGTAGTTATATTCTTTTCAGCTCTTAAACCCTGACAACCACTGATCTGTTGCTCTCCTTACAGTTTTGCCTTTTCTAGCTTGTTATATAAATGGAATTATACAGTATATGTAGCCTTTTGAATCTAGCTTTTTTCATTTAGTTAATGCATTCGAGATTCATCTATTTTGTTGCATGTATCAGTAGTTTATTCCTTTTTTTTTTTTTTTTTGCTGAGTAGTAGTCCATTGTATGGATGTATCATAATTTGTTTATCCACTTTCCAACTGAAGGACATTGTGTGGTTTCTAGTTTTGGTGATTTTGAATAAAGATGCTATATATGGGGGTGCCTGGATGGCTCAGTCATTAAGCGTCTGCCTTTGGCTCGGGTCGTGGTCCCAGAGTCCTGGGATCGAGTCCCACGTCGGGATACTTGCTCAGTGGGGAGTCTGCTTCTCCCTCTCCTTCTGCTGCTACTCCCCCTGCTTGTGCTCTCTCTCTCTCTCTGTCAAATAAATAAAATCTTTATTAAAAAAAAGATGCAATAGGGGCGCCTGGGTGGCTCAGCCGTTAAGCGTCTGCCTTCGGCTCAGGTCATGATCCTGGGGTCCTGGGATCGAGCCCCGCATCGGGCTCTCTGCTCCACGGGAAGCCTGCTTCTCCCTCTCTCCCACTCCCCCTGCTTGTGTTCCCTCTCTCGCTGTCTCTCTCTGTCAAATAAATAAAATCTTTTAAAAAAAAAAAAAAGATGCAATAAATATTCACATGTATGTTTTTCTGTGAACATAAGTTTTTATTTTTAGGAGTCGGGTTGCTGGATCCTATAGTAACTGTACGGTTAATTTTATAGGAAACTTCCGGATTGTTTTCCCAAGTGGCTCTACCATTTTACATTCCAGCCAACAACATATGAGAGTGCCAGTTGTTCAGCATCTTTGCCAGGACTTGGTATTGTTAGTTTAAGAAATTTTAGTCATTCTGATAGATGTGGTGGTATCTCATTCTGGTTTTAATTCACATTATCCTCATGACTAATGGTATTGAGCACCTTGCCATTTGTAAAACCTCTTTGTTAGAGTTTATTCAAATATTTTGCCCATTTTTAAATAGTAATTTCTTATTGTTGAGTTTTGAGAGTTCTTTATATGTTCTGAATATAAGTCCCTTGTCAGGTTTATAACCAAATATATTTTTCCGGTCTGTAGCTTGTCTTTTTTTTCTCTTAATGTCTTTGGCAGAGCAAAATTTGATTTTGATGAAGTCTGATGTATCAATTTTTAAGAAATGGATTGTGTGTTTGGTGTTATATCTAAGGATTCTTTGCCTGAAGCAAGGTCACAGACTTTTTCTCCTCTCTCTTCTGCATTTTACTTTCAGATCTATGACCCATTTTGAGTCAGTTTTTGTATAGGTGTGAGGCACAGGTCAGAGTTCATTTTTTTGCATAGGACAATGGGTTTTCTAGCACCATATGTTGAAAAGAATGTTTTTTCCTCATTAAATTGCCATTGTACATTGACAAAAATCAGTCGACCATATTTATGTGGATCTATTTCTAAACTCTGTTCTATTGATTTCCATGTGTCTATCTTACATTTTAATACCATATAGTCTTCTTTATTAAAGCTTTATAGTAAGTCTTTTTTTTTTTTTTTTTTAAGATTTTATTTATTTATTTGACAGAGAGAGAGAGCTAGAGAGGGAACACAAGCAGGGGAGTGGGAGAGGGAGAAGCAGGCTTCCTGCTGAACAGGGAGCCCGATGCCGGGCTCGATCCCAGGACTCTGGGATCATGACCTGAGCTGAAGGCAAGGCCAGCGTTTAACGACTGAGCCACCCGGAAGCCCTATAGTAAGTCTTGAAATCAGGTAGGGTGTATTCCAAACTTGTTCTTATTTTTCAGGATTGTTTTGGCTATTCTGATTTCTTTGCCTTTCCGTGTAAATTTTAGAATCAGCATGCCAGTACTATGTCTAAAATTTTTTTTAATTGGGATTGAATCTATAGATCAATTTTGGGGAAAATTGACATCTTAAGTTTTCCGTAGCATGGACATGGCATACCTCTTCAGTTATTTAGGTTTCTTTGATTTTTTTCATCAGTGTTTTGTAGTATTTCGCATAGGATACAGATCATACACATATTTTGTTAGTATTTCTTTGTGCTTAGTGCTATTGTTAATGGCATTTTTTTTTTAAATTTTGATTTCTAGTTCATTGCTAGTACATAACAATTGATTTTTATATATTAACTTTGTATTCTGTGACCTTTCCAAATTCACTTATTAAATTCCAGGAATGTTTTTGTAAATTCCACAGGATTTTCTATGTAGATAATTACCATGTTGTCTGAGAATAGTGATAGGATAGTTTTATTTCTTAGTTTCTAATCTGCATACCTTTTATTTATTTTTCTCTTTTTTTCCACTGGGGAAGACTTCCAGTAAAATGTTGAATAGGAGTGATGAGAGTGGACTCTTTGCTTCAGTCCTGATTTTTTCTGTTTTCAATTTCATTGATTTTTGCTCTTGTTTTTATTATTTCTTCTTCTTGTTTTGGATTCCGTTTACTATTTTTTAGTTTCTTAAAATCAATGCAGAGGTTATTGATGTGAGAGTTTTCTTTTTTATATGCTGATATATGCATATAAAGCTAAAATTTTTCTCTAAAGCACTGCTTTGACTGCATTCCATATTTTACTTTCACTCAGTTCAAAATATTTTATGATTTTCCCTGAGGCTTCTTCTTTGATTATGTGTTACTAAGAAGTGTGTTATTTAACCTCTGAATATTTAGGAATTTTCCAGACACTTTTGTGTTACTGATTCCTAGTTTAATTCTGTTGTCAGGGAGCATACTTTGTGTGATTTCATTTTTTAAAATGTGTTGTTTTATTTTATGGCCTCAAATATAGTGTATTTTGTTAATAACATCTTTACAATTTTTGTTTTTATTTTTGCAGCCTTATTGAGATATAATTCACATACAATAAACTGCACATATTTAAAGTGTACCGTTTGATGAGTTTTGTCATATAATTAACACATACATGTGTACATCAAAATAGTGAACATCTTCATCACCCCCAAAAGTTTCCTTTTGTCTCTTTGTAGTCCCTCCATCCCTCCAGGCAACTGCTGATCTGCTTTCTGGCAGTATAGATTAGTTTGCATTTTCTAGAGTTTTATCTAAATGGAACTATACAATATGTGTTCTTTCTTTGTTTCTTTTATTCATAATTATTTTGAGATTCATCCATGTTGTTGGATCAATGGTATTGATGAGTAATGTTTTATTGTGTGGATATACCACATTTATTTATTTGGTTGCCATTTGTGTTTCCAGTTTTCGTCTGTGTAAATAAAGCTGCTATGACTATTCTTGTTCAAGTTTTTTTGTAAACATGTACTTTCTTTTCTCTTGAGTAAAAGTCTCTAGGAATAGAGTAGCTTGATCATGTAGTGTATATGTGTTTAACTTTTTTTTTTTTTTTTAAGATTTTATTTATTTATTTGAGAGAGAGAGACACACAGCGAGAGAGGGAACACAAGCAGGGGGAGTGGGAGAAGGAGAAGCAGGCTGGCTTCCTGCAGAGCAGGGAGCCCGACGTGGGACTCGATCCCAGGACCCTGGGACCATGACCTGAGCCGAAGGCAGTCGCTTAACCAACAGAGCCACCCAGGTGCCCCTGTGTTTAACTTTTTAAGGAACTGAGAAACTGTTTGCCAAAGTGGTGCTATTTACATTTCTACCAGCAGTGTCTCTTCTGCTGTATTCTTGTCCACATTTAGTATGGTTAGTCTTTTTAATTTTAGTCATCCTAATAGGAGTATAGTATTATCATTATGGCTTTGATTTGTATTTCCTTAATAATAAATGACATTGAGCATCTTTTCATGTTTATTTAACATTTGTGGATGTTCTTTGTTGAAATGTTCCAACTTGGGCACCTGGGTGGCTCAGTTGGTTGAGCGACTGCCTTCGGCTCAGGTCATGGTCCCGGGGTCCTGGGATCGAGTCCCGCATCAGGCTCCCTGCTCTGCGGGGAGCCTGCTTCTCCCTCTCCCACTCCCCCTGCTTGTGTTCCCTCTCTCGCTGTGTCTCTCTCTGTCAAATAAATAAATAAAATCTTAAAAAAAAAAGAAAAGAAATGTTCCAACTTTTTGCCCATTTTTTTATTGAGTTGTTTCTTTATTGTTGAGTTTTGAGAATTGTTTATATATTACACGTACAAGTATATGCTTTAAAAAGATTTCTCCCAGTTAGTGGTTCGACTTTTCATCCCCTAACGTCTTTTCAAAAGCAGAAATTTCTAATTTTAATAAAATCCAATTTGTTCATTTGTTCTTTTATGGATTGTGCTGTTAGTGTTGTATCTAATGACTCTTCCTAAGCCTAAGTACAAAGATTTTTTTTCCTGTGTTTCCTCTCGAATTTTTATAGTTCGAGGTTTTACTTTTAGGTCTAAGGTTCATTTGAGTTTAAATTTTTATATGGTGCAGTGTATCGATTGAAGTTAAAAAAATTTTTTTTTTTTTTGCATATAGATATCCTGTTGTTCCCATTCACATTTGTTATAAAGGCTCTTCTTTCTTCACTAAATTGCCTTTGTACTTCTGTTGGAAATCAGATGTCAGTGTGTGTATGTATATATATATATATATATATGTCTGTATCTGTTTCTTAGCTCTGTTGTGTTCTGTGATGTATTTGTTTATTTTGATGCCAATACCATACTGTCTTGAGTATTGTAGCTTTATAATTACATCTTATAATTAGCTTTATAATTACATCTTATAATTATAACTACATCTTAGTGTTAGTTCCCCAACTTTATACTCCTTTTTCAAAGTTGGTTGTTTGTATTCCATATGGATTTTAGAATCAGCTTGTCAGTTTCTCCAAAGGAAATGCTGTTGGAATTTTAGTTTGGATTGCATTGATCTATGCATCAATTTTGGGAAATTGACATCTTAAAAATATTTAGTCTTTTGACCCATGAAACAGTGTCTCACTCCATTTACTTCAGTCTAACATTTTTTTCTGAGCAATTAAGTTTTGAGTGGACATGTCCTGCATATCTTTATATAGATTTATACTCAAGTATTATTTTTTATACTATTTCAGATGGTATGTATTTTTATTTTTTAATTAAAAAAATTTTTTTTTAAAGATTTTACTTTGACAGAGAGAAAGAGGGAGAGAACACAAGCAAGGGGAGTGACAAGCAGAGGGAGAGGGAGAAGCAGGCTCCCAGCTGAATGCGAAGCTCAATCCCAGGACCCTGGGATCATGATCTGAGCCAAAGGCAGATGCTTAACCGACTGAGCCACCCAGGCACCCCTATTTTTAAATTTTTAAAATTTTAATTCCAGTATAGTTAACATACAGTGTTGTATTAGTTTCAGGTATACAATATATAGTGATTCACCAGTTCTGTATGTTATCATTGCTCATCATAATAAGTGTACTCTTTAACCCCATCACCTATTTCACCCACCCCACCCCCCACCACCCCTCTGGTAACCATCAGTTGCTTATCTATGGTTAAGAGTCTGTTTCTTGGTTTCATTCTCTCTCTCTTTTTTTTTTTTTTTTTTTGCCTCTGCTCATTTGTTTTGTTTCTTAAATTCCACGTATGAGTGAAATCATATGGTATTTGTCTTCTCTGACTTATTTTACTTAGCATTACATTCTCTGACTCCATCCATGTTGTTGCAAATGGCAAGATTTCATTTTTTTTATGGCTGAGTAATATTCCTGTGTGTGTGTGTGTGTGTGTGTGTGTGTGTATACCACATCTTGTTTATCCCTTCATCTATCGATGGACACTTGGGCTGCTTCCATATTTGGCTATTGTAAATAATGCTGCAGTAAACATAGGGGTGCATGTATCCCTTCGAATTAGTGTTTTGGTATTTTTTGGGTAAATACCCAGTAGTGTGATTATTGGATCATAGGGTAGTTCTATTTTTAACTTTTTGAGGAACCCCAGCTATTTTCCGGAGTGGCTGCACAGATTTGCATTCCCGCCAGTAGTGCATGAGGATTCCTTTTTCTCCACATCCTCACCAACACTTGTTGTTTGATTTTAGCCAATCTACAAGTGTGACGTGATACCTCATTTTAGTTTTGATTTGCATTTTCCTGATGCTAAGTGATGATGAGTGTCTTTTCATGTGTCTGTTGGGCATCTGTATGTATGTATTCTTTGGAGAAATGTCTGTTTATGTCTTCTGCCCATTTTTTAATTGGATATTTATTTTTTGGGTATTGAATTGTGTACGTTTTTAATATATTTTGGGTACTATCCCTTTATTGGATATGTCATTTGCAAATATCTTCTCCCATTCAGTATGTTGCCTATTAATTTTGTTGATTGTTTCCTACACTGCACAGAAACTTTTTATGTTAATATGGTCCCAATAGTTTATTTTTGCTTTTATTTTCCTTGCCGTAGAAGATGTATATAGAAAAATGTTGCTACAGCCAATGTCAGAGAAATTACTGCCTGTGCTCTCTTCTAGGGTTTTTATGGTTTCAGGTCTTATATTTAGGTCTTTAATCCATTTCAAGTTTATATTTTTGTGTATGGTAGAAGAAAGTGGTTCAGTTTCATTCTTTTGCATGTAGCCATCCAGTTTTCCCAACATCATTTGTTGAAGAGACTGTCTTTTTTCCATTGTATATCCTTTTCTTCTTTGTTGAAGATTAATTGGCCATATAATTGTGGGTTTATTTCTGGATTTTCTATTCTGTTCCATTGATCTATGTGTCTGTTTTGAGCCAGTATCATACTGTCTTGATCACTACAGCTTTGTAATATAACCTGAAGTCTGGAATTACATAAATAGTATATATTTTTAGAATTTCAATTATTTTTTCTTGCTAGGGTATAGTTTTGCTAAACTCACCTTTTCCATTAACTTACTTGTAGAGTATTGAATTTCTTTATAGACAATCATATCATCTGCAATGAAGACAGTATTGCTTTTCTTTGTAATATAGATGCTTTTTGCTGCTTTTCCTTATTGCACTGACTAGAATCTCCAGAAAAACACTGATTAGAAGTAGTGAGAACAGATATTCTTATTTTGCTCCTGAGAGAAATGAACTTACACTTTCTTCATTTCGTATCATCTTAATTGTAGGGTTTTTAAATTTTAAAGATTTTATTTATTTATTTGAAGAGAGCATGCACAAGCAGGGGGGAGGGGCAAAAGGAGAGGGAGAAGCAGACTCTCCGCTGAGCAGGGAGCCCCAGGTGGGGCTCAGTCCCAGGACCCTGGGATCATGACCTGAGCCAAAGGCAGATGCTTAACCATCTGAGCCACCCAGGCACCCCAATTGTAGGGCTTTTGTAAATGTTTTTTAATCATCTTGAGGAAGTTTTATTCTACTAGTTTGCAGAAAGTTTTTATCCGGAATACTTGTTGGATTTTGTCAAATGCCTTTCTTCTTCTTTAGAAAGATTTTTAGGGGCGCCTGGGTGGCTCAGTCGGTTAAGCGGCTGCCTTCAGCTCAGGTCATGATCCCAGGGTCCTGGGATCAAGCCCCACATCGGGCTCTCTGCTCAGCGGGAGGTCTGCTTCTCCCTCTCCCACTCCCCCTGCTTGTGTTCCTGCTCTCGCTCGCTCTCTCTGTCAAATAAATAAATAAAATCTTTAAAAAAAAAAAATTTAAAAAAAAAATAAAAAAAAAGAAAGATTTTTAGATTAGAAATACATTGAATTACATTGTTTGATGTTAAACTAACCTTGCATTCCTGGAATGAATCCCACTTCGTTGGTCATGTCTATTTCTCTTTTTATATTTCTGTTGGATTTGATAGAATATAACCTAGGGACTCCTGGCTGGCTCAGCTAGTAGAGTGTATAAGTCTTGATCTCAGGGTCATGAGTTCAAGCCTCACATTGGGTGTGGAGCCTACTTTAAATAAATAAATAAATTTTAAAAAATGTGTTCATGAGGGATATTTTTCTGTAGGCTTTTCTTGTAATATCTGATTTTAGCATCAGGGTAATGATAGCCTTATAAAATGAGTTGGAAAATATTCTTTCCTCTTCGTTTTCCTGAAGAGTTTGTGCAGAATATGCATTGTTTCATCCTTAAATTTTGGAAGAATTCACTGATGAAGCCATTTGGGCCTGGAAGTTTTTTGGTTGGAAGAGTTTAAATATAAATTCAATTTCTTTAATAGGTATGGGACTTTTCAGGATATCTATTTTATCTTGGTTGAGCTTCATAGTTTCTGTTTCTCAAGGAAATTGTCCATTTTATCATAGTTGTTTATAATAGGCATAATAATTACTAATTACGTTTTGTAAAATCACTAGTGATCATTACTTTTCTTATTCCTGAAATTGTTAATTTATTCCTTGTGTCTCTTTTTTTCCCTGGCCAGTTTGGCTGGAGGTTTATCAATTTTATTAACCAACTCAGAGACCAGCTTTTGGTTTCCTTGTCTATTTCTATTGATTTTGTTTTATATTTCATTGGATTTTAGTTTCACTTTTATGATTTCTTCTTTGAGTTTAATTTTTTTTCTTTAGTTTCTTAAGGTAGAAACAAAGGTCATTAGTTTGAGACTTTTCTTCTGGTGTTTAGTATTATAAATTTCCCTCCTGAATACTACATTCATTGTATTGCCCAAGTTTTGATATGTTGTGTTTTAATTTTCATTCAGTTCATTTTATTTTTATATTTCTCTTGATTTCTTCTGTGACCAATGCATTATTTAGAAGTATTTTATTTAGCTTTTAGATATTTGGGGGACTTCATAGAGATCTTTTTGTAAATTTAATTTCCAAATTAAATTAAAAATTAACAGTGTGGTTAGATAACACTTTGAATCCTTATAAATATATTAAGGATTATTTTCTAAAATTTGAGCTATCTTAATAAATTGTGCACTTGAAAATAATATGTATTCATCTATTATTGGGTGGAGTTTTTTATAAATATCAATCAAGTTTGTTGATATGTTTAGATCATCTGTATTCTCACTGATTTTCTGACTATTCTGTCAATTATCAAGAGAGTAGTATTAAAGTCTGACTATAATTATGTAATTGTGGATTTGTCTGTTAGAGTTTTTATTTAATGTATTGTGACACTGTAATTAGGTGCATAAACTTTTAGGTTTTGTATCTACTTTGTGGGTTGACCTCTTTATTATTATGAAATTGACCTTATTTATTTTCAATATTTTTTTGGAAAACTACTTTGTCTAATATTAATTTAGTCATTTCTACTTTCTTTTGATTAATATTCGTGTGGCATATATTCTTTCTTTCTTTCTTTTTTTTTTTTTTTTTTCTTTTAGCTTATTTTTGCCTTTATTTAAAGTTCATTTCTTGGGATGCCTGGGTGGCTCAGTGGGTTAAGCATCAGCTCAGGTCTTGATCACAGGGTCGTGACTTCAAGCCTGGCTGAACATGGAGCCTACTTAAAATAAATAAATAAATAAATAGGTAAGTAAGTAAATAAATTTATTTCTTATAGGCAGTGTTGGGTCTTGCTTTTTCATTCAATCTGTCAGTCTCTGCCTTTTAGGGATTTTGGACCATTTACATTTATTGACTAGTGATAAGGCCAAATTTAAAATTTCATTTTACTGTTTTCTTTTTTTCTCATCAATTTTTTAGTTTCCATTCTCATTTTCTGCCTTTTTATTTTTCTAAATAGTACTTTATTGAGGTGAAATTCGCATAACAGATATTAGCCATTATAAGGTGAATGATTTGGTAGCATTTAGTACATTCACAGTATTGTACAATTATCATCTCTACCTTGTTCCAAAACCTTTCCATCACTCTGAAGTAGAACTCCTCCTTAACCATTAAACAGTTTCTCTTCATTACCTTCTCCTACCAGTCCTGTCAACCATCATTCTGGGT
Organism: Mirounga leonina; assembly: GCF_011800145.1. Classification (NCBI taxonomy): domain Eukaryota; kingdom Metazoa; phylum Chordata; class Mammalia; order Carnivora; family Phocidae; genus Mirounga; species Mirounga leonina. The sequence continues at coordinate 39,003,722 of NW_023270323.1, forward strand.
TTTGTCTCTATGAATTTATCCATTCTGGATATTTCATATAAATGAAAACGCAATGTATGACATTTTGTGTCTGGCTTCTTTTACTTAGGATAATGTTTCTGAGATTCATCCATGTGTCAATACTTTATTCTCTTGTATGGCTGAATAATATTCCATTGTATGTATATACCACGATTTGTTTATCCATTCAACCATTGATGGACATTTAGACTATTTTCACCCAAAAGTGATTAGTGCTTCTATGAACATGAGTGTACATGTATTTGATACTTGTTTCCAGTTCTTTTGGATATATACCCAGAAGTGGGGGATCATAAGGTAATTTTATGTTTAACTTCTTTTTATTTTATATATATATTTTTTACAAAGTTGTTTTAAAGATGTTTTACTTACTTAGCGCACAAGCGGGGAGGACAGAGAGAAGCAAGTTCCCTGCTGAGTGGGGACCCCAACACGGGGTTCAATCCCAGGATCCTGAGACCATGACCTGAGCCAAAGGAGATGCTTAACCAACTGAGCCACCCAGGCACCCCATTATTTTATCTTATTTTTTTTAAAGAGGGGTGGGGAGGGGCAGAGGGAAAGTGAAAGGGAAAAATCTTTTTTTTTTTTTTAAAGATTTTATTTATTTATTTGACAGATAGATAGAGAGCACAAGTAGACAGAGAGGCAGGCAGAGGGAGAGGGAGAAGCAGACTCTCCACTGAGCAGGGAGCCCGATGCGGGTCTTGATCCCAGGACCCTGGGATCATGACCTGAGCCGAAGGCAGCCGCTTGACCGACTGAGCCACCCAGGCGCCCCGAAAGGGAAAATCTTAAGCAGGCTCCATGCCCAGTGTGGAGCCTGAGACAGGGCTTGGTCTCCAGACCCTGAGATTATGACCCGAGCTGAAATCAAGAGTCAGACACTCAACAACTGCATCACCCAGGTTCCCCTCTATGTTTAACTTCTTGGGGAACCAGAGCAGTATTTAGTCTAGGGCTAATTATTTCCCCCCAGTGAGGCCAGACTATCTTGGATAATTTTTTTTTTTTTTAAGATTTTATTTATGTATGTATTTGAGAGAGAGAGTGCAAGTGGGATTGGTGGTGGGTGGAAAGGGATGAGCAGACTCCCCACTGAGCATGGTGCAGGGCTTGATGCAGGCCCATCTCACGACCCTGAGACCAGCACCTGAAGCTAAATGAAGAGTCAGACACTCAGATGACTGAGCCACCCAGGAGCCCCTATCCTGGATAGTCCTCTTAATGGCCTGTGAATTGTGATATTTTCTAGTGTGGCTGATGGAAAGAAGCAATTTGCTGGATCTTTGTAAGCTTTGGGCATTGTTAACCTCTAATCCTTTCTAGTAGTTCTTTTTGCTCCTCGTCTGGTAGTTTCTTTACCTGAATGTATTGCTCAGTACTCACCTTAATACTCAGTAGGGACTGCCTGCAGATCTTTGGAGTTCATTCTCTGTGTAGCATTCTCCTCTCTGGTACTCTGTTCTGTGGCTTCTAGCCTCCCTGGTCTCCCCAGACTCTCAGCTCTGTCTCCTTAACTTAGGGAGTACCCAAGCTTTGTCTGGGCTCTCTCCATTTGCTGTGGTCTGGAAAGCTCTCATATCAATAAGCTTGGGAAATCATGGGGCCTGTCTCATTTTTTTCTGATGTCTCAGGAATTCAGTGTCTTTTGTTGTCTGTTGTCCATTGTCTTTGAAACAGTTTCATATGTCTTGACACCCCTCCTTTTTGTTGTGTCAGGCCAGAGGGTAAATCTGGTACCTGTTGCAGTATCTTTGCTGAAAATGAAAGTCTGAATGTTTTCTTTTTATAGAAGCATTTTTGACATGTAAGTACTGCTCTAAATGCTGGGGATAGAAAGATGTATTATTAATGTTCTACTCAGATGGCATGTAGTCGGTTTGGACAATTGGCTGAGTGCAGAGGTAGTTTAAGTTTGTAGGTACTTGTCATATTTTTCATAAAGTACCTCTGTTAACAAAGACAATAAATATGTGTCCTTAGGGCCTAGAAATATGAAATGGCCACCTATAATCATAAAACATATTTGAAGTCTTGTCTTAATCTCAAATATTCATTTGAACTTTTCTATTATATAACATATTTGTTTTATAGAAAATGTTTAAAATGACTTATTAAGTCGATAACTATTGGAAGAGGAGCATATCTGTCTTATGAAAATGCAGGTTTCAGCTGCCATTTCTTGCTGCTGGTGTGCCATTCTCTGGAAATTACTTATTCATTAATTCAGCTAATATTTCTGAAACCACATTATGGGCTTGGTACTGTTTTAGATGCTGTTTAAATACTATTTAGAGGTTATGTGGTTCCCCTTTTGCCCTTAAAGGTAGACAAAAAGCAATGAGGTGATTATAAATAATGATAAGTACTTGGGAGACAATAAACAGGAAACCTCAGCCTTTTAGTAGGTTCTTTGTAAATGCCTGAGGAGCTTCCAAGTGAATAAAACGCTTCAGCTTCATTAAATGGATTTTATGACATTTTCTTTACAAAAGCTTATTTTTGTTTATACATTTATTTATACTATACTTGATTGTGCCTTAATTATAGTATTAGAGTTTAGAAAATTAATGTCCAAGTAAGTGAACTCTTTATGACTTGTATGTGCTTTCAGCTTGGCTGATTTTTTGAGGAAACAAGTTTCATAATTTTACTGTTTGTTGTGTTAACTGTATTTTTGTTTTGATTCGTCTTTTGTATTGAAGTAACTATTGGTTTTAGTTTTCTGAGATTTTGTACATATATATATCCTATCCCAACTTTAGTGACTTTATAGACTTTGTATATGCTCTCAGCCATTATCCTTTTTGACTGAAAACCCTAAGTTGACTGTTCAATACAACAACTTCTTAAACTTGTTAGTTGTCTTACCTCCTTTTTTTAGTCCTTTATCTCTCTTACCTTTGATGATGAGAATTATGTGGGTTTCTAAAAGTGCTCTCTATATGGATTTGTTGTAAATAGTGTATATTTCCATTCCCTTTATACTCTTTTATTTGTATTTAGTCTTATACAGGGCTTCATTTGCTTAGGGATAAGGAAGTAGGCTGTAACATGGGGTACCTGGGACCTGCACTTTGGCTTTTGGAGAGTGGAACTTACTCTGAGTAAACTTCAGTTTTCACCTGTCTAGAATGGTGTTAATTTCTTACAGTGTTATTTTAAGAATTAGAGCAAGTGCATATTAAATACTTAGTATAGTATTTTGCCTGTAGTAGGTGCTTAGTTAATGGCAGTTGCTATTATTATCATTTTATTATTATTCTTCCTAGTTTTTGTCTTGCTAACTATTGTATCCCTGGTGCCTCGCATCTACTTTATGTTCAATAAATATTTGCTGAATGAACGTACTCTTTCGCTTTTGAAATCCTTGAGTGGTAAGATTGTAAGATTTCAGAAGATACAGTCCTTACTATTTAAAACAAGATTCCTAAGTAAATAAAAGCATTTTGTCTTTTAGAGTAAATAACAGACATTTTTTTCTGCAGGGACAATGTAATAAAGTGTAATAGGTAGTAAATCACTGTTTGAAGCTGGATGAACTTGAGTGAGTCATTTAAAAACCTCTCTGAGCCTAGAGTTTTTCTACCCCCTACTCTTCTTCCTTTGAATCCTTTGAATATTGAGAGCTGTGTTGGTCTGTAAAAATACTTGTATTTCTAAGCTTTAAGTAAAGACGTTTTCAACGTTGATTTTTATTTCAAATCTAAAGAATTAACATTTTAGTGAAAATTTTCACGTAGTTTTTTTTTTTTTTAAGATTTTTTTTTTTTTTTTAAAGATTTTATTTATTTATTTTGAGAGAGAGAATGAGAGAGAACACATGAGAGGGGGTAGGGTCAGAGGGCAAAGCAGACTCCCTGCTGAGCAGGGAGCCCGATGCGGGACTCGATCCAGGGACTCCAGGATCATGACCTGAGCCGAAGGCAGTTGCTTAACCAACTGAGCCACCCAGGCGCCCTTTTAAGATTTTAAAGTTAATCTCTACACCCACCATGGGACACGAACTCACAACCCTGAGATCAAGAGTTGCATGCTCCGCTGACTGAGCCAGACAGGCACTCCAACGTTTATTTTGTTTTTTTAAGATAATTGCTATTTAGTTTTTGAAACTTTGATGAAAAGGGTCTGTATCCAGTCTGACTGCATTTCTCTTTAAATTTAGTATGCTTAGATTCACTTTTGGATATCTTTTTTTCAAACACAGTTTGGTTATCTATTAATTGTGCGTTACTTTCCTTGGGATGTTGTAGGAGTTGAAAATCCAAATGGGAGAGGTTAGGAGTAGTTTTTGAGTGAGAATGTAGTCTTTAAAGACTTAAAGAAATTCAAGGGAAAGTCAACCTGGGGGAATCATGATTGGGAAGCTACAAATATTTATATGGGAGGAATTTGAAATATACTTACGCAGTTATACTGATGGTATTGAAAGTTACTCACAGCTTTCAGATTTCTAATTTACTCTGTGTTTGTAATTTGAGTATTTGTAGTTGGTAGCCGAATCATAAAATGAGAATGGCATTGAACATTTGGATAAAGAATTATTTCTTTCTTTTTTTATTAAAGATTTTATTTATTTATTTATTTGAGACAGAGAGCATGAGAGGGAGGAGGGTCAGAGGGAGAAGCAGACTCCCCACCGAGCAGGGAGCCTGATGCGGGACTCGATTCCGGGACTCCAGGATCACGACCTGAGCCGAAGGCAGTCGCTTAACCAACTGAGCCACCCAGGCGCCCCTTGGATAAAGAATTAGATAAACAAAAATGTCTTTTAACAGACTGCAGATAATGAAACAAAGCAACATAAATTTAAAAGCATCTCTTTTTAAAGTTTATTTTTTTAGTAATCTCTACACCCAATGTGGGGCTTGAACTTACGACCCTGAGATCAAGAGTCACGTGCTCTTCTGAGCTAGCCAGGCGCTCCCAAACTTCAAAGCATCTTAATGAAATTTTTTTTTTAAGATTTTATTTATTCATGAGAGACAGAGAGAGAGAGAGAGGCAGAGGCAGAGGGAGAAGCAGGCTCCCCGCGGAGCAGGGACCCCAATGTGGGACTCAATCCCAGGACCCTGGGATCAGGACCCTAGTGGAAGGCAGAGGCTTAACCAACTGAGCCACCCAGGCACCCCTTAATGAAATTTTATTAAAGGGGAATCCTGAAAAGTTTCTAGTGAACAAGGGATGATGAATGAAATGTGTTCTTATGACAGCCATTATTATTAATTGAAGATGTAGAAAATCAATGCTAACTTTTTTTTTCTTGTTTAGAATGCTATCCAATTTGCTTTGTTTCTGTAAATATTACACATATTTATAAGGGCTTTCACGTGGTCACTAATGTTCTTAGTCTTCAATATCCTTTTTTTCTTGACTTTATATGCCGTTATTTATTTATTTATTTTTAAAGATTTTATTTATTTATTTGAGAGAGAGAGAATGAGAGACAGAGAGCATGAGAGGCAGGAGGGTCAGAGGGAGAAGCAGACTCCCTGCCGAGCAGGGAGCCCGATGCGGGACTCGATCCTGGGGCTCCAGGATCATGACCTGGGCCGAAGGCAGTCGCTTAACCAACTGAGCCACCCAGGCGCCCCTTTATATGCCGTTATTACAGAGGTTTTTCAGGAAGCTGATTTTTGTTGTGAAGGAAGTTTTAATGCCGTTCTAATGCACAGTGATAGACATAGCAATATAAAATATGATTTACAGAAATTTCTATCCTACAAAGCAGGAGAAACAAACTTGAATTATACATTTATGTATTTAAATTAGAAACGTCTTAGTGTTATATTTTTAAAAAACCTTTCATATTATATTAGATATTTGACCTTTGCCCCTTTTTAAATGTAATTTAAGATATATAACATTTGGTTTATAAGTCACTCCAAATTGCTAAATTCCTGATATTTGCATAACTGAAAATATTTTGCTAACAAAGTCTATAGTGATATGTAATGGAATAATAGACCCCAAGGAGCAAATGAAGAGAAAAATAGTTGTAAGTAGCCCCTGCTTCTTGAAAGTTCACATTATGACCACTTCGAGTTTTACAAAAATCTATATTATTACCTGTTTTTGTTAACTGAAGGAAATCTGAAGAGGATTTTTGCTTTTAGGAAGAAAGGCAAAAAGCAAAAATAGCGTTTAGTGTTTGTTTTGCAGCCAGCTGTTACAGAGGCAGCATGCACCTTGAACAGCAAGAGTGGGGCCACCAGACTCCTTCTCCAGACACTACACAGTCAACATCTCAGCATCAAGCCACCATAGCTGTGAACTGTGTCTGTGAACATCTGTGTTTTATCTCTTATTTATTTTGTACATTTGTTAGCAAGATGTGTCCTAGGGTACCAGAAAAGCCTAAGAGTTATGTTTTGGGCCTGGGAAAGCTCAAACATCTTTCTATATAAATTAATTGTAATTGCTTCTTTATGCTATTTCATTTTATGAAAGGTTTTGTTAAGAACACTCTTGGATGGGGTGCCAGAATGGCTCAGTTGGTTAAGCACCTGACTCTTAATTTCCGCTCAGGTCATGATTCTCAGGGTCATGAGATAGAGCCCCGATTTGAGCTCTGTGCCTAGCGTGGAGCCTGCTTAAGATTCTCTCTCTCCTTAAGATTCTCTCTCTCCCTCTGCCCACCCCTTTCCTGCTCGTGCACACTCTCAATTTCTCTTAAAAACACACACACACACATGCACAAAAAAACACTCTTGGATAGCTGGGGAAACCTGTATTGTACACCTGCTGTTAGCAAAGCATTTTATATGCATCATTCTCTTTGGATTTTTTTGTTTCCTTTTTTATTGAAGTATGATTGACATACAGAAAAGCTGTACGTATTCATGTATACAACTTGATAAATTGGAGCTAAGTATACATCTGTGAAATTATCACCATAAACAATACCATCACCTCTAATAATTTCCTCCTTCCCTCCCTCTTTTGTGTGTGTGTATTTGTGTGTATGATAAGAACATTTAACATAAAATCTATTCCATACATTCTCTTTTTTATCCAGCTTTGAGATATAATTGACATGTATAAATTTAAGGTAAACAACATGATGATTTGATATATACATATATTTTGAAACCCATACATCCTCTTTTAATTTAATCTTTACTGTAGTCGTATGTGGTAAATATTTTAACATCTAATAATTATTGAATGCTCACTATATGCCAAGGATTGGCTTAATCAGTTTACTTGCACCATGCCATTTAATTTCCCCCAAATTCCAAGAGTAGATGCTCATATTATTTCTCCTTTAAGGATGAGAAAACTGAGGCTCAGAAATTAAGTGATCTGTTGGAAGCCCCACAGTCCTAAAGCTAAGCCACAACTAGAATCCCAGGCTTACGGCTCCAAATCTCATACTTCTTTTTTTTTTTTAATTCTCCAATAAGAATACAAAATCAAGCTTTTAAAAATTACTAATTATAATTTGATTTTATACCTAGAAGCAGGGAGATTTTAGAGGTTTGAAAGGAACTTAAAAGATCATTATTTCACAAGTTAGTAAATTAAAGCCCATAGAATGTTATAATTTACCTAATTTATCTGGAAAAAAAATTTACCTAAGTTTATATGTTTATTTATAAAAGATAATAATGTTCAAGCATTTATTTATTTTATTATGTTATGTTAATCACCATACATTACATTATTAGTTTTTGATGTAGTGTTCCATGGTTCATTCTTTACGTATAACACCCAGTGCTCTGTTCAAGCATTTATATCAGCTTTTATAATACTGTGGTTTTTCAGCAAATTTATCTTTCCAATTTTTTCCCCTAATATTTAAATAAATTTGTATTTCTTGAAGATACAGAGTCTCAGTTAAGGAAGGAGGCTGTAAAGCAGTTAAAGTGGACACAGGAGAAAAGTACATTTTAATCAAATTTTATACAGAGTTCCAGTTGGACAGCTAAGAGTTGATATAGTGCTTCTGGTTCTATTTTACTTTTATAAGAACAAATAAAAATCAACATACCTGTCTTTGAAAAATTACTTGATAGATATCAAGTAACAAGTAGATAGACATGATATCTGGTAAAGTTTTGTTTTTTTTAAAATTTTATTTTATCATGTTAATCACCATACATTACATCATTAGTATTTGATGTAGTGTTCCATGATTCATTGTTTGCGTATAACACCCAGTGCTCCATTCAAGCTCTCTTTAGTACCCATCACCAGGCTAACCCATTCCCCCACCCCCCCTCCCCTCTAAACCCTCAGTTTCTCAGAGTCCATAGTCTCTCATGGTTCGTCTCCCCCTCCCATTTCCCCCCCTTCATTTTTCCCTTCCTACTATCTTTTTCTTTTTTTTAACATATAATGTATTATTTGTTTCAGAAATACAGGTCTATGATTCATCAGTCTTACACAATTCACAGCGCTCACCATAGCACATACCCTCCCCAATGTATATCACCCAGCCACCCCATCCCTCCCACCCTCCACCACTCCAGCAACCCTCAGTTTGTTTCCTGAGATTAAGAATTCCTCATATCAGTGAGATCATATGATACATGTCATTCTCTGACTTATTTCACTTAGCATAATACCCTCTAGTTCTATCCACATTGTTGCAAATGGCAAGATTTCGTGGGGGTTTTGGGGGTGTTTTTTTTGGGTTTTTTTATGGCTGCATAATATTCCATTGTATATATACACCACATCTTCTTTATCCATTCATCAGTTGATGGACATCTTGGCTCTTTCCATAGTTTGGCTATTGTGGACATTGCTGCTATAAACATTGGGGTACATGTACCCCTTCGGATCTCTACATTTGTACCTTCGGGGTAAATACCCAGTAGTGCAATTGCTGGGTCGTAGGGTAGCTCTATTTTCAACTTTTTGAGGAACCTCCGTACTGTTTTCCAGAGTGGCTGCACCAGCTTGCATTCCCACCAACAGTGTAGGAAGGTTCCCCTTTCTCTGCATCCTCGCCAACATCTGTTGTTTCCTGACTTGTTAATTTTAGCCATTCTGACTGGTGTGAGGTGGTATCTCACTGAGGTTTTGATTTGGATTTCCCTGATGCCGAGCGATGTTGAGCACTTTTTCATGTGTCTGTTGACCATTTGGATGTCTACTTTGGAAAAACGTCTGTTCATGTCTTCTGCCCATTTCTTGATTGGATTCTTTGTTCTTTGGGTGTTGAGTTTGATAAGTTCTTTATAGATTTTGGATACTAGCCCTTTATCTGACATGTCATTTGCAAATATCTTCTTCCATTCTGTAGGTTGTCTTTTGGTTTTGTTGACTGTTTCCTTTGCTGTGCAAAAGCTTTTTATCTTGATGAAGTCCCAATAGTTCATTTTTGCCCTTGCTTCCCTTGCCTTTGGCGATGTTTCTAGGAAGAAGTTGCTTCGGCTGAGGTCGAAGAGGTTGCTGCCTGTGTTCTCCTCTAGGATTTTGATGGACTCCTGTCTCAAATTTAGGTCATTCATCCATTTTGAGTCTATTTTTGTGTATGGTGTGAGGAAATGGTCCAGTTTCATTCTTCTGCGTGTGACTGTCCAATTTTCCCAACACCATTTGTTGAAGAGACTTTTTTCCATCGGACATTCATTCCTGCTTTGTCAAAGATTTGTTGACCATAGAGTTGAGGGTCCATTTCTGGGCTCTCTATTCTGTTCCATTGATCTGTGTGTCTATTTTTGTGCCAGTACCATACTGTCTTGATGATGACAGCTTTGTAATAGAGCTGGAAGTCTGGAATTGTGATGCCACCAGCTTTGCTTTTCTTTTTCAACATTCCTCTGGCTATTCGGGGTCTTTTCTGGTTCCATACAAATTTTAGGATTATTTGTTCCATTTCTTTGAAAAAAGTTGATGGTATTTTGATAGGGTTTGCATTAAATATGTAGATTGCTCTGGGTAGCATTGACATCTTCACAATATTTGTTACTCCAATCCACGAGCATGGAACATTTTTCCATTTCTTTGTGTCTTCCTCAATTTCTTTCATGAGTATTTTATAGTTTTCTGAGTACAGATTCTTTGCCTCTTTGGTTAGATTTATTCCTAGGTATCTTACGGTTTTGGGTGCAGTTGTAAATGGGATCGACTCCTTAATTTCTCTTTCTTCTATCTTGTTGTTGGTGTATAGGAATGCCACTGATTTCTGTGCATTGATTTTATATCCTGTCACTTTACTGAATTCCTGTATGAGTTCTAGCAGTTTTGGAGTGGAGTCTTTTGGGTTTTCCACATAAAGTATCATATCATCTGCAGAGAGTGAGAGTTTGACTTCTTTTTTGCTAATTCGGATGCCTTTTATTTCCTTTTGTTGTCTGATTGCTGTGGCTAGGACTTCTAGTTGTATGTTGAATAGCAATGGTGAGAGTGGACATCCCTGCCGTGTTCCTGACCTTAGGGGAAAAGCTCTCAGTTTTTCCCCATTGAGAATGATATTCGCTGCGGGTTTTTCATAGATGGCTTTTATGATATCGAGATATGTATCCTCTGTCCCTACACTGTGAAGAGTTTTAATCAAGAAAGGATGCTGTACTTTGTCAAATGCTTTTTCTGCATCTATTGAGAGGATCATATGGTTCTTGTTCTTTCTTTTATTAATGTATTGTATCACATTGATTGATTTGCAGATGTTGAACCAACCTTGCAGCCCAGGAATAAATCCCACTTGGTTGTGGTGAATAATCCTTTTAATGTACTGTTGGATACTATTGGCTAGTATTTTGGTGAGAATTTTTGCATCCATGTTTATCAGGGATATTGGTCTGTAATTCTCCTTTTTGATGGGGTCTTTGTCTGGTTTTCGGATCAAGGTAATGCTGGCCTCATAAAATGAGTTTGGAAGTTTTCCTTCCATTTCTGTTTTTTGGAACAGTTTCAGAAGAATAGGTATTCATTCTTCTTGAAATGTTTGGTAGAATTCCCCTGGGAAACCATCTGGCCCTGGGCTCTTGTTTTTCGGGAGGTTTTTGATGACTGCTTCAATTCCCTTAGTGGTTATAGGTCTGTTCAAGTTTTCTGTTTCTTCCTGGCTCAGTTTTGGTAGTTGATACATCTCTAGGAATGCCTCCATTTCTTCCAGGTTATCTAATTTGCTGGCATAGAGTTGCTCATAATATGTTCTTATAATTGCTTGTATTTCTTTGGTGTTGGTTGTGATCTCTCCTCTTTCATTGATGATTTTATTTATTTGGGTCATTTTTCTTTTTGATAAGTCTGGCCAGGGGTTTATCAATCTTGTTAATTCTTTCAAAGAACAGCTCCTAGTTTCGTTGATCTGTTCTACTGTTCTTTTGGTTTCTATTTCATTGATTTCTGCTCTGATCTTTACTATTTCTCTTCTCCTGCTGGGTTTAGGCTTTATTTGCTGTTCTTTCTCCAGCTCCTTTAGGTATAGGGTTAGGTTGTGTATTTGAGACCAAGATTTCTTGTTTCTTGAGGAAGGCTTGTATTGCTGTATACTTTCCTCTTAGGACCGCTTTTACTGCATCCCAAAGATTTTAAATAGTTGTGTTTTCATTTTCATTTGTTTCCATGAATTTTTTAAATTCTTCTTTAATTTCCTGGTTGGCCCATTCATTCTTTAGTATGATGCTCTTTAGCCTCCATGTATTTGAGTTCTTTCCAATTTTCCTCTTATGACTGAGTTCTAGTTTCAAAGCATTGTGGTCTGAAAATAGGCAGGGAATGATCCCAATCTTTTGGTACCGGTTGAGACCTGATTTGTGACCTAGGATGTGATCTATTCTGGAGAATGTTCCATGGGCACTAGAGAAGAATGTGTATTCTATTGCTTTGGGATCGAATGTTCTGAATGTATCTGTGAAGTCCATTTGGTACTGTGTGTCATTTAAAGTCTTTATTTCCTTGCTGATCTTTTGCTTAGATGATCTGTGCATTTCAGTGAGGGGAGTGTTAAAGTCCCCTGCTATTATTGTATTGTTGTCGATGTGTTTCTTTGCTTTTGTTAGTAATTGGCTTATATAATTGGCTGCTCCCATGTTAGGGGCATAGATATTTAAAATTGTTAGATCTTCTTATTGGATAGACCCTTTAAGTATGATATAGTGCCCTTACTCATCTCTTATTACAGTCTTTGGTTTAAACTCTAATTTGTCTGATAGAAGGATTACCACCCCAGCTTTCTTTTGATGTCCATTAGCATGGTAAATTGTTTTTCCACCCCCTCACTTTGAATCTGGGGGTGTCTTTGGGTCTAAAATGAGTCTCTTGCAGACAGCATATCAATGGGTCTTGTTTTTTTTATCCAATCTGATAGCTTGTGTCTTTTGATTGGGGCATTTAGCCCATTCACATTCAGGGTCACTATTGAAAGATATGAATTTAGTGCCATTGTATTGCCTGTAAGGTGACTGTTACTGTATATTGTCTGTGTTCCTTTCTGGTCTATGTTACTTTTAGGCTCTCTCTTTGCTTAGAGGACCCCTTTCAGTATTTCTTGTAGGGCTGGTTTCGTGTTTGCAAATTCTTTTAGTTTTTGTTTGTCCTGGAAGCTTTTTATCTCTCCTTCTATTTTCAATGACAGCCTGGATGGATATAGTATTCTTGGCTGCATATTTTTCTCGTTTAGTGCTCTGAATATATCCTGCCAGTCCTTTCTGGCCTGCCAGGTCTCTGTGGATAGGTCTGTTGCCAATCTAATGTTTCTACCATTGTAGGTTACAGATCTCTTGTCCCAAGCTGCTTTCAGGGTTTTCTCTTTGTCTTTGAGACTAGTAAGTTTTACTATTGGATGTCGGGATGTTGACCTATTTTTATTGATTTTGAGGGGGGTTCTCTGTGCCTCCTGGATTTTGATGCCTGTTTCCTTCCCCAAATTAGGGAAGTTCTCTGCTGTAATTTGCTCCAATATACCTTCTGCCCCTCTCTTTCTTTCTTTCTTCTTCTTCTGGGATCCCAATTATTCTAATACTGTTTCGTCTTACGATATCACTTATCTCTCGAATTCTGCCCTCATGATCCAGTAGTTATTTATCTCTCTTTTTCTCAGCTTCTTTATTTTCCATCATTTGGTGTTCTATATCACTAATTCTCTCTTCTGCCTCATTTATCCTAGCAGTTAGAGCCTCCGTTTTTTATTGCACCTCATTAATAGCCTTTTTGATCTCGACTTGGTTAGATTTTAGTTCTTTTATTTCTCCAGAAAGGGTTTCTCTAGTATCTTCCATGCTTTTTTCAAGCCCAGCTAGTATCTTTATAATCGTCATTCTGAGCTCTAGTTCCAGCATCTTAATAATGTCCATATTGATTAGGTCCCTGGTAGTTGGTACTGCCTCTTACTCTTTTTTTTTGAGGTGAGTTTTTCTGTCTTGTCATTTTGTCCAGAGGAGAATAGATGAATGAGAGAACAAAATGCTAACAGGGTAACAATGACCCCAGAAAAATATACACTAAAGAAATCAGAAGAGACCTGAAACCAGGGGAAAAGAAAGGGAAAGAAAGAAAAAAGAAAAAAAAAAAAAGAATATGATCAGATATGATCAGGCTGGTGAATAGATCAGTGCCACACACTAGATTTTGGGTGTATTTTGGCCTGTTAGAAGAAACTGCCTCCCAAAATTTTAAAGAAAATCTTACATATGTACAAAAATAAGGGTAAGTACTATGAAGGGATGGAATATGACTGTAAAGATGAAAATTATAAAAGATTTTACAAAAGGAATTGATAAGTTGGTTGAAAAAAGAAAAGAGAAATTAAAAAAAAAAAAGGGAGAGAATGTGATCAGGCAGGAGACTAGAACAAAGCCATACACTAGAGATTTAGGTTATATTTTGGTCTGTTAGAAGAAACTGTATCCCAAAATTTTAAAGAGAGAACAACTTATATATATACCAAAAATAAGGTTAACTACAATGAAGGGATAGAATATGACTCTAAAAATGAAAAATAAAAATGTTTTTTAAAAAAGGGATTGATAAGATGTTGGTTGAAAAAGGGAAAAAGAAAAATTAAAAAAAAAAAGTTAAAAAAAAAAATTACCTTTGAAAGACTAAAGAATCATGGGAAAAAAGCCATGGATTCTATGTGCTGTATTCCCCTAGTGCTGGAGTTCTGTCGTTCTCACTGACTGGTAAACTTGGTTTTGGCTGGTGGTTCTTGCTGATCTTCTGGGGGAGGGGCCTGTTGCCATGGATCCCAAATGTCTTTGCGGGAGCGGAATTGCCCTGCCCTTGCTGGGTCCGGGCTATGTCATCTGCTCGGGTTTGCTCTTGGGAGCTTTTGTTCCCTGCAGGCTTTCCCTTCGGCTTTGGAGGACGAGAGTGAAAATGGCAGCCTCCCAGTCTCTGCCCCAGAGGAGCCGAGAACTCGGGGCCCCACTCCTCAGTGAGCCCCCAGAGAAAAGCAGTCAGTCACTCCGGTCTCCCCGATCTCCGGCCGCCCTCCGTGCTCACCCGGCCTGTGATCGAGCATTTCTATCTCTGGGACCCGACTCGGTGTGGAGTCTCCAAGCCCAGCAGATCCCTGCGGTGTGCTCCCATGCCACTTCTCCCCGGGGAGGAAGGGGAGTCTCTCCGGATCTGTCGCTTGTCCCTGCTGGAGGAGCAGTGGCCTGACTGAACCACGGATCACGGTTTATGGCAACCCCGAGCTGAGATCCCACTCCTTGGTTCCGTCTCTGCAGCCGGCTTCCCTGCTCTGATACCTGGGAGCTCTGCCGCGCTCAGGCACCCCCGGTCTTTCTGTGACCCCAAGGGTCCTGAGACCACACTGTCCCGGAGGGTTCCACCCCCCGCTTAGCCACTGGAGCGACGTCCCTCAGCGGAGCCCACTTCTAAAAGTTCCAATTTTGTGCTCCCCTGCTCTATCACTTGCCAGAAGCGGCTGACGAAGGCCCCCTCCCCCGCCATCTGTCCTCCCGAACATCGCTTTGGATTCACTTCTCTGCACATCCTACCTTCCAGAAAGTGGTCGCTTTTCTGTTCAGAGAGTTGCTGCTATTCTTTTCTTCGATCTCCGACTGGGTTGAGTTTGTAGGTGTTCAGAATGGTTTGATCGCTATCCAGCTGAATTCCTGGGACCAGACGAAATCCAGGTCTCCTACTCCTCTGCCATCTTGCTCCTTCCCCCTAAAGTTTTTTTCCCCCTAATACTACATCCTTCCTTGAGACTTGTATATTTACTCTTAGAGAGACTGAGAATTCGATGTACTGAGTTAATGCAGTGTAGGTAGGACAGGGACTCTCAGAGTTGAGTTTTCTATGTCCAACCCTGGGTGTTGGGTCTGTGGGTTACTGCCCCTTCCCCAGCATCTCCTATATTGTAAAGTGCAAGATAAAGAAATAGGTGTAACATCTTTGAAATGTTATGTGAATAGCTTTGGAAAAGGATGTAAAAGATTTCACATTATGAGGAATATACTTGTTATTACATTTTAAAGAGTACTTGAGGCTTGAAACTTAGAAAACTGATATTTACATAAACTAAACAAACTATGGCCATTAGTGTGAACAGTGCTGGTAATTAGTTTTTAATTGGAATAAAAACATGTTACTAAATTCTCATCATAAAAGACGATAGTCAAAAAAGTGTAAATTTTAAGCCTTAAACATGCAGATGTGGTGGCACTGGGACTTGAAAGAAAGATGTGTTAGACAACTTAGAAAATGTCTTTTTGCCAAGAGCTGGCTGACATTCAGTTCTCTTTGAATATTTAGGACATAGTATTGATGTGGTTTGTAGAAAAATTTGCTTTGCCTATCTTCAGTGTCCAGTCTGCTTTTAACCTTCCAGTGAGTTCTTAATTTCAGACACTGTATTTTTTAATTTTAGAATGTCCATTTGATGTTTTTAGCGAGTTCCAGTTCTCTTTGAAATCTTCTTCTTTTCATGCATATTTGTCCATCTTTGCCTTTTATTTCATTGAACATATTAACCATAGTTAAAGTCCTCTCAGCTAACACCAATACTTGGATTATTCACGGGTTTGTTTAAACTGTGGGTTTTTTTCTTTTTGGTTATTTGTCACATTTTCCCGCCTTTTATAGTTTTTTATTTTATGCTAGATATTATACACAAAATGAGAAGCTCCAGATGAAATCTTCCACAATCAAGGGTCTCACCTTTTCTCTATTAGGCAGATAGGGTGAGGACAATACTGATCAGTTTGGTCTAATCAGAGATTGAGCTGCGTTGGCGTGGGTTGCAAGTTTAGTAAGATTCAGTTCACCTTTGGAGTTTTCCCTTTTTCTTGGGTATGGCCCTTCTTAGACGTTTGATTGAGGTTTGGTAGGTCTTTTTCTCCTAAAAGTTGTACCCTTAGGATATTTTGAGTTTGGCTTTTTAGCCTTCCATCTCCTGCAGGTTCCAGTGTCTTGAGGGAGAGACCAATCAAGTGTTCGATTGCTGCAGATCCTTCTCCCTCCAGCAGATTTTTTTCTCCTATACCCTGGGAGACTGTGAGTAATTTTTCTCTGCCTTTCTGGCTTGGTCCCGACCCTTAGGCCATGCTGCCTCAGAACTCAATAATGTCTCTAGGGAGAACAGGCTTTGCATTTTAGGGCACATCTAATTTCCAATCCATTGAGTCGCATGCACAACCTGCAAAAGCTTTGTTGATTTCCCTTTTCCCCTGTTGAGTCCCGCTGGTTGTTGCCAAGTCTGATCCTCAGCCCACCCCTAGAATCAACCAGAGAAAATGGCCAGTAATCATCAAATGATTTAGGAAGGGCTTTTTCTCTTCCCTGGATTTTATTTCATCTATTCTGTGTTGTTTTCAGAACTTTCTAATGTTTTAAAAATAATGTTTTTTTCTTCTTCAATTTATCTATTTCTGTTGGTAGTGGAGTGTTGGCTTGACACCAGCTACTACATCCTACTCAGAAGTGTAAGTCTGCAGCTACTTTTACTTGATGTAAAGAATGATGCTGTTCTTTGCATGATTGAAGGAAAAGAATTAGATGATTGTTTTTATCTTGTTTTTTTTTTTTTTAAGATTTTATTTATTTATTTGAGAGAGAGAGAATGAGAGAGAGCACATGAGAGGGGGAAGGGCCAGAGGGAGAAGCAGACTCCCTGCTGAGCAGGGAGCCCGATGCGGACTCGAGCCAGGGACTCCAGGATCATGACCTGAGCCGAAGGCAGTCGCTTAACCAACTGAGCCACCCAGGGGCCCCGTTTTTATCTTGTTTTTACATTTTATTTGAAACTTTTTCAAATTCAGATGCAAGTAGAAATAGTTATCCAAAGTGGAAAGAACATTGGCTTTAGGGATGCCTGGGTGGCTCGGTTGGTTAAGCATCTGCCTTCTGTCAGGTCATGAACCCCTGGGACCTGGAATTGAGTCCCGCATCAGGCTCCTTGCCCAGTGGGGAGCCTGCTTCTCCCTCTGCCTGCTCCTGCCCCTGCTTGTGCTCTCTCTCTGACAAACAAATAAATAAATATTATCTTAAAAAAAAAAAAAGAAGAACATTGGCTTTAAAGTTTGGAGATCTGAGCTTGAATCCTGTCATTTCCCTGAATGGTATACATGACCTTGGACAAACCATTTAAATTCTGTAAGTCTGTGTACTTAATGTATAAAATAGAAATACACCTCAAGTCATGTTTTATTGCATGAGGCAAGGTATAAAAAATAAAATACATTGTGGGTGAATCTCATTGAGACTGAGGAATAGAGTAGAATGGGTGTTTTTCAGACCTTAGAATCACAGAATATTAGATTATTATTAAATTTATTATTTATTTAATTATTAAATTTAGTTTTAGAGTAAGTTGGATGGTCAAGGCCAATAGCCTCGTTAGTAGCTTCGATACTTTTTGCATGTCATAGATGTGTTATTTGACAAGTTACAGATTCTTTACAAACTTACAGCTCTGGTGTATAATGGAAAGAGCATCATACTGAAGGCCATACAATCCTGGTTTCACATCCTAGCTCTACCTGTTTCTAGTGCAGCTTTAAGTTTCTTAACCCATTTAAGCTGTAGTTTTCATATGTACAATTAAAGTAAATCAAGATGCCTTATAGATGCTTTGTGAATATTAAATAAGGTAACAAAGGGAAGACACCTAGCATTGGGTGTGAAGATCAATAGATAGTATTCCTTATCCCTTTTTGTTTCTCTAGCTGTCCATTATGATCACTTAGTAGGTGACTTTTCCCTTTACCTGTTGGTCCTAACCAGTGTTTCATTCTTGTGTAATTGCATAGTTTTTAAAAATCCCTGATACTAATACTTTGATTATACTAGCTTAGTGAAATTCATTTGTCAAAATCCCTGATAGTAATACTTTTGATTATACTAGCTTAATGAAATTCACTTGCCTTATGAACAGTTTTTCTGATCTTCTGATGTCAGTTAAAACTCAGTTTTAGCTTTTAAAAACATTTATTTGAGTATAGTGGACTCACAATGAATGCAGTTTTTGTTTTTTGACATGTTATCGGTATTTACTGAAATGTTATCAGAGGTTAGTGGATAACTCCCTTAAAATCATGTGCAACATTTTATATATTTATGTATATGTACCTTTTTCATCATTCACCAAATAGAGTAACCTAAAAAAGTTAAGAATCACTAGTCTAAGTCATAAACTCTTGATGAAATTGTATTTACGCATACTGTGTTTAATTATAGTTTTGATACACAAAATACCTGCAGTTGCTTAGCTTATCTTCATCTCAAAATATTACTTTGGACAAACAGTACTAAAAGTGTTGTTCTAATGATACTTTGGTGGATGTTTTAGTTTATCTAGGTTATTTAAAAGTTAATGTTCATACGAAGTTTTTAAAAGGAGCCTTTAAGTATAGGAAGGGAATTTGTTTAAACATCCTTTTTTTTTTTAAGATTTTATTTATTTATTTGACAGAGACACAGTGAGAGAGGGAACACAAATGGGGAGTGGGAGAGGGAGAAGCAGGCTTCTCTCGGAGCAGGGAGCCTGATATGGAGCTCCATCCCAGGACCCTGGGATCATGACCTGAGCCGAAGGCAGACGCTTAACGACTGAGCCACCCAGGCGCCCCTCTTTAAACATCCTTTTGAGGAATCTGATCATAGTCTAGTTTGTCTTTTTGTTCAATCCAGATTTTTCATGTGTCACAATACTGAGGTACGCCATTTAATTTTCTGCACATCACTGCAATATAAGACATACTAATCCAAAAGAAACAGGTAAATTATGTAATTTTCTCTTGTTAATTCATTTAAAATTTTATGTGGTTTCCTTCTGATGACTTATAACTAGAAACATTGTTGAGTCACTTATTTTAGCAATTTGAATTTGTATGGATGTCAAAAGAAAATACAGTTCTTACTTGAAAATACTTAAAATACTTTAAAAAATGAGATTATGCATGTATTTAAAGCGTTGTTCTAGTTAAAGCTTAATGCATTATAAATTTAGAAGTTTAAAATTAAAACTTGTTTTAAAAAAGAAATTGAGCATTTGAAATTGCTCTTTGGCATTGTGATATGAATAAATCTCAAATAAAGTTTGAGTTTATTGAGTTAAATTTTTAAGTTGAAATAGCTGAACTTTTATAGTTATTAGTATTAGTGAGATATTCTATTTATATATCTTGCTAACATATTTTAGCATCTTTATGTTTTCAAGACTGATAAGAATGCTGTTTCCTTGGGAAAAATTCAGAGAAATTTTGTTACAGCTTCCACATTTAACATTTTTTCCTTTGGCTTTGAAGTACTTTAAAATTCATGAGATTTCCATTGATTTTATTAGCAACTTCTAGAAAGCCACTTTTTGAAAAACCACTTTTCAAACAATTTATTGTGATGAACAAATCACTGGTAATGAGTATACTATTAAATAATAGTGTTAACAAAGTAGGGGAATAATACACTCAACGTTTTCTAAATGATTCCTTGCTGCCCTGAATGACTTATTTATGTCTAATGGCATGTAATTTGCTTATAGGGGATACTAATTTATTCCTTAGAAAGTAATGATATTTAGAAAAAAATGGCAAAAATGCTTCATAATAAGCCAAATTTGAATTTTCAAGAAACCCTAATTTTCAGTTGTGCTAACTTAAGTATTTCTAGGTGCTTTATAGGTACTTTACTATTGTAAGCTTACTTTAGATGCCTCTTGGAAGTTGGTAAGAACATGTCATACCTAATGTAAATTTTTTATTAATCATTATTTAATTAGCCATTTTGTGAATTATCCAGGCCATTTTACATCTATTAAGGTTTTCATGTTTTCATTTATTTCCACAATTCTATCAAAAAATTAAAAGGAATCAAAGGCAATAGAAATAGAAGCCAAAATTTCTATCCTTCTATTACTACTACTTGTTACTTAAAGGTCTGTTTATTTAGAAATTGAAATGGTTTTGAATCTGTTATTTTTTACTGTAACATTGCCAAATGGCTATATTATAGTTACTTCACCTGTGAGAAAAATATAATTAGCAAGGTGTTGAAATTAAGAAATGTGTGAAAAAAAGTTAAAGTGAGCTCTGTGATAAGGAAGATAGGTGGGAGTCCAGATTCTTGGGGCTGTCCCCTTCCAGACCAGGTTAATGGCATATTATTCTCTTAAAAACTTGTTTTGCTTGCATGGTGTGAGTTGGTGGTCTGGGTCCTTTTAATTAAGAATCCATGATAAACTTAGATTTCTTGTTGATCATCTTATGCTACAGGACTGAGGATTCATTGGTAAAGAACCACTAACCTGTCCTCTCACCCCCAGGGTGTGAACACTGAAAAGGATTAAGGCCCACTGTAGGGAAGCTAACATTGAAGCCTGTACTGCCCTTTCCCCTGTTCTTTTCAGTTAAATAGAAGATTTTTAGTTCCCATGACTATCAATCTGGTGCTTTTCACAAGCACCAAATTCTTTTCAGAAAATTAAGATGACTTATTTTTAGAAATCCACTGGCCTAGAATACTGAAAGATGATTTTTTGGTATTTTGTGTTGACAGGCCCTGTACGTACTAATTTTTTTCTGATGCATCTTAGTTTGCTTTAATTTATATTGAATTTGGTGATTGATACAAACTTTTAAAAATCAAGAACAGATTTTTATATGGTTAGGTTTTCTTGTCTAGTAGTAATTAATAGAGTTTGGCAGTGTTGAATCTTGTGTTTCTTTAGAAATAGCTATCTAACAACCCTGTGGACATAAACTCTTAACTTTTATTTCTAGATGACTGCAGTTATAAGGTGCTTTCTTTTCATGTTGAAAGGCTTTTAAATAGCTTTTATAAATGCTGAGGTGTCATATATTTTTTCAGTATTTGCTAAATTGGTATTGTATTTAAGCTTGAAAATATATTTTGATTTTTTTTAGCTAAAATAATTGCAGAGTATTAAACGTTCTTGGTAGTTAAAGCTTTTTTTTTTTTTCCATTTAATTTGAGCTTTTGTTGTTACTAACAAATAATTTGTGGCAGTTTCTTTCTTTCTTTCTTTCTTTCTTTCTTTCTTTCTTTCTTTTTCTTTTCTCTTTCCTTTTTTAAATGACTGCTAGAATCTATATACTTGTCACCTTAGTGTCCTAGAAATGTTCCACTTAGATCAAGGGTTCCTTTCTGGTTTTGTATGTTCTCACCTGCTCCTCACTGTAAATCATTGAGATGTCAA
Organism: Mirounga leonina; assembly: GCF_011800145.1. Taxonomy (NCBI): domain Eukaryota; kingdom Metazoa; phylum Chordata; class Mammalia; order Carnivora; family Phocidae; genus Mirounga; species Mirounga leonina. The sequence continues at coordinate 39,025,311 of NW_023270323.1, forward strand.
GTGCAATGATTAATTAAGCTGCACGTGCAAGTGCTTTTTTTTCACCTGTCAAGCAGGAAAGAAGTCTTATCGCAAGATTAGATGCTGCTAATTCACAGCTTTTTCTCCAGACTGTCAAGTATGTAGAAATATTTTATATTTAGATGCTTATTCAGAATATTGCATATCAGGGTTTGTTTTGTTTTGAGTTCTTAAATATTGTAAGATACAATTATTATACCAAACCCTATCATTAAACTCCTAATTAGAGGCGAAGAGTAAATTCAGAATTCCTACATAAATATTTTGGAATTTTAGGTTTATACTTTGTAATTACCTTTTATCCAAAAACTGCTAGTTGACTTCAGTTACTTGAAGTAACTATTTTCAAGTATCTAAATTGATTTTGTATGTACCCTGGGATCCATTTCTAATGAGATCCATTCTTATTATAATATAGCATAGGTTTAAATTTGTGATGAAATATGATGATGGTAACTACACTTTTTTCTTTGAGTAATGAATATTTGCTGAATGTAATGTTAAGCTTTTACTTTTTATATGTTGATGTAAAACCTTGGACTTGGATAGCTTGTTCTCCCCACCCTAGTTATTTCATTCTCCACCCCCCTTTTTAAACATCAGTAAAAGTAAAACCTCAAATTGTATAGTAATCTTAATCTATTATTAAAAAGTCCTAGAAAGGAAGATTACAAGGTAGATTCAGGTTTTGAATCGGTTTTGCCATTGGTTTAGCAGCGGGTGGGCAGGCAGATGCCTGCTCAGAGTAGAACCTATTGCCATTTTTCACCATTGATAGAGTAGCCTTTCAGAGTCAATGAGCTCTGTCAATGTGAGCTTGTCAAGGCTACAACTTCATAGACCTGAGAGGCGGTTTGAGAGGTCAGCCCTTTTCAGGTTCGCTGTGATGCAAATGAACTTTAATGCTTAAACAACTATTGGAATTTTTATGTCTGCTCCTTGTTCTTTTTTCTTCACAAAGTCATTGACGAGACATTCAGTGCTTTTTAAATTGGAAGTTGCATTGTGCTAAAGACCTAGTACAGATTTACGGAGGGCTGAAAGCAGTTAGATCATGTTCTTTTCATGGTGCGATTAGAATCAAATCGATTTCCCTACAGCCTTCAGCATTCAGATGGCAATTTTAACAAAGCTTGGGGGCTAGACAAGGGACAAAACGACTGAACTGAATGTTAATTACACTCTGCAGCCTTATTTTCTTTTGATTTGGGGCTGACTGGCAACTAAATTAACAAAAAGTGTGACCATAACTGCTGCCCTATTTTCATTTAAAAGGAGAGCTGCCTCTAAAAGGCTATCTTTACAAAGAAACAAGTGAGGTCTGCTGATCATTGTTAACAAGGGCACTTTTTTTCCTTTAAAATTCTTGCCCCCCCCAAAAAAACTGTTCAAAAAAAGTAATGTGATAATTTAGTCATTGGCATATTATTGCTCAGAGTTAGGGGATTTTCTGATTTTTATGACATAAGCTTGGAAAATGGTAATAGCGGGTAATTCATTGGTAGTTATGAATTATAATTGGCACCTATGTGACTAGTGTATCTTTAGTATGTACAACATGCTAAAAGGTAGTATGGTAACCTAGATTACAGTAGATACTTTAAAGAAATATTAACCATTTGTTATGTAACATTAAACTATTCAAAACCAGCTTGATCCTAACAATTTTTCACCTCATCCTTGGCTTGACATGCAAATTTTCATATTTGATTATTAGTACTCATTTAGTTGTGCACGTTAATAGTGCTAGATGCTTTTTTCCTTCCCCTGCAAGGAAGCTGCAGCTGCACCAAGTTGCAGTTGATTCTTGTGGCAACACTGTCTGTCCCTTTTGCACCTGCAGCTGTGTCAGTCTCATCCTAACACCTGGCGTCATGAATTATCCTCTCCTTTATTCATACTTCCAGGCAAGACCCATTTTATGCTGCATAAGATACTGCAAAAATCAAGTGTACTGAAACATAAATTTCTCAGTTGATTCCTTTAACAATAGTATTGATTTAAGCATTTCAGTATCATTTTTGTTGGTTTGTATATAATATTTTGCCTCTGAAAATCCTTATCTGTGGAATAATTAATAAACAGGCTTTTAAATTTGGGTGTTATTTTTAAGTATGATGTGAGAATTTGTTTTGATAGCTAATTGATTTTTTTATCTATTAATGTTTAATTATTTTCTTTTTGATTTTACCCTAAAGTCATTTGTATTTTGTTAACTAATACTTAAATAATTAGTTTTAAAATATGTATGAAGGAACTTTTATCACTAAGTACTGCAAAAATATTTTTGAAAGAAATGGGGATTAAAATTTATATCATTTGGTAGATGACATTAACTTTTTATTTATTCTTATTTTTATTTATTTTTTTGACATTAGCTTTTTAAAAGACTTTGATAGTTTCATATCAGAGGCTGATAAGTTTGAAACAGTTAAAAAAAGATACAGTGCTGAAGAATAAAACCATATCTTTATTAAAATAGAGTACTGTTTCTGTTCAGGGTACTACTTAGTACTAAAATGTTGAAAGTATTACAGACCACCATGTACTCACTCAGTCACTGTCTTCTACCTCTCTCCTTTTCACACAAAAAACAGCTGCAAAACAAAGTTTTTCTAAAACCAGTCAAGAGTAAACTTTTTTCTCATTTGTCTTCCAGACACGAAGATCGATTGAGAAGTTATTAGAATGGGAAAACAATAGGTTATACCACAAGGTGAGTACCACAGGGAGCAGCTTCGTACTGTTGGGGTCTGAATTGCACAGTATGGAAACAGATGCTTTTGTTGAACTAAAAATATGAAAGGTGGACAAATGGGTTAGTCTGTATGCTGCAATAAAATAGAGCTCATTTTTCTTCTTTTACTCTCCTACTTGTCTAGCTGTGCTTGCACTGGAGACTGAGCAAAAGGAAATGTGAAACGAATAACATGATGGAATATGTAAGTTAAAGGGCTGTTTTGTGAGTTTCTCTATTAAATGATCATTTATTTTGCTTCTGATCTTATTCTTTCCATGATTATTAATCAGCAAAGGTGTCAGGAGCTTAATCTCCTGAGCGCAGGGATTTTCTACGGTTCACAGATGCATGGTTTCATGTGCAAGACTGATTTATAAAGTTATGAATGACTTGAAAACAAGGCTTCACTGTGTTCTGAAAAATAATAAATTAATTGCCAAGATAAAATAGCCTGAACATGTGTTGATGGAGTGTGAAATTTTAGATGCTGTATAAAGAATAACCACAACTTTGGTTACGCAGCAAGTCAGATATGGCTTTTTTATATAATGCTAATCAAGTTTCCAAGTATGGAAGAAAACCTTTCAGCCAAGCCGTTGGAGCTTAAGAAACCTTTAGCCTTTATATATTTTAACTGCCCATACCTCAGTGGCCTTTAAAGAATCTTTCAAAATGTTATTAGAATATTGTTTTGTAAAAATTATCTTAAAGCAGGAGAGGAGAGGTTGCTCATCCTGTATTCTTTAAAAGATATCTAATTGGCATATGTATACAATGAATTTTAGAGTTTATTCAGTATGGGGTTTAATTTACTGACTCCTTGATTTACTTGAACAATTTTTCTCCTTTCAAGTTCAGAATACTGTAGAAAATCATGAATTTTTATTTATTCTCCCCTGAGCTTGGATGTTTTATTTTAAATATGGAAAGGTTATTATATTAAAAGAAAAAGATCTGTGGAAGAGTTAATTGTTGAAAATGAAAGTCATAGTCTTTGTGAAGTAACCAGACACACTTCTGGCAGATTTTGTCTATTCTCTGAAACAATATAGCCATCATAGATAGTATATGTATGTGTGTGCATGTGTGTGAGAGTGTGTGTGAGCAGGAGATTGATTAAAACAGTGCTTAAATAGTTGGGAATTATCATAAAATCATTTTTCTCTGTAGCATTTTCCCTTTCTTTCATTATCATACAGTCAAATCCCATTTCTAGCCTTGAACATAAAAGACATCTTAAAAATGTCTTTTTTCATAGAATAGCTCTATTCACTGAATCAAAGAATGTAGATTTTATCATTATCTATTATATCAAACATGTTAATTTATGATGATGAGAAAGATACTTGATACTTTTTTTTATTAAGAAATGCTAGTCTAGTGCTTTCATCATAGATGGTAAGAGTTTATATATTTTGGGGGGAGGGATGATTTAAAGGATTTTGTGAAAAAATACTTGCTATATTTATGAACCGAAATACTAACACATTTGTAAATTTACTTGGGAAAGGAAAACATGAAAGTTATTTCCAGTGCTGTTATTTCCAGATAGAACTATAAGAACGTCATTCATTCATAAAATGCACTCAAATATTCATGTTTATTTTTATGACATTCTTTTATTAACTAAAAATAAAATAATTTAACCATCCAGAACATTCTGAACTATGTACTTTGTAAAATAGTGTAATTTATCATGAATTTTTAGATAAACACTTTTCCTAAAGCCGTATTATTTTGTATACCATCATAGAAGATATCCAAAACAGTTGTTCAAAGGAAAAATATAGGGGTGGCTGGCTGGCTCAGTCCGTGGAGCATGTGACAGGATTGTGGGTTCGAGCCCCATGTTGGGTATAAAGATTACTTAAAAATACAATTTTTTAAAAGGAAAAATATATAAAAATTGCTACAAAAATGTGTTTTTTTCTAAGTTTTCTCAGAGTATGTATATTTGTGATAGTTGCTTGGGAGAATAACATAATTTCAAAAACTCCTTAAGAAATAATTTTCAAAAGTTAAGATAGCAAAATAGTAAGAAGAAGAGTGCTTCATTTTTCTAATGAATTGGGGCACTTTTTACCACATATTTCTCTTTGACCTCAACTTTTCTTTAACTTACAGAAGTTTCATTTGTTAGTTAAAAGAAAATGATTCTCCTTGATTATATTTTGAATATTGGGGACAATCTAGAAAAAATACCAACTTGATACCAACTTTTCTTTTATTCAGATACAGTAGAATAGTGTGATTTAGAAGAAATAAGACAAGTGGCCAGTTTCTATGTGTGGCTTCTTTCTGTGTGTGAAATGAGGTTGTAGGATATATTCTTTAAAAACTAATGATAATTCAAATATAGTCAAAGGTAGCCTTTATTTTGCATTAGATGGTAAACACTGTAAAATGTGATGCCTACACCTAAGAACTGAAATTTATGAAACTGTCTGATGAGGACATGTTTGAAATATAGAAGTGTTTATTGAATGTTGACTCATAAGTAGTTTAAACATCAAATCAGGTAGTTTAATCATCAAAATTTAGAGCTGCAATGAATTTTGTCATCTAGTCCAATCCCTTTATTTATTATATGAGGAAACTGAGAAACAGGAATCTAGCTCAAATAAAAAGCTGTAGGAAACCAGTGAACATTTTGTTGGCAAATGCCAGGTCAGAAGAGTGTCAAAGGGTGGCACCGAAGGCTTAGTACAGGATAACTAAAGTAGGAGAGAAGTATTTTTGAGCTGTGTGTAGAAGAGCCTTCTTTATTGAGACAGATCAAAAGTCAGGAGAATTGAAGAGTGAAAATGAAAGTTTCTGGCTCATTTGGCTAAATGTAGAAGAGTGTCCAAACCTGGAGGTTATATCAGGACAAGTTTCTGAAAGAAAAATGAGGAGTTCACCAAACTTGGAAGCTGTTCAAATAATGTTTTGTTTAGCATCAGTTTCATACAGAGTTGGAACAAGGGAAAGAATTAATTGATTGTCGTTTAAGGCAACTCACATTTGGAATAAATATTAGCTCTGGTCACCTTGTGTTTTTCTGTGTTAATGTGTTTTGTTTTTATTGGTTTTCCTTTAGTTTCATAGTAAAAGGTCCTTTGGAACAAATTTAGTCTTTAATATTGCTGACCTAAGAAGAAAAGAACTTTTTTCAAAAATTAAAGAGATAAAGGACCCTTTATCAAGAGATTACATATCATGGTAGGGTAAAGTGAGAGCAAATCTAGAACCCAAAGACCCATGGAATTGGGTGAGATAAAAAGGAGGAAGGCCAAAGAAATAAACATTAGGTTGGTTGTAACCACATAGTGCAGTAGAAAGGGCAAGGCTTTGGAATTAAGGTAGTCCTGTGTTCAAATATTGACCCCACAGTGCGTGGTGTTATACTTACTTGGATCATCAGTATCCTCATCTGTAAAATGAGGGTAATAATACTTGCCTCATGAAGAAGCTCTTAGGATTAAAAAGATATACAGAGTATGAGACACTTGGTATGTAGTGAGTTCTTAAGAAATGCTGGTTCTGGCTCCCTTCGTCATTTACCCCCACATGCATTCTCCTTCAGGGGCACTGTCAAAATTGCTGTAAGTGATGGCATAGAACGGAAATTTGTTTAAGATAAAAATTTATTTAAATCTTTTTAAAACTTTTTTTTCTCCTTCTACAGGTCATCCTCATAGAATTTTTACCAAAGACACCGATTTTTCGACCAGATTAGCATTTACTTTATTTATAGAGACTTTCCAAGTATGTTGTCTTTCCAATGGTGCCTTGCTTGGTGCTCTCCTGGTGGTGACATAACATTGGTTCTACAGAATCGTGTGGTGTTTTTTTCTGTTTTTGTTTTTTTTAAATAACCGCATGTTCTAAGTGTGCATTTTTGTCAAACTTTGCAAATTATTTCATACAGATGTTTAATACTTAAGTTATTGTGCTCTTTTCTGTTATGTATTCTGATTTTCAAGGATTACTTTTTTTGTATTATCGAAAAAATACATTTGAAATTAGCATAAAAAGTGGCCAGCCTTTTTTATTTTATCACCAAGGTACACACAGTCCTTTATTTATTAATTCCATAATATAGAAGAACATTTTTGTAAGGCTCTACTTACCTATTCTAGCAAGCACACTCTTTGTATTATTTTTCTTCCTTTTAAAATTTAAAACAGTTATTATTTTAAAATAGTAAGTTTTCTTTAATAGCTTTTTGGAACCTAACATATCCTTTCCCATACAATTCCTAATGCTCTGTTTACAGCAGAAATATCTGTAACATTATGAAGACCTATCAAAAATTTTTGACAGTATTTCTGTCTTCAGAGGTAGTAAGGCAGGATTAAATTATTTTTATTAGAATAGACAAATAATGAATGGTATGCATGCACCTAATGGTTACTAGACCTCAGGATCACAAAATACAGTAGCATTACAATCTGTGTATATTTTTGATCAAGATGATAATAATGGCCTTACTTGCATTATTTTTTATTGTTTATCAAATCTTATATAGCAAAGTATGGAAATACTCCTTTTAAAAATTTCTAAGGAAAATATTTCTCCCAGTCTAACATAATTGTAGAATGGATGTATGTTTCTGAAAGGTTTTTGAAAGAAAGCAAAAGTTGTAGAATTAAAAGTAAGCTGGTGTTTAATACCCCATTGATATTTAGAAGAGATTATTACTAAGAAATGGAGGACGTATTTAGTACTGTTTTTATCCACTAGTTCGCTTTCAGTCCAGTTATGTATACTTTTTTGATCGAAAATGTGACATATAAGTTTAATCAGATTAGCTTGTTTCTTTTAAATATATACAAACATACATATTTTTTCCTTCCTTTTGTTGTACATATCTCCATGCATTTTAAAACTTTCTAAATTTCTGAATGGCCTATGTGTAAATTTTTGTTTTTATAGACCTGAAATTATAAAGGTTTTAATGTGTGTCAAGAACTTGTTCCATACAACTGTGGTATCTAGCAATAATGTGAATAACTTTTGAAATTATATAAACTATGCTTACTAATTTGTATTAAGAATTGGTACCACTATACAGTATCTTTTCTCCTTGTATTAAATCTTTTAAATACCAGTTTCATTAATTTATATACCTGTATTTTTTAAAAGTATTTCTCTGTACTCCTCCAAAGTACTGTAATTCTATATAAATTGGATAGTTGGATTCTAGTATCTTAAATCTTATATCCTATATTGGACGTCAGGAACTATCTTAAAAACTAGGGTGGTTTTTTTTTTTTTCACCTGAGTATTATTTGTTTCCATTGCTCCCCAAAACACTTAACAACTTGAATTTATAAACCACTTTTCCTATGAAGAGCTCAAAGTACAAATAATTCAGACCCATCTCGCTTTATTGACCTTGTGTCCAGGGTATGTCCTACCACCTTAAAGTAGTAGAACTAAAAGGTAATGCTATTACAAAAACTAGTATTCCTATATGGTTTCAGTGTGAAAAATTATTGTCTGGAGAAGGCTAAAATCTGCCTCAGGATTCAGAAAGAGCAGAAAAATATAATTCTGTAGGCTCTGCAACACAGTGTTCTATATCTAAAATTCTGTAAATTTGTAGAGTACCGTATTGATCAGCTTTATAGGAAGAACTGTACCTATTTCAACATAATTTTTTTCTCCTGTTATTAGTTTTCTGGAAATTTTAATTTAAAAATTATTCCCATAAGAATATTTTAACGTAAGGTAATTTTCACAGTTGATAGTATTTAGGTATAGGAATCCCTTTAAAGCTTTTCTGATTTTGAGAGGCATGGCAGTTGCTTTAAGGTCCTGAGAAATGTGCACTCTTACATTTCCAATGTGTATATAGAAAAGAACCGTGAATGCTTAATATGTGGCATTACCATTAGCCAGTTATGCCTTGAGCAGTTAGATTTCCATGTTTGGGTTTTTATTGGTAGCCCCAAGTAAGCCCGCTGGCTTATTCTTTCTTGATTCATGAATCTAAGTGCCCATGTTGCTGGAAATTAGAAATGTCAGAGATGCCTATGTTGTATGAACATTAGTCCAAAGGAAGTACTTAAAATGATAATTGTTCTTCAGTTCCTGTTTTCTAACTTAAAGTTTGTGAGACATGAACCATAGGTACTTTTAAAACTGGCCAAGAAAAGGTATCATTGGCAGAAAATCTAGCATATAGATTTTGCATAGGCTAAGTGAATAACTTACGATCTTTTATATATTACTGGCATTTTACAGGTAGTCCATCATTCTTGTGTAGAAACATTTACTTTTCCAAAGCTTATTATATTTTAATACACTACTATTATATATCTGAGTTAAAATATATACTCTAGAACCTAAAGGCTATAAGTAAAATTCAAGTGACATGTTTAGCTTCTAAGGCAGATGCTGGCCCTGCTCACAAGAGGGTCACCTTACCTATATAAAATGGTCATCAGATGCTTTATTAAGACTCTTTAATGGCTAGGTTCCATTCATTTGAAATATAAACATGTAATTTTGGCCTAAAATCAAGAAGTGTTCAAACCTTTAATAGTAAGCAATAATTTCCTTTCCTTATTAGAAAAACTACTTTTATAATTGAACATTTTAAATCAGGAAGAACTACAACTTTCTCCATGGCTGTGTTTTCAGTGTTATTTGTAGACAACCTCTGATTGCTTCTTTATATTAGTAGACACAGGCAAACTATATAAAACTTTGACAACATTCCATATCAATCTTGGGTTATAAAAGAATGATATTAATAGTAACATGTACAGCTGGATCCACAGTTGCATGCGTTCAAACTACAGTAGTCTTACATAACATTATGTACATAGACTGTTTTAACTTTTATGGTATTCTGCTTCACAATTATAACGTTTAGCTGCATGCCTGATTTTCACTGTAAATATTTGGTTTGGTTCAATATTGGTCAGTAGTACTAAATCAGAAGTACAATCTGTTTAAAACTGTCTTTGACTGAATTCCAACATCTAGTCCTGGAACCCTCTTTCCTTCTCCTATCCTGCTGAAGCAGTGTGGGTCCTTTTGCTGCCCTCCTGATGTCCAGAGTCTTCATCCAGATACAGACATAGCTCACCATTGCCTTTTGTTTTCCTTCCCCAGAGCTCGCAGTACAAATGGTAATTCTTTTGCATTCTTAGCTAGGTATTTAGAAGGCCAATTAAAGTGAGTTAGTCACGTTAAGTGATTAATGGGTGACTCTCCATTCTGCTAAGGTGGTACTTGAATTTTAAAAGTTTCTAAACTCAAATTTCCCATTGGAACAGTGGTGCAATTGATATTTTCCTTTTCAACAGACCCTATTGGTCCAGACTTCGCAGGGAAAGAATAATAGGATGGTTGCATGTGGGGCTTCTCAAACCACCATTTCTGAAGAAAGCTGATTTATATCTACTATTATGGCAGAAAGGATAGGCTCAAGGCCAATCCTAAACCAAATAAACCAAACTATTAATTATCCCATAATAGTTGTGTTAAATACACTTTTAGATATAATAAGCAACTTTATGTTATTTTTAGGAACATGCCTTTTATGTAAGTTGAGATGTGAAGGTGATTTGTCTTTAAAACTTGAGTTATTATCTTGTTCTGTACTTTTACAAAGATGTTTAGATAGTAATGTAAGAGAAACCTAAATATTGTTTATATTATTAGTCATAATTCTGTGTACTAGGGAGCAATATTCCCCTTCCTCCCACAATGGTAAATTGAACAACAGAGGTTGTTTGTAGCCTTAATAGACAATACTGAAAATAGAAATTCAGAATGCCAATCCTGATTTTGAAGTTATTTCTGATGTTCTGAGAAATCATCAAATTACTTGGCTTCTTTGCATTTATCTTTTTCCACAAAAGGAAGATACTGTGACTACCTCATATTTTAAGTCATTTATTTTGCTGTTATTTACTAAGTCCTATATAAAAGTAGAAATGAATAAGTAGCTTTTTTGACTTACAGAGTCAGCAGTAACCTGAGTTACTCTCAAATTTTGCATTTAAAATTAAAGAGAGTACTCTCTATGTATGTATATATTTATAGTAATGATTTGCATGTTTAAAAATCACATAGACATTAAGTACAATACTTGAGAAAAGTTTCTTTCTAATAAGACCCTTTAAGATGTAGTTACATTTCAGATACTTAAGCAAAATCATGCCCCCCCCCCCCCGCTTTAAATAGCATCTCCTCTACTTCATAAACATGGTGCTCTGAATTTGAGAGATGACCGCTTTTTTCTCTTTATGAAGGATAGATAGTGTATCGCTTTCTCAGCTCTTTATCTCAGAAATATTTCAGTAAACTATCCATACCAGGCATTCTTAATTTTGGCAGATAAGCCAAATTGTATGTATTTGTTTTTAAAGAAAGTCAGCCAGCCTTTAAGAGAAGACAAGTAACGGATCAGTGTTTTGGCTACTCTACTGGACCGTAATACATTCTCAAACTGCAGATTTCCTCTCCTGTTGGTTCGTAATTTAGTATAACTGGTTCTAGTTCTTTCTTGACATAAATTCTGTATGGATTTAAAATGTTCAAGAAGGAACGGACATTCTGTTCCCTCAAGAAACCTTTTGCACTAATAAAAGACCACCTCCTTCTTTCTCTTCTAGTAGCAGCTTATTTAATTAGATAATTACAATAATCTCATTGCATTGCCATGAAGTCTTCATAAACAGGAGTTTGTTTTAACTGAAGTTATCAAAGCTCTTTTAAAGTCTCTCTTTCTTTTTACATTTGTTGGAGCTAATGAATGACATTTTGTCCTCTCAGAAGAGTTAAGCATTATGAAGCTGGCAGTGGAAGCAAGGTGGACCTGATTGGAAAGCATTGTGCTGAAATCTGTTGGCTGAGAGAAATAACTATATTGTTTCCCTACACTTTGGTTTACAAGGGGCAAAATTATGCAATGGTGGGGAATTGCACAGAGCTTTATGCTTCCTTTTATATATTCTTTATGTATTACAATGGAACTTTTTTTTTTTAAAGAAAAAATATTGTTCTAGATAGAGTTTTCCTCTGCTATTGTCCTTCGAGAAGATAACGGGAGACTACCTTGAATATTCTTTTATTTATCTTTTATAATGTAAGTTTGACAGTTTTTTAAAAAACACTAAATAAAGAATTTTAGGAATTTATTCCTATATCCTTAATAAGCATGGAAAGTTTTCAAATAAAATAATCAGAAACTTATGGTAGGGGAGCAGTTATGCAGACCCACGATCAGGGTCCCTATTATGTTTTCAGGTAATTCTAGTTACATTCAGGTAAGTCTAGTAACATTTTAAAAAATGAAAATAACTTCTATAAAATATATAGTTGAATCTTAAAAGGTATGTATCATATTTTTCTTTCATTATTAAGAAATTGGCACCATTGTCAAACATCTGTTTGTGTTAAAACAAGATGGGGGGTTTAGATAAAAATTTGTTGGCCTTCATAATTGTGAAGAAATACGTAGATGGGTTATATTTAAAGTGGTTTGGTTTTTGGTCCCATGTTGGTTGCAGTATATTTAGTCTTATAAAATCAAGTCCTAATTGACAGGGTTTTTCTAGTAAACAAATGGATTTCTAATTTGAGCTAGGGGACTTTTTTTTTCTTATTTTGCTTGCTTGCTTTGGCTAGTTGAGTTTTTGTTGTTAAGTGAGTTGGTTGTAATGTGTGACTTCAATATGTGATTCTGTGCTTGAAACTAAAATGTGGGCTAATTTACAGCATTTGGTCTTTAAAGACTATACTACATTAAATAAAATTTTAAGCCACTTTAGGTGAAGTGGGAAAAGAGAGCCTGGCGCTTAGAGATCAAATCACTTTAAAAGAAATTGGCCAAACTAATTATGTCTGTTGAAATGACCGTATGAATGAATACACACACAAATACTTCTTCTGTAGATATGATCTTTACAAATACCTGGGAATAAAATAATTGACATTATGAATATGAGTTTAGGAACCATGCATAATAAACTTTTGTATTTATGTGTTCATAAACGTGCACATAGAAAAAAGAGAAAAGGTACAACTTATATATTATCTTTTTTCGCCAAAGATCTTATTTAAGTTGTTTAAAAGGCAATACAGCTTTTAAAATAGGGTTCTCAATTATCTTATTTAGGTTTAGCATTGGTTTTTAAGCTTTCAGGGGGAGGCGGAAATAATTCTAATCCCTACTCCTATAAATACACATATTTAGCAGTATTTAAAGTTTATCTGTTGTATTGTTTCAAATAAATACTTGTCATACACACTTTTACTTTTTTGTTTTACTTGGTTGACCCAGATTCTAGTGCAAACCTTTAAGAAATAATTCCACACATATGGGAGAAAAAATACATGTATGTGCATACACACACACATGCACACACACTTCATTCTAAGATAAATTGTAACTCAGTTGATGTTAGGCAGCAAAGATGCTTTCATCTCCGTCACCTGGATTGCTTTAGTTAAAATACAAAAGGACAATTCTGTTTGAAACATTTAAAAACTAAGAGGGAAATTTTGTGTTTGTGGATTGTTTCCTCGAATCATCTAAATATTGTAGTTTTGAAAGAATTGATTCCTTATTTTCTGAATTCCTGTTCTTTCAGTCACTCCTTATTTTCATTCTGACGAGAAAAATATGAGAGTTCTCAGAAGTGTATTCAGTTTTCTTTTTCACAAATGGAGACCTAAGCAAAAATGCCATTACCGCTGGCAGGCATTACTATCTTAGAACCCAGCACAGAAAGCCTAAAAGGATAGCTCAACCTTTTGTACCTACAGTCTTAGATATTGTTAGATAGCCATTCAATTTTCTTTGCATTGTGTGTGAGATGAATATTTCTTGAGACTTTTTTGTTTGCTTTACTAAAGAAATCAAGAAAGAAAGAAAAAAAAAACCTCAAAAAACAAAACAAACAAAAAACACCCTGTAACTCATGTGAAGCATGCAGGGTGTTGTAATTTCAGTTTGCAAAGTGGTGTGATACAATGTTGCTGAGCCAAAAGCACACGATAGATTTAATGTAGCCAATTGTGTACTTTTGAAAAAAAGAGTAACTGTTCCCTGTGAGTTAATTTTGGATTTTTTCAAAATCTCTCTTTTAGGCTTTGTGCTGGATTCTTCCAGACAAATGCGTATTCCATGTGGGCCACTGTTCTGCTAAATGCTCTCAGTTCTCCTTTTGCAATCAAGATTATGTTGCTAAGGAGATTTTGCTTTTATTGGTGCCATTGATTTGTGTTAATACGTTTTGAATACCTCTCCGTATTCTTCCGTAGACAAGGCCAAAAGAAAAACTTCCCCGAGTTTCCCAATTTACATTACAAATGGAGCGGTGGTGTAATGAAGCCGATATAAAGTGGGCAGTTGAAAGGGAACTAAAGAAGGGCACTCAAGTGAGAAATGAAGAAATGTGCCGAGTGTAGTCTGTGGGCTGCCTTCGGTCCAGCTGCAGGAACTGGCTCTGGCCAGAGGTAGAGTGAGTGAGCACCTCCCTCTGCAAAGACCACCCACTTTTTGGACCCCAGGCTGCATACCATAGATTACCTCATTGACTAATATAGGGCCCTTAAAAAAGTGAGAAACTCTTTCTCAAGTGGCAAAAACATGGTTCCCTCTCACCCCCAAATCTCTTTTTGAATTCTTCGTAGCGCATGACTGAGGCTATACTTTCTACACCTTAGGACCTTAGGTTGTGACGTCCTCGTCCCTTAAAGGAAGCCCTATGGATGAACCAGTTCTTTTGGTTGTGAGGATTAGCATATTCAAATTTTGTTGTTGGTATGTCACTAGGTGCTAAGGATGTTAACTAGATTATCAGATTGAAGGTTTTAGTTGCATGCTCCTTACTTGGTGTCCTATTCTAGACTTCAAAGACTCTCTTCACTATAAAACTCAAATACTCTAAGGGGAGGGAGAATGCAAGTAGACATGTCTTGAACCAGTGAAGTGATTTGCTTGGGTGGCAGGACCTTGAAGGAGCTGAGGAATACCTTTGTGGCTCAACCCGTGGTTTACATTATTCTGACAGTCTGCTCTTAATGCATATGGCTTTGCTCTGTTTTTTAATCAGCACAAATACTGCACTGATACAAGTTGAAGAACATTTAGGCATTCTAAATTAGAAATGTCAAAAATAATATGGAAACTATGAAGAAAAGTTGCTACATAAGTCTGAGCAAATTTAAAATTGATCACAAGGGAAGTATCTCAAGTGTTAAAAGGACAAGCCTGCATTATTTGGAGACAAGAAATGACTGTTTCTGTCAAAACAATTACATCAGTAAAAACTCTAATAGTTCTTTAATGTTGAATGATCTGGGCAAGAAGCATAAATTCCAAAGGCATTCTGCTACCAGTGGGAAATAGGAAATTTATAAGGAACATCTGAAAAGGAAATCCTTAATTCCTGTGTTTATAGTACCTTTTCATTAGATGGTTTTCCTAAAAGATGCTTATCAACTACTGTGCTTCATAGATAAAATCTTAATTTCCAGACTAAATCTGGTAAGAATTTTTGTCTTCCATTCCAAAATCTTGGTATACCCATATTCCTGAGTGTGTTTTTTGCCCTGTAATATTTTTAAAGCTTTTAAAATTAATTACCTATAGCTTAAAGACTAAAGCTGGAAAGAACAGAGATGAATGAACTTATATCTTCAGCCTGGCATATCTGACTGTATTTGTCAATGGTTTCTATATTAATGCTACCATTCTTCCATGCTGTAATCCTAAAATTGAGAATTTGTAAGAATGAGGAAAGCAGGTAAGACTTAATTATAGGTGAAAGGTAGTGAGAAGTGAGAAACATAGTATTTTTGTATTATATATTGAGAGCTCCCCCCCAAATTGATATTAATCCATTGAAAGTGACTTTTACATTACTTTAAACTTTAGAATTCATATACTTGGACAGCCTGACCTGAAGAGGTAGACAAACCTGTTCTGTTCATGTAGGCAAAAAATAAGCAGTATAGTTTGAGCATCCAACATGTACCAAAAACTTTTGTGAAATTATTTTGCATATATAGGTAAAATTTACCAGAAGTATTCTAAGATTTATAAACTGATAAACCAGCTCTTCATAGTTAGTCTTCTGTATGTAATATACTACTACCTGCTGGAGGGTAGTTTTGTAAAAGAATGCAAGTGTAAGAAATCAGCCACTCTGCCTTGATCGGTATTTGTTCTGTATTACAGCTTAGGGCAAAGATAAGTTAGGGTATTTATAAATGCATGGCATGCTTGTAAATACTATCAAAATCATCAACACTGAGGCTGGAAAAAGAGCTTTGAAGAAAGGATGTGTGTAGAAAAGCACTATCATCTTTTCCAATTCTGCCAGTAGTGGGTCTTGCTCTTCAGCCATAGTCCACATCCATTGTTTAAAAGTGTGGGATTTCAGAGCTGGAAGAAACCCCAAACGTGCCCTATGGGAGTGTGCATTAGAATCAACTGGGGAGTGTTTTTGTTTGTTTTTTTTTTTTTCAAATATACATGACTATACTCCCACCCCCGTTAGAATTGGGAGGAGAGGAAAGGAGAGCTTGTGTATTGTGAAAAATATTCTCAATTACGGTAAGACACTGTCCCTTCCCATTCTAACCTTATGACCTAGGAAGTCTGTCACTTGTCTGCACTCCTAGATGGTTAGTGACAGCACCAGGACTAAAACCCCAGTCATATGCTCTCTGGTTCACAAATGTGGGGTCTTTCCGAGTCTTTTTTGCAAACTTAGCAATTAAAAAAAACCCCTAAAAGTAATTATTTGAAATCCAGAAAGCATTATCAAAATTGATTGTGTAACTGAAAGAGGATCACCTAAAGCAAATTGTTGGACCAAAAAAAAAATTCCCCAAATTTCTTATCTCTGGAAGTGAGGAACTTTTAGCTTTATCTACTGCCCAACCTGAGAACTGTGACTTAGACGTTTAATTATTTATTGCTGGTCCGTGTGAAAACATTTAGAATGGCTGGCAGCCTACCAGGCCCTGAGTTAAACATTCTACGGCCTGACTAGACTGCTGGGTAGCCAACTTCACATCAAATTAAACACATTCTCTCCATGATGAATAGCTTGGAACCCAAAAACTTGATTTTGTTACAAAAAATGCAAGGGGTGTGTTGTTTTCTAAATTAAAATTATTTTATGTTTTACTGCCACCATTCTGGTTGTGATTTGATGTCAAGTGTATTTTCTTTGGTGGTGGTGAGATGGAAGAGAAATAGACAATGAGGGACTTTTCGGTACTAATAAAAAAAGGACTCCAACAAGGTTGGACACAATGTAGCCTAGAGATGAACATTCATGAATTTTGTATTGAAAAAATTTACATTTCATTAACATTTTAAATTACAAAGGCAGGTCTACAAATACTGATTTGTATGTGTGTGTTCTCATTGCATTTTCCAAGCAAACACTGAATAACGTAATGCTAACTTAACTATATCCTGTTTCCTTACCGTTAATTTCCCTTTTTATTTTAAAGTGTGAGCTAACTGTAATGTGTAGCAACATTAATTTCAGTGAACCCCACTTTACATTTTCTATAGATCTGTGCACATAAACTCCATGTAATGTTCCCTTATGTAACAAATGCCTGGGGATAATGAAGTGTAGTCCGAGCATCTTTGCTCAGCTATGTAGTAAAGCAATTCTCCACAGACTTGCCACTCTAGTTCTGCATCCACATGGATAGCAATCAACTGTCTTGATAATGAGTGACAATATAAAAATGGAATGTTTGACGATTAATATTCCCTAGAGATTAGAATTATTCAACTTCAGTTTGTCATTCTTTTAAACATGTTGTACTCTGGGAAGTTCTGTGAAGTTACAAGGAATTTGAAAGGGTTGAGGAAATAGTGGCTGGCTGATGTAATGAATGGGAATGTTGGAACTAAGAACTCTGCTCAAGGAGCCGGCTGTCCAGCAGGCTGCCGGTTGAGGGTGATTGACAGGCAGGTGCCTGAGAAATGATAGGAAAGGCCCTAGTTTTAGTTATTGGCATCAGTAATAATGGCATTATGGCTCTAGGCTGTGATTGAAGAAGAAAATCGTGTATCATACGAATTTAAAGTGTGTTAACTATTCAGTTGCAGGAAGTTACAGCATCTAAAACCTGAAAGCCCTTTAACCAGAATCTCTCATTTAAGAACTTGTTCTTGTGTAGTTTGAAAATTTAGCAACTTGAGAAAAACTTAGCAGTTTTAGATATATTTTTGATAAAACTATAAACTTTAAAAATCACAGAATTAAGATTTACTTTTATGAATGTGCTTTTCCTTTGAATCCTTGGAGCATTCTCAGAAACTTAACATAGTTTGGAGTTCTCTGCTTGAAGAAGCGGCCATCAGTGAAGAATACAGCCTTTTGATGTGGTAGGATTACTGAGCTCTGACAGTTGTCTTTCTTAACTCTGTCTCCTTCCAGTGGTACGGAGCCCCTATCACTGGGCTTTCCATGTGTTGTAACTGAATGCCACGTTTTCAGACATGAATGGGTAAACTTGAAGAGTTTCTTGGTTATCTCTGTCGTTCCTCCATTAAACTACTCTGATTTACTCATCACAGTTGCATTCTTGGGGTGAATTTGTATTAAGATCACAAATGAAATTCATTAACTCATTCTAAATCAACCAGAGAACGTTTTTAATTAAACAGGAAGATGACGTACAGGAGCTGGCAATGTTGAAACCTAGATACTTAAATAGTATGTTAAAATTTGTCTGAAGTACGCTTTTGGGTGATGTCTAAAATTAATTGGGGGACTATTGATATAGTTTAAAACAGAAGGAATAAAATAAAAAATGATTTTTGTTTTTAAATAATTCGAAGTGTTGACCAAAGATAGTAGTCGTTCTGCCTTGGAATAACATTTAGATTTCAGAATTTGAGTTTTATTTTCATGTTTGTTTTGACAAAATGCTTATTTTGCTTTCTTCAACATGAAAAGGTTTAAGGCTTTGAACTTTTTGAAACTGCTAGATCTAATTGTTGAAGTTTTGAAAATAAATCCAAGGGAATGTCAAAAATAAATGTTAGAATTTACTGTTGCAGCAAATCCATCTACTCACAAAATTGCCTTTCTCAAAAACAAAAGAGGGAAACATATTTTACAAATTTATTATTGTCATTTTAATGCCACTTTAAGCGTGTTTTCTTTGACTCCAATTTTAACAGTTTAAAAATAGATGATTACCGAATCTTTTTTCTTAAAGCAAAGGAGTCCAGCTCAATATGTTAAATCTACTATTAAAAGCTGCCCTGTTAGTATACTTTTCTTCATAGGATTGTCCATTACACTTAAGTAAACAAAATAACTTGTCTCATTTATCTCACCCTATCTATATGACTTTGTTTCTTCCAACTATAGCTTCAGCTTTAAAGAATACCTTCATCATTTTTTTTTTGCATCATTTTTTTTTGCATCAGCTCAGAATTCAGAAGGCATAAAAGAAGTTGCTAGTTTTCATTCTCTTCAGTTTGCTTCCATAAAGTAATCCTTACGTGATGTGAATTTTGTTTTGTTTTTGTTATTAGTATTTCTTTTCCTACTAGTTACCAAAGAGATTTATTATTACAGTGCCCCCAAATCATGTAAGTTGTGGGCTGGAATAGCAGATGACAACTTCCTTAAAAAAGGTGTATTGAAGGGCGCCTGCGTGACTCAGTTGGTTAAGCATTTGCCTTCGGCTTAGGTCATCATCCATTCTCAGCTGGGAGTCTGCTTCTCCCTCTCCCTCTGTCCTTCCCCTTGTCCGCACGTGCGCTCTCTCAAAATCTTAAAAAAAAAAAAAAAAATGGATTTAAAAAAAAAGTGTATTGAAGGGTATTTCTAAGAGATGACACTGCTGTAACCTAAAGACCTGTTGAACTTCCCTTCCTGATTGAGACAAATCAAGCTAACAAGTTATCTTCCAATCCACAGTAGATCTTCGGAAAGTAGTCTGAAAACCAATTGCCCCTCACTGTGGCTAATCCACAGTTTACTAAATGATTAATGTAGATTTGCAGGTAACAGAGCTAAAAATATGTTACTAATGAAAATTGTTCTCCTTAATAGAGTCCTACTTTAAATTGGTTTGGTGAAGAAAGGGTTCAAATGATGTATTAAGCTTGGCCCGTTCCCAGACATTGTACCAAGGGCAAAGGATATTAACGGAAATAACATCTCTCTGCTTCTGAAGAGTTGAGGCTGGAGGAGTAAGCATGTAATGTGATACGGTAACAACCAAGGCAATCACATGGCATGGCAAGGGCTACCAAAGGGCAATACACTTTGTATTGGGTGGGAAGTTCAGTGAAGTCTGCAGGAGAGATCGTAAAGGTGATTTTGAAGGATCAGTGGAAACTTAATGGGCATGCGCAGAGACGGATATAAATATGGTGCATTAAAAAACTGAGGGGTTGGTCTGAGAAATACAGGGAACAAATAGTTGCCAGAGGGGACGGAGGTGGGGGAATGGGCACAATCGGTGAAGGGGAGTGGGAGGTACAGGCTTCCAGTTAAGGAATGAATAAGTCACTGGGATGAAAGGTCCAGCACAGAAAATGAAGTTAGTGGTATTGTAGTAACATTGTATGGTGACAGATGGTAGCTGCACTTGTGAACATAGCATCACATACAGAGTTGTAGAATCACAACGTTGTACAGCCAGAATTCATACAACATTGTGTGCCAACTACAAACACACACACTGCCAACAACAAAAATGGCGTTCGCCATGACGGGAAAATAGGGGAAAATGGTATGTAGTAATTATATGTTAAATTAATAAATTATGAGGAAGCATCAAGGGAAGGCCAGAAGGGAACGATGAAACGTATATCATGCTGAAATTTATCTCCAACCTGAAGCCGTTGAGAGAGATTTTTGGAAAATGAATGGACCCGATCAATCTGTCATTGATAATACTCATTCTGACTGTGAAATCAGCCAAAATAAGCTCCATTGTTAATGTCTTAACTTGTAAAGCTAACAGGTCATAATTCCTTTGTTCCATAGCTCATTATTCTAGCAGTAAGGCTAAATAATAGGTAAGATAGAAGGAATGGAGGTGTAGAAAAATGGTTTTGCCCTTTAACGGAAAGACTAGCTTTCTAACAATTGAGGGCAATTATCTGGGAATTTATCAAGGAATCTCTGGAATCAAACCTGGAATCTAATTCTGGTACCACTTTGTAGCTGTGTGATCTTGGGGATGTTACTTAACAGCTCTGTCTCGTGTGTAAAATAGATGTATAATACCACCTGTTCCAAGAAATATCTGTGAGGATTAAATAACATAATGCACATGTTCCGCTGGTAATGCCACCCAACCCAAAACCACAAGGACGAGTAGGAGTTGAACAAAATGGGGTTTGTTGCTTGTTTAAACCAGAGCACACACAATGGGGAATCAGTGAGGGTATTGCAATCGGCACTGAAAGGACTTCATTATAGGGTTTGGACTCAGGTAATTTGGAAGAGTTCAAGGAAGCAAGAGTTTGCTTTGGATTTAGATTCTCTCAGGAAGTGGGGTAATTTTATGATTGGATCTTGTTTAGAAGGTGGGAAGAATGAAGCAAAGTTAAAGCTGTAACTGGTAAAAAGCAGCAGTGACTAGTATTGGGGGGAGAAGGGGGATGTTTGGAATTTGTGCTTTGCACTGTGGCTTTTTGTCCGTCCTTAGACAAAATTATGAAGAGGTCTTATCTGTTTGCCTCATTTCATCAGGGTCACAGAGCGACCTTGCCTGGTAGTGGTGTTCTGTGAGATTCAGTTTATGTTCAGCAGGAGAACACCAAGGCCTCGCTGGTGGTAGCAGGCCAGCCTCCCCATGCTAGGGGCTGCTTTTCCCTTTTTCATCACTTAGCACAATGCCTGGCCTAAAGTTCAAGCTTAAGAAATATTTCTTAAGGAATTGTAACATTGAGCCCAACTCTCAGAAATGCATTCTGAATCTAGCAGAGTGGACAGTTCGGCCTATTTTTGGAATGAATGTAACTGTTTTCCAACTCTGTTGGCCTCTTCTATGTGAATAGATTTTTCTTATGTTTTAGATTTTTACTTTGAGTTAGTATTTTTCATACTCAGAAAGGATAAATCAGAATGTTAAACTTCTGATTCTTGGAACATTTTTACAAAAGTTTAAGTGAAAGTCTAAAAATCGAATTCCAACATCTCTACTTTAAGTATAACACTTTATAGTGTTTATCATGACTGAACTTAAGTGTAGTTATTTGTATGATATCTGTGTTCCCAGATATGCTGCCAGAGCAAGTCCCAGTTTGCCTTGTTATTTTATCTCTAGCCCTCTGTACAGTGTCTGGCACAGACTGTCGAAGAAATGGTTGTTGAGTCACTGAAGGAGGAAAAGAAACTGCTTGGAAAGCGGAACTGAAACTAACATGCATTGAGTGGTTGGTTCCTCATCACCAGGGGTGGTTTTAGACACTCTACAAAAGTTACAGTGAAATCCTGGACATAAAGGATAATTTCTCTGTTCCGCCAAGGACGCTTTGACACACGCCGAAGAAACCTGCTCTTCTAGGAAGCGATTAAGCTCTATTTCAGATCTGTGTTATTCATCAAACATTTAATAAACACTCCTATTGCACGGGGAATTCAACTTCTCAGAGCCCGTCATTAGCATCTGCTGCCTTGTAATTACAGCAGCTCCTTCATCTGCTCTCCCTCTGTCGTAGTCACCCCGGAGTCTCCGTGTGTCTTAAACATAGCTGTCCCCGGCTGTGCTTCCACGTAGCCGCTGAATGCGGCGCGAGAAAAACCTACAATCGGTGCTAATTTCATTTTTAGCTCATTCCCACAAATGTCAAATAGTTACTACCGAGAGTTGTTACTCTACTTCACAAATAACCTGTGTCCCTTGCTTTCCAAAATTGCTTTGCCCTACCTTCACTTCCCTCCTAAGTGTCCAGCACTGGCCGCCTCTTACTGGATCTTTTCATCAGCGTACAAACATTCTCCCCCCATCTTTAAACAAAACAAAACCCTCCCCGGACCTCAGATCCCTTTCTGGCGCTTCTCTCACCCCTCACGGAGCGCTTCTCAGAAGCTTCCTCACATCCCAGCTGACGTGTGCTGACCCTAACAAGGTTTTGGTTGCCCTCTCCCCTGAAAGGTGACCGACACCACTTTGCCCATTCAGCGGTTGACTCTCTGTTACTCTGGAGTTGACCATTCCATCCTCTTCTGTGCTGTCCTTTCCCGCTTCTCTGACAGCATGCTCTCCCAGTCACTTGCTCCTCACTCCATCCGTTGGCTCCAGCTCCCCAGATGCTGGAGGGCTTTAAGGGTTCAGGTCCAGGACTTGACTTGTGCCCTTCTCTTTTCGTACCCGATCCTCTCTAATCCCATGGTTTAGATGCACGTTTCTATAGCCAGCCCTGACCTTTCCACTGAACTGTAACTTTAGATAGCCTGATGCCAGTTTAACACTTCTCTGCTGGAATCACTAAAAGGCATTTCGCGCTGGGAATGGCCAAAGCAGGACTCCTGGTTTTCTCCCTGTGAAAACTAATCTTTCTTCAGTCTCCTTCCACAGGTCAGTATGTGACTTCTCCTTTCACTTGGATATTTGAGACAAGAACCCAGGAGTTGTCGTTGACCCTCCATTCCCCTACTCCCCGTATGCTCCCTCAGAAATACATCCTCCGTACTTGAATCTCTCTCCATCTCATTGCTTTCACTGTTGTCTAAGCTTCCATTACCTTCTGTCACTTCTTAGTGGAATTGTTGCTCTTAACCGGTTTTCCAACTTCCTTTGTAATCTGGTCCTTGCCTACCTTTCGCCTTCATCTCCTTCCCAGCACCTGACCTCACTTAACTGCAGTCTGGACACGTGGTCTTTTCTGAGTAGAATGACTAGCTTTTCTTGTCATTCAGGCCTCGGCACCAACATCTCCATCAGTGAAACCCATCCCAACCACTCAATCTGAATTAGCCCCACTACCTGGTCTGTACCCTGCTGTATTTTCTTTCTTTTTTATTTTTTTAAGATTTTATTTATTTATTTGACAGAGAGAGACACAGCAAGAGAGGGAACACAAGCAGGGGGAGCGGGAGAGGGAGAAGCAGGCTTCCCGCGGAGCAGGGAGCCCGATGTGGGGCTCGATCCCAGGACCCTGGGATCATGACCTGAGCCGAAGGCAGACACTTAACGACTGAACCACCCAGGCACCCCTGTATTTTCTTGATTATACTTTGCAGTGTCTGCATTCATCTTATTTAATTTTTGTCATGTGGTATGTCTTCTATGAGATTTTCAGCCCCATGAAATTGAGGACATTGGCCAATTTGAATCCCAGCACTATATTCCCAGCACCAAGAACATTGCCTGTCCCGTGATAAGTGCTCAAGAAATATTTGTTGAATGAATAAGTAAATTTTGTAGCTATATTTGTTTTCATATATAGCTGGCATTACCCCACAACTTTGACCCTAGGAAATGTGCCTTGTTTCTCCCACGGCTCTGTGTGTCCGTGGCATCATTATCTCCTTCCTTCCTTTGAGAAGCGTGGCCACTCTTAACCAGCCACTGTTAAGAAATTATAATCTCCAAAAAAAAAAAGAAGAAAAATTACAGTCTCCAAACCCCTTCAAAATGAAAAGAAAGGCAATAGGATCTTTGAACAGACATCCATGAGGAAACTAATCAGTAGACTACCAACATAGGCCAAAACGAAAAATAGAGACACTGTCATAAAAATCTCTCACACAAGTGTTGGGCTTGACCCTTGGTTTCAGTAAAGTAGTGTACTTCCCTGATGGGGCTGATAAAAGGTAATAGTATTATGTAATATGAAGAGAGATGAGACAAAGGCCAGAGTCTACTTTGAAAATATGTAAATCTCTGACAGGTCATGACTTTAGACCACACACAGTCTGTCCTCTGAGAAGAAAAACAGTATCAACATTTCTATCCTTTTTGTGTTTGCCCAAAATAGAGTTTAGAGGGTAGTCCTGAGAGTGCAATGCTCTTTTCCAACCACAGACTATTCTTTCCTGGAATTACAGGTTTTTTGTTTTTTGTTTTTCATTTTTCAAGGGAGTGAAACAATGAAACTTAGTCTTCCATTATCCAAATTTATGTCCTAATGTAAGGATGTATGTGTGCTGAGTAAAATTTACTAGGCATTTACAAATGGAAAGCAGAGTATGATTACCAATCTTACATATTTACCTCATCTCTTTTTCTCTTATGCAGAACTTGTTTTCAAATATGGGAACTTGTCTGTGTCCTAAGAGAGGTAATCTTAGAAAACAGGAAGCATACCGGCTAAATTAAAGTTTAGCAGCTCATGAATTAAGGTTTGTCTCAATGTGATCTGCGACCATGCTCCCTTTTACTGTTGAGTTGTACTAGATTTCTGCTTCCTTACCTGTAAAAGGGGATAGTGTTCTAGTCATTATTGTTAGGGTATGAAGCAAATGGTACCAAGGCAGATTAGAAAAACATTGGCCATTTGCAATTGGTCTACTCCCTTGATTGTTATCTGTATGCAAATGATGTTAAAAAGATTTGGAATTTTACTGTGCATTCAAAGAAAGGTTTTACTAAATAGGTTAGAAGTCAGAGTCATAGATGTTGGTGAGGATGCAGAGAGAGGGGAACCCTCCTACACTGTTGGTGGGAATGCAAGCTGGTGCAGCCACTCTGGAAAACAGTATGGAGGTTCCTCAAAAAGTTGGAAATAGAGCTACCATACGACCTAGCAATTGCACTACTGGGTGTTTACCCCAAAAATACAAATGTAGTGATCCGAAGGGGTACATGCACCCCGATGTTTATAGCAGCAATGTCCACAATAGCCAAACTGTGGAAAGAGCCAAGATGTCCATCGACAGAAGAATGGTTAAAGAAGATGTGGTATATATACACAATGGAATATTATGCAGCCACCAAAAAAACCAAAATCTTGCCATTTGCAACGAACGTGGATGGAGCTGGAGGGTATTATGCTAAGCGAAATAAATCAATCAGAGAAAGACATGTATCATATGATCTCACTGATATGAGGAATTCTTAATCTCAGGAAACAAACTGAGCGTTGCTGGAGTGGTGGGGGTGGGAGGGATGGGGTACCTGGTTGATAGACATTGGGGAGGGTACGTGCTGTGGTGAGCGCTGTGAATTGTGTAAGACTGATGAATCACAGACCTGTACCTCTGAAACAATTAAAAAAAAAAAAAGATAATAGGAAGGGAAAAATGAAGGGGGGGAATCGGAGGGGGAGACGAACCATAGAGACTATGGACTCTGAGAAACAAACTGAGGGTTCTAGAGGGGAGGGGGATGGGGGAATGGGTTAGCCTGGTGATGGGTATTAAAGAGGGCACGTACTGCATGGAGCACTGGGTGTTATACGCAAACAATGAATCATGGAACACTGCATCCAAAAAAAAATTAATTTTTAAAAAGCTGGGTGAAAGGTATAGGAAGGTTCATTATACTGGGTTTTTTTTTCTTTTTCTGTTTTTGTTTATATTTGAAAATTCCCAAAATAAAAAGCTTAACTTCAAAAAAAAGTAGGGGTCATTCCAGGAAAAAAAAAGGGGGGGGGACAGACATTAACACTTTGTCATGAGATTTTAATTAAAACGAAACCTTTTTTCTTAAATAACTATGTAACATAAAATCGATCTGTTTTCCTTCTTTTCTCTGTTGCCTGTTAGTAATGATTAGAATATACCAAAGGGAAATTTAAAATTTAAAATAACCCTGAGTGTCATTATTACCTATCACTGTAGTTCATGAGTGGAGTTAGCACTATTTACCACGTCCTGCTTGCTAAATGATGCCTCCAGTCGGAGCTGCGTGGGACCTGTTTTTGCCTGTGGCCTGGGCTGTTGCCGTTTCTTCCAGCGCCAGTTGCACACCATCCTTATGTGAAGCTAATTCGACAAGTTCTGGTCCTCATTTTGCACTCATTCCGGCAAACCCAGCCCCTATGGCACTTAATAGCGTCATTGTCCATCAGTCTGTCAGAGTGACTGCCTTTAGGGCTCTCTGCTATGTGCCATGTCCAGTGGGCACTTCGAGAGCCACCAAAGAGGCCATTTATGGTTCTGTTGAGGGTAAGTCAAACTCAGAGGAATGGCTCATGGCACAGCACAGAAAGGTTTTAAATATTCTCCCTTTCAGTAATGAAAACAAACAAACGCACGCATGGTGTCAAGGCTTTCCCCCAAAGGAGTGATGCACACTGAAAGATAATACACAGGTCTGAAGAGTGAATTTTGAGGGGTGAGGGAACCCCCAGCCCTGTACTCCTTTTTCTAGTGACAAGTTGCAGGGTATTGCTGGATGTGAGGAACAGGGGTGACACTGGGGGATGGGGGAGGTGTTGACTTATTTTACTTCCTTGCACTGCAATTTTTAAATGGAACAGATAGAATGGAACAAATGAGCCAGAGCAAATCTTTTTTGTTTTTCTTTTTTGCAATGAGGCAGGTATACATTTAAAAAAAAAAAAAAATCAACCTGGAGTTCTTGAAAACAAACATTAGGAGGAAATGAGGCGGGAGAACATAAGAGAAAAGGGGCGACACCTTTTCCTTTAGGGTAACAACAAGGGCCACTAGGGATGGGCCCATTTTTCCTGGAAAAAAATGCAGACTATCCAGGCAAGGCGGTGTGACTCGGGGTCCACGATTGATGTGCAAGACGCAGAGGAATGTGGAAAGTCAGGGAAGCCAGTGAGCGCATTTAGGTAGATTCTGGACACTTCCATTTTGCCAGCTTCTGCGTCCCTCCTCCCTGAAAACCTCTTCGCTGTGGGTGCAGAGAGAGCAAGGGAGAAGGAGGGGGAGCAGGAGGGGAGGGCCTGCCTTCAGTGTCTGCTTGTGGCATTTTCCTCAGCTCACCAACAGAACTCTGCACAAGGCGATCCTATTAGAAGTGAGAACAAGTACCTATTGTTTAGGCTTAAATAGCTCTAAGTGTTTCTTCTAGAGATAATTAATTTAATTAAAATAGTCCCTGAAGCCAAACTGAGCTTCATCTTGAGCACTACACAATTTCCTTCCAAATTCCAGCACAAGGCTATTCAGAATAAGCAAGCTATCAACCATGTAACTTGGTAGACGCACTTGGCCCGGCCCCCGCAGACTTGCCTTTTTGACTCTGCTGAGAATGGAGGCCTTAGGACAGGGGCTAGACGGGAGGCTCTTCCTGGGCTCAGGAGAGTGCCATTAGTTCTGATGGATTTAAAGGAAAGATCATCTTTCATCTGTGGATTTAGTTCCAAAAAATGATGGTGGCATTTTCTCCTTCCTGGTGACTTTTTTTTTTTTTTTTAAAGATTTTTTTATTTTTATTTATTTGACAGAGAGACAGCGAGAGCAGGAATACAAGCAGGGGGAGTGGGAGAGGGAGAAGCAGGCTTCCTGCCGAGCAGGGAGCCCGATGTGGGACTCGATCCCAGGACCCTGGGATCATGACCCGAGCCGAAGGCAGACGCTTAACGACTGAGCCACCCAGGCGCCCTTTCCTTCCTGGTGACTTAAGGGAGAAATTTGGTCTCCTGATTGCATCCCCATCACCAGTGCTCAGTATAGCCTCTGTAGGTTGGTGCTCAATAAATATACCTTGAATGAATACATAAATGAATGAAAACCGGTCCCTTTGGTTGGCTTTTTGGCCTGTTGTCTTCTGGAGTATGGAAGTAAACTGAGTAGCATTTGATCTTAGATTGAAAACTACCAACTGTCGTGTGCCCCAAGGGGACATAAGATGGTGGCTCTGGATGGTGGTTTATTTATGGTAGATGTAATTCAACATGTGTATTCCAAACCCTGAGGCAGGCACAATGGAGGAAGGCCACATGGTAGGGCCGTTTAGCAATCAGACCATGGAGTCAGAAAGACTGGGTTCCTCGCTGTCTCCGTTTTTGTGGTGTGACCGTGGGCACATTTTTAAAACCTCTCTCAGCCTGTTTCTTCACCCATAAAATAAGGATAATATAAAACCTGGCTCCAGGCGCCTGGGTGGCTCAGTCGTTAAGCATCTGCCTTCGGCTCAGGTCATGATCCTGGGGTCCTGGGATCGAGTCCCACATCGGGCTCCCTGCTCGGCAGGAAGCCTGCCTCTCCCTCTCCCACTCCCCCTGCTTGTGTTCCTGCTCTAGCTATCTCTCTCTCTGTCAAATAAATAAATAAATAAAACAAAAACAAACAAAAAAACAAAAAAAAACCTGGCTCCTAAGGTTATTGTGAAGCTTAAGTAAAATACTGTGTTCATTCAACATGTACTAAACACCTACTATGTGCCAGGCATTGTTGTAGGTGTTCCGGATACATCAGTGAATGGAATAATGCTCCTTGTCTTTGTGACGCTTGTAGTCTAGCAAGGGCAGAGGGGAGGGAGGCAAACAAAACACCATCAACACAATAAAATCAATCTATGCCATGTTAGGGTTCTATGTGCTAACAGGAGTACAGGGTAAGAGTTCCAAAGGCAGAGCTAGGGGATCTGGGAGGTGGGAGTGGGTTGCAATTCTGTGTAGCGTAGACAAAGGTAGACAGGGTAAGCCTCGTTGAAAAGGTGATGCTTGAGCAAAGTTTTGAAGTTAGTGAGGAAGTAAACCACGTGGGTATCAGGAGACGAAATGTTCTGGGCAAAGGGAACGGCCGGTACAAAGGCCAGAGGGCAGGAGTGTGCCAGGCATGTTTGAGAGCGAAGAGCAAAGAAGCTAGTGTGGCTGGGAGGGTGAGAAGTGACTGCAGCAGGTAGGACCATTAGGCTAACGCCAGCACCCACAGTGAAATGAGGAGCCTGTCTGACCAATATTTTAAAGGATCACCAGTGGTGGTTGGAGGAGGGACGTGGCTGTAGAGGGGTAATAGGTTTGTGTTCTGACGATCCAGTTGTGTAATGATCCAGATGAGTGAACACTGCCGATGCCCGAAAGAGGAGAGAAGTTGCCGGAAGGATGTGCTTGAGTAGCAAGAGGGATCGGCTCTGGGAGGGTGCCCAGGGATTCTATGGCAATAAGGTAAAGGGCAGAGCTGTGGGTGCAGATGCTGGTAGTGGGTAGGTAGGGGGGTGGGAGTCTGTGGACATTTGCCTCTGGTTCCCTCAAATTTCTTAGAGAAGTAGGAAGCACAGTAACCAGCCGAGAGGAGGTGGGGAGAAGAGAGTAAGAACTTGTCGAGGAGAACAGGAAAGTGAATGGACTTGGTAACATACTGTGAAATGGCAGGCGATAGGAAGGGTCCACTTAAGGGTTAATGATCATGAACTCAGAACGAGGCCAGTCAGCACAGGTGAGTTTGTCACCAGACACATTCAACCGTTCTGATACAGGCAGAGGCTTGGGTTTTGCCAGGCTTGTGGTTTTGCTAAGCAAGTGTGACAAAGCGAGACAGGCAAGGGATTGCAGGGGTTCTGAAGTGAGTAATTACAACATGATAATTAAAGAAGCTGGGTAGGGAGAGAAGCGGGGGCCTCAAGTAAAAAGGGGGGAAGGATCAATGGATTGGAGGAATTGGGTACTAGAAAGAGTGAGCTGGAAAGACAGGAGGTGGGGTCAGCATGGAACCTAACAAATTAAAATGATGAAAATGCATCTACAATCTCAGGACCATATCTGGTGCAAAGCAGATGCTCAATAATTGATAGCTGTTGCTAGGAGTTTATAATACCTTATCCAAAACCTTTGAGGCCAGATATGTTTTATAATCCAGAATTCTCCAGATCGTATAAAGGCTGTGGATTTACATCTCCTTTGAGGTATTGGGAAGCTTTCCATAATCAAACACATTGGTATTTCTTCAGTGACATGTATGAATATTCACATTCAGTGAGATATATAGCCTCAGGTTAGCTTAGACCAGGTTTCGCTACTTAATAAGTTTTGGCACTAAAGGGCACCTGGGTGGCTCAGTCGATTAAGCATCCCACTCTTGATTTCGGCACAGGTCATGATCTCAGGGTCGTGAGATTGAGCCCCACATCGGGCTCCACACTCAGCACGAAGTCTGCATGAGAGTCTCTCCATCTCCCTCTACCCCCACCTCTAAAATAAATAAATAAATCTTAAAAAAAAAAAAAAACTTTTTCCTTGTTTTGTTTTGTTTTAAAACTTTTGTTTTTTTAAGAGCCTTTGAGATTTCAGACAAGAGACGGTGAACCTTTGGTGCTATTTTACTAAGAGTTGTGAATTTAGGAGAAATCATTCATTTCTCTAGACATTAATTCTTTCAGTGTAAAAAGAGGACTTTGAGTTTGAAAAATTTCTGAGCTACTCTCTAGCTCGACATTTTATGATTTTTTGATACCCTTTGCTGAACATTAAAAAAATGATCTTACTAATAAATTCTCCATGAGACAATTAGATAAAGAGGCTGGGTCCAAGTTTTGTATTAATAAATAAACATGTATCAGTTGGTTATTATAGTCCTGCTTAAACTGTTCATATCAGGAGGATTTGGAAACTCTCCTTTCCATAATGCAAGGCTAAGAAAAATGTAAGTCAGGAACAGGCAATCGAGCATCTATCAAATTTGGTGAAACCTCACTAGTCAGATAAGCTAGAAGATCAGGCTGAATTCATACGAAGTTTTAATAAAAGTACTTATGAAATGCTGCATTGTGTAATTAAATTCAAGTTTATTTTTA
The DNA here is from genome assembly GCF_011800145.1 of Mirounga leonina. Lineage (NCBI taxonomy): Eukaryota > Metazoa > Chordata > Mammalia > Carnivora > Phocidae > Mirounga > Mirounga leonina. The sequence goes on from NW_023270323.1 coordinate 39,056,686, forward strand.
TAATGGCTAAGTGTATCCCAGGAGATATTAAGCCACGGCTTGCTTTGATGACTAGATGAGGCTGATTTTTAATTTAATGCATAACATCATTTGCATATAGTGTACTTAACAAAATGCTGAAAGAAAAAGATGTGCCCTTGAAGTACATTAAGTACATTCTCTGCTTTCAGACCTTCTACTCATTAACTTAGCAAATTCTTCCTTTGTAGGTGCAGCAAAGGTAAATGTCAGCCCAGCATTGTCCAATTATCACACATTCCCTGGGGAAGCATTCCAAGATGGAATTCACTTTCTAGAAGTAAGCACAATTGCCAAGAATGGAGCAACACTCCAAATGCTAAGAAATAGAATGTTTTGCATTTCTTTCCTTTCCGTAAATAGTTCTTTTCTATAAATAATGATAACATATACCTGTTTTAAACTAAAGAGTCCCCAGGGACTGGCTCAAGTGTATTTTCAGCCCAGATGGTGCTGCTGAGAGTTTCTCCATGTATCCAGTAGCGTTGCCACTTGGATGTGAGTTTGATTCAACAGTTTGTTCAAACTTCTCTTACACAATGGCTTTCCTCCTTCAGGATGCTCTTACCACCCTTTGCTTCCTTTTTGCTTAGCTCAGTTGCTACTCATTCTCTAATACTCAGCTTCGGTGATAATTTCTTAGGGCCATCTTTCCTGCCCCCACCACCAGCCCCATTCCCAAGACTAAGTGCTCCTATGGGAACACCAGATGCTGCTTATTCTGGTGTGGATCTGCTTTATGCCCAAATGCCTGTGTCGGTCTCTCACCAGGCCATTGAGAGGGGAAGGACTGTGTCTATCTGCTACCGCATGGCTTCTTCAGTCCCGTCTTAGGCTAACTAAAGGTTACGTTTATAGTTCCAGACGTAGGCCTCTGACCTGCAAACCCAGGAATGGATAAAACAAAGCAAGCTTTGGAGTGCAGTCGGTTAAGCATCTGACTCTTGGTCTCAGCTCAGGTCATGATCTCAGGGCCGTAAGATCGAGCCCCACATCTGGCTCTGCACTCAGCGTGGAGTCTGCTTAACACTCTCTCTCCCTCTGCCCCTACCCCCCCCCCCAGCCCGCTCTGTCTCTCAAATAAATACATAAATCTTAAAACAACAACAACAACAACAAAGCAAGCTTTAATCCCATTCTGCTCATCTAGAGGAAAAGAAAGGAGCTGGATCCCTGGCTGGAGAGAGAAGTTAAGAATTACATTTCCTCCCCATGCCAGGCAGGGGCATGCATGTTGCTATCAGAGGAAGGTGGGGATGTTCTTGCAGGTGATCGGTCCCTAGGGAAACGAGGTCCTTCATCTGGTCAGAGAGATAGCACTTGTCCTAGGAAGCCTCAACAGATAAAAGAGGAAAATAAATAAAAGATTCAAATTTCAAGGCATTAATTAATTCATTCATTCATATAACAAATATTTTCCAAGTACCTATGCCAAACATTATGGGGTAGTACCTCTCTAGGGAGACCCAGGACATCCTCTTCAGGGACTCAGATCAAATAAGACAACTACCTGGCCTTATTTATGGGGTCACTTGTGTATATCCTTGATTCTTATTAAGAAAGGGGTTGGTCTGCCCACGCACACACTTTTTTAAGAGTTTTTATTTATTCATTTGAGAGGCAGAGCATGAACAGGGGGGGAGGGTCAGAGGGAGAGGGAGAAGCAGACTCCCTGCTGAGCAGGGAGCCCGACGAGGGGCTCGATCCCAGGACCCCGCGATCATGACCTGAGCCGAAGGCAGACGCTTAACCGACTGAGCCCCCCAGGCGCCCCCCACGCACACACTTTTAAAGACACATCGTTCCTCAGACACATCATTCCTCTACACACAGATAGCTAAACACTAACTGCACTCTGACATTGCAAACGTCACGTTAACTCCTAAACTCACACCACTGGATCACAATGAAATTGCATCAGACAGCGTTCTCGGCAAAGCCCACTGGCTTCACCTAGTTCAGAGGACTGTCTGGTGACTAGAGAAAGAAAGTGTCATTATAAAATGTTATTTGCTTAGGGGGTCTGGGCCCCCAGAAGAGGATGTCCTGGGGTACCCCGCCTAGAGACTATCACATCGTGTTTGCAGTAGGTGCTGGGTAAACACTTGTACTAATGAGTAGATGCTGTGAAAACAGAATCTATCTTTTTTCTGTTCTTGTACATTATTCCCTGGGTCAGGCATGATGAGTTCATAGCAGCACCTGACTCCAGATTCCTCTGTGTGCGGACTGAAGGCGGTAGGCAAGTGCCCAGCAGAGGCTCCCTATTTGGCTGGAGAGTCCACCCCGCCCCTGCCCCCCCAGCAGCTCTGGTCATTATTCCTGTGAATGGTGGAGCTGGGCCGCCCATTGCTTCACAGAGTAGCCTGGAGCCTTGCTACTCAAAGTCATGTGATCCTCGCCTGGGAACAGAATCTCAGAGCACCAGACCAGAGTGCGCATTTTAATAAATCCTCAGATTTTTTTTTTATTTGAGTGTAATTGGCACTCAGTGTTAGTTAGTTTCAGGTGCACACATCATGATTGGACAAGTCCACATATGGTGCTGCGCTCCCCACAAGTGGAGCTCCTAGCCAGGGTCCGTCCTATTGCATCACTATGACGTATCACCACTGTGTTCCCTGTGCTGGGCCTAATCCTCAGAGCACTTTTAAGCAGACCCACATTTAAGAAACACTGGCCTAGAACGTCCAAGGAGGACCAGAACTTAAACCTCACATGAAGATTACAGGAAGAGAGCTCAGAGAAGAGCAGGAAGGGCGTTGTTGAAGGGGACTTGGAACCGAGGGAGAAGGAAGGGAAGGCAGTCCGTCCAAGACAGGAAAACCCGTAGTGACACGCGGGCTATGCTAGGCCTGAGGTGGGACTCAGAATAAGCAGGACCAAGACCGTTATGGAGCGGCAAGTTAGGGTTTGATGGGTTCCGGCTTTGGGCCCAGAACAGGTTTAGACTCCAACATCCTTGGAACTCAAATCTTGGCTCACTTATCTACTGTCACAGAACAAACCACCGTGTGTTTCTGTGGCTTAAAACAGCAACTCTTTATTTCCTCATGTAGGCTGGGCTCAGCCGGGCTGGCTCATCTCTGCCCCACGAGGTGCTGGCTGGGCTCACTCACGCGTCTGCGGTCAGCCGGCAGATCGGCGGGGGGTGTCCCGGGTGGCCTTGCTGGCCTCCTGTGTCTGTTTGCTGCAACAACCGGGATAACTGGGCCTCACTCTCCGTGAAGTCTCTCATCCCCAAGGAGGGGAGACCGATTTTGTTCACCAGGCAGCAGCGTTCTAAAAAGGCGAGAGCGGAAGTTTCAAGCCTCCTGAGGTCAAAGCTTGGAAGTCACTTCTGCTACACAAAGTTAGTCACAAGGCCACCTGGTAGAATGAGCTTTGAAGAGTGTCTGACTAGCTACCAGACCACCTGTACCAGTTCTCTGAGCCAGGGCAAGTTACTGTGACTTTCCTGAGCCTCAGAGTCCTCATCCCTTAAAAGGTAAGTAGTGATACCTTTTTCATAGGATTGTATTATATGAGAGAAATAGCTCTTGTCACTGGCATGTAATTACACATGGTAAATGGTGACTATTATTATTAATACAGAGCTGAAATCTGTGTCCTTTCTCTATAAAGCCTTCTTTCCAACTCCACATAGCGAGTACTTTTAAGGTGACTAACGTATTAGATTCTTACTGGCATATTGGGAAAGGGGCAGAGAAAAGACATAGGGTGTGTGTGGGTGTGTGTGGGTGTGTCCATGTGGGTCTGCGTGTGTGTGTGTGTGTGTGAGAGAGAGAGAGAGAGAGAGAGAGAGAGAGAGAGAAATAGAAAATGAGCTGAGGACTCCTGATTGATAAGAGAGAAGGATTTAGTGAGGGGAAACTGGATGTTCCTGTGCATAATTTATAGAAATTGGGGGCCAGATGGACCATTCTGCTGAAATACCATCAACTATCAAACTCCGTATGCAAGATGTGGCCTGAAGACGCACAGCACCAGTATGACCAGAGGTTGTTAGAGACATGAGGAGTCTCGGGCCTCAACCCAAGCATCAGAATCTGAATGAGATCCTAGTTTGTCATCACCTGCACACTCAGGGTTGAGAGGCAGTGTTGTTAACAAGAGCCACTTTTCACCTGGCTTGGTCTGCCATGGCTGAGCTTGGGTGGAGCCCTGGGGGGACAAAGGGACAATTTCTGTTTCAGGTGGCCTAATGAGGAGAGGAAAAGAGCCCACGTCAACCTTCCTGCATCTCGTGAGATGAAGTGGCTCATGGGAAGGGAAACACTTCGGTGTGGGGTCGTCACTTTGATCAAGTTATAGGCAGAGCCAGACGAAGGCAAGGGAGATATGCAGAATTTTATAAATATGTCATTTAGATATTTGTAAGAGTCACAGCCTGGTCAGACTGGAAGAATAAGAAAAACATTCAGAATAGAATCAGGCATGAATCAGTTATTCTAGCCAATAAAGTGATGAGCAAATGGGCAGGATCTGGAGTGCAGATACACCAGGTAATGATATATCTTTTTTAAAAATTTATTTATTTATTTTTAGAGAGAGAGTGCAAGAGGGGTGGGGGTGGAGGGGCAGAGGGAGGTGGAGTGAGAGAATCTTAAGCAGGCTCCATGCCCAGGATAGAGTCCAATGTAGGGCTTGATCTCACGACCCTCAGATCATGACCTGAGCCGAAATCAAGAGTTGGATGCTTAACCAACTGAGCCCACCCAGGCACCCCAGGTAATGAATGATACATCTTAAAATTGGGAGAGACCAACACCCTCTAAAGGGCATGGACTTGAGTTGCTTTTGCTACGGTAATCATAACAAGAGAACACTATGTTGTTGGCCATTGTCAACGGGAGAATAAAATCTCATACCTCGGCCGGAAACCTCCTGCCAATATGAATGCTCATTCCACTAATGGCGTGACTTTCATTTGTTTGGGATGGTGTAATTGTTTTGTTAATGGATTTTTTTTTTTTTTTTTTTTGAGAAACAGAGAGAGTGCAAGCAGGGGGAGGAGCAGAGGGAGAGGAAGAGAGAGAATCTCAAGCACACTCCCTGCTGAGCTCGGCACAGATGCAGGGCTCGATCTCACCACCCTGACATCATAACCTGAGCCAAAACCCAGAGTCAGATGCCCAACTGACTGACCCACCCAGGCACCCCCTTAATGAAATTTTTAATGCTGTTAAGATTTAGAGTTAACTAGAGACATGGTGAACTTGATCAGATCAGTTATCATTTTTGTGTAAGTTCAGGAAGAGAGGGGTTTTTTTGTTTTGTTTTTGGTTTTCTTTTTTTTTTTTTTAGGAAGAGAGTTTTAGAATCTTAAGTATGATGTGCGTTGTTTGGTATTTCAAGTATTTATAAGGGAGGATTTGGCCTGTTGAAGAATTGCAATCCCAACTTGAAGAGTGTAATTTCTGTTAGTTGAAACGTGTAAAGAGACCTTTCTAAACCATTTTGGGATGCTTAAGAGACCTTGAGATTCACTATGGTTATATTTCGCTACAGTCAGGTAAGCACTTGAGAACATTTTGCTTGTTAGAAGCATTTGGAGGCTAAAAATGATCCAATATATTAAATATATAGTAGAGCTTGAATTTCTGATGGAATTGAGTTTGTAAATGAGACGGCTTAGGAGAATTTAGTTTCTGTAACTTTCGTTGACAGAGTTTAAATTGCCTTGAAACTGCTGGTTAAAATTTTCTCCATCTATAAATAGAATCATAAGGTTTCTACACTGAGCTTTATGGTCTAAGGAAAATTAGGTTTCAGAATTAGTTAAAATTTGTTCCTCTAATAAATTTCGTATTAATTAAAAAACTCAAGGTTTCTAGCAAATAGTCTTCATTATGCTCTAAAGCTTCTATTAAGAACATCAAAAACTCATGTTGACATAAATAATTCACAACTACCACCAGCACATGGTGAGTTTAGATATTTTAAAGCCAAGGACATTTTGTGTGTGTGTGTTTTGTGTGTGTATCCTAGTGTCTCCTCCAAGACCTTTTATATCGCAGAACACGGTATTTGGTGTGTTCTTATTTATGTTCCCCCCACCCCAGAACACCTCAGAGCCAAGCTCGTGTTTTATTCACCCCGTATTCCCTTGTGGCTCCTTCCAGAGCAATCTGCACATTAGAAGTACTCGCAAGTTGTTTGTGTAGTGAACAAAATGAATGAGCTATAACAGCCCGCAATGACATTAGAAATGTTTACGGAAAGAAATATGGGAGGGTTGTTTTCTCAGGTTGCTTCAAGTTCTGACTTCTTTTTTCTACTTTAAATTTCAAGTATAGGATTAGCCCTAACTTCATGGCTATAGTGCATTATTAAATATGGGCATTTTATAGGTATGGTTTACTTTTAATTATCTGTACTAGGGGAGAAAGAATCATAGAACATAGCCGCAATAGGTCTCAGAGATTGTGTAGTTGGCTAATAATAATAATATCTATTATTTATTGAGCAATTACTGTATGCAAGATGTGCTAAGTACTGAATATGCATTGTCTCATTTAATGATTGAAACAGCACTAAAAGGAGGTTTTATTATTCTTCTCACTTTACTGATTGAGGAACTATCCTCCAAGAGGTTACATAACTTGCCCTGGGTGGCAAAGATCATTCAGATATTTTTATATGTGACTTTGATCACAGCACATTTATTTTTCCAATAAATTTTATTTAGGAGTTCAAGCTAAAATGGAAATCATTTTATATTTTTATATTTTTATTTTTTATTTTTTAAAAGATTTTATTTATTTGACAGAGACACAGTGAGAGAGGGAACACAAGCAGGGGGAGCGGGAGAGGGAGAAGCAGGCTTCCCGCGGAGCAGGGAGCCCGAGACACGGGGCTCGATCCCAGGACCCTGGGATCATGACCTGAGCCGAAGGCAGATGCTTAACGCCTGAGCCACCCGGGCGCCCCAGAAATCATTTTATATTTTTAGAAAAGAGAAATTGATGATGGCAGGAAGTGGATCAGAAGTAGTTGAAGCGAGGGGCGCCTGGGTGGCTCAGTCGTTGAGCGTCTGCCTTTGGCTCGGGTCATGATCCCGGGGTCCTGGGATCGAGTCCCACATCGGGCTCCCTGCTCCACAGGGAGCCTGCTTCTCCCTCTCCCACTCCCCCTGCTTGTGTTCCCTCTCTCACTGTCTCTCTCTCTGTCAAATAAATAAAATCTTTGGAAAAAAAAAAAAGTAGTTGAAGCCAGTAGGGAGTAAATACAGTTTCAGGTTATGCATTCGATCTTTTGAAGTATATCATTGAATGCCCCATGGGTGCAGCATGCTGTTTGGGCTATGTGAACGGATGGGGGGAGCTCAAAAGTGACTCAGGGTATGATTCTGCCTTTCAAAGAGCCAAATAACCAATAGTGGGAACTCCTGATTCCCGACAACAGCAACACAGGGTGAGCAGGTTGAGCCACGAGAAAAGAACAGATGGAATGCCAAGGTTGCCATCAAGGGAGACATCACTGGCGGCCAGAGGCATTGGGGGACTTCAGAGAAAGGGGCACATAAGGGAGCCTGGAAGGGTGCGGATTCTGGTTCGGAGCTGATGGGGGCGGAGGGACAAAGAGACGCCCTCCCAATGGAGAGAAGAGCACCAGCAGATGCAAGCATGAGACAAGGCAGCAAGTCTTTCAGCTACCCTTCCCAGACAATGGGAGTTTGTACCCCTGTGCTCCCCATTACCACCCTTTTTCCTCTCGCTCTTCACTGCCGCCCTGCCTCTAGCTCATATGCAAGCTCAGGGCGAGACAAAAGTCTTCCCTTCATCCTGCATTGCCGTGTGGGTCTTTCTTTCCTACCCCAGTCTTTAGAAAGTCTCTCTGTAGTCCCCATGCTCTAGGGCGCCGCTCATCTTCAGGATCCGACACTCCTGCTCCTTGCCCTCGATCTTCCCCACCGGGAGCCCCACCTCCACCCCCAGAAAGAGGGAGCTCTGGCTACGATGCAGCCTCAGCATTGTCCACTCCAGGAATGCGAGACCTGCCTGGCAGGTGGCACTGTTGCTAATGTCCTTCCTGAAAACTGGACTCTCCACCGGTTTCTGGAAAATTGATCGCTCTTCTTTGCTGCCTCTTCTTTCTGGCTTTAAAGAGTGGCAGCTTAGTCCATTTGAGCTGCTGTAAAGGAAACACCAGAGACTGGGCGGTTTAAACAACAAACGTTTCTTTCTCGCAGTTCTGGAGGCTGGGAAGTCCAAGATCAAGGCTCCGGCAGACTCAGAGTCTGGTGAGGGCCTTCTTCTTGGTGCATGGATGGCCATCTTCCACCCAGCATCCTCTCGTGGGGAGGGAGCCCTCCGGGGGTTCTCTTCCCTAAGGGCCTCCTGACCTGATCACCTCCTAAAGGCCCCTCCTCCCTCTCGTAAAATCATCACCTTGGAGATTAGCATTTCAACATATGAATTTGGGGGTGGGGGGGACCCAAACATTCAGTCCATAACCAGTGGTATTCTTTTACCTTTGTTTTAAAACTGTGTTTAGTCTCACAATCCATGGTCCCTGGAGTGATTTTCCTGAATCCTGTGGATACAACCACTACCTCTTTTCACATAAGAGCAGAAGAGCTCTCCTGCTAACTACCAGATCTGTAGCACTAGGCACCTGCATGCTCATAACACTCTCTCCCGACAGACACCTCCACGTGGGCTACCCCACGGTACCGGGACCCAGCACGCCCAAATGGCACCAATCAACTCTTCCCTCATCCCCTAGTCCATCCTTCTACTGAATTCCCCATCTTTGCCAATGGTACCATTCTTCACTGCGGGTGCAAGAAGGCAGTCCAGCCCCTCTCCCCTATGTCCAGCTGCTGTCTCGTCAAAGCTTTGTCTGGAAGCTCCGCGGGGCCCGTTTCTCGTCCACGCTCACTGCCAGGCAGCCTCAGCATCTCCGACTCGGACGACCTCTCCAACAGCCTCCCAAGATTTCCCCTCTCAGCTTCTTCAAGTTCATGCTGGAGGAGTACATTACCCCAACTTCACCGGTGCTGTCTCTTCTCCATCAGGTGGAGGACGAAGGCCGGGCCCATCAGAAGGGCCTTCGAGGCCCTCTCTTCTCTGGCTCCGGCCTCCTCCGCGGCCACAAGTCTAGTTCTATCTGACTTCTTGCAGTTGCCTCTCAGCCCTCTGGTGTGTTCTTTTTAAAGATTTTATGTATTTATTTGACAGAGACACAGCAAGAGAGGCATCACAAGCAGGGGGAGAGGGAGAGGGAGAAGCAGGCTTCCCGCCGGGCAGGGAGCCCGATGCGAGGCTCGATCCCAGGACCTGGGATCATGACCTGAGCCAAAGGCAGACGCTTAATGACTGAGCCACCCAGGCGCCCCTGGTGTGTTCTTTTACGGTTGCCTCCATCTGCCTCCTGTCTTCCGGGAGAACCTAAACATGCCTGAGGCCTCCAGGCAGAGGGGTGCTCTCAGACCGCGAAGAGCTCCTGCAGGGCCCACATTGAGCTCACTCTTCTTTATATGAAGGGTTGGCCAGAGAGACCCTAAGGACTGTCAACAGAGGAACGAAGAGTTAAAACTCTCGGGTCTCTTCCCTAACCTTCCAAGCTACAAGCCTCCAGGATGAAGTTGCTTTTCTATTCATTCCAAGATTCATTCCTACCCAAGGGTAGGTTTCCTGGGATCTAAGACTCACGTTTTCCTCCTGCTGGATTCCTCCCTGGGGCTTGGCGTGAGGGAAGTGAGTTCACTCCTGGTGGGAACAAGGAGGCCATTTAGGGTGGCCCGCCCTCCTCCTGCAGCCTCTTCAGACTCAGGATCTCCGTGGTGCTATGTGGCTCAGGGAGCAGACTCCTCTATGTGGCCCCCACCACCTCCCACCCGGCATCAGAAAAAGAAGCTAGGAAGCAAATTATTGATTTTCTTTGAAATGTCATGTCTGTAGGTGATCTGCCACCTTGCGAAGAGATCGCTATTGTTACACAACATCATTCATGAGCGAAGCCTGCTGGAGGATTAAACTGTTATCGATCTTCCATTTTTAAGAATACTTTTGACTTGCAACATAAAATAGCAAATTTATAACATGACAGAAGCCAAATAAAAGATTAGCGTGATTAAATGAAAACCACCACCAATTAATTTAATCTAGGCTTAAAACTGCAAAATAGTTACTAATACTTATCATAATTACAATGACATTAAGGCGCCTTTTTTGGGTTCTCTTTGTTTCTTGCTAAATGGGATTTAAGTAACATACCCTACGAAGATGATAAATCTAACTGCATGACGACCAGGTGCAAGAATTCTATTTGTGTGGCATGAGCAGGGCTGCTAATCCCTCACTCGTTCTTTTCTGTTTGGCAGCTAAACATTTCCTGGTGTGCCCTGTAATAACAGGCAGCTGTCCTGTCAGCTCCGCTGAAAAATGAGATAATAAGGCAGGCAAATGATGTCCTTTATATCCTGAATCTACCACTTCCTGCAGTTTGCTTCTCAAATGCTTTAAGTGGCAAGGATCTGTGCAATTTTCACACTGTTTCTTCTTCTAAAAAAGTTTGTCCAAATTCTTGGTGAATGTCATTTCCCTTTGGGACATTGGGTGGAAAAAGAGGCAGCCTGCTTCACTGCACCCAGACAGAAGGCTTCCCAAAAGCCTCTGAATGGGGTTTGTGGATGGAAATCCCGCAGAAGCCAGTGAGGTGATCAGAGCTGTAACGGTGTCTGGAGGGGTGGCGTGGCTCCCCGAGAAGACAACCGCTGGGGACCTTTCTGTCGCACCACTGGGATAACTGGTCCTTTTAGAAGTGGCAGCAAGAGGGACACCTGGGTGGCTCAGTTGGTTGAGCGTCTGCCTTCAGCTCGGGTCATGATCCCAGGGTCCTGGGATCGAGTCCCATATCCGGCTCCTTGCTTAGCGGAGAGCCTGCTTCTCCCTCTGCCCCTCCCCCTGCTTGTGCTCTCTCTCTCTCTCAAATAAATAAAATCTTAAAAAAAATTATTTATATAGAAGTGGCAGCAAGAACCAGCACTGCCCGGCAGCTCTTGAATAAGGCTTCCCAGGGCCTCCTGGCACAGAAAATTGCCACTGGGTGGGTAGGATCGGCTCACCTTGAGGAGCCCAGGCAGTGTCCAGTGTGTGAGCTTTGAGGCATCCTGGATGTATCTCCCCCACATTTGGCAGAAAAAGGAAGTCGAGGCTCTAGGCCAGAGGGCAGAGTTGGAACTTGAACCCAGGCTTTCTGATGGCCAGTCTGGTGCTGGTGTCTTTTCCTAAGATGAGGGAGTGTTTCTTGATGTTCTTGACAATCCACACTGACCCAAGATAGAGGGTAAATTCTATTAATGGTGCAGAAGGTTAATGTTCAGAGAATGTGTATTTTAGAATATGGGTTTTCAGGGCCTCGCTCAATTATCATTCATTCATTTATGCATTCATTCACTCATCACTCACTGGGTAGGGATGAGAGAGACAGATCGGTCTCTTGCTGGTCTGCCGCCTGCAGTCATGTTTCAGGAGGTGGCAATAGCCAGAGAGACACATTCCAGACATCCTGGACACGAGTTGTGTGCTCATGTTGGAGGGAGGGCTAATGGTCTGAATGAATCCGTAGTAAACTCCTCTTACAGCCTGAGAGAAAAATACTTGCTTCACTCCATCAATTTATTCCAACTGTACAGACTCTGTTTGCCCTGTGGGAGAAGGATCCCACTTCTTGGACAAAGTTAGATTCTACTTTTGCTGCCCTTTACTGGAATTAGCCTTAAAGGCCGCAGGGTGAGAACTGCTCTGGGGGCTGGGAACAGCGAGCCCACTGTTGGCCACGGAGGCCTATGCAGCCACCCGGATTGGGAGGCTGAGCAGGCAGGGCGGCTGCGGGGCAGGCCTTTGTCTTGTGGGGGCCCCAGGCTGGGCGCAGGCAGGCCCTGGTTGTGGTTGTGAACCGCTCTGCAGGGGAGGCACCCTCGGTGGGGGAAGGAGGAATTCCAAAGGTAGCCGAAGAAGTTCTGCTGGTTTCCAGATGGTACTTTTTGCTAACTGCCCTATCTCTGACAGTCTGTGGTCAAGGTAAGTTCTCTGCAACGGAGAACCTATTGTGATTTTTTTTTTTTAAAGATTTTATTTATTTATTTGATAGAGAGAGAGACAGCGAGAGAGGGAACACAAGCAGGGGGAGTGGGAGAGGGAGAAGCAGGCTTCCCGCTGAGCAGAGAGCCCGATGCGGGGCTCGATGCGGGGCTCGATCCCAGGGCCCTGGGATCATGACCTGAACCGAAGGCAGACGCTTAACGACTGAGCCACCCAGGCGCCCCGAACCTATTGTGATTTGTTAGCACTGCTGACCCACCATTCCTGACAGAAAAAAGCACCCTTTTATTCATTTGAAAGTACTTCTCTCTAGCCTCCTCCCCTCCCCCAATGTTTTCCCAATCCATTCCTATTCTTGGGAAGGAATTATATCTCCAATAGTTATTGCACACTTATGTGTTCAACTGCTTTATAAGTATTAACGCATGGAGTCCCCATAACAACACAAGAAGGTATTTCTACTATTATCCTCATTTTACAAATGAGCAGACTGAGGCTCAGAGGGCTTGAGTGACTTATCCAAAGTCACACTAGTGGTGACTGGAAGGAACTGTGGTTCAAATTGAGGAAGTCTGGCTTCAAAGTTTCTTCCTATAACTCCTCTAGGAGTAGATGATGGAATCATCTGAAATCTCCTAGAAATGTGCTGGCCGATACAGTAGCCACTAGCTGCATGTAGCTATTTAAATTAGCATCTAAATTAAAATTAAATGGACATTTATTTCCTCAGTAGCACTAGTCACACGTCAAGAGCTCAACAGCCACTGTAGTGGCTGCCATATTGGATGGCACAGATAGAGAGCATTTCCATCGTTGCTGGAAGTGCTGATAGACTGTGCTGCTCTGGAAAGTCTGACTTCCTCTAATTTTGTTCTGCTTAACAAAGACCACGGGCAATAACAAAAGCAAAGGTCATCTGTTAAATGTGCAGTAAATGAAATGTAACTTTTGAAGATTTTTCATGTAACTTTTATAGACTGAAAAAAATGTCTTCTTGGAAAGACGATTCTAATTCAGTAAGTGAAAAAGAAACTGAATCCTTGGGAATATGTTTTTGTTAAAACACACACACACACACACACACTCAGAAACACCTGGGAAGGACACACCACACTCTGGGGACAGTGGTTATACTTCCTGCAAAGTATGGGAGGGGATGATGTATGGGTAGGTTGGGTTAGATTTCCTTTTAGAGTTTTATTAAAAAAATTTTTTTTACATTATTTGTTTTGATGACAGAAAAGATTTCTAGAAAAAAAATTCATTGAATGAAAGAAAGATAGGGAAAGCACTTTGTAAAATATTCTGATTTGATGTTTGGACAATGTGGTCTCCATGGTCACAATCTTAAAAGTGCTATCCCACCCTGAGGACATTCGCGTTTTGAGAGAAGAGAAATTCTTTTTTTTTTTTTTTTTAAGATTTTATTTATTTATTTGAGACAGAGAGAATGAGAGAGAGCACATGAGAGGGGGGAGGGTGAGAGGGAGAAGCAGACTCCCTGCCGAGCAGGGAGCCCGATGCGGGACTCGATCCAGGGACTCCAGGATCATGACCTGAGCCGAAGGCAGTCGCTTAACCAACTGAGCCACCCAGGCGCCCGAGAGAAGAGAAATTCTATGGCCAAAGACAGCAGCTATGAGGAGAGAACATCAGGTCAGTTGGGAACTAAGCAGAACCCAGGAGAGAACAGGAGTCCCTTCCTCATGCCCCGGACCCCAGCGCTTGGCCCCCTGCCCTGTTCTCTAGAATCCAGCTGCACCTTTGGATCCCCTGTGACCATCCAGAGCACCCTTGGTCACAGGCTCCTTCGGCCTGTCTTGGGAAGTGCAGGAGCCCAGAGGGTGAAAGGCAAGTCGGGAGCAGCGAACGCAGCGGGGGGGTGTGGGGGGAAGGCCCCGGTGCTGCTTCAGACCCAGCAGCAGAGCAGGCGACGCTCCGTCCGGACCCGCGCTGCCCCTGGCCACCCCACCCTTGTCATCCCTCGGAGGCCAGAGCCCCTCGGCACTGAGCTGCCCCGGGGGACAGGGACGGCCCTCACCGGCTCAGCTGAGCGCCCGGCCTCACCCTCCCCTCCGCTCACCCCCCTGCCCTTTCTGTGGGCTTTTCTCTTTTCCAAAATGAAGAAAACCCCAACGCCCCCGCCCCCCACACAGATTCTATTATTTGCTAAACATTGTTGCAAACCAATGAAAAAAGAAAAGGAAGAAGGAGGGAAACCTGCGCGGTGCTCAATTGTCTTCAGCCGGCGCCCGCGGCTTTGGGTGGAGCACGGGCGTGGCCGCGCTCCTGGGCGTGGCCTCGCTCCGGGGGGCGGGGACCGGGCCCTTCGCGGCTGCGCATGCGCCGCTGGCTCCCCGGGGAGCGGCGGCCGGCCTCTTTGTGTCGCGGCGAGGGCCGCGTGAGGCTCCTCGGAAAGGCGCCTGGGAGGACGAGGACGCGTCGCACACGGAGGCCGTCCGCAAACCCGCAGAGAGTGGAGCGCCTGTCCTGTGGGCAGAGGTCTGGGAACAGGCGCCAGAGCCGGCCTGCGGAGTTGCCTTGGTCCTGACGGCTCCCTGGTGGCCGAGGAAGCCGTGTCCCCCCTTCTCCCCCCAGCCCGTGTGGCAGACTGCCCAACGCTCGGCTGAGGGGAAGACCAAGGGCTGGTCACTTGCGCATCCTTTCAGCGTGCAGCACACTTGTGGCTTATGGCGTCTGTCGAGGGATTGAAAGGTCTGAGGTTCAAACTCTCAGGGTCTCGAGGGAAAAGAAAAGGACTCTTATTAAGAAAACATTGCTCGCAGCTCATCTCCAAGGACGCTTTTGTGAGGCCCGAACTCTCGACCTTTGTGTGAGAAAGCGTGTCACTAAGTAGAAAACTGGACGGCGTCTGACCCCCCGGCCCCCAGTTACAAATTCCTCCCTGGACTCAGCCGCACAAGCTGCTCAGCTGGGAGCTGCTGAGGGACATGAGGAGGCCCCTGAGGGAGGCCAGGCCCAGAGGGCGCCTGGCTTGGGGCAGCCGCACTCAGAGGCCTGTCAGTGCTTTTCTGTGAGAAACGGGGGTCCAGTTCAGAATACGTGGCGTTGAAGAGCAGTGTATGATGATAAAAAGCCTCCTTTTTATCCCATGAATTTAAATGCAAAGAAAAGAAATTGACCGCCACTTAACAGAGAAATACAGTGAAAGGAGACTCCATGTCACCTTGAAATGCCTTTCCCTCCAGGAGAGCAAAACTTTGAGCTAACATTTGAGCTCCTCAAATCCTCACAATACACTTAAACAGTCTTGGGAAGTGAATTACCTGGTATCGCTGCTTAAAAAGAAACACAGGATTCTTGTCTTAGGCTGTGTGCATTAAGGATTAAGAAGAACCTTTGCCAGGCATCTGTATTAACAGCAGGCTCCCAGTGTCATTCGCATTTGTTCTTGCCAGTGTTACCAGGCTCCAGGTCCGGTCAGGAGGATTCTGGAAGAGTAGAAACAGTGCAGAACTGAGGGCCAAAGAAAGATTTCCGTCCGTTGGTGACTGAATCAAACCCTCTACCATCTGCTAGAGTAGGAGTAAGGACTCCGTATAAACCTCTGCTCACCCAACTCTGCCCCAGACCAAGCTTGCTGCTTAAGACTCCATGTAGAAACTCTGCGTGAACGCTTTTTAGTGAAATTATTCATCATAGGAGCCCCTTTCAAGAGTTTCATATTCATCAGGAATCTGTTGCGGTGGGGGGATCCCCTTAAGCTATAGGACAGTTAAAAAAAATTTCAGGTGGAATTACTACAGAGCTTCTTTTTTTCTCTTAGTTTCTGGAACATCACATCCAATCCTAAAGGGGCCATCAAATTCAAGGCTCGTCAATGAGAATTTTTGGCCATGTCCATACAAAGGTTAAGAAGTAAAGATCCTAAAAAATGTTTCCGCATACTTTCATTGTAATTCTTTGCAAGAATCATGCAGGAGGCCTCTGCAAGCAGTTCCTAGTCACAGTGTTAGGGTGAGGAAGTGTTTGGAGGTAGACCTAAGGGCAGCCCATTTTATTCCAGGTAGTTATGTCTTATAAAATCACTGTAAGCAATGCTTAGCGAATACTATTGCTCCTGGAGAAATGCAGAGTTAGCTTCCTTCGAGCTTCTGGTCCCAACATCTTCATCAGTCCCTCAGTGCATAACCTTGGAGCATGTGTGTCTCCATTTAAGAGCGCCTTACTTAGTATATAGTGTTGATTCCTTCAGCTTGCACGCATGGCCAACAGCGCTATAACTCATGCCTGAAGGAAGCTTCTCTAACACATGTGTTTGCTCCCTAAGGCACATTTCGGCCAGCTTGCATTTAAGGCCATGAGGCAGCACGTCATCGGCACCATGTTTGGGGCCATTAAACAGTGAAATCACCAACCAACAAAAAGCACACAAAACAGGGAACTACGTAGACCAGGAAAAGGACAATTGTTTATAGTCTGAGAGCTGAAACAAGAAGGCAGAGAGTTGTTCGGCCTCAGCTGGGAACGTGTCTTGCTGAGTGGCTCAAGATTTTCTCCAGCATGTCTGGGAGTGACCGCAAAATTCCTGCGAAGTCTTGGTTTTGGGGTCACCAGTGAATTTTAGCGGGTAGACAAACTCATAAGTGCAGAATCGGTGAATAATGCAGATTAACTATATGTCCTTCAGGGTAAGATTTCATTAACCTGGTTCCTGTCTGACTGTCTTCCCCTGATATTCTAAATTCATCATCAGCTAGTTTGCCTAGAAAAAGGCAACAACCTCTGGGAAGGGAAACAAATTATGCTATTTTAGTCATTTGTATGTTACGAATTTGTTTGTCAGCTTCCTTGCTGGGAAGGACCTGAGAGCAAATTGTTTAGGGAGTTGATGTGGGTAGAGGGGGTGGGGCAGAACCCTAAGCATGGGGAGAGCAACTGTGAAGGTGCATGTGCTAAAGTGAGAATGGGTCTTCACCCTCCCTGAAGGACGTGAGACCCTAGAAGTCCACTCTTCCACGGCTAGAGCACACCCCACCCCCTCGACATTTTTGCCAGAATTCAACTGCACCTAGTTTTGTCTCCCGTCAGCCAGAACCATTCTCCCCAAATGCAGCTGATCTGCTTACTTATGAAAACACTTCCTGCTTATCCCTGGGGCTGGAAACATCTGTTCTGAGACAGCATGTGCTCTGGTATGATCCCTGAGGTCTTCCCCCATTCAAGTCAATCAGAGCTTCCCTACCACGCAGGTTGCTGGTTCAGTTAGATCTGAGCAAGCAAGTGGAGGATGGGCGTGCCCCCCCACCCCGCCGACTCACAGCCTGAACCTTGAATCCTTTGTCCTCACTGGTGAGGACTGACTGCCTTCCTCATCCTTGCTTGGACCGCAGCTTGTCGAACTGTTGACTCCTTGGCCTCCGGCTAGACTTCTTGGCTTCCATCCCTGACTTGTGACTGACCTCTGCCCTCAGAATTCTCCGTGGTCCTGTCCTGATTTTCCAGTTTCCTGACCTTTTGCTTGGCTTTGCAACTCTCAGCTTGTCTGCTTGGCAGCTTCCTCATGAAGCTGAGTCCTGCTGGTGTTACACCCTCCCCACCTTCATTGTGGGGCTCCAAAGGTTCAAGTCCCTCCCTGGGGAGGGGTCTGGATCCTAGGCCCACCACGGAGCATTTTGCCACATGGGTTAGCTGGAGGAAGAGCCAACACTTGGGCACTAAAAATCACCTTGCTAGAGGCGGGTGTGGAATCGGCTTCCTGTGACCTGCTGAGCAGGCAGTCTGAGTTCCAGGTGTTTCATGTTCTTCTGGGTCAACAATAATCCTGGAATGTGAGAGCCGGAAGTGACGCTGTATTGCCTCCTGTCAAAGATGAAAAAACAACAACAACAGAACCTGAGACGTGGACTCGCCCAGAGTATGCAGCCGTTAAAGAGCAAGGATGGGCCTAGAACCCAGGTCACTGATCCAAATTCATTAGACTATGTGGCTTCTCCTATTTAGCTGAAGGAGGCACACGAGAAAAGGAAGATTAATTACATGGCTTATAATGATCCAAGGTCAAGGGCAGATAATAGAAATTACTTTAGCTGGTTTAAGAAGAAAGGGATTTGGGGGCACCTCCGTGGCTCAGATGGTTAAACATCTGCCTTTGGCTCAGGTCATGATCTCAGGGTCCTGGGATTGAGCCCCACATCAGGCTCCCTGCTCAGGGGGGGAGTCTGCTTCTCCCTCTCCTTCTGCCCCTCTCCCTCACACATGTGCTCGTGCGAGTGCTCTCTCAAATGAATAAATAAAATCTTAGAAAAGAAGAAAGGGATTTCATAAGGGGACGGGGTGCTTTCAGCGTTGCTGGGAAGGCTGGAGGGGTGGCCAGACACTGGCCTCTGGGAATGGCTTCCACAAGGGCACTGTGGAAGGAAATGACTTCTCTGCCTCAATCTGGAGATTCAGGAACTTGCCATCCCAGCCAGGAGGGCCAGGACCCCCTGTCCTGACTGTGATCTGGGGATTAGGAAGCCACGCCCACAACTGCAGGCAAAGGAGCCTCAAGGATCTGCAAAACACAGCCGGGCATTCTGCCTCTCTCCCTGCCTGACTCCGTTTCAAAATCCAGCCTCTGGCCAGGGCAGGTGATGGATGAAAGCAAAATCAAATCCTGAATCTTACTTGCAAGGGAGACTGGGAACTGTGGACTTGAGTTTCCCAGGCTATGTGAACAGGAAGGAGGGTGCACTGAAAGGAAACTGGATGGGGTGCTGGGTGAGCTAATCCCCACCACTCTGTTTCCTCAGCTGTAAAATGGGAATCATGATTGTCCCTACTTCGTAGAGCTGTTTATAAGCAATTACTAGGCTACAGTATAAGTAAAACACGTATTCCTGGACACAGTAAATGCTCAATAAGTAGTAGTTATTATTTTAAAACTTTAGCCATGGGGCACCTGGCTGGCTTGGTCAGTAGAGCATGCAACTCTTGATCTCCGGGTTGTGAGTTCAACCTCCATGATGGGTGTAGAGATTACTTAAAATAAATAAATAAAAGCACCTTAAAAAATTTTTTTTTAGCCATGAACTTCATGTAGGTTTACAGTCTGCTTATTTTGAATTATTTTCAGTTCAGTTTCCTATATACTCAACCTAAGCATTTAATCCTCTTCAGCCTTGTCAAATTATGGGGTGTGGTTACCTCCGTAAAATTGTTAGACTAAAAAAATAGAGGTTTCTAAAGTAGGGCTTCAATTATTTTTTTTCTTTTCTTTTCTTTTTTTAAGTAGGCTCCACACCCAGCATGGAGCCCAGTGGGGGGCTTGAACTCATGGCCCTGAGATCAAGACCCAGGCTGAGATTAGGAGATGGAGGCTCAACTGACTGAGCCACCCAGGCACCCCAGTAGGGCTTCAATTATTAACAGATTGAAATAAATTTTAGAAATGATCTTATCCTCCTCCATTTTACAGGGGGGAAGCTGAGGGCCAGAGAAGTAAGAGGACTTGCCCCAAATGAAACCATTAACTAGGCTCAGAAGCCTGAACTAGAAAAAGTCTCATGCTTTTTCCCACACAACTAACTGAAAAGAGAGCTGATGAGGGTTGAATCTTCAATTTTGCGAAATATTACCAAAAAAATGAAGTGAGTTCCAATTTCTTTTTAATCCACTCTGCTTTGTAAATACTTACAGATTGGGGGGGAAAGCCTCTCATTATTGTAAAGGAAAAAACGATAACGTGATAAAGCTGTCTCAAACAGCTGTTGACATTCTATAAAAAAGTGCAGTATTGGAGGCACTCCTCTTAAGAAAAGAGACAAGGTGGAGATACCTCACTGGATATGATATAATAGACGTCGCCAAAGTATTTTAACATTGTTCTGGAAGTCTTAGCTAACTCACTGAGTAAGAAAACAAAACAAAAAAAGATGGAGTGTGACTGTCAGTAGGAAACAAACGAAATTATCATTATTTGCAAATTTCTACTATTATGTATACCCTATAACTGTCTGCCAAGAAAACACAGAAGAATCCGTTGAAAAACTACAGTATGAAATATAATAAGAATAGTGAAACGGACAGTTACCAAACACGTATTTAAAAAATTAACTTCTTCCTTTTATATCAGTAAGAATGAATTAGCAATTATAATACAAAAATAAAATCCTATTCTTAACATCAACACAAATCGTAAATTACCCAGACATAACAAGTAATGTGCCCTACCGACAAGAAGGAAAATAGATATTTTACGAAGGGACTTGTTGGAGGCTTGAATAAATGAAAAACATACTTCGTCCCTAGAGGGGAAAACTCATAATGTAAAGATGTCAGTTCTCTCCAAAGTAATAAATGCCTTTAATGCATCTCCAATAAAAATCCAGGAAAAGTAGTCTACAGGGATTTAGACAAGATGATTCTAAAATTCACCTGGAAGAATAAATAAGTGAAAACCCACAAAAACAATATGGCATTTTTCTTGTGGGTAGATACAAATTAAGTTAAAGTTTTAAAACATGTCCTGAAGGCTCCATGTCAAGTTCATGTTGTTGGTTCCCTCTAGGGCGGGAGGAAGGCGAGTGGGCCAGGGACTTTGAATCAATCTGCTACATTTTATACCTTTTTCTTTTCTTTTTTCTTTTTTAAAGATTCTATGCATTTATTTGACAGAGAGAGACACAGCGAGAGAGGGAACACAAGCAGGAGGAGTGGGAGAGAGAGGAGAAGCAGGTTTCCCGCCTAGCAGGGAGCCGGATGCAGGGCTCGATACCAGGACCCTGGGACCAGGACCCGAGCCGAAGGCAGCTGCCTAACCGACTGAGCTACCCAGGTGCCTTTTTCTTAAGACACATGTCTGAAGCAGCTATGCTAAAATATTAATATTTGTTAATAATATGTGTTAGGTGTTGTTATATTATTTCCTGCAATTTTGTTTTTATTTTATTTTTTCAAAAAAAAAAAAAAAGAATGAGGGGGATATGGAGTCTGCCACTGCAAGATATTTTGAATTCTCAATAATTAAAAGAGTATAGTTTTGGGGCACCTGGGCAGCTCAGTGGGTTAAGCCTCTGCCTTCGACTCAGGTCATGATCCTGGGGTCCTGAGATCAAGCCCCGCGTCGGGCTCCTTGCTCAGTGGGAAGCCTGCTTCTTCCTCTCCCTCTGCTGCTCCCCCCAGCTTGTGCTCTTGCTCTCTCTCTCTGTCAAATAAATAAATAAATAAATCTTAAAAATAAAAAAAAAGAGTATTTGCACACAAGTAAGTCAATGACACTGAAAAGAAACAGATGCAAGAGGAGGAGGTGTCTCAAATCAGTGAGGGAACCAACAGACATTCTTAGTGATGTTCAAACCATCGTTCATCAGACTTGTTTTCCAGAGAGGTTTAAAAAAAGTAAAAAACTGAGGGGCGCCTGGCTAGCTCAGTCAGTAGAGTATGTGACTCTTGATCTCAGGGTTGTGAGTTCGAGTCCCACATTGGGTATAGAGATTACTTAAAAATAAAATCTTTTTATTTATTTATTTATTTATTTATTTAAAGATTGTATTTATTTATTTGAGACAGAGAGAATGAGAGAGAGCACATGAGAGTGGGGAGGGTCAGAGGGAGAAGCAGACTCCCTGCTGAGCAGGGAGCCCGATGCGGGACTCGATCCAGGGACTCCAGGATCATGACCTGAGCCGAAGGCAGTCGCTTAACCAACTGAGCCACACAGGCGCCCTTAAAAATAAAATCTTAAAGAAAAAAAAGTAAAAAATGAAACTACAAAAGAGCAAGAAGAAAATACTGTTGTCTATTTATCTGATTTCAGGATAGAGAAGGTCAAAATCGCCTCCTCGTGAACTTTTCCCACCCCTGGGCCTTTGCACAAGCTCTTTCCTATACCTGGAAACCTCTTTCCTCTTCTCTTCACTCTTTTTTTTTTTTTTTTTTTAAGATTTTATTTATTTATTTGACAGAGAGAGAGAGAGAACATAAGCAGGGGGAGTGGGAGAAGGAGAAGCAGGCTCCCTGCTGAGCAGGGAGCCCGATGTGGGGCTCGATCCCAGGACCCTGGGATCATGACCTGAGCTGAAGGCAGACGCTTAACCAACTGAGCCACCCAGGTGCCCCCCTTCTCTTCACTTACATCTGCTCCCTAGAAAGCCTACCCTGTCCTCCCTCATTAGCTGACACCCTGCATTATGGCTCTCTTGGCACCATGAACTTCTCCTTTATATCATTGTCACTTTTGCAATTTTGCATTTGTTTGTGTGACTGACAAGTAGTCTGTCTCCCAGTAGAAAGCCAGCTTCATGAAGATATGCTTTGCCTGTTTTGCTTTTTCAGAGTAGAATGCTTAGCCTATGGTGTGTGACACATTGTGGGGTCTGATACATATTTGTTGAATGAATGAATGAATGAATGAATGAGTTGGAGCCGAGAAAAGCTGTTTCTTCCTGATGGTTTTCCTGCATGCCATACACATGAAGATCTTTGTAATCTGTCATTTTGGGCCCCACACCTTTCACATGTTTGGAGTATCAGTGGTCTTGCTGATTTGTGTGGCTGCATGTTGGGGACAAGGAGCAAACAACTTTTTGGCCTACCTTTATAGACATCAGATTCTAGACCTGACAACCTCCAGAGCCACTCAAAAGCCAATTTTGCCCTAATGTCTGGAAGAGGGAACCAGCTCATGTGCAAGGCTGTGAACTTGCTGCTGGGTTTGTCTTCCTTCCCCAGTGAGTCCTTCCTACGGGTGGGGATGTCGTCTCCGGAGATGGTGAAATTAAATCTCATAGGCAGAGAGGATGACAGTGTCTCTCCAGATGGGCCTCCCTGGGCTTTGGGACCACAGCCAGAATCACAGTTCTGACCATTCAGTCTCAGGACAGTCTTTCCTGTGGAAGTGACCGGATGTCCCGCTCTCCAACTTCTGCCTCTGTGTGGTCTCCCTAGGTTTTTATCTTTTGGCAAATGCATTCAGAAATATAGTTTTGAGAACGAGATGATGATTCATAATCACGTATTCATACTGGAGTGTATACGGGAGCTGAGCACATGACTGACGTTCACGGAAGGGCAGCCCCTCCAGAGGAGGTGACCGAGGGAAGTCTCAGGTCACTGCGCACCTGCCTGGGCAGGGCCGCATTGTCGGAAGCCTGAGAAGGAAGTGCAACTACTGCAAGCTCCCAAGGAGGAAAAGGTGGTGGTTCTCTCTGACTTGCACAGTCACTTAACCAACTCAGTGTCTTTCATCCCACTGTGCCTCAGACCCCCACTGTGCCTAAGCCCCGGAGTTAAGACTGTGGGGTTTTGAACCCAGGTGTCCACTAACTATGGTCTCTAGATTGAATCACACATAATGCCCTACTATTTTTTTAAATTTTATTTTATTATGTTATGTTAGTCACCATACATTACATCATTAGTTTTTGATGTAGTGTTCCATGATTCATTGTTTGCATATAACACCGAGTGCTCCATTCAATATGTGCCCTCCTTAATACCCGTCACCGGCTAACCCATCTCCCCGCCCCCTCCCCTCTAAAACCCTCAGTTTGTTTCTCAGAGTCCATAGTCTCTCATGGTTCGTCTCCCCCTCCGATTCCCCCCCCTTCATTTTTCCCTTCCTACTATGTTCTTTTTTTGTTGTTGTTGTTTTTAAACATATAATGTATTATTTGTTTCAGAGGTACAAGTGTGTGATTCATCAGTCTTACACAATTCACGGCGCTCACCATAGCACGTACCCTCCCCAATGCCCTACTATTTTTAAGACACATGGTAGTCCCTCCAATCCACGATTTTACTCTCTGTGGTCTCAGTTACTTGCAGTCAGCCGTGGTCCAAAGCAGATGCTCCTCCTTCTGACTTATTGGGAGAAGGTAAGTGGTAGCCTCACACTACGTCACCAGGCCTACTCCGTCATTCACCTCACTTCATCTCATCACATAAGCATTGTATCATCTCACATCATCCCCAGAAGAAGGATGAGTACCGTACAATAAGATACTGTACGGGGGAGAGAGGGGGAGAGAGAGACCATATTTATATAACTTTTATTATAGTTCATTGTTATAATTGTCTATTTTATTGGTAGTTGTTGTTAATCTCTTCCTGTGACTAATTTATAAATTGAGCTTTATCCTCGTTATGTGTGCGTAGGGAAAAACAGTGCACAT
Organism: Mirounga leonina; assembly: GCF_011800145.1. Taxonomy (NCBI): domain Eukaryota; kingdom Metazoa; phylum Chordata; class Mammalia; order Carnivora; family Phocidae; genus Mirounga; species Mirounga leonina. The sequence continues at coordinate 39,080,873 of NW_023270323.1, forward strand.
AGGGTTAGGGACTCTCTGTGGTTTCAGGCATCTAGTAGGGGTCTTGGAAGGAATCTCCTGCAAATAAGAGGAGACTACTGTGTGTGGCTGCTTTTGAGGCCCAAATGTAGAGAAGCTTTGTGGTTTCATATGTTTTCTTCATGTTTTAAATCAAGGATTTAAAAATATACAATTATTATTGTGTTTGAAGGGGGGTCTCACAATTTTTTGAGGTACATAAAAGCTGTTTGCTAACACCAAAAAGTACAAGGAGTCATTGATCGAGATGCCACGATTTAAGTGACTGAACTTTCTTTCCCACTACCTATCATAATTAATGAGTCAGAGGCAATTCCTGCAGGAAGAGACCACCCACCAGTTTCAAGGTGTGATACCCAACAAGAGCCACCATTACTGAATGCTTACCACGCACCAGGCACTGTGCTGTACATAACTTATCCTATTTAATCCTCATGACAATGCTGTGAGGTGTTATCATTCCTTTTACAGATGGAAAAACTGAGGATGGAGTTACTTGCCCAAGGTCAAGCCGTTTGTAGTTGATGGGTCTGAGATATTATGCCCCTAACTATCACATTTCTAACTGTCCCATTTCATTTGGTCTGCAGGCACTGTGCCTGGCCCTAGGGACTTGCCTGCTTGGAAGTGGACTTGCCGGGCCAAAGAATATGCCCATTTTCATCTTGAATAGGAGTGGCTCAGGACCCAGGAGGAGCTGATATTTCAGTGGGAGTCTGAAGACAGGGGAAAAGCTGATGTCACAGTTCAAAGACCCTCAGGCGGGAAGAATTCTCTTACTTGTGTGAGAGTCAGCCTTTCTGTTCTATTCAGGCCTTGAACTGATGGAATAAAATCCTCATTTTGATCTCACATTTGTACTTATTAGGGCTGATCACCAGATATAATGTTTCTGCTTTTGGGGCACATAGTAAGACTGTAATTCTTGGCCCCCTCCCACCCCTCGGGGTTGGTTGGGGGCCATGTGACCAGTTCAAGGTCATGTTTTTATTTGCTGTTTTGAGACCCTCCAGAGCTCTTTTCCCCTCTCCCACTATTCCAGATAGTAGGTGCTTCATTATCTATCTTCTAAGAGAACTCATGACAGATATATAGCCCTGTCATGAACATAAAGTACAAGCAAGAGACAGATCGGTGCCATTTAAACCCCTGGAATCTTGGGGGTTTATTTGTTATTGCAAAATAACATTGACTGTCCTGCCTGTCCATGCATACTCTTTGGAGAGGGAGCCTGGGGAGACTGCTTTCCAAAAAGTCTCCTAGTCCCTCTAGGGAGAGCCATGTGTGTTCGTGGAAACTCCCTGTCCTAAACCCATTGCATGTCATTTTCTGGGAGTAATTATGGAGACAGTCTACCTTACTCTTTCTGTTTTTCAAATGGCCAATTCAAAGTCAGAATCTTGCAAAGTAAGCTTTGAATCACAAGTTTTAATGACCATATTCTGTGAAACATTTAAGATTGTTCTAGAAAAGCCAACCTCACCTAACCCAGAATGACACGTACTCACATGGCTGTTGCAACTAGTTACCAAAAAGAAAAAAAAAATTGAATCATGAAACATCTCTGAACAGTTATTAAATAGTATCTAGTCCCTAATGGCAAATTCATTTTCATTTAATAACAAGTTATTGTGAAGTATAATGAAAAATAGAGTGGCATGCAAAATAAGCTGGCCTCTGTTTTCATTGACATTGTGCCAGTTTCTTGGGTGCAGTGTTACAATACTATCCATCTTCATAAAGCACTCCTTGGAAAGCATTATTGAACAGCGGGAAGGATCAGTGGATGACAGCTTCATTAGTCATGACTAGGTAATCCTGGCCAGTTTCTCCTGGGAATTATTAACACATTCCTAAACACCCCTTGGTTGATGGCATCCAAAGAAGAAGAGGAGATCAGTTGTAAGATCTTGGATGTTATCCAAATCCAGCTACACATGACCCCACGAAGGTCACGGAGCAGTCACTCTTCCCCCAGAGCTCTCTGGAATGCTTCTGGGAAATGGGACCTTCCTAGCCAGTAGGGACGAGACCTGAAAACTCTTGCCCATTGCTGAAGACCTAGTGGAGAGAAAATATTGGAATGCCGTCCGCTTGGTAGACAAATTTAAGTGGTCTCATTTGGTAAATGGATGAATTAACTCCAAGTTTATTCTTGTCTCTGGCTAAAAAATAGGAGCTCCAAGAGGGCATCTTTGTGAGCTCGGTAAATGCCCAATAAACACCAGAATCCAACAGGTTCCTGTGAATCCTGGCAGCCAAGTATCCCGCATTTGCCAAAGATTACCTAATCTCCCCAGAGCTTGATCACTTAGCCTGGAGGCTTGAAGGACAACATGGCGGCTGCCAGTCAAGATCTCCCATGTTTTTTTGTTTTTTTTTAAAGATTTTATTTATTTATTTGAGAGAGAGAGAATGAGAGACAGAGAGCATGAAAAGGAGGAGGGTCAGAGGGAGAAGCAGACTCCCCGCTGAGCAGGGAGCCCGATGCGGGACTTGATCCCAGGACTCCAGGATCATGACCTGAGCTGAAGGCAGACGCTTAACCAACTGAGCCACCCAGGCACCCTCCCATGTTTTTGTGACTTCTCTAGTGACACTGCCTTTTCAGTTGCTTGGTGAGTCAGCTGGGTGGGGTTTTGAGGGGTGTTAGCAGAAAAGTGGTTTCTTCTGCAGGTCGACAGTTTTAACTCTAGGTGAAAACTTTAGGATAATGGCGCTTCTCAAACTCTCTGGTTGCTCCATGGTGTGACGCAAGGGCTTACGGATTGGGAGGAGACCAGAGTTCACATCTTTGCCTGGCCACTTACTAGCTGTGAGACCTTGGGCAACTTGATGACCCCTCTCAGGCTTAAGTTTCCTCATCTGCAAAATCGGGGTGATGATATGTGCCTTGGTAAATATGTCTTCCACTATATGTATAGATGTAAGCTATGTCCTGCTTAAGAACAAAACCAGAAATCATGGGAAAAGGAAAACCAGTATGAGTTGTTCATATTATCCTGCCCACTACCCCAACTAAATCATAAGCTTTTGTTTCTATTTACTTTGAAAAGAAAAGCAGTGATGGCCAAAAAATCATGACTAATATCTGTAGGTCATCAGACCCTTGTTGAATTTTTATGTCATCTCTATTGTTGTCCCCCTTTCCCACATGAGGAAACTGAGGTGTAGAAAAGTAAGTTGTCCAAGGTCACACAGGCAGTAAGTTTTGGAGTTGGGTTTGGAAACAAGATCATCTGCCTGCAGACACTGTGTCCTTCACCGTCACTGCTGTGTCCTTCACCGTCACTGCTGTGTCCATGAATCTTTGTTGATTTGGATTGAATCTAGTGTAGAACTCCCACTTAAACAACAAGCTTCCTAAGTCATGCACGTGTTTACAAATTGCTATCCTGGGATGTACCCCCTGCTACTCTCTGCAAAGCTGAAGCCTATCTATACCCAAGCTCTGGATCCTTCAGGAGGTCTCCCTGGATCCATTCTCTCTCCTCTCTCAACAGTGCTGGCCTGAGCCTTTCCACCACCCACTCAGAGCACAACTCATTCATTAATGGCTCCAGAGAAGATGAGAGCGAGAGACAAGCAGAGAGAACAGTGAGTCAAGGAAGAGAAAGAGCTGGGGACAAAAAAGGAAAAGAACAAGACAAGGAAGAACTGAAGTGTGGTCACAATCTCAAGGTGGATTTTATTTTTAAGTATTCTATATCATAAAGTCTGACTGTTTATTGTCTGAGCTCCCTTCACCCCCACTTCTGGCTTTTGTGAAACAGAGTGATGTGTTTTTTTTTGCTTTAGCCAGCATGGAAAAATCTTGGTTTTTTTTTTTTTTTTTTTATATACACTCAAATATATGTTTATTCATCCATATTCTTTTTTTTTTTCAATACATGCCCTCTTTAATACCCATCACTGGGCTAACCCATCCCCCATCCCCTTCCCTCTAGAACCCTCAGTTTGTTTCTCAGAGTCCACAGTCTTTCATCGTTCTTCTCCCCCTTCGATTTCCCCTCCTTCATTTTTCCCTTCCTACTTTTTTTTTTTTTTTTAACATATAATGTATTATTTGTTTCAGAGGTACAGGTCTGTGATTCATCAGTCTTCCACAATTCACAGCGCTCACCATGGCACATACCCTCCCCAATGTCTATCACCCAGGCACCCCATCCCTCCCACCCGCCACCACTCCAGCAACGCTCAGTTTGTTTCCTGTGATTAAGAATTCCTCATATCAGTGAGATCATATGATACATGTCTTTCTCTGATTGACTTATTTTGCTTAGCATAATACCCTCTAGTTCCATCCACATCGTTGCAAATGGTAAGATTTCATTCTTTTTGATGGCTGCATAATATTCCATTATATACACACACACATACACACACACACACGCCACATCTTCTTTATCCATTCATCTGTCGATGGACATCTTGGCTCTTGGCTCTTTCCATAGTTTGGCTATTGTGGACATTGCTGCTATAAACATCAGGTACATGTACCCCTCTGGATCACGACATTTGTATCTTCGGGATAAATACCCAGTAGTGCAATTGCTGGGTCGTATAGTAGCTCTATTTTCAACTTTTTGAGGAATCTCCATACTGTTTTCCAGAGTGGCTGCACCAGGTTGCATTCCCACCAACATTGTAGGAGGGTTCCCCTTTCTCTGCATCCTCACCAATATCTGTCATTTCTAGAAAAATCTTGTTTTTAGTGATCCCTGACACCAGCTGATTTTGTAGCAATGACAACTGTTGAAGTTAAATTAAAAAGTTTAAATATCTTTTTGTGTTTTCTTTAAAATCAAGTTAAGAGTATCTTTTGTTTTTGCTTTGACATTTGGAGGCTGTTCCGATTATCTATTATCCGTAAAAAAAAAAAAAGTTAAAAATTTTAAATCCAACTAGAATTTAGTACCAATTATGATCAATTTGGTAAATACTTATAAAGTGCTTCCTACTTGCCTGGTACTGTGCCAGGCCATGGACACAGGAGTGAATAAAAGATCTCCTCTGTCTTGGAGAGCCTCTAGTCTTGTGGGGGCTCCCAGGACTTGGGGGGAGCCTGTTGGAGAATCTCCTGGGGAGTCTGGTGGAAGTCGCCTGCCTGGGCCCCACTCTAGGACAGCCTGACTCAGTAGATGATTCTAACGCATCCCATTGTTCAAGACACACTGGTTGAGAGCAGGTATCATCTGTACCAATCACAAAACCTAGCTTTAGAGAATTAGACCTTTGAGGGATCCAGAGACCACTCAGCTCCTCAAAGTCCAGGCAGGCTCCACCCTAACTGGGGTGACACGGATGAGCTGGGCTAGAGACAGATTGATTTTATATCATGGCTGATGAAGAGCTGAGTATTCCTGTTAAAAATTCTGAAAGCCCAGAATTAACTTTGGGTCATTGGAAAACATCCTAATTTTAGAGTTTTTAAAATCAGAAAAATATGATTGCAAAAAACACTTTTTAATTTTTTGTCCATCTTGCCTCCTGATTTGCATAAGAATGGGACAAGTCTTGTCTTCTTAAATCAGCCTTTTACATTTCTCTGGAAATGCCAAATATAAGTTCATAAGTGATCTGATAACTCAGAATACATTCTTGTGCTTCTAAAGCAGCAAAGTGCCAATGGAGAAATATTCCCTAAATTCCAGTTGTTTCCCCGTCCACGGCTTTACATTTCTATAAACTGTTTATCTGATAATATTCCTGTTCCAACTTATTTATTTTTCCCCTCGAAAAGAAAACAAAAAGAATGATTCAGATAACTGGCTCTTTATTTCTAAGTGAGTTGGGTGAAGTCACCACGCTGAGTTTTACTTTATACAATTTAAATTGGACGAATCTGAAAAACAAGAGCAAGATTGTGCACCAGTAGAGATTCACTGGTATTGGGATGATTGGAACCCCCCCTTTTTTTTTTAAAGATTTTATTTATTTATTTGAGAGAGAGAATGAGAGAGAGAGAGCACATGAGAGTGGGGAGGGTCAGAGGGAGAAGCAGACCTGATCATGACCTGAGCCGAAGGCAGTCGCTCAACCAAATGAGCCACCCAGGCGCCCGATTGGAACCCTTTTTATAGAGTACTGAGTAATTTATAGAGAAGCTGGTTAGTGATGTCTTCACACTGTACTTGAACTTACCTCTTCCAACCAGCCATGTTGAGTGCTGACTGTGAGCAATTCACTTACTGCACAGGCATAAAGGTTGTTTTCCTCCATAGAATACAAGCTCCTCGAGGGAGGATACAGATTATGTCTTTTTCTTATCTCCCTAGAAAAAAGGGGCAAGGGAGGTGGGAAGTGATGAGAGGGAAGGAGGTGAGGTATAGAAATGGATTGAGCCCTCCAGGTTAACGCAGTGTGCTTTTAGCTCGATACAGATGCAGCCACGTGAACCTGGCTGGAGAGCTGGCAGGGATCTAAAGGCACAAAAGAATGAAATACAGAAGATGTGAGCATCCCAAAGGGAAGGCAAGAATTATTCAATAAATGGTTTTGTATACAAAGATTAAAACCAGGGGGCGCCTGGGTGGCTCAGTCGTTAAGCGTCTGCCTTCAGCTCAGGTCATGATCCCAGGGTCCTGGGATCGAGCCCCGCATTGGGCTCCCTGCTCCGCGGGAAGCCTGCTTCTTCCTCTCCCACTCCCCCTGCTTGTGTTCCCTCTCTCGCTGTCTCTCTCTGTCAAATAAATAAATAAAATCTTTAAAAAATAAAAATAAAACCAGGGAAAATGCGCTTTGGATTCATACTTTGAACCACATCCTGAAATGAATCTGACCTGGCCCTTAATTGTTCCTTAAGCTTCTCTCTTTCCATGTGTGCCAGTGTTCAGAATTGCACTCAGGCCCCAAGCTGAAATAATGGGTCCACGGTATGGCTGCTTTATTACCAGGGGACAAGCCCCAGGGCCACCACCCTGAGGCTGACCTGGGGAACAACCCAGCCGACTTCTAGAGTTGATGTGATATTTGGGCAAAGGACACATTGCAAATCTACTAGACATCAATTTATGGGAAACCAAAAGAGGGTCATCACATTTGTGATCTTTAAGGAGGGGGAATTTGGGAACCCTAAGCTACTCTGTTTCTGTAGTTTCTAAGAGAGTACCCGGCATAGAGTAGATGCTGAGTAAATGTCTGTGGATTACATGACCCTCGTGTCTTTGTGCTTTACTGGGCAGACTGGAGTGCTGATGGTTGTGGCTATGGTTGCCTGAGCCCAGAGCTCCTTTAAGTATAAAGAATCCTCGCACTCGAGGTCTTCCTGGAAGCATTTCTTCCATGTTCCAGAGTAGAACCTGGATCAAGAGGAGCACAATGGAGGCTTCAACACAGCATATGCCCATGGCTAAATGTTAACTCTCAGGGGACGGTTGGGGTTGGACCTTCCTGCCTCACACTGGTTGATCAGGCATTTGCCGGGCTTTGCTTCCTGTGTCTACCCAGAAAACTCTGTTTCCAGCCAGTTCCCCACTTGCTCCCCTCCCCCTCCCCTGGAGCGTAAACCCAGCGTTCTTGGATCCTTGTGTTGGAGCGAGGTGGACACATGTGTGCCAAATGCCTGAAGCTTTGGTCGATCCTGGCTCGGAGTCTTTATTTGCTGGTTGGAACAGGGAGAGGGGGCTGAAAAGAAAGTTCAGTTCTCATTCTTTAGTGATGTGTAAATGTATTGCCATTGGCTCCTACTAGATAGCTCTAAGCCAGTGGTGAAAAAAAATGTTTTCATTGGCGGGGGAGCACATTTTGTGTCCACATATATGCGTGTCTACTTTTGGCAGACTGAGAAGCTCGTGGCCGAGATGCTTCCTATTCCTCTGGCTAGCGAATCCTACCTCCTATGTGAAGTTTTCTCGACCACTCCAGTCCACGCTGATTTATCCACCGTCTCAGCTCTTGTCGCAATTATATCGTCCTTGCTGCAGTTGTGGCAGACTTTCTGTCAAGCAAAAGAAGCTTAGGCTTCAAGACTTGTTCATTGTAAGGGCAACTGCCAACAATGTGGTCCTTGCATGGGTTCACACGGTCACATGCTTTGGTTGAAGTTGCAAAAGTAAGATATTTTAACTGCAATAGGCTAGGGATGTGGTCTCATCCCGCTTGGCTTCCTCTCTATCAGTTTTTCCTTGAGGAGTTTGGGTCAGTAGACGGACCCTGAACATATGGGGGACTCTAGCTAAGGAGAAGTTGAGTTGGAGATTCATCTGTTTTGGGTTCAATGGATCTATTCGTATGGTTCACACTTACCTCTATGTCAGCCATTCTAGGGTAAGAATGACTTCCAGGAATATTCCTGATGGCCTCAGAACATACTCATCCATGGCATCATGGCATCATCGTATTATACTGCAGTACAAAAGTGTCCCACTCTGCCTGAAACTGGAAGTGTGTGAGAGTGAGAAGAAAAAGAGTCAAAATGTGCAGAAACAGAAGCTCGTCTGAGGAATGCTCTTTTAATCACCAGATGCACAAAATTAGAAGTGGAATATGCGGGTCTCATTGATGACTAGTCAAGACAGAAACTACCCGTCAGGAAAATCACAATCCTATGCAATCAGCACGCACCGTACTACCATGTTTTTAAAATGAGAATCAATGTAGGGCGCCTGGGTGGCTCAGTTGGTTAAGCGACTGCCTTCGGCTCAGGTCATGATCCTGGAGTCCCTGGATCGAGTCCCGCATCGGGCTCCCTGCTCGGCAGGGAGTCTGCTTCTCCCTCTGACCCTCCCCCCTCTCATGTGCTTGCTCTCTCTCATTCTCTCTCTCTCAAATAAATAAATAAAATCTTAAAAAAAAAAAAAGTTTAAAATGAGAATCAATGTAAAATAGAATTGACCAGAGTTCTTGTGTCAGGAAGGCCCAAAACTGTAGCAAGACTGTGAACTGTGCAGTATTATGCATGTCAAATTGCACTTTTATACCCCCAATATACTGAAGTAGTCTTAGCATCTGAGACAGCTTGGCCTGATGAAGCCTGGCAATTAGAGAAAAAATGACATTCAAAAGCACTAAAATCACAGCGAAGCAACCTAAGTGCTCCTGTGATGAAACTCCCACACATATTCACCCATAAGTGATTGTACATAGTTTAAGGGTAATTTGATTAAACAATTATGGGGCTCAATCCGATATAATGACATTTTAAGATGCATTTAAATTACTTTCTCTTCTCTCCATGAAGATGATATTTGCAAAATTGTTGTCATATGAAGAGATGATTATACAAAGAGTATGCAACCAAAAAAGAAAAAAACCAGGAGAAAGAGTATAATAGAGGTATAGTATAGAATTTTTTCATGGTTTTGTTATGTTTGTGGTGTTTGTCACCTTCTAAAAATGTGTAATTTGTTGTGATTTCTTTTTTCATTTGAAATACCTGAATCTGCCCTTAACCACAGTTGAGCAACTATGCCTGGCTCTTTGGGGGCCTGGGGGAAGAGTTTAGGGCTTAGAATAGCATCTGACATGCTATACTCATTATATATGTCTTATACTTATAAAATTATTGAATTTTAAAGATTTTTTATTTATTCACTTGAGAGAGAGAGGGAGAGAGAGCACACAAGCAGGGGGAGCAGCAGAGGGAGAGGGAGAAGCAGGCTCCCCGCTGAGCAGGGAGCCCGATGCGGGGCTCAATCCTAGGACCCTGGGATCGTGACCTGAGCCAAAGGCAGATGCTTAATGACCGGGCCACCCAGGCGCCCCCCAAATTATTGAATTTTAAAAGTAACCATAATAACTTATGCATGAGAAAATAACTTTTGACAATACAGAGCTCCGTGTCAAAAGTAAATAATGTGCTTCCCCAATACCCCTTGTTGCTCAGGGCTAACCACTGTTACTTTGACATCCCTCTTCAAATGCCTTTTTCTTGAGCCAGTTCCTGGTGATTAAGTGTGGGCTTTGGAACAAGCTGCCTGGGTCTGACTCCCACCTCTGCCCCTGTGACTTCGGGGAAACTACAAATCTCTCAGTGCCTCAACTGTAAAGGGAGGGTTTCACTGTACTGTACCTGGCTCTTTGCGGGGCTGGGGGAAGAGTTTTAGGGCTTAGAACAGCATCTGATGGGCTGCACTCATTATATGTCAGTTTTATCTGGAAAACGAATATATTGCCCTTTTATTTCAGTTATTTCATGTGCCCTAGTATATTGCTCCCCCTTCCCCGCAAGACTGTAAGCTTGTCGAGTTTGGGTGGTAAGAGAAAACATGACGATTTCACAGCTTCTCCCAATTCCTCAGAAATGTGAGAACGTGAGCGCCCTCTAGCTGCCTTAGGTGTGGTTCCACCCACCACCGGGCACAGTTCAGCTGATGTGGCTATTCTGGCTCAACCAATGTTACTAGATTTGTCAGAAACCAGGGGCGGCTGTGGTGTGACAGAAATTCAGAATCAACACGTCAGGAGACACCCCTGAGAAGCTAGAGATCCGTCAGAAATGGAGATACATTCTGAAAGGGGCTGGGATGATGTCCACGGGAAAATAGGAGAGTGTTGGATTGATACAAAGCCTCCAAGAGCGAGTCAATGCTGTCTCTGCATTCCACTGAAAGCAGCCAGAAGTGTTGCTAAAATGGTCCTCGACGAAGGCCTGCTGATAATGGGGAAAAGGGAGTGGATCTCCCCAGATAGCACAGCACCACAATTACCTACAAGAGGAGAGGCAAAAAAAAAAAAAAAAAAAAGACAAGATAATAAAAGATCAAAGGAGGAAGAGATTTTTTTCAAGGAAGATTGTTTGGGTGTACACCTTATTATCTTAAAAGATTCTCCCTAGGAAACAAATACTGATAGATTAATCAATCCCAGGCTGTGGAATGGAGTACACAATAGTTACCCAGACCTCCCCCTGAATTCACAACCTGATATTGAGTGAAAAAAGCCCGTTTCAGAGGAGTATGAGCCCAATTTTGTTAAAAAAAAATTTGTAAGTGCCCAAGACAAGAAGAAGGCAGAATGAAAAATAGTAAAATATAAACTACTAATTTGGGAGAATGCAGTTATGAGAAAGCTTTTGTTCCTTTGTGCTCTTACGGAATCCTTTCCCCCAGTTATGATAAATATGAATCATTTCTTTCTTTTTTTTTGTTTTTAAGATTTTATTTATTTATTTGACAGAGAGAGAGACAGTGAGAGAGGGACCACAAGCAGGGGGAATGGGAGAGGGAGAAGCAGGCTTCCCGCAGAGCAGGGAGCCCGATGTGAGGCTCGATCCCAGGACCCCTGGGATCATGACCTGAGCCGAAGGCAGACGCTTAATGACTGAGCCACCCAGGCGCCCCAAATATGTATCATTTCTATAATTAGAAAAATATCTGTTTAAAAACAATTCATTATTCACTTTTAATTTAATGTAGTTCTTTGCATTCTTATTCCTACAATTAAAAAATTATTTGGTCTAGTATTAAATTATAATTACAGGAGTTTAAAAACAACTTGTCTCCCAAAAGTATTTATATGCTTCCAAAATGCAGTATAATGCTTCACATATACTAGAATCAATTCCTGTAAATCAAAACTCCTGACTGGCCTGTTAGCCCATGAATAAAGTGTCTTTCTAGCATATGAAAACCAAAAACCGCAAAAGATAAGATAGATAAAATTTGACAATGTAAAAATTTAAACTTCTGTTCCAGAAAGCCTACCATAAAGAAGATTGCAAAATAATCCAATGGGGAAAAATATTTGCGACATACATGACAAAGGAATTGAGGTCCATTACTTAAAAGGAGCTTCAACAAATCAATGAGAAACCTTTTTCTAACAGGTAGATGAGTGTAGAGCAGGCAATTCACTAAAGAAGAAATTCATGTAGCTATTGAACATATGAAAAATACCAATCATAAAAGTAATTTTAAAATGAAAATTTAAAAAATACGATGTAAATTTTTATCTAGCAGATTGGCAAAGAATAAAAAGAGTGATACTTATTATTGGCTAAGATGTGGGTAAATATATATCTCATACATTGCTGGTGAAAACATAAATTATCATGAATTTTTTTTTGAGAACAAATGGACAAAAACTTTCAATTGTATAATAAGCATTTGATGCATTGATTTCCTACAGAATTTCCTATAGAAATTCTTGAACAAATACTCAAAGGTATACGTAAAAAGATGTTTATAGTTTGGTTTGTTAGAGCAAGAAATAAAAAAAAAAAAAAAGGAAAGGAAACTACACTAAAGGTCTACCAACATGGAACTGCCTTATCTCCAGTGCCTAGCATGTTATTTGGTACATAGCAGGTGCACAAAAAATATTTACTGAATGGTTACATCAGTTTTTCAGATGTTAAACAGAATGCGATACTAACAGGAGAAATATCTGAAAGAGGAGAAAAGAATAGGGGAAAAGTGGCAGATCTGTCTGTATTTTATCTGTCTGTCCATCTGACGTGGCTATTAGAAATGGAAGAATATTCAAACTCTTCGTAGTAGCTGTTACTGAGGGTGGGAGGGAATACCGGACGCTAGTAATATCTGTTTTATGCACTTACTGTTTTCTTTGAATTCTTTATAAATATATGCTACTTTTGTAATTACCAAAAAAAAATTCTTTCACATAAAAAAAAAAAAAGAACTCCTACACCATGCCCTGTGAAGCTGTTCTACCAACCCCTTTCCCCATCGGAATATTCACCTAATTACATCGACTGTCTTTAAACTCCTCACCTGGAGTATATTTTCCTTTTCCTCATCAGTTTTAGCTCAGACTTTGGGGCGGGACATGACTTCATCAGTCCCAGCAGCTGGGTGGCTGTGAAATAAAGGGCTGCTCCCAGCCCCCACTCCTAAAAGAAAGTGTGGTAATGAGCCCCACCCCACCCCACTGCAGCCACATAGCAAGCAAGTGTCTGTGGCTTTCCTTCCCTCCTCCTCCCTGGTGCAGCAGTCACCCTGTGGGGCAGGGCAGAGATCCATGGCCAAGACCCGGTGGGTTAGAGTGACAGTGTGGCCAGAACGAGGGCAGACTTTGATAACCGCCCCGGGGCCATCAGGCAATCGTGGAGACGATGTGCAGCTGGGGTGGGGGCGCACCATGTGTTCTCAGTGCAGGTGAGAGTGGGGAGGTGCGTCAGGCCCTGGAGGGAGCTGATGACCTGAGGGTAAGGCCAAGGCCAGCAGGAACAGGGCCTTGCTTCCACTTTACCCCGCCTACGTGCTGTGCTGGCCTGAGGGCCCCCCTGTTGGCCTATGCCCCTCGGCTGGCTCTTAGCCCAGGATATCTGGTCTCAACAGAGGCTGCCCCGCCTTCCCTCAACGTCCCTCCCTCACCCCCCCCAAGGCTGGGATTTTCTGCACCTAACTCAGGTACCACAGGCTTTTTGTTGTTTTTCTAGCTCACCCTTAGTTAATTCATTTGGTTGTTGTTAGAAATAATTCCTTGTCTCACATTGTGAGACAGGAATCCATCAAAATCCTACAGGAGAACATAGGCAGTAACCTCTTTGACATCGGCCACAGCAACTTCTTTCAAGATACATCTCCAAAAGCTAGTGAAACAAAAGCAAAAATGAACTTTTGGGACTTCATCAGGATAAAAAGCTTCTGCACAGCAAAGGAAACAGTCAACAAAACAAAGAGGCAACCCACAGAATGGGAGAAGATATTTGCAAATGACACTACAGAGAAAGGGCTGGTATCCAAGATCTATAAAGAACTTCTCAAACTCGACACCCAAAAAACAAAAAAAGTCAAAAAATGGGCAGAAGACATAAAAAGACACTTCTCTGAAGAAGACATACAAATGGCTAACAGACACATGAAAAAATGTTCATCATCATTAGCCATCAGGGAAATTCAAATCAAAACCACATTGAGATACCACCTTACACCAGTTAGAATGGCAAAAATAGACAGGTAAAGAAACAAACGTTGGAGAGGTTGTGGAGAAAGGGGAACCCTCTTACACTGTTGGTGGGAATGCAAGTTGGTACAGCCACTCTGGAAAACAGTGTGGAGGTGCCTCAAAAAATTAAAAATAGAGCTACCCTATGACCCAGCAATTGCACTCCTGGGTATTTACCCCAAAGACACAGATGTAGTGAAAAGAAGGGCCATATGCACCCCAATGTTCATAGGAGCAATGTCCGCAATAGCCAAACTGGAAAGAGCCGAGATGCCCTTCAACAGATGAATGGATAAAGAAGATGTGGTCCATATCTACAATGGAATATTACTCAGCCATCAGAAAGGATGAATACCCAACTTTTACATCAACATGGGTGGGACCGGAGGAGATAATGCTAAGTGAAATAAGTCAAGCAGAGAAAGTCAATTACCCTATGGTTTCGTTTATTTGTGGAACATGAGGAATAGCATGGAGGACATTAGGAGAAGGAAGGGAAAAATGAAGGGGGGGAAATCTGAGGGAGAGATGAACCATGAGAGACTATGGACCTGAGAAACAAACACGGTTTTAGAGGGGAGGGGGGAGGGGGGATTGGTTAGCCCGGTGATGGCTATTAAGGAGGGCACGTACTGCATGGAGCACTGGGTGTTATATGAAAACAATGGATCGTGGATCACTACATCAAAAACTAATGATGTATTGTATGGTGACTAACATAACACAATAAAATTTAAAACATTTAAAAAAGAATTCCGTGGGGGCTCAGAAACCTGTACCCCTCTAAAATAACTACCTCTGATTAATCCATCAGCCTGCCTGCCAGTTGGCTCTGTTCCTAACCCTGGGACTTGGATAAATCAAGCCGCCGCTCTGGGTCTGTATCCCCCTCTCTGATGATAATGGTGGTAACGATGATGGTGTAGATCAAGCTCCCTAGAAGCTGAGCCTGAGGTGCGGATTCTTGTATAAGGGATGTTTTGGGGGTGCCCTCAGGAGAAAGGGGGTGTGGAAGCAGGACAGGGAGACAGAATATGCTCCGTTGGATTCCAGCTCAGTCCACTCCTATGGGGAGCTCTGGAGCAGAGATTGCACCTTGAAGTCTATCCTACCTTAAGGTAGGGTGCAGCCTTCTGGCCTCCTGTCAATCAGGTGTGGCTGATGAGTTGCGGAGGAGCAGCTCAGACACAGGCTACCTAGAGGGGGACCGTCTACATGAGGCTGCTCCCTTTGGCTGTGGGCAAGTGTGCAAAGAAAGGAGGCAGGGAGGGCCATTCATAGCCAGCTCTCGCAGCTGGGGGACAGGTGTGGGGTGGGGGGAGCAGGTGCAGGGCAGGATGTTCATGCTGTCACTGCAATGAAAGCGGTAAACTCTGACATGGCTGGAGCACTCACTGTGTGCCAGGCATTGTTCGGAGTCCCTTATATACACAACATTTGATGCTCATGGCTACCCTGGGAAATCGATACTTCATTCTATTATCTGCATTTTATAGATCAAGACACTGAGTCCCAGAGAGGTTAAGTAACTTACCCAAGGCCACATAGGAAGAAGTAGAACTGGGTTGGGAAAAATGATCTCTACAGTCTTTCTGTGACCCTACAGAAGAGTAACTTTAGTTACAGTTTGAAACCAGTGCCATGAATTTATTCAATTAGTTATCCATTCATTCCACATTTACTGAGAGCCTCCCATGTACCAGAAATTACAAAAATCAGCTCAGCCCCTACCCAGCCCTCCATGAACGTACGCTACTGGGAGAAACACTGTGTGCACGTGTTTGTATATGGGATGTTTTGGGGGGTGCCCTCAGGAGAGGGAAGTACGGAAGGCTGCCAAGGGGCAGTAGGAAAGGCGGCAAGGAATAGAGGAGGCTCCAGCATGATCTGGAAGGATCGGCAGATGGAGTTTGAAGGAAGGAGACGGGCCTTCCTGGCAGCGGGAACACCACAGGCAAAGGCAAGGAGGGACAAAGGCGTGGGGTGGCGGGTAGAGGGTGACAAGTGTCTGGAGACAGGCCGGGAGGCCTGCAGGGTTGGCGGAGACAGGAGGGAGGCCCCACAGCATCCATCAGACCACACTGGCCCCTAGACCAGCCCATGGTTGCTCTTCAGCCAGAACAAGCTGGTTCAGTGGAGATGGCAAGGGGTGGCTGTCTTGTCCCTGAACATCTCACGACCCGAACACGGGATGAGGGGATGCTCCGCCTGAGCGGGGACCATCTCTTTGAGCCAATTGTAGCCTGGGAAAGTTACGCTGAGCAACGTCGATAGGCAGGGAGGGCTTACGTTCCAGAGAGGATGGCCCCGGGGAAATCTCCGGGCCTGGCTCGATAAGAAAACTGAATTGTATAGTCACAAAAGGCATTATGGTACAGATCCACTGTCACGTGCCTCTGTGTAGCTATCTTGGATACTTCTTTAGAAAAACACGCAAAACAAACCAAGGAGCACAATGCATTGCTCTTATCTCTGCTCATCCCGTCGAAATCCTAATGGTGATCTCTGCAGGTCTAGCGCACTCCCACCTTTATCAAAGCATCTGCTTGCTGCTAGATAACCACCTCTGGGGGTCCTGGGAGGGGAGGCCAAGCCAGTGACGTTCACAGTTCACTTCCAGTTAACCGGGTAATGCTGTGGTGATTCAACTCTGTAGGTTGTAACCAAGGCTAAGGGAAAACATTACTAAGAACTAGAACACCTCCTTTATTTCATCACTGAAGAGTCGACACAATTAAATTTTCAGAGGGGGGTGTGTGACCCTACAATTCCTAAGAACCACTGAGAAAGCAGGAGCTTTTGCTAACTTACCATTGTGTCTTCAGTGCCTTACACAGTACCTGGCAAACAGTGGGTGCCTAATAAATGTTTCTTGCTTCTTTTGAAAATATGAGCTTTTGTTTTTCCCTACTTCTCTTTCTAATGATTATACTCTGGATGATCTGAGCATCTCAGGGTTTTACAAGATCACCTAAGAGTTTCAAGTCGACCCTAGGCGTGAGTTGTAATAGTTAATATTTACTGAGCGTCTCTGATGTGCCAGGCTCTTGCTAAAGCTATAATAATAGCAATAGCAATTATGAAATTTTACATAATCCTTATATAAAGTACTGTTGTGAGTGCCTGACATATAACAGCTCATTTAATCCAGAACTCTCTGAAGTAGGTATTTACCAAGGAGAACAATGAGGCTCGTCAAGGTTGTGTGACTTTCCCAAGGTAACTTAACCTGGGACTCTAACCTCTGATTCCACATCTGTAGTGGGGAAGGAAACTGTTTAGGCTTGTCCTGGGTCCAGCTCACTCCCTGGGGGCAGGATCACAAAGGTTCCTAGAGCGTGGTTTGCTGTCTGGCTTCATGCTCCCACTGAGCGGGGTCTTCAGGTGTGGGGCAGATATGGAAACACCCCCCTTAGTCATCCTGGTACCACCGGAGTCGTTGCTCTGGGTCCAGAAGGCAGAGTTGCACCTTGAATCATTTCCTGGGATGGCCTGTCTTATGGCCTCAAGCCTCTTTGTGTTTCCTTTTTGGGGTGACTGCTTAAAAAAGCTTCTCCATAGATTACTAGGAGCCCCTAAACACAGTGGACAAGATGTGGACTGAAACTGCCCTGTGCCTTTCTCAGAAAAGAAAAACCGTGTCTCTAGAGCACTTGGCTCCCCTTTCATGGCATGGCCTTTGTGCTCATGTGGGAGCTTCTCTCTAGAGTTGAACAATGGTGTCACCTGCAGGAGAGGTGAAGGTCTTTTGAGAGGTCAGTGGCAGGCAGCCCTCAGCGGGACTTACGATTTCTGGGAGCTTGTTGAAATAATCTCTCTTCTCCTCCCGACACATTGTGCTATGTATAGACTGTAGGCAACCCAAAGACAAGGATTGAGGCAGGCTCCAACTGCTCCCCACTCTCCATTCCCCCAACCTACCCCTCCAGCCTGGCTCCTAATAAAGACCTGGGCATTGAGCCTGCCTGGAATTTCCTTTTTGGTTGGCTTTCTTTTCACTTTATGCCATTAAATGTTTATCTTTAAACTTTACTTCATTTGGCATTTTTGCAAAATCTTTTAAACACCTTTAAGTGAATTGCCCATTGGTGCTTAACTGTGGTTGTGTGAAAGTTTGCAAAGTTTGAGAAGCTGGGAGGCTTTACAAAGTTCCAGTGAAGGCTGATATGGTTGTTGAGCACTTGGTGGTCTCCCCATAATCATTTAGTGATTGAATGAATGAATGGATATCGTAATGAATTCATCAAGCCACTGCAAGGGTTGAAGTACGAGTCGAGTATCACAGAATCAATGCTTTTTCTAATAGTGACAGCTAAAATTTATGTGTAAAAAGGGGTGAGCAAAGGGACAAATCAGGGCAAACTCTTAGGCTTGGGGCCTGAGCTCCTTGGGAGCAATGTTGCCTTTCCCAGAGAATTGGGCAGACTGCAGGAGTGATGGATTTGGGGCTCAGAAATCAAGAGTTGTGTTTTCAGAGTTTCACAAGCTCGGCGCTATTGACCTTTGGGCCCAGATAATTCTTGGTTGTGGGGGGCAGTCCTGTGCATAGTGGGTTGTCTAGCAGCCCGTCTGGCCTCCGCCCACTAGCTACCTATTAACACATCCCCTCCCCTAGAAATATCTGGAGCCAAGGCTAACTCTCCCCAGGGGGGGGCAAAACTTCCCTGGTTGAGAACCAGGGGATTAAAGTGAATGACTCATGAGGTCACCATGGCTGGGAGGGGTGTCCAGGACTCAGGGAGAAGCCCAAGAGAGGCATAAATTGTAGCAGATGAGATTTATAGTAGATACTGAGAAGAACTTTCTGTCAGATGCTAAGATCCAGAAATGTATTGCTTTTGGTCTCAGAAATAATAGGGAAAAGACCAAGAGCTGGTTGGACACCCTGTGGATTGGAAGGAATGCTGACTCTGAAGCCAGATGTGTCTGGCTCAAACCAGCTTCAGGCACTTAGTGGCACTTAGCGGCTCTGGGTCCATCCTCATCTGCCAAACGGGGCTAATAGCATCTGCCTCCTGGAGCTGAAAAGAACATTTGAGGCATATACAGAAGTATGTGTAGGAGATACCCAGCATGGTGCCTGGCGTACAGCAGGGCACTCAGAAATAGTAGTAATCGCTGTGACTGTTGTTTCTGCCAGGTCTTACGTTGGTGCTTCTCCCGGGGCTTGGGAACTAACGGTAGACCACCTAGAGCCTTTTGGAACCTATCATCCTCACTGGAACCTGTGCAAACCTTCCTGTGGCAGTATTTGGAATGCAAAATGCAATTGTATAGAAAGCAATTCCCATTTAAACAGTCACGGAAGAGGTTAGAACAACATTGTGGATATTTTTATATTTCAGCCCCAATATATTTGAAGTGGTTACCTGTTCCCGGCGGAGAACACTACATATGTATTTAACAGCAGAAAGGGCCTACTTAGGTAGGCTTCTCAAGGGTTCTAGAAAGGTTCTAGAAACAACCTTTCTGTATGGAAATGCTTCCTTTATGATTTTTCATATTTTTAACACGAGGGACATGTGGTGTAGCAAGCCCTCTGTTGGCTGTGTCCATGCATTCACAGCGTTCATAACAAGTCGTAGCGGCCCCTTTGCACCAAGGAGAAGATCAGGACACAGAGAGACAGGTGCGTGCCCAAAATCACACTGCTGATAAGTGAGCAGGGATTTGAACCTAGATATTCGGCCTTCACAGCCTGAAATTTTAACCACTATGCTGTGTGGCTCACTCAAAGGTTGAAGGGAACCCTTCTGGAGACATTGACAACATCTAGAGGACCATTTTGTCATTTCTTATTCGCTGGTCCACATTCCCTATTATATTTCCTTCCACATATATCTGTTGGCATTCCATTTAATTTTGATTCATTTCATCTTTTTTTCCCAAGAAATATTTTACACTCATATTTTAATACTATATTTAAAACATCAGGCACAAGAGAGCCCTTCAAAAGAAAAAGCACTGCGAGTGTCTGAAGAAAATCCTTACGCAATGGTCTTTATCTCATGCAGCTGAATATAATTTCCCTCCAGATGTGACTTTAGTAACTTGGTAAATTAATCCTTAGCGAATCAAACCCAATAGAAACACCACCAAGATCTGAGCTAACCAAGAGGACCTGCAAACCTGGACAGCTGATAAATTTGTAGGCAGTCTCTTTGGCCTGTTTGATCTCCACCAACAACCTCCTTAATTAACCTGACTGAGGACAATGCAGTTGGGTCCTTTGCATATTCAAATCTTCCAGCTTCCTCTTCCTTGGTGTGAATGAGTGGGACAGCTGAGGGACTGAACGGACTCAGTGGGGTTGATCCTTTTCTGGGGTAAACATGGGGGACGGAGTCAACCCTCTTGGCACTTGATTGGAGGCTCTTGACTGAGTGTCCATCCTGGCTGCAGCTCAAGCCCGGAAGGAAGTCTGTACCAGTTGGGCAAATGGCTGCTTTGGGATATTTGGAGCAAAAATGGAGACACGTTGCTTGCTTCCTGTAGGGCCCTTTAACAACTTTGTGGACTAAAGCTTCCTGATTTTTCAAAAGGAAAAGCCACTGCCCAGGCGGAGTTCCAGGAGAAGAATCTGCTAGTCTTGTGATTTCAGGGCTCATCTTCCTGAAATTCTGTTCTGCTTGGAAGGAGGTGTGGATTGAGTCCCTGCTCATCTCCAGTCATACCTTGGCCCTTCTGCATTCGCCAAGGTCACCAGTACTCGCTTCTTTCTATGCATTAGTCTTTTGCTTTCTTAAGGGGTCTCAGAGGAAATGATGGCTGAAGACTCTGGTTATGGCACCAAAAAAGGGTCTCCGGGGATCTTCTGCCCTTTCTGTCCTCCCCACCCCCACTGCTATAAACAAACTCACATTGAATTGTCAACAGCCCTGGCCCTGGCTGGGGGCTGGGTCCCCTGGAACCAGGCCTCATTACTCTCCTAAGGTGGCCGAAGTCTCCCCAATGGGAGGTGCTAACAAGCTTTGAAGAGGAAACAAACAGGAGAAGCTCAAAAAAGTGCAGAAACTGTCAAAGTGGATTTTTTTTTTTTTAAAGCCTCCCACTGGCGCTTTTCTCTGGTGTTCACTAAGAGCTGTTAAACTTTTTAAATGTTGAGATCATTAGCCCTATTATTGTGTCATTCTGCCACACTCACTTTCATCCTTCCATCTCTGTCCGCCCACCAGCCACCTCTGCGCCTTCCCACAAGCTGAATTCCACCACATTCAAATCTTCTGAGATGGAACGCCCTAAAATATGCTCTTCTTTCCAAATATGTTTACATTCAAGTCACTCAAGTGCTCCGTTACTTAGTCAAAGACGTCAGACTTTTTTTTTTTTTTTAACGATTTTATTTATTTATTTGACAGAGAGAGAGACAGCGAGAGCAGGAACACAAGCAGGGGGAGTGGGAGAGGGAGAAGCAGGCTTCTTGCTGAGCAGGGACCCCGATGTGGGACTCGATCCCAGGACCCTGGGATCATGACCTGAGCCGAAGGCAGACGCTTAACGACTGAGCCACCCAGGCGCTCAAGACGTCAGACATTTTAAGAAGGATAGAGACGTTGTTAATAGGGCCTTTGGTCTAGGGTTCTGGGGTATTCTTCTAATTCTTCACTCAACCCTGCCCATCCCCCATCTCACCTTTTCCACGGTTCTTGGCTGTTCCCCGAGCCAAGGAGCTCAGCTGTACCACGGGACAAAAGTAACAGGAGCCGAAATGTTCAAGACTCTGAGTTTTGCTGGTACTAAGTTGGGATCCTAGAGACCTCAGAGCCTTTCTGCTTTGACCTTTTCTTTGCCCCAGTGCTTCTCCCCTTTGCCAGTCTCCCGACTAGCCATCTGTTCTCCCAGGTCCACACCTGACTCTGAGGGGTGGAGGGGCCAGTGGTTCAGGAGAGCCAAGGCTTTGGAGTCAATCAGACCCTGGCTTCAAGTCTAATGTCTGTGTGACCTTGACCAGGTCCCTTACCCTCTCTAGGCTCAGTTTTCTCATGGGAATAATAGTATCTAATTTATAGGGTTTTTGTAAGGACCGCATGAACAAATTTATGCCTGTGCTTTTTGTTTTTACAAAAAAAATTGAGATGGGGGCGCCTGGGTGGCTCAGTCGGTTAAGCGTCAGACCCTCAATTTCTGCTCAGGTCATGATCTCAGGGTTGTGTGATCAAACCCCACATCAGGCTCCACGCTTAAGATTTCTCTCCCTCTCCCTCTGCCCCTCCCCACCTCTCTCTCCCTCTCTGAAAAAAAAAAAAATGACCTGAAATTTATATAGTATAAAATTAACCATTTAAAGTGAATAATTCAGTGATATTTAGTACATTCACAAGGTTGTGCCATCAGTACATTTATCTATATTTGAAAACATTTTCCTCGCTCCAAAATAAAATACCATACTCACTGAGCAGTCACTTGTCCTAGCCCCTGGCAACCACCAATTTGCTTTCTATCTCTATGGAGGTACAGACCTTTCCTATAAGTGGAATCATACCATATGTGACCTTTTGTGTCTGGCTTCTTCCATTCAGCATGCTGTTTTTGAGGTTCATCCATGCGGGGGCATGGATCATGACTCCATCCTGCTTTATGGCTGAATGAGATTCTGTTGTGTGTGTGTACATATATATATATATATATGACCACATTTGTTTATCCCTTTGCCTGTTCATGGACATTTGGGTTGTTTCTACATTTGGCTATTATAAATAGCGCTGTCATGAGTATTTGTGTGTATGTGCCTTCTTTAGTATGTCATAAGTACTTAATAAATATCAAAGAAGCAAAACCAAAGCCCAGGGTTTTGTATTGATGACCGAAGATCTCTTGCCTTCCCAGGATCCCACACAGAGGTTACTCACAGCTTTATCTTTCATAAATGGCAGGGCTTTTCAAATCTGTGCTCATCCGAGATCTAACCTGTCCTCACTGACAGTACAAATGAGCAGGGGTTTGAGAAAAACGTGCTGGGTCTTGCTCAGGTATACTTGTTTGGCTGGATGATCTAAACAGGCCCGTGCAAGGCTCATGTTTCTAAGGCACTAGAAAAATCAGAATCTCACTAAGCCTCACTAACCCTCAGAATCTCAGCAAGCCTCAGTTTTCTTTACTGTAAAATGGGGTGATAGTGGAGATGACCGATTGTCGTGGTTTACCTGGGAAACTAGTCAGCAGTCCAGGATAGGACCTTGGACGTGGACTTCCTCTTCCTTCCTTCCTACTAAAAACAAGTAAATATTGAAACAATAATTTCCTGATGAAAGAAAGAGAACATAATGCCCTTTAATTTACATAGCATATAGTTTTTGAGCTCCCAGTAATGTGCCAGGGACTGTTCTAGGCTCTGGGGATATAACAGTGAACAAAGGAGACAAAACCCTTGTCCTAATGAAGTTTATACTCAAGTGGGAGGGGACAGACAATATGGAAATAAAATAAATTAAAAAGATGCTGGTCTATTTGAATGTAGTAAGTTCCCTGGAAGAAAATAATGTTGGTGAGAGGGGGAGGGTCTGTTGACAAGAGGGGAAGAATAGTTTTGCAGTTTTCCACAGAGTGGTATGGCTGGGACCGATTCCCTCGAGAAGGTGACATTTGTCCAAAGAGTTGAAGAAGGTGGAGGGAGAGGCAGGTGCATGTCTGGGGTTGAGCGGGCCGCTCTGAGAGAACGGCAAGGACACATGCCCTGAGGCAGGAGCGAGACGGGAGGTATTGAGACATGGCAAGATGGCCACCAGGGAGCAAGTAGGAGCCCTGTTGGGGGAAATCAGAGAGGCAGCGGGAGCGAGGGGGTGTAGGGTCGTGCAGTGGGGACTTTGACCGTTGGATGGAGAGAGCCGGCAGGGCTTGGGGAAGGGGTGGCAAAGCCCTGCTGAGGCTCTCCAGCTCATCTGGAGGAAAGCCAAGTCTGTACAATGGCTGCCAATAGCTTCCATTACACAGAAATGGGAACTTGTGTTCCAACCCCAGCCCAAACATGTCCCTCCTTTCCCATGTCCCATCTTCTTCATCCCAGTGGGTGATGCCACCACCCGCCCAGCTGCTTGAGGCGCACATTTCAGACTTCTGCCTTGATTATGCTCATTCTCGCACGTCTTTGTCCATTCTGTCAGCAAGTTTCGCCAATCCTACCTCCCAAACAGATCCCAAATGTGACTGCTTCTCTGTCCCACTGTTGCCAGCCTCGTCCAAGCATCAGCTCTCTGACCTGTTGTGCTGCTCCACTGAGGTCCCCTCCGTCCACCTGCCACAGAGCAGCCAGAGGGCTCGCTTTAAAACATGAATCGGACTGTGCCAGCCCCCCTTCTTAGAGACCTCTAGTGGCTCCCAACACACTCAGAGAAATGGAAACTCCTTACTGTGGCTGACAAGGAGAGCGGGTCCAGCCCCGCTATCCCTCTGACATTGTCTGCATATGCAATCACGCTAGCCACCTTGACCTTCATCCCTCATCAGGGCTTCTGCACCAACACTTGCCTTTGCCCTCCACATAACGTGTTCTTCTCCCAGTTTCTGCATCACTCTGGTCCCAGCTTCAGTGTCACCGGGGTTCCCAGGATCACAGTCTAAAGTAGGCACCCCTCCTCAACCAAGCTGTTACCCTTTATTAAATAACCCATTTTATGGTCTCTGTAGCACTGAATCCTCTTAGAATTCATCTTATTTATTAGACATAAGAATCATTTATTTGTTTATAAGGCATGTAAGCTCCTTGAAAGCTAGGACCCTATCTGTCTTGTCCACCATTGTGCTCCCACATCTAGGGCAGTGCCTAGTCCATAATAGGTGTTCAACAAGCATGTGAATGAATGAAAGTACAGTGAGTTGTAGGGCTTACTAAGCATCTGTACTTTCCTCTGGGGTTCCAAGGTACCCTGGCTTTCCCTCATAAAGCTCTTACTACCTTACGTTGCAATGACTGGTATATGCCATGTCTCCCCTCTAGTTTTCCCGTAAGGAGAGGAACTATTTTTGTATCTGCCTCAGCACTTAATATTTACCTGGCACACAATAGGTACTCAACCCAAGTCTTTTTGTATCAATGGATGAGTGAAGATATACCCAAAATAACAGTGGCTTAAAAAAAAATGTTACTTATTTCTCATACACAAGTCTAAGCTGATATACCGCCTTTGACGTATGAAGCGTTTAAGAGCCCAGTTTGTGCCTTACTCATGGCCTGAGATAGCTCACTACCTTCTCTGCTTTGCCATCCTTGGGAAGGGGAGAGGGGAGGAGGACACGTCCCTCTCTCTAAGGGCAGAACCTTGGAATTGCCGTACCTCAGCTCTTATCCCATTGGGCAGAACTAAGTCACACGGCCACTTACAGCAAGGGAGGCTGGGAAATGTAGTCTTTTTCTGGAAGGAAAGCCATACCCAGCTCACAAGTGTATTATTGTGGAAGAAGGGGAGATTGGCCATTGGGGGAAGACTTAGCATCTCTGCCACTTAAATCCATTACTGCACTTGACCCTCATCACAGCCCTATTATACTAACAGTGTACACATTACGATCTCCATTTTGCTGGTGAGAGAATTGACACTTTGAGGTATTTTTTTTCCCCCCAGCTAGGTCAATAGTTTGCATTTATTTATTTAGTTGTTGTTTCAAGTTTTTATTTAAATTCCAGTTCATTAACATGTAGTGTAATATTAGTTTCAGGAGTAGAATTTAATTTAGTGATTCATCACTTACATATCATACCCGATGCTCATCACAACAGGTGCCCTCCTTAATCCCCATCACCCATTTAACCCACCCCCTTCCCCGACACTTGGAGATGTTAAGTGACTGAGCTGGCAAAGAACGAGTGAGAAGCAGACTGCGACCTTGAAATCAGGCCTTCTGATCCCGTGCTGGAGAGAGAACCATCTTGTCTGCTCTGTGGCCGGCAGCTCAGTTCAACAACAGGAGGATGTGGCCAATCATTCCAATGTCCACCGAACACCTCCTCCAAGCCAAGGCTTCCTGCAGGACTCCTGGCTGGATGTACAGCTTCTCTGGGCCTGGTGCCTCTCTGGGGAGTGCTAGCCCCAAGCCCGAGCCTTGGTGAGGCCGCGCATTCCATCCCTCTGTGTCCAGGGCAGCAATCATACAGCTATGTCTCAGTACTTCAGGTAAAAGCTGGTGCTGCTCAGGCTGCTGAGAAGGAGGCAGGAGATAGGAGCCAAGGTTTTCTTGGCTGTTGGGCTTGTCTTCAGGATGATCATTTCTGTACCTGATATCTACTGAGCTCCTACTATGTGCCAGACCCTGGAGATACGGCCGTGAGCAACAGTAAAAATGTTCTGTCCTTGTGTAACTTATAGTCCAGTGAAGGGAAGAAGAACATAAAATAAATAAAATTATCAGAGATAGAGTATGCTGAGTGGTGATAGGTGCTACGGAGGTTATAAAACAGGGATGGGGAATGAGGGGGTGCTAGGGGGACGAGTATCCCAATTTTAAATATGGAAGTAGGTGAAGAGCCCCCGGAAAGATGATATTAGAGCAGAGACTGGGAATGAAGTGAGAGAGCAAGGTAGAGAATAGAGAGGGGATGAGACTCCCAGACAGTGGGGACAGAAAGTACCAAGGTTATGAGGCAGAAGCATGCTTGGGGGTGTTCAGAGAACTTCAAGTGCAGCTGGATCAGAGACGGTGAGGAGATGGGTAATAGACGAAGTGAGAAGTGATGTGACCATGTAGAGAGACTGTGAGTAGCACCGCAGGGTACAATTGTGCAGGTTGTTTACTGCACAAGGATGCCTGAACTCACCAAGCTTTGTGCCCTGATGCAAAACTACTATGTCTGCCTGGAGGAAGGAGAATATTTTGGGGCTAGCAACAAACTTTCTTTTTAGTAACTATGGCTTATTCTGCAAGAGTTAGATACTCTTTGAGGATTTGGTGCAGAGGAATGATATAATCTGACTTAGGCATTGGAGACTGTGTTAAAAATAGACTCAATAGCAAAACACACACACAAAACAATTCAATTAAAAAATGGGCAGAAGATCAGAATAGACATTTTTCTAAAGAAGACATACAGATGGCCCACAGGCGCATGAACAGATGCTCAACATCGTTAATCATCAGGGAAATGCAAAAGAGAGCCACAACAATATGGCACCTCAAACCTGTCGGAATGGCTAGTATCAAAAAGGCAAGAAATTACAAGTGTTGGCGAGGATGTGGAGAAAAGGGAACCCTCATGCACTGTGGGTGGGAAGGCAAGCTGGTGCAGCCACTGTGGAGAACAGTATGGAGGTTCCTCAAAAACTTAAAAATAGAGCTACCTTATGATCCAGCAATTCTGTTTCTGGTTATTTATCCAAAGAAAACAAAAACACTAACTTGAAAAGATATATTCATCCCCATGTTTACTGCAGTACTATTTATAATAGCCAAGATATGGAAAACAAACTGTTTCCATTGATGGATAAGGAAGGTGTGTGTGTGTGTGTGCGTGCGTGTGTGTGCAATGGAATGTTATTCAGCTATGAAAAAGAAGGAAATCCTGTCCTTTGTGACAACATGGATAAACTTTGAGGGCATTATGCTAAGTCAAATAAGTCAGAAAGAGAAAGACAAATACTCTATGATGTCTCTTATGTGTGGAATCTTAAAAAAAAACAAAAATCGAAGCACAAACAAAACCAAAAAACCAAGTTCATAGATACAGAGAACAGCTTGGTGGTTGCTAGAAGTGGGGATGAGGGTGGGAGAGATGGGTGAAGGGGGTCAAAACATAAAAAAAAGTCACCCTAATTCTCCATTTTGCCTGTGTAGACACAGCCTTAATATTCTATCCACACGAGTATGTTTCGATCTAGAAATAGGTTTGTCAAGGGTCCACGGCAAGGTGGGGACTAGAGAAAGAAGATAAAGGGGAAAACAGAAAAATACCAATGAAAGGGAAAATGAAGAGCAAAGCCCTAAAAAAGAAACAGAATGAAATCCATTTAAAACAGCAACATTCAACTTAAGCGATGTGATTTTTGTGGCACTGAAGCTGTGAGGCTGAAGATCTGGGTGGATGAGATCAAGTCCAGTGCGTGTTTGGGTGCTGAAGAACATCTGCAAATGTGGATTCTCAGGGAATGAGAAACCCGAGGGATAGGACAGAAAACTTCATAAAGAGAAGAATCAGTCCTACAGTCTAAAAATTTGTATGTGAGTGGCTGAGTTGGAAGTCTAAAAAAATAAAAAGATATATGACCTCATTGTTAATCCTAGATAAGCAAATTAAGGCCATAATGAATTATTGGTTCATATCCACCAGATTAGCAGAAATTTTAAAGCTGGATAATAAAACCGTGTGGAGGGGCGCCTGGGTGGCTCAGTCGGTGAAGGGTCTGCCTTCGGCTCAGGCCATGATCCCTGGGTCCTGGGATTGAGCTTCGGCTCTCTGCTCAGTGGGGAACCTGCTTCCCCCTCTACCTGCCGCTCCCCCTGCTTGTGCGCTCTCTCTCTCTCACCCTCTCTCTCTCTCAAATAAATAAATAAAATCTTAAAAAAAAATAAAACCATGTGGCACTAATACAGCTGAATATGCACATATATCCTGCTAATTTAGCTCCTGTAAGTCTACACCTCAGATAAACCGAATGTGTCTAACAGGCAGCTCTATTCATAATATCAAAAACCTCAACATTGTAAATAGATAATTTGTGAATATAAAAGTACTCCACGGGAGTAGAAGTGAATAAACTACAAGTTCCCACAATAATGTGGTTGCATCGTAAAAGAAAAAAAAAAAAAGGGAAAAAATAAGAAAAAAAAGAAAAAAGAAGGGGGCAACGATGGAAGCAGGGGGACAAAGTAGAAGCTTTTACCAAGGCCGGTGACGTGGGCCCTGGACAGCGTTAGCATCCTGGTACCAATCTCGAGGTGGGCAGCCTGGTCCACCACTTAGCAGTCACGAGCCTGGCTCAGACTTGTCCGGAACGCAGCCCTCTTTCGAAGGACAATCTATGAAGGCTTGGCCTGTTAGATAACGTTATAAGTCACTGTTTGTTGAGCACCTACCATGTGTCAAGCCCTGTGGTGAGCACTGTGCACATTCCTCTCCCTTATGCCTCACGTGAGGAGCCTTACAAGGAAGCCATGATGGAGAGCCCAGGAACGTGCCCGAGGTGGCACCATTGGGTAAGTGGCACCGTGGGGATGCAAATCACACTGATTCTTCCCAGGCTTGGACTCTTCACCGCCTTGGGATTCACTGCCCTCCCTGGAAGCCACCCTAGGGGAGGAGGACAGAACTCTTCAGCTCTGCTCTGAGCTGTTAGTCAAACTGCGAGGAACAAGCCCTCCCCTGCTCTTGATATGAATCTCTCCCAGGCCTTTGCTCTCTCGTGCTCCAGAGAAGTTAGCCAGACAGGCAGCTGATGAAGAGACTCTCCTATTTTTAAAGAGAAGAACATACCATAATTTCCTTTGGTTACTCCATTGCTTCTGGTAAACAGTGACTCCACGGGCACCTAATGGGGTAGGACCGTATCTTTTCATCTAATGCTCAATAGGATGCTGACTCAATTAGTATTTGCTAAATGGATGAATGGAAATCACGAGGCTAGCAGAGCATTGGATTGAAGGCTGGTGAGCCCCACAGAGCAGACAGGCTCAGGAGGGAGAGAGCCTAAACCTCGGGCTGATCCCAATACACAAAGTTTCTGTAGAACCTGACCTTTCATCTTCTGGGGGATGGGGAGAAAGGGGAGAAGGCGAGGAAGGAGCAGGGCAGAGGTAGCTCTAACAGCGAAATTCTTAATACAAGAGGAGGGACTAACGAGGCCTTTATTTTGCTTTCTCTTGGTCAAATTATGTGTGGTTGTGTTTTTTGAGAGTTCTGAGTGTGAACTCCAGCTTCGTCATTTAAGGCATGTAGTGTCGAGCGGGGGCCTGACCTTTTGGGGCCTCAGTTTTCTCCCTGAGAGAGTGTGGGTAATAAGGCCCTCTTGGAGGACTTGCTATGGCAGCTCCTGGTCTAGGAGCTCTCCCAGCTGTACTATCTTCCTTCCACTCCCTGATAACAAACGTGCACTTTTACTTCCATTGGCCCTATTTTGCAGAGGGGTCGCTGAGGCACAGAGAGGGTAACCCCTGTCCAGGGTCACACAGCTACTGAGTAGTAGAACAGGGACTTGACTCCACTTGGTCTGTGATCGTAACACTGATTTCTCACAACCTCGTTGTGGGGTCCAAAGGGGGCACTGGCCACCAAAATCGCATTCCCATCTGTTTTTGCAATAATAGTGCCTTCTCTCCACTTTCTGTCCCTGCCTCCCCAAGTCGCCCCCTCCCCTCCCCCGCCCCCAATCTGCTCGGCTTCTCCATGTCAGAATTTTTTTTTTTTAAAGATTTTATTTATTTATTTGACACAGAGAGAATGAGAGAGAGAGAGCACATGAGAGGGGGGAGGGTCAGAGGCAGAAGCAGGCTCCCTGCGGAGCAGGGAGCCTGATGCGGGACTCGATCTAGGGACTCCAGGATCATGACCTGAGCCGAAGGCAGTCGCTTAACCAACTGAGCCACCCAGGCGCCCTCCATGTCAGAATTTTTAAATTTCCTAAAAGTAGCTCCAGTCATGGTCTTGCTTGCCTCAAAAATGGTTTCCTCTTATTGCTCTTGGAATCCCCTCCTCTGGCCTGATCAGTTGAGAAGTTCTCCAAAATGTGGCTTTAACCAGCTTTCCCAGCCGTTCCTTCTATCTCCTCCCTTGGCAAGTATAAGCCATGGGCCTTTGGCTGCTCTTGAACGCTGGGCGCACACTCTTCTACATCTTGGCCTTCACTCAGGCCTGGGCTTCTCTTCCCGGACCATCTGTCCGCCTGTGGAAACTTAGCCATCCTTCAGGCCCAATGCAAAGTCTCTCCTTTATGAAGCTTCACTTTAGCTCCAACTCCAGATGAATACAATCTGTCCTTTTGCTTTTTGTTAGTATTCTTCTAAGTGGACCCCATTCTGCCTTGTATTACGGTTATTTGTGGCCTCGTCTGATTCTTCTTGGTGCTTCGTCTCTTAAAGCCTCTCCAAACAGTGTCCTCCTCACCTTTGAGGGTTTAACACAGAGCCTTATACTGAGCAGGAGCTCAGAAATATGTGCAGAAAGAACAAGAGAATTAATCTGGAATTAAGGACTCCTTCCCTCTCAAGAGAAGCCATAGGTTTATATAACTAAGAATAGGTAGATACGTTGGCTTGCGTGCTCACGTTGTAATCCTTTATTGGCTAAAGTGACAAGTAGAAGCCCTTCCCAAAGAGTGTGTATCAAGTCCAGGCCAGTATGATGACATCCTGGGCAGTCCACAAGAGTCCTTTGTTAGGACCTCTATGTTTGACGCAGAAGGCCTCCATGGATCTTATTTTGAAATGACTGAAAATTCTCTAAGTACCTCCAAGAGGAAAATCTGACTCCCCTTTCCCACATGCTGATAATAAAATGTGAGCACAAAGAGAAGCGAAAGATAAATGTACAAACCTGCTCCTCATCTGCAAAATGAAGGGTTTGAACCCAGCGAGCTCTCTGATATGTTATATATAGTTTGAAAAAAAAGTACATCTTCCTTTCTATTCTTTGAGAACTTTGGTCAATCTGACTAAACACCAGAACACTCAAACTCACCACTGGCCAGGCTTTTGCAGAGAGGGGAAAAAGCGACTTTTACACACACTGCTTATTTTGTGGTGACTGCAGAGCCCAGTATCTCATCTCTTCCCCCATTTCCTGTGTTATGAAATGCTGGGCATAGTTTTCCCTTGGCTCAGTGGCGTTTTTGATAAAGCCCAGGGAGCTGGGATGAAAGACACAGTGAACACTGCCCTCTTTTGTCCGCGCTGGGTTCCTGCCGGTTCTCCCTGATGAGTGCAGTCTGGCAGACCAGAGTTAACAATCCTGCTAAGGAAACCTTGCTGTGGAATTCGGGTGCATTTGTTCTCTGCGTGCCTCTGAAAAATCTCAGCAGCGTGGAGCTTTTCAGCAGCGTGGAGCATCTTTATTTTGTGTCACAAACAATTTAGCTTACTCCAGGCTGTCACTTTGCGCCAGCCACCATTTAATGATGGTCGTTCCAGGCTGATCCCCCCAAAGTAGGTGTAAAGCAGAAAAGAGGCCCTATTGTTTGAGCCTTCCCTGCTCATTTGGATTACCAGGGAGCTAAAGATCAAGCCCTGGCAGAAAGCGACCGTCAGCAGGAATGGAGCAAGATTCCCTTTCCCGTTGAGTAACCCCTCATTTGGAAGAGAAGCCTTTTGTCCTAGCGGCTTGAGAAATTCTTCTTAAATAAATTGGTTATGACGTTCTTGTGTGTTGTGTGAGATACGAAGGAAGGGACTTCGGGAAGCGAATATACTGTCGTAGTGTTTGAATGGACTCAAAGCAATACTGGGCAGGGAAGGGGATTTCTGTTTGTGGGACAACTTATACATTTTTTATAGGCATAACCAGAAATTAAAAATGAATATGACCTCCTTTCCTGGTTGACCCGAATGACATTTTACAGTACTTTTCCTCCCTTTGAAAGTGTGTACGTGTTTGGAGGGGCTGTGGGGAGCAGAAGGGGTGGAAGAGGCAGTGTGGGGCGGGGGTACATTACCTAGGGATGCAGTGTCTTCTAGCCTCTGGGCCCCAATGTAAATTATTTAATTTGGAATGAAAGCTTTAAAAGTCGTAGTGATAAGGATTCGGTGCATCAATAAATCATTGTGTGTTTTGTGCATCCAACCAAGCATCAAGGAGTGCATGACAACAATGAAGATGTACTATGATCGGAAAGGGGGAGGTTTAACGGCTGATTTTAATTCAAGGAAATAGAGTTTGGACTCCACATCACATCATTTTGTTTGTGAATTTTAGCTCGAGTATAGCAACTTTGTGTCCTTTATTTCCCAGGACTGTTCTAGGGACAAATACTCAGCTCCGTTCTGCTCCTAAAGGAACTTGTACTTTTCAGACTGTGTGCTTTGATGGGCAGCTTGGAAAACATGGTCCAATAAAGTCATAATCAGCACAAATGGAGCCGTCAGGGAATGGGGCCCAGAGAACTTTTTCCATTCTGACTACCCTTTGAAAAGCCCTGCAAAGACGCTATTGCAAATTTCTCTCTCATCCAGCCAGGAATACTGCCTTTGCAAAATGAATGTCAAGACTCTTCTGACCCATGATATCCTTGCCCCAAAGGTAGTTCTCCAAATTATCAGGGGTAAAGTAAATTTAAGAGTAAGAAAATATCCATCAAAGAACAGAGTCAGGAAGCAGATTTATTTCATTGTTTTATTTCTGCTAAGTGCCCTCCATGGCACATTTGCATTGGCTTACGCTCTTGTGTCTAGAAGCAGCCAGATAAAGGTGGAGACTTTTCAGCCAGGTGGCGGTCAGAATGCTCCATCTTGGTGATGGCTTCCATTCAGATACATGGAGGTGAAATCTGACACTCAGGGCTCTGTCCAGTCTTTAGTACCTTTCTTGTATAGAGCTCCACAGTAGCTTGGTTAGGAATGGTTACTGTGTTGAAATATTTTGCAAGTACTGACACCGGTAGGTTTTATTCTGAAAAAATTGTTCTCTAATACAGAAAACAAAAAGAAACACATTACAGAAAATTCTACAGTCCTTGAGTATTGATTGTAGCACACATATCATTTCAATGACTTACATAAGAGAAAAGCAGTGCTGGGTTTATAGGCTTTTCTTAGGAAAAAACTATGAAGTCTCAGTCCTGGCCTCCAACACAGGCAGGCCAGAGGGAAGGAAATGTCTGTTTATTAACAAGAAAATGTACATTTGCCTTGAAAGCTAAGGGGATCTTCTTTTTATAATAGCCTGGTAAGTTCATTTGAAATGTGAATGAAATACGGAAGACTTTTTTTTTTTTTTGCATTGATCTACTACTCTACTCATCAAAGATCTTTTTCATGGATCCATTCATTTGGCAGTAGAGATGAGCAGCCGGGGTAAGGTTAGGAGAGAAGCCAGTCTAGGGTGTTAGTTTATGAAGCAAACTGGAAACAAATGAAAGGATGTTATTTTCCCTCATTTGAGTAACAGGCTGGTGTTTGGCAAACTGTCCAGGGAGGAATTCAAGGGAAGAGCAAGCACGGTGATGGGCTTCTCTCTCTTCTTTTCATCCCCACACTTCTCTGCCCACAGTTTGAACACATTTCCATCACCAGCAGCTTCAGCAGAGCCAGCCTGCCACGGGCTTGCTCAGAGTGTCCCCAGGGCTGCGTCTCACGGTCTTTTCTCGGAAGTGCCGCTGTGGACCAGGGAGTTACCGCATTTCCCCTACTAAAGCCGCCCTAAAAAACGGACTCAGCAGGGCTGGGCTGCAGGCCACTACTATGTGCTGGCACTGGGTGTACCATGCTTCCAGGCCTTGCTCGGTAGTCCAGAATAATATAGGGCAAGCAGGGCGGTGTCTGTTAAGTGCAACGACTGTTTAGTTGGCTTTACCAGGGAATATGGAATCAGCTTATTTAGAGCTATTCTAGGACTAGCCCTGAGGTCCCAGTGTTCAAGGGCATTATTCACAGACTGGCTTAAGCTTTTGCAGCAATAAATAAATAAATGAAAGTACAAAGCTGCTAATGTCTCTGGAAGACAGCAGGTCCTTCTGTGCAGTGGGGGAATGCCGAGCGCTGTGCACGGAGCCTCTCTGAACCATTAGCGGTGAGCTTCCCATCCAACAAAACAGATTGGCTAGTTTGACTTTGAACTTAAGTTAACAAAGACAAAAACAAAAGGGAGGGCCGGGTGACTATTTTGCTAACTAAGGAGGGCTCTTTCTAAGGGTATTAGTCCTGATTTTTTTCAGAGTCCTTCCATAAGACAGTGTGTATGAAAGTATTTTATAAACCATAGAGTCCTTTATAAAGCAACCATGAAGGCAATTACTACACTGATGCATTTCTAACCTCATCAGAGCGAGAGCACTGAGAGCATCAGGTGAGAGTGGACAGAAGCACGAAAGAGACAGTGAGTCCTTTCTAGGTACACAAGACAGCACGTTCATTTTCGGGGATCTTATTCAAGAGCGTGGAGACGCTGCAGTAATTTAGAATACAAAGGCAGAGGCCCATGCAAAATGATAGAAGATAAAGAAGGGGACCTTAATGTGTTAGATGCTCTCCTATACAGTTCTTGTTACTCTATACATCCTCTCTTTTCTTGGCCAGACCAACCCTGCTTTGGAATAGGAAAACATAGTCCTGCTCCACCAAGGGAACCCGGCAGCTCCCCTCCGGTGTGAATGTGCAGGCTCACCCGATGTTCTTGGAAGGGTGGCCCATTGCAGCTCATGGGAGAGCGTCACTATGGTGTCTAAGGCTGTGTCTCCCTCATCCGTCATTAAGCCTGTCACCAGCTGCTGACATCTAAAGCTGAAAGGAGGGATGTTATGGCACAATAAAATGTACAAGCCAATAAACCCCCACTTGCTGATTGGTCATGCTCTTGGGTATCCTGCCTGGCCTCAGCCCATTTTTATCACCCAGGCTCATGGCAGGCCTCTGCTCACAGAACTTGTCTACAACAAAGCCTCATTAGTTCCAGACATAAGCATTGCCCCTGGAGCAGTCTCTACCCTCTCCTAAGCAAGAAGCCCGAGGGAGAAACAGCCATAACAGCAACCAGAACAACAAGACCATTTAAGACTAGACACTCCTAGCAACACCTTCCTCTGGGGAGAGCTGGTCTGGGGTGAGTTGGGTGCTGGTTCCTGGGAAGTCGTATTTTGCATTGGCATTGCGGTTGCTGGAGAGACAATGCGGAGGATTCTCTGGGGCCCCGTGTTACCTGATGAAAAACTCAAGCCCCATGTGGAGGGAGTGTAGGACTTGGAAGTGGCGGGTCTCCCGTGCCCCAGACTTGCTGTGGAAGGGCCCGCATATCTGGCTTGGGGAGGTCCTGCCCTGGTCAGAGACTTCATTACCACGAGAAGAGAAACCGTGATATTGTGGCACATTATAATTTATCGAGAACTTCCACATAATCCTCAAAAGAGGATTCCACACCTCCTCTCAAGGTGGGTGTTTCCCTTATCAGCCACAAACGTGACTTTAAATCATAAAGCCCCATTTCTTGTCCCCCCATCCCTGACCCTTTATAGATATGTGCAATCCTGAGCCAAACACAGGAGAGAATACCAAGGCTGGAGAAAGTTAAGTGACTTGCTTCTTCCCGGCAGAAGGGACAGCAAATGTGAAGATCCTGAGGGAGGGGGCACCTGGGTGGCTCCGTAGGTTGAGGGTCTGACTCTTGGTTTGGGCTCAGGTCATGGTCTTTGGGTCTGGAGATGAAGCCCCAGGTGGGGCCCCACCTCGAGCCCTAGGCCTGGTGTAAGGCTCGCTCTCAGCGCTGAGTCTACTTGTTGGTCTCCCTCCCCCTCTGCTCCTCCCCTTGCTCTCTCTCTCTCTTTCTCTCTCCCTAAAATAGGTAAATGAATAAAATCTTAAAAAAAAATAAAGATCCTGAGGTTGGACCAGGCACAGCCTGTTGGGCCCTCTTGTAAGAATGAATCGGTGAAGGTGCCCTGACATTAGTCCTTCTCATGCTTGCCGCTTCTCTTCATTGAGATTTCTCTGATATTCCATCATATCTCTGTCCCGTTCTCCTGACTTAGTTTCTCCAGAACACTTATTTCCCTAGAAATTCTTTATTTGCTTTCTTGTCATTTCTTGGCGGCTGAAGAGTCAATTCCATGAAAGTGAGAACCTCGGTTGTATTCCATCCACCATGGTATTCATAGCACCTGCAATAAGGCCCTGATACACCTTTACTCAGGTACATGTTCCAGACTCCTCATCTGAAGCCCGTGGAGTCCAGGTGTTTTGGGAATTCAGAATTTTTGGATTTTAGGAAGGTCATGGGGTGCATATCATTAAAGTTATGTAACACCTCCCAAGAGTCTGGGGCAGCATCCTATAATTAGACACATTTGCATATCTGCAGTGAAACCTGCAGAATCTATGAATATTCACAGTAAGGGAGATCCATAAAGACTTTAAATAGCCTGAGGTCTGTTCAGGTCAGGAGTCCTTGTCAAATGAGCTTGTTGTCAACATAGAAAAAATCTTTTGGTTTTCAGAACGTTTTGGAGTTTGGAATTGCAAACGAAGGACTGTCGATGTGCATTCCATTAGTATATATTGGATGCATAAGTTAGCAAATAGGACTGCATGCCTCCTGTTCGCCCAGACACTGTGGCAGGCCTGGCTCTAGCACAATCGGATAAAACGCATAGGATCTCTTCCCTCTCAGACCTGCTGGGAAAACAGGCAGTTAAGCGATGAATTACCACGCCACTCAGGAGAGCAAACCTCTGGTTTTTACAGTCCTCAGAGAAGGAAGCTTATCAACCCTTCCCTTCCTCCCTCACATCGATCCCATCTCAAGATCCAAGCAAAATCAGCCATGGACTCTTGAAGTCTGATCTCCAAGTGTATTCCTTAGGGTGATAATGGAACGAGAGGTAGGAGAGGGAGTTTTTACTCCAGATTCCTTTGTTTCTCATGGAGGCCTCCCCACCAGGTCACAGTGTCAACCCTTCTGGGGGCTGGACCTCCTCTAGAGACTACTAATGCCAGGTAGAAATGCTGACACACCTAGGGGTGTGGTAGAATACTCTCTTGTCAAGGAAAGGCATTTTGGGCTCCCTGGGATGTCAGTAGCATTTGTCCCAGAGGCAGGAAGCTGATTCCCTGATTCCATGGTGCCAAAGTCATCCATCTCATAAGGCAAAGGACTGTTGGCCTTTCTCTCTTTGATGGTCTTCAGAGAAGCCCTCCTTCCCTCCCTCTCTGCTCTCCCTCCTCCCAAAAAGGGTTTTCTCAACACCTGCTCTGTGCCTGGTCTTAGATATAATGGTAATCTGGCTAAAATTCAAGCATGTAGAGTATAGGAAAAGACCATCACTGATCTGACCACCTCTTCCAAAAAAGAAAACGTTTGCCGAGTGACTTTGTGTTATGGGAATTTGGGAGACTGGGAGGCACTGCAGTTTTGTGACTTCAGTGTCAGGCAGACCCAGATCCAAACCCAGCTCTGCCTCTTTCCAGCAAGTTTGCACACTTGAACTGACTAAGCCTTCTTCTTCATCTGAAAATGTGGATTACAATCCAACTTCACAGGACTGTGTGATGGGATTAGACGGGATTAGACGGGAAAGATCACGAATAGGAAAAGGACTAGCACAGTGTTAGACGCATAATCAGTACATATCCGTTCATGCGCTTCGTGTCGACTCTGCCGGGTTCTGCACTGCGGGCTGTGGATACCGAAACGAGCAAGACAAACTCCCCGTCTTCCAGAACCCATAAGAATCCCCACTGATTAGATGGAGTTTGAATTCAGGTAGACTGATGTTTTCTCTCAAAAATAAAATAAAAATAAATGCTGTCAGGATTATCATAAACAAAATCCATGCTCATTAGAAAGAATGGGAAGAACGTAGGAATAGAAAAGCACAGTGGTTATGCATTCGTGTCGAATTCACTCAGCAAAGATTTGTCGAGCACCTCCTGGGAGCCAGCACTGTTCCAGGCGCTGGGGACATCACAGTGGAAACCAGACAAGACCTCTGCTCTCATGACACTTACATTTTGGTGGGAAGGAAGACATAAACAAATAAGATAATTCCTGGTAGTGATAAGTGCCATAAAGAAAGAGCGTGATACGTGTAACAGGAGGATATGGGGTTGAGTATCAGAGAAAGGGACTGTAGGGAGGTGATAATGGCACAGAGAGGAGAATGACAAGGAATCAGTGTGAGAAGGTCTGGGAGAAGCGTCCTTCCCTTAGCCAATGTGAGCTTTTCCAGTGGTTTCTCGGTCCAAACATCCAGCTGTTTCTCATCTAGCCCCAGAGGAAAATGACGTAGAGAAAACTGTTTGGCCCCAGTTTTATAATTTAACCTTTCTAGTTCCAGAGCCCGTCCTTCCACTAACAAAGAAATCCCTTTAACTCTTTAGTTCCTTGCGCTCTTTAGAAGCAGAGAGGATCAGATGGGTTTGGGCTCTCTACCAAAATGGAGATAACGATTTATATTAATAGGAACATGACACGAAAGCCTCAGGAAATGATCTGTCTCCAGACTTGGCATCTGCCAGGATCTTTTCCAAATGTTATGTTCACGGCTGGTCTCTGGAGAGATTGGGCCACATCCAGCAGAACGCGGCCCATTCTGTGTAAAGATAAAGTTGAAGGGTGTCCTTGAATATATTGAGATTTATGAAAGGTATGATCCTGAGTGTCTCCACTGAGACAAGAGGGTGTGCACTCCAAGGAGGATTTGCCTAGACAGATGGTCGTTCTTTATTTTGGCTGCCCAGCACAGTTCTGAGTTCGTATAAGTTACTTTTTTTCGATAAAAGCCATTTGTTTATTACATGTATAAAGAAGTGTGATTTAACTTTTATGCCTTTTTGCAAGAGTTTTCAAAAAGCCCTTTGTCATATAAAGTGTCTCCATGTTGGAGTCTAACTAGATGGTCACTGTAGCCAAAAGCACTCTAAGGTGAATTAAACTTTGGGATACAATATTTAAGGCATTTGGGGCGCCTGAGGCTCAGTTGGTTAAGTGTCTGCCTTCAGCTCAGGTCATGATCCCAGAGTTCTGGGATCGAGCCCCACACTGGGCTCCTTGCTTGTGAGGAGCTTGCTTCTCCCTCTCCTTCTGACCCTCCCCCTGTTCGTGCTCTCTCTTGTTTCTCTCTTTCTCTCAAATAAATAAATAAAATCTTTAAAAAATACTTAAGGCAGTTGATACTGATAAGTAGAAATGGTTATTAAAAATAGGTAGAAAACATATCCCTTCATCTTAATGGGGGAGATAGAGTTCTGCCTTGAAGTGAGGAGATGTAGTTAGAGATGAAACCATATATCCCACCTCTTATAGTAATTTACGGAAAAAGCAACATTAAAGGGGCACCTGGGTGGCTCAGTTGGTTAAGTGTCTGCCTTCGGCTCAGGCCATGATCTCAGGGTCCTGGGATTGAGCCCCATATTGGGCTCCCTGCTCAGTGGGAAGTCTGCTTCTCCCTCTCCCTCTGCCCCACCCCTGGCTCGTGCTCACACACGCACACACTTTCTCTCTCTCTCTCAAATAAATCAATAAAATCTTAAAAAAAAAAGGCAACATTAAAAACAAAATCCCAGACTAGGATTGCTGACAATATGATCATGTAATCAAAGCAGAGTTTCATGTGCCTGTATTATTCTCTATTGTGTATATCTTGACACACACTTAATATGTACATCTTTGCAGAAATATTATAGACAGAATTTTAAAATAACAAGAACATTCACTTAGTACTACTATGTGCCAGGTTCTGTCCTAAGCCCTTTAAAAACACTAATTCATTTCATTCTTACCGTAGCAGCCCTCTGAGATGATATTATTCCTATATCAACTTCACATGAGGAAAGTGGAGTATTTTCCATTGTCTAGTTTATATTTTGGCTTTAGATTATAATAGTTTTCTCAAATTTTCACTTCACCTAATCTTTCCCCCCTTTAAGCTCTTCTTCCTTTCTCCTTATCCTATGTCCATTTTTCCATAGCTCTTTTTTCTTATCTAACAAACGCATTGTAGACATTTTTTCTAGATCAATAGATGTGGACGTATCTCATTCTTTTTGAAATGATGTTTAATATTCCACAGCATAGGTATTGTACACACATCCTATGTACTATGTAAGTTTATTTCTAGAGGCTGGATTTCCAGAAGTAGAAACCACTACATGAGAGAAAATGTAGTTTTTAAATTTTAAAAGATACAGCCAGATTCATTTTCAAAATGGTGCAACCCTTCATGTTCCCGCCAACAACGTGTGTTTTCTTGTACCATTGTCCACAGTGGGTATATCCTCCATTCAGCTTTTTGATATTCAGATAGCTTAGATGGCATTGACATGACCATGTAAACAGTTTGCCCACTTTATTTTATTTTTTTTTTAAGATTTTTATTTATTGAGAGAGAGAGAGAATGATAGAGAGAGAGCATGAGAGGGAGGAGGGTCAGAGGGAGAAGCAGACTCCCCGCTGAGCAGGGAGCCCGATGCGGGACTCGATCCAGGAACTCCAGGATCATGACCTGAGCCGAAGGCAGTCGCTTAACCAACTGAGCCACCCAGGCGCCCCTTGCCCACTTTAAAATACTATAGTTTCATAATTTGTTGTTGGTTTTATCACAGGGGTCAATGTAAGGCTTGTCAGGGTGTGATCGAATCACCAAGCTAACAGAAATTAAAGGGTAAGTGTAGGAAGTTTTCCTGACAGTTCTCAGTCCAGTAAACTGAAGGGACGATGTGATCCCCTGAGATTTGGCCTAGATCTCCAAAATGCTCGGGCATATGACGGAGGATTTCCCAAGTGGATAGAGTTCTGTTGGCCAATAATCATTGTCTCCTCTGGCCAGGCTCTGGCCTTCTCTCATACTGAGACATCGCTTGCTATCTGAGACAACTAAGTTCAGGGTAGCTCTGCTTCTTCACCTCAATGAGGTTAAACATGGGATCTCTTACTTTCTCTTTACTTTTTGATCTTCCTGGTCACCCCAGCAGTGCAAGGCAAAAAGTCGTTTTGAATGGAACGGATAGATGAGTGGAGTTTTTTTTTTTTTTTTTTAAGATTGATTGATTTATTTCAGAGAGACAAGGAGAGAGAGTGAGAGAGAGAGCATGAGCGGGAGGGACAGAGAGAGAGGGAGAGAGAATCCCAAGCAGACTCCACACTGAGCCTGGAGCCCAATGTAGGGCTTGATCCCAGGACCCTGAGCTCATAACCTGAGCTGAAACCAAGGGTCAGATGCTTAACTGACTGAGCCACCCAGGTGCCCCAAGTGTAGTTTTTCAAAGAAAATTCAGGGGCACCTGAGAGTGGTGAGATCTTCTCTCTCTCCCTCTGCCCCTACCCCAGCTCACACTCTCTCTTTCTCTAAATATATATATAAATAAAATCTTTAAAAGAAAATTCAGTAAGGAAGAAACAGGATTTGGAGACAGCACAATAGTGTATTATTTATGCCTTTAATCTGACGAGTTGTTGAAATACACACAGACACCAATATCTTGTGCATGGGACTCCCTATACTGGGTTTTGGAAAGATAGATGGATATTAGTGAACCCGTGACTTATTATCTGTAAAGCACTCAGTTTAATGATGGGATGGGAAAATAATTTTCATCACTCACTCAGTATGTCTTATCTTTGCTTACATCCCTGTTCACAGGCATTTTTGCTATATACTTGCTG
Organism: Mirounga leonina; assembly: GCF_011800145.1. Lineage (NCBI taxonomy): Eukaryota > Metazoa > Chordata > Mammalia > Carnivora > Phocidae > Mirounga > Mirounga leonina. Next base: position 39,122,961 of record NW_023270323.1, read on the forward strand.
CCGAGTATGTGTTAAGAGCGTGGGCTCTAGGGTCACACAGACAGACCGGGGTTCAAATCCCAGCTCAGCCTTTTCCTGTGTGATTTTGATGTTATTTAACTTCTGTGTGCCTCTGCTTTCTCAACTATAAATGGGGATAACAGTAGGATTTTATATGGTCGCTCTGATCATTTAAATGAGTTGGTTTTTGTAAAGTGCTTAGAATGCACCTTAAAAATTAATATACACTAATGGTACAATAGGTAACTTTTTGATATTGAGGTAGAATCTTTTTTTCAATGATACAAAGTAAATGACATACAACATGTAGTAGATGCAGACAGAAATAATCTTGAAACGAAATTCTGTAAGGAGTTACAGTTAACAAAATTCCTTATAGCATAGTTTGTTGGTTAAAATAGGGGATCCTAGAGATTTGAACCCAAGTTTCAGTTTTCTCAGTTACAAGTTGAGTAACCTTGAGCAAATTACTTCACTGGTTTTGTTGTTGTTCTTTTTTTTTTTTTTTTTTAGATTTTATTTATTTATTTGAGAGAGAGAGAGGACAAGCAGGGGTAGCAGCAGAGGGAGAGGGAGAAGCAGACTCCTCACTGAGCAGGGAGCCCGACGTGGGACTCGATCTCAGGACCCTGGGGTTATCACCTGACCTGAAGGCAGATGCCCAACCGAATGAACCACCCAGGTGCTCCTACTTCATTGTTTTTAATGTTAGGAGTTGATTTGAGCAAAAATTGATTTGAATAAGACAGTGCCAAACCAGAAGTCCAAATTACTTGATCTTTTAAAGCCTCCATTTATCTGTAAAATAGGGTTTGTATTGTTACCTACCTCACCAAGTTGTTTTGGGAATAAAATGAGATAATGTAGAGAAAGGGCTTGGCACAAAATAAAAACTTAATAGACAGTAGTTCTTACCATTATTTGGTTTTGTGCGCTTTGGCGTTAGAATTCTGACTGTAGGGGCGCCTGGGTGGTTCAGTCGTTAAGCGTCTGCCTTCAGCTCAGGTCATGGTCCCAGGGTCCTGGGAAATCGGGCTCCCTGCTCTGCGGGGAGCCTGCCTCTCCCTCTCCCACTCCCCCTGCTTGTGTTCCCTCTATCACTGTGTATCTCTCTGTCAAATAAATAAAATCTTAAAAAAAAAAAAAAAGAGGGCTCCTGGGTGGCTCAGTTGGTTAAGCGACTGCCTTCGGCTCAGGTCATGATCCTGGAGTCCCTGGATCGAGTCCCGCATTGGGCTCCCTGCTCTGCAGGGAGTCTGCTTCTCCCTCTGACCCTCCCCCCTCTCATGCTCTCTCTCTCTCATTCTCTCTCTCAAATAAATAAATAAATAAAATCTTTAAAAAAAAAAAAGAATTCTGACTGTAATTGTCTAGCACCATTCACCTAAGTACAGCAACTTTAACCTACTACTCCTGAAGGGGCTCTTTCATTCAAGAACTTGATAAAACTGGCAAAATAGTGTTAAAAATCTGAAATTTAGGGCGCCTGGGTGGCTCAGTTGGTTAAGTGACTGCCTTCGGCTCAGGTCATGATCCTGGAGTCCCGGGATCGAGTCCCACATCAGGCTCCCTGCTCAGCGGGGAGTCTACTTCTCCTTCTGACCCTCCCCCCTCTCATGTGCTCTCTCTATCTCATTCTCTCTCTCAAATAAATAAATACAATCTTTAAAAAAAAAGTCTGAAATTTAAAAGATGCACCCTTCTCCATTTGCCCCTCACAAAGGAGCAAAATGACCCTCCAAAAACCAGTTCTGGGCTGGCCTGGATTCATCTGTCAGCTTTGGGGACACACTGGTGGATCCCAGAGAGTAGCATTAGGATGGTTCCATCTGGGGTGCCTGGGTGGCTCAGTCGGTTAAGTCTGCTTTCGGCTCAGGTCATGATCCCAGGACCCTGGGATCATGCCCCGCCATCGGGCTCCCTGCTCAGCGGGAGGCCTGCTTCTCCCTCTCCCTCTGCCCTTCTCTTGCTCACTCTCTCTTTCAAATAAAATAAATAAAATCCTAAAAAAGGATGGCTCCATCTAGTATCAGGGCTTTTAATACTCATGATAGAAAGTTCTTAGGCTTTGATTTTGCGTTTGTTGAGAAGATAGTCTTCAAGAACTAAGTTTTAATCAATGTTTTATTTGGAAGGCTTGGTTTCCCTCACTCTGCTCTGCTGGGGGCTGTCTTCACATTCTTAGGCCACTCACCTCTGTCCAGATAATTTTAGAATTGCATTTTTGGTGTGCTCTGGTAATGGAGAGGGCATTTAAATCTCTTCTGAGTGGAAAAATCCACTTTTTGTGGGAGTCCACCGCCTCTTGGGTGGCCGATGACACTTCTCAGAAACACAAGCATCCATCCTAACCTTGTCCTCACTCTTGCAGGTTGTTTCTGCCTAATCACCGACTTTTAATCTCCAGTGCATGGAAGCTTTTCATGCTGATTGTAGGAAACTTGAAACAATGCAAGAAAAACAGAGATGAAGAAATCACTCTCCCAAGACAACATCGATCACATTTCAGCGTCTTGCCTTCCAGTCCCTCAAGGTGCTTTTTTCCCCCTTTATTATTATTTTTTAATATGAAGTAGAGAGCATACTGTTTACACAGTTTCCTTACTGATTCTTTTTTGCTGGACATTATAATAAGCATTCCTCCATGATTTGTGGCATTCTTTGTAGCTACAGCCAAAATGACTTTTACTGGGTTTTTGCGTATTACAAGAGTAAAACATGTTACTTATTAAATCTGAAAGCACAGATAATCTTAAATAAAAACCCATTAAGACCATGCATAATCCCACCACTCAGAGACAACCTCTGCTAATATTTGGTGCATTTCCTTCTGTATTTAGATGATCTATGTTATAGATCTGCATGGAGAATCTTCTATGTACTATTTTTAACCTTAAGACTTTGGCTCATCTTTTTATTTTTTTATTTTTTTAATTTTTTTTTAAGATTTTATTTATTTATTTGAGAGAGAGAGAATGAGAGAGAGCACATGAGAGGCGGGAGGGTCAGAGGGAGAAGCAGACTCCCTGCCGAGCAGGGAGCCCGATGCGGGACTCGATCCAGGGACTCCAGGATCATGACCTGAGCCGAAGGCAGTCGCTTAACCAACTGAGCCACCCAGGCGCCCTGGCTCATCTTTTTAAATGAAGACTTACAGTTGTGGGGTTGGGTGAAATAGGAGAAGGTGGTCAAAAGGCATAAACTTAAAGTTACAAAGGAAATAAGTCCTGGGAATGTAACATACAGGATGGTGACTATAGTTAATAATATTCTACTGTATATTTGAAAGTAGCTAAGGGAGTAGATCTTAAAAGTTCTCATCACAAGAGAAGATTTGTAAGTCTGTGTGGTCATGGATGGTAACTAGACTTATTGCAGTGATCACCTGGCAATACAAACAAATATCAAATCACTATGTCGTACACCTGAAACTAATACAATACGTCAATTATATCTCAATTGAAAAAGAGATGTACAATTCTACAAATGTTTGCATGGAATTCCAACTTATGGATGATTCTTTCATTCAAACATTTTCTATCGTTGGACATTTACTCTTATTATATTGTCGGACTTAGTTTTAAATTATTGCCCGATAGGCCAATGTTTCATGCTGGTAGCCACTGTCTCTTCCTTGTCTCTCCGACAAGCCTTGAGTGACTAGAGGGCAGAGAGAATCCCAAGCCATCTTAGCGTCCAGCCTGCTGCCTTGTGCCCAGCACATGGTCAATGCTATAAATGCTGGGGCCGGATGGGTGAATTCTTACCAAGCTCAGATGACCTGGGGAACACTATACCCAACATATAGAGCTGATGAAGTATAGAACAGAAAGGTTGCTGGCCTTGTTGGAGCTGTAGTCCTGGGGTTGGGATGAAGTCTGTTGGCCTCTTTTACCTCCATTTGAATTTCCTCCAGGACATGCGGTTTAGCGCATATTTATTCTTGAATTGCGGGCCTCTAGGGGTTACCTGTATCTATCTAAAAATGGGAACCACAGCCAGTTCTCATTATTTGGGGAAAGAAAGCACTTTGGAAGAGGTGATGTAAGGTGTTGTAGTAGAAAGAACTCTGGATTTGAAATACACAGACCTAGGTTCGGTTCCTTGCTCAGCCACTCAGCTTTGCAATCATGGGAAATTCACACAATCTTCCAGGCTCTGGTATCCTTCATCATCAAGTGGGAAAATATGAATGATACACAGTCTTCCTCTGTACACGGGGTTATTGTGAAGAGCAACCGTCCTATAGATGTGAGCAGGGCTGGGTGGGTATAGGAAGGGGGTGGGGTAAGGAGGCAGGGAGGCCCTTTGGCTTCATATTCACAAATTGTCTCACATTTAGATTTTTAAAGATGATACACACTCATATATGTACATATATATCAATGAAATACAACTGCATTTCGTTGATTGCGTTTGTGTATGTATGTTAAAAGTAGTAGTTTGCTAAGCATAAATGTTTTAACTGACCCGTGATTTTTTTTTTAAGATTTTATTTATTTATTTATTTATTTATTTATTTATTTATTTATTTATTTGACAGAGAGAGACACAGAGAGAGAGGGAACACAAGCAGGGGGAGTGGGAGAGGGAGGAGCAGGCTTCCCACCGAGCAGGGAGCCTGATGCGGGGCTCGATCCCAGGACCCTGGGATCATGACCTGAGCCGAAGGCAGACGCTTAATGACTGAGCCACCCAGGCGCCCCTGACCCGTGATTTTTTTTTTTTTTTAATGACCCGTGATTTTTATAGCTTTCTTTGGTCTGACTTTTCTTCACTTTGAGTATGCTGGCAGCCTCAGTCAAAGGAAGTGGCCGAGGTCTCCTGACTTGTGGGAAACCCTCCCTGCATGCCAAAGCACCTCATAAACTACACACCACTCTGAGAATGTTGGAAACAAGATTGGAAGAGGAAAGAGTAGGGTTGTTCTTTGGTGGAGAGGGTGATGGAGAGAAAGTTGGAGAATGGACAGGAGATTCTGAGGAACTGCTCCCTCCCCCACACCCCCCTGCCCCCAGCGACACCTGCCCCAGGCTCTTCCAACTGGAAACGGAGTTGGCGAAGTGAGAGCAATGAAGAAAAAGTCATTTTAAATGTTGCCTTTCTTTTCTCAGAGAAACAGTCACTTTTCAGTTTTTAGGAGAAACAGAGATGTCCAGAGTCAGAATTTCGGTGCAGAAAGCCCAAAGGCATTTACATGCTACTCCAGGGAGCCCATGAAGGTACTAATTGTAAGGGTAACACTGTTACTGTGTTCCAGGGGTCCCGCTGCCTTGAGCTCAAGGTCTATGGTTTTCCCTGTGACTTTCTTTCTAAAACCCATTTTAGGTCACCGTGTATTACAAGGTATAGTTTATATCACAAAGCCCGTAAAGTCCTTGCAATTCCAAGTTTAATTGGGCAATCTGAAAGGAAGTTACCTCCCAACTGAATAAGGCAAAAACCAAGCATTTTAGCATTATCTGGTGTTTTATAATCAGCTCAAGTTAATCTTTCTCCCCTTTCATTTATGGAAAGTGGGCGCCAGCTGCCTCACTTTGGAATTTTCCAGGGCAGTCTTGGTTTGGAATCCTCTGCCCGAGGCTCTCTCACGGACACCCCTGGTTCTGATTTCCACTTCTGGAGATTTGCTGGTGGCCGCTGGGTCTCATTTGTGTGGGAAGTGGAGACCAGTTCACCTGAGCCTCTTCCCTCAGGGGACCGTCTCCCGTATCATCTAAGTCACTGTTCCCTGGTTCTCAAACTTGATACAAATGAGGAGAGTCCAGAACTCATGATTCTCTTTGCCGAAATTCATCCCGAGCTGCTGCTCTATTTTATGGCTCAATCTGAATTAGAAGGGCTTTTAACGGAGGTAACTGGCTTTCATAGGCAATGTTTCATCTAAAAACAAAACACATGCATAGAATTCACGATATATTAATACAAATAGTTTGAACCTCCTGACCCACTCTTTTCGCTCTTTTCAGGGTCATCCAGGGCCTCCTCACCAGCCAGTTCTCTGGGCTAAGCTTCCCGAAATCACGTAATGAGCAGCAGTGGACAGAGATGCTAACTCTCTCCCCAAGCACTTTCTTTTCATGGCTCCCAGGACAGCACTCCACCTTGCTCTCCCCCTACTTCACTGGCTGCCCTTGCTGGGGAGCCCCTGTCTGCTCCCCCAGGGGAGTGTGGAAAGGCAGTGACCCAGGGACAGGTGCCTCCTTCCCAGAAAACAGCCATGTCCGCTCTCCCTGCCCTCTGTCCTCCCCTCGCCTCCCCTCCTCAGGGCTCTACGAATGAGACAAATGAGACCGGAGAGGGTCCGAGCAACTCTTCTCCAGCCCTGAGGGCCCACTGTGGGCAGAGTGGTTCCAGGCGGGGCTGGCTCCCGCCTCCATGAATCGGTTTCCTGAGCGGCTTCCTCAGCCACCTCATTTGTAGGGTGGCCATGACCGTTGTACCCGCCCTACCCGTCTGTTGGGACCACTAAGCGCTCGAAGGCAGTGGTTCTCCATGGGGGAGGATTCTGTGTTCCAGGGGACATCTGGCAACCTCTGGAGACATTTCCGGGGGGACACACGAGTGGGGTGGAGAGGTTGCACAGCCTGCCGTGCACAGGGCAGCTCCAGGGCAGAGAAGGAGCTGGCTGGGCAGGGCAGGGGTGCTGGGGTGGAGGCATGCTGGTGTAAGGCATGAAGGCAGGCGCTCAGCTTGAGGCTTCAGGAATGTCATTGTTGTCGTTGCGGTTGCTGTTATTCTTTGGGGCAGCTGCTCTCCTGTCAGAGCCAGGAATGTCCTTTCCTAGTTGCTCTCAGAAAGAACATTTATTTTAGCTTTTAGCTCCTCCATCTGTATTGCAAGAATGCAACTCAGTAGCACAAACGGTGGAAAAACGGCACGAACCTTGAACAACGCGGCTATATGAAACGAGAAAAGAAAGCAAACTGACTGCATGTCTCAATCAAACACTAACTGGGGACAATGATATAAAAATAACTATACTTTTTTTTTTAAAGATTTTATTTATTTTGTTGAGACAGAGAGAATGAGAGAGAGAGAGAGAGCACATGAGAGGGGGGAGGGTCAGAGGGAGAAGCAGATCCCCCGCTGAGCAGGGAGCATGATGCGGGACTTGATCCCGGGACTCCAGGATCATGACCTGAGCCGAAGGCAGTCGCTTAACCAACTGAGCCACCCAGGCGCCCCCAAAATAACTATACTTTTTACATATGGCCACGAATCAGCCCTGCCAGTTAGGTGTGTTATGCTCCCTTTAGAGATGAGAAAGCCGACGTTCTCAGCAGTTAGATGACTTGGCCCAGTGAAAAGGGCTATGACCCCAGATATTTCGACTCTGAGAGCTTTCCGTCAGACTGCTGCCCATGCCCTGCCCACACCCCTCTCCCCCTCCGGGCTAACCAGGTCTGACGATGTTCTGGAATCAGACCAGATAGGGCATATTCAGGTAATATGTTTGACAACACGAAGCACATGAGGACATCAAAAGAGTCGCTACCTTGAGATGGTGAGTTGATTCGTGCTTATTTGAAAATTTTTTATTTTTTTAAATTTTTAAAATTTTTTTTATTTTTATTTTTTTTTTAAAGATTTTATTTATTTGACAGAGAGAGAGAGCACAAGTAGGCAGAGAGGCAGGCAGAGGGAGAGGGAGAAGCAGGCTCCCCGCTTAGCCAGGAGCCCGATGCGGGGCTCGATCCCAGGACCCTGGGATCATGACCTGAGCCGAAAGCAGACGCCCAACCGACTGAGCCACCCAGGCACCCCGAAAATTTTTTATTTTTTAAAAAAGTCATAATAAACTTAAAAAAAAAAAAGAGGTATACGCGGAGACCCATGTCACAGTGACTTCCAATCCTGGTGCCCATCCAAGACTCTTAAAGTCAAAAGTAAATGAAAACCAAATGTGATTATGATTTAATTAAACAGCTAGACTGGTGGTTCTTTGCTTTGTGAAAACACTGTCATAAATATCATTCTGGGAGTGATCTTCCTACCTCTTCTCTGCCCACCACCCCCAACACACTCGTGTGCATGCGCGCACACACAAGCACACAAGTATCTTCACGATGTTTTGTTCTCTCTGAGTCCATTACTTGGGTATCTCTTTTTTCCCTCCTCTCTGAAATAGGTTAGCATCTGACTGGAGGGTAAGTGGTTCCAGCATGCCCATTAGGAGAGAGACTACTGGCTGGGCGGAGGAAGTGAGGAGAAAGTTTAGCAAGGCAAAAAGCCACAATTCTGAAGTGAACTCGTGTTTCGCATCAGAAACAGTCTTTTCCTTTCTTTCTTTTTCTTTTCTTTGATTTCTTTTGGAAGGAGAACAGCCAAGTGGTGAGGTACAGAAAAGTGCCTCAGACGCTGGGCCCTCTGCACTGTTTCCCTGGGATGAAGACAGTCGTGTAAGCAATAACATCTGGATGGGGTCAAGCCCACTTTGAAACCCGAATATACAATAACAGCGCTTATTTAAACATTCTGTTTGAATAATGGCAAGAGTTAGCGCCCGTGAGGGACTTTATTTTTCAGGCTTTTGGACGTGGGCATAGAGAATGTCTGACAGGGCGTAGGAATCTGGAGTCAAGTGTGGGGGCTTTGCGGGGACATGGGACACAGTGGGTTCGAGCAAGTCATTTATAATCATGTTGGATTTTGGCTAAGTTTCTCTTCTGCATTCAGCAGCTTTAAAAGTAAAGTCCCTAAAAAAAAAAAAAAAAAAAAAGAGGCAGAGAAAACCGTGAGGAAGTGTGCTTAGGTGACGATTTATGGCTCTGGTGGCTGGGGGGCTGAGAAGGCTGGCGATGAGCTTTGTGTGAGCCCGTGAGCTGGGTCCACACCAACCATGGGCTGTCACTGTGCCATTGATGAGGTGAGGCTTTCCAGAGTCCGGGAGTCGGCTGGGCTCACGGGGAAGCCTTCAGGCTCGCTTCATGTTCTGGCAATGCTCCCCGCCTTGTGCCAGGGTTATAGGCTCTGACAGCTCCCTTGTGATCACAGCAGACCCTTGGCTCTCCCTCCCCCAGAGCACCAACCCCCACTATGCTGGGCGGCACCCACATCCCCCTTTCAGGTGACTAGGTGCCTTGGTCCAAAGGGCCGCCGCAAATAGTCATGTTGGGAATCCCCAGACCTCCTTCCCACTCATACCTGCACCCAACTGGCCACTTGCTTTTGGGTTTGTATCGTTTTGAAGGTAGGCCACAGAAGGTGGTTGGCCAGAGCCAGATTCTGGAGTCAGACTGGAGTTCCCTGCTCATTAGCTCTGGGTCTGTGGGCAGCTCACCTGACTTCCTTGGTGCTATGGACTGAATCGTTGTGTCCCCCTACAATTCTTATGTTGAAACCCAATCTCCAATGTGATGGTACTGGGAGGTGGGGCCTTTGGGAGGTGATGAGGTCATGAGATTAATGCCCTTATAAAAGACACCCCAGAGGGCCTCCTCAATCTCTTCCACCATGTGAGGCTCTCTGGGTACTTACCCCAAAAAGATGGCTTTTTATGAAGCAGGAAGTGGCCCTCACTAGACACCAAACCTGCTGCCCCCTTGATCTCAGACTTCCCCACCTCCAGAACTGGGAAAAATCAATTTCTGTTGATTATGAGCCACCCAGTCTATGATTTTCTGTTATTGCAGCAGGAACTAAGATACCTGGACTTGAATTTCTCATCTGGGCCAGGCACATCATTGACAAATGCTTAATACATATTTGTGGATGAATTGCTGTCTCTTAGAATCACTGCCAAGACTGTATTAAAGGATGTAACACAGCATAGTGCTGGGCATGTGGTCTGGGTCCAAGAGTTGCTACCTTCATATAATAATATATAATGTGTAATAACTACTATGTAATACATGTTATAAAAGAATAGTATTTGCTTATATAATAATAAGATCTAATACATGTATATATGGTCTTACTGTATAACAGGCCTTATTCCACGTGCTTTATTAAGGAATTTATTCCTTTCAGCAACCCAGTAAGTAGGTGCTATTATATACACCCTATTTTACAAATAAGGAAACTGAGGCAGGAGAGGTTAGGTGAGTTGTCTGAGGTCTCACAGCTAGTCAGTGGTACAGCTGTGATTTGAACGAGGCAGTCTGGCCCAGAAGCCCTGTTCTTCTATGAAGCAGGGTGTGGTTTTGAGAAGCAAGGGGTGCCTGGCACAGAGATCTAACTGTCAAGAGGTAAGAGGTCCATCCCAGACATCCCAGGGGCTGGTAGGTGAGTTGGGCAGATAAGACACAGAAAGATAACTAAATCAGGGAGCAGTTTTAGAAGCTTGCCAACCGATTCCAAGTTTCAGCCATGTATGCAATTATATACGAACCAATGTGTTAGATTAGTGCTTCTCAAACCTTCATGTGCATTCATATTAACTGAGGGTCTTGTTAAAATGCAGATGCTGGGGTAGTGAGTCTGGATTGAAGCCTAAGTTTTTTTTTTATTGTGATATAATTAACCTACCATAAAATTCACCATTTTAAAGTGTGTAATTCAGTGATTTTTAATAAATTCACAAGGTTGTGCAACCATCACCACTATCTAATTTCAGAACATCTTCATCACCCCAAAAAGAAACCTTGTGACCAATGGCAGTCGTTCCTTGATTTCTGGTCTAACAAACTCTAACCTACTTTCTGTCTCTATGGATTTGTCTATTTTGGGCATTTCATATAAATTGGATAGTCCAATATGTGGCCTTTTGTGTCAGGTTTCTTTCACTAAACATGATGTTTTCAAGGCTCATGAATATTCTGGCATTTACCAGTACACCATTCCTTTTTTCCCTCCTTTTTTATTTTTTATTTTTTTAAAGATTTTATTTATTTATTTGAGAGAGAGAATGAGAGACAGAGAGCACGAGAGGGAAGAGGGTCAGAGGGAGAAGCAGACCCCCCGCTGAGGGACTCGATCCTGGGACTCCAGGATCATGACCTGAGCTGAAGGCAGTCGCTTAACCAACTGAGCCACCCACGCGCCCCTTCCCTCCTTTTTTAAATTAAGTTTTTAAAATTTTAATTCCAGTATCACTAGCATAGTGTTATATTAGTTTCAGGTATACAATATATACTGATTCAACACTTTCTTTTTTTTTTTTTTTGATTTTTTTTTTTTGATTCAACACTTTCATACATCATCTTTGCTCATCATGACAAGTATACTCAGTCCCCATCACCTGTTTCACCCATCCCCCACCCACCTTCCCTCTGGTAACCATTGGCTTGTTCTCTGTAGTTAAGAGTCTGTTTCTTGGTTTGTCTCTTTTTTTCTTTGTTCATTTGTTTTGTTTCTTAAATTCCACATATGGAATCCTATGGCATTTGTCTTTCTCTGAATGACTTATTTCACTTAGATTATACTCTCTAGCTCCATCCATGTTGTTGCAAATGATAAGATTTCATTCCTTGTTATGGCTGAATAATATTCCATTCTATAAACATATTACATCTTCGTTATCAACTCATCTATCGATGGACAGTTGGGCTGCTTCCATAATTTGGCTATTGTAAATAATGCTGCTGTAAACATAGGGGTGCATATGTCCTTTCAAATTAGTGTTTTGGTATTTTTTGGGTAAATATCCAGTAGTGTGATCATCAGATTGTAGGTCTATTTTTTTTTAAAAGATTCATTTATTTATTTGAGAGAGAGAGAGAGCATGAGGCAGGGGAGAAACGGGGGGAGAAGCAGACTTCCCGCTGAGCAGGGAGCCCGATGCAGGGCTAGATCCCAGGACCCTAAGATCATGACCTGAGTAGAAGGCAGACACTTAACTGACTGAGCCACCCAGTCACCCCAGTCCTTGGCACATTTTGTGCAAGATTGTTGAATCACAGATCTGTACCTCTGAAACAAATAATACAATATATGTTAAAAAAAAAAAAGAAGATAAATGCATTTTTTTTTTTTTATTTGAGAGAGAGAGAATGAGAGACAGAGAGCATGAGAGGGAGGAGGGTCAGAGGGAGAAGCAGACTCCCTGCTGAGCAGGGAGCCCGATGCGGGACTCGATCCTGGGACTCCAGGATCATGACCTGAGCCGAAGGCAGTCGCTTAACCAACTGAGCCACCCAGGCGCCCAATAAATGCATTTTTAAAAAGTAATCTCTGTACTCAAATGGGGTTCAAACTCATGACCCCCAAGATCGAGAGTTGCACGCTCTACCAATTGAGCCAGCCAGGCAACCCTCCTGGGCACATTTTAAAATGGGTACTCTTTTTATTGTTGAGCTGTAAGTGTTCTTTACATATTCTTGATACTAGATATTTTTTATCAGACATATGATTTACAAATATTTTCTCTCACTTTAGAGGCTGTCTTTTCACTTTTTTGATAGTACCTTTTGAAGTTCAAACTTGATGAAGACCAATTTATTTTTCCTTTTGTAGTTTGTGCTTGTGGTATAATATCTAAAAAAACATTGCCTATTCCAGGCACAGATTTTTCATTTTTACAAAATCTCAGGCTGGAAGCACTTGACTGGCTCAGTCAGTTAAGTGTCTGCCTTCAGCTCAGGTCATGATCTCAGGGTCCTGGGATTGAGTCCTGCATCGGGCTCCCTGCTCGCGGGGAGTCTGCTTCTGCCCCTCCCCCTTGCTCATGCTCCCTTGCTCGTGCTCCCTCTCTCTGTCTCTCTCTGTCTTAAATAAATAAATGAAGTCTTTAAAAAAAATTCTCAGGTTAATTCCGATGCTGCTCGTTCAAAATCCACAGTTTGGGTAGCAAGAAGCTAAAGCATTTCTTTTTCTTTTCAGTGACCTGATGGAATAGAAGCCGCTGCTCTCTTTTGGATGGCTTAGTGGATCATCTCTGATCCAGCCTGAATCAAACTGGAGTTTTCCTTAATCTGTCAGGGTTCTCCCACAGGGCTCCAGGTGGGGCTGGAGCATGGCAATGGGCTGCCTTCCCTTTTTGTTGGAAGTTCTGAACTTAACTTGGATCAGTTCAAATCCAGCACTGTAAACTCTAGGTAAACAATGCTTTCACTGTGCTGGAATTTAGTTGTTGAAGTGTAGCTTAAATCAGTGAGCCTTTGTCTGTAGCTCTGACCGCAGAGAAACTTCTGTCCTAGAAGCATTGGCTGTAATGAGATTTGAGACCTAAATGGCAGGCGGCACTGTGTCCCAAACAAATCACAGAGCATATGAACAATACAGTTGTGTGATTCTCTCAGCAAGCTCAGTTTCAGCATGTAATGCTCCCTTTAATGATAGGTTTATTAGCAAAAAGTTTAGCCTGGTTTCCTCTGCTTTGTTTTTTTTGTGTGTGTTTGTTCTTTACATTTGGTTGATGCTTTACCAAACCACCACTTTCAGATCCAGAGCTTCAGAAATAATCCTAGGTTATTGATGTCTTTTTTTCTGGATGATGGTCTTTGTTCCTCTGGACCATTGCCTTTCATGGACTAAGTGAAGGTGACCCTCACTGCCTGCTCAGACTCCAGAGAGCCGTCTTTGAGGAGGTCATTGGCCAAGGGCTCAGCCAGCCTGGCCACCGAACAGGAAATGCTGGCTGTGGACACTCTGGGGGAGTAGTGGGAGTTAGTGGATAGCATTCTCCTGGCAAAGTCATGAGTCCAGCTCCAGGGGGTGGAAAGGACCGCAGGGTCTCCTCCCCTGCTTACAAGCTAGCCCCCACCAACCCGGCCTTTCGTCCACTGCCCCAGAACCATTTCTCAACACTCCTCTCCACTCAGCCTTCTCTGAACCACGTCTCCTTGGAATGTTTGCGATGTTCACTCTTTACTAAGGAAATGCGGATGGGATTCATGTATTCATTAGTCATTCATTTGCTCCTTCTCACATATTTTTGGGCCCCTACTATGTGCAGGTCCTTGTGCTTGTCACTGGAGGGATTACAAAAATTGTCTTTGCCAGAACAAAATTTATAGTCTAATGGAGAGAGCTATTCTAATTCATTAGCTCAGCAAATGTTTACTGAGTGTCAGGCACCGTTCTAGGTGTTGTGGCTAAAGCAGTGATAAGAACAGGCCAGGCTCCTGCCCTCATGGTGCTTACAAGGGCACCCAACAACTAGCTTTAACATAGGGCAGTTCAGTTAAATAAGTAGCTGCTATACCATTCTCCATTCACTCACTCATTCACTTACCCATTTCAGAAGTAGTTAGCAAGCTCCTACTATACACAGTCCCCCTGTGGAATTCTGGTGAGTCAAGAAAGACCAGGTCCTTTCTCTCTTGGTACTTACAGTCTAGTGGGGGAATTCAGCCATGAATCAAGTAATTATACTAACAAATCTATAATTACAAACTGAGATAAATTATTTGAGGAACCCCTAGGCAGAGCTGTCCTTGCCTGATGCACATCCATGAATTTATTGGTTCAGTGCACTCAACTGACTTCCAGCCATCAGCATCTGCACCTCTCCCCTTCATATCCCCAGCAAACTTTATCCAAAGACTTTCAGGGCTTGTTGGGCACAGAAAAATTACTATTACTTAACTGGTAGGGTTAGGGAATTATGTTGCACATAATGACTTTCCCAGTTACCTGGAACTGATACCTCCATGCCAAAGGTTCATAGCTTCCCTGCCTTTGTTAACCATTTTGATAGAAACCTCCTGAAGTAATATATACTTTCCTGCTTTTAAGAACAATGCATGTTGAATGTAATTTAATCATATCTCAATGAGTAGGATAATATTTATGGAACTGCTTTTACCCAATATTTTAGCAATAATTGTTTGTCTTTACCTGAGTTGATTATTAATTTGGGGGTTGATAAATCATGATTTTCTAATTTTATCATTCCTTCTAAATTTGTTGGCTGGCATTCTTTTATACAGAAGAGCCCCTTCATGTATGTTCCTCCCTCCTTCTCTTTCTTTCCCTCTCTTTTTTAGTGTCACTGTGGATTCACAGATTATTTTCCTTATTCTATCCATTGCCATTATTATTTCTTTTTCATGCACAACTTGTCCTGAATTTGGCCAGTGAGAACCTACTTTAAATCAACTCTTGTATTCTTTTTTTTAAAAAAATAGTTTTATTGTGGTATAACTGAAATACAGTAAACTGCACATTTTAAAGTATACAATTTGTTAAGTTTTGACATATGTATATACCTATAAAATTATCATCACAATCAAGATGATAAACATATCCATCACTCCCTAAAGTTTCCTTGTGCTCCTTTGCAATTCCTCCCTCCTCCTGCAGATTTCCTCCTCTCCCTACCCCCCACCCCCACCCTCAGGGAAATATAGACCTGTTTCCTTTTACAATACAGTAGGTTGCATATTCTTGAACATGATCTAAATGGAGTCATATAGTGTGTACTTTTATTTTGTCTGTTTTTTTTCACTCGGCATAATTATTTTGAAGTCCACTCAAATTGTAGAGTATATTTATAGTTTATTCCTTTTTATTGTTGGACGGTATTTCAACAATAGTTTTTCAATGGCTAACCACAAGTTATTTATTCACCTGTGGATGGACATTTGTTTCCAATTTGGGGCTTTTACAAATAAAAATGGTATGAACGTTCATGTGTACGTCCTTGTGGGACATATGCACTCATTCCTTTCTCTTGGTAATTACCTAGGAATGGAATGGTTATATCTTATGCTAGGTGTATGGTTAACATTTTAAGAAACTGCCAAACTATTTTGCAAAGTGGTTATACCATTTTATCTCCCTTAGCAGCATATGAGAATTCCTATTCCTCCACATCCTTACCAACACTTGATATAGTCAGTTTTTAAAATTTTAGTTATTCTAATAGATTTGTAGTGGCATCTCATCATGGTTTTAATTTGCACTTCCCTAATAACTAATGATGTTGTGTGGATTTTTATCTGCCTATTTGGCATTCTTATATATATATATATATATTTTTTTTTTTGAGAAGTATCTGTTCAAATATTTTTCTCTTTTTAAAATTGGATTGCTTCTTATTATTGATTTTTGTGTGTTCTTTAGTACACAGAAGAGTCTTGCCTTCACAATAGGAAATAATTAGTCCTAAGAATGAGTACTTTCTGACCCCAATTTACTAATCTTAAAAGCAAGAGCCCAAAAGATCAAACTTTTTCCAACTGATTTAACTGTGCTCCAGAATAAAGCTCAAGCTATGTATAGGAATATAAGAATATTCAGCAATCAACAGGGTAAAATTTGCAATGTCTGGCATCTATTCCAAAATTATCAGCATGTAAAGAAGCAAAAAAATATGGTCTATAATGGAGAGAAAAAAATCAGTCAATTGCAATGGATCCAGAACTAACACAGATGTTAGAATGAACAGATAACAATACTAAAATAGTAATTATAACCTTAAACATATGTTCAAAAGTTAAGTAAAGGCATGAATAAGAAAAACCCATATAGAATATTTAGAAATGAAAACTACAATGCGTGATAAAAAATTCACTGGAATTACAGCAGATTTGATATTGCAGAAGAAAATATTTGTGAACTTGAAGACATAGTAATAGAAACTATTGACAGTGAAACACTGAAATATAAAATAATTTTAAAAATAAAAAAAGCATCAGTGAGCTGTGGGAAAGATTTAAGTGGCTAAATATATATATATATATGTAATTAGAATCCCCAGAGGAGACAGGAAGGGGAGAAAAAAGATATTTGAAGAAATAATGGCTGAAGGATTTCCAAATTTGATGAGAGCAATGAACCCACAGATCCGAGAAACTCAATAAACCTCAAGTATAAGAAACATGATGAAAACTACACCAAAGGACATCAGAATCTAATTAATTAAAACCAGCCTTAAAGAAAAATTATTCAAAATAGGCAGAGAAAAAAAGAAATATTATGTACTAAGGAGCAAAGGTAAAAATGACAGCAGATATCTTATCAGAAACAATGCTATGGAGAAGACAGTGAAGCAGTATCTTTAAATTACTGAAAGGAAAAGAAGAAAACCCTGCCAACCCAGAATTCTATACCCAGCAAAAAAAAAAAAAAAACCCAAAACAAAACAAAAACCCCAAAAAACCAACCAACCAAACAAACAAACAAAAAACCAAAAACAATCCAAAAACTTACAAAAACAAAGATGAAGTACAGGCTTTTAAAGAATTAAAAAAGCTGAAAGAATGCATCAGCAGTGGGTCTAGCTATACAAGAAATGTCAAAGGAATTCCTTCAGGCAGAACGAAAATGGTACCAGAAGGAAAAAGGATGTACACAAAAGAATGAAGAGCACTGGAAATGGTAACCACATAGGTAATTATAGAGGAACTTTTCTCTTATTTAAATCTCTTTAAAAGAAAATCGACTGTTTAAAAACTAACAGTGTTGTTTGGGGATTATGACAAAAGTAAAAGCATAATGAATGGTAATAATTGTTTAAAGGTGGGGAAGAGAGAAATGAAAGTATACTATTATAAGGTTTTTATACTATATGTGAAGTGGAATAATATTACTTGAAGGTAGAATATGAATTACTTGCAGGTAGTATACCATAACCACTAATGCAACAATTACAATAACAGCAAAGAGTTATAGCTGAAAAGAGAAAATGGAATCAATCTTAAAGAAGTAAGAAAAGAACCAAAATTAAGCAAAGAAAGTATGGTGCTTCCTCAAAAAGTTAAAAATAGAGCTACCCTACAACCCAGCAATAGCCCTTCTAGGTATTTACCCTTAGGATACAAAACTATTGATTTGAAGTGGTACATGCATCCTGATGTTTATAGCAGCATTATCAACAATAGTCAAACTATGGAGAGAGCCCAAATGTCCATTGACTGATGAATGAAGAAAAGGTGGTATATATGAACAATGGAATATTACTCAGCTATCAAAAAAAAAAAAAAAAGAAATATTGCCTTTTGCAACAACACGGATGGAGCAAGAATGTATTATGCTAAGTGAAATAAGTCAGAGAGAGAGAGAAATACCATATGATTTCACTCATATGTGGAATTGAAGAAACAAAACAGATGAGCATAGGAGAAGGGGAAAGAAAAGAGAGGTAAGCAAACTATAAGAGACTCTTAACTATAGAGAACAAATTGAGGGTTGATGGAGGGAGGCGGGTGGGGGATGGGCCAAATGAGTGATGGGCGTTAAGGAGGGCACTAGTTGTGATCAGCACTGGACATTATATGTAAGTGATGAATCACTGCATTCTACACCTGAAGCCAATTTTACCGTATGTGTTAACTAACTAGAATTTAAATAAAAACTTAAAAATAAATGAAGCAAAGAACAGTTATATTTAAATCCAACCATATCAGTAATCACATTAAATGTAAAAATGATTTAAATATTCCAATTAGAAGGCAGAGAAAAAATAAACAGGACCCAGCTATATGCTGACTACAAAAAATGCCCTTTAAATTATGAAGAAAAAATAGATTAAGAGTAAAAAAAAGAAAGAAAAAGACATACCATATTAACACTAGTCAAAAGAAAGCTAGGATAGTTTTATTAATACTTAATAGATTTCAGAACAAAGAATATTTCCAGTGATAAAGAAAGTCAGTTGATAAAATGATAAAGGACTCAATTCATCAATAGGATATAACAATTCTAAAGGTTTATTTACCTAATAACATAGCTTTGAAATACATGATGCAGGGAGCCAGAGTGGAATTTTGAAATAATTTATCTAGTCCAACTGCTTTCTCTCTAATTCTCCCCTCCCTGCCTTCCTTCCTTCTTTCCTTCCTTCCTTCTCATCTTCCTTCTTCTCCTTCTCTTCCTCCTTATTTCACAAATGAAGAAACTATGTCCAGAGGAAAAGCAATTGCAGAGGCACACATCCAGTGAGAAGCAGAGCTGGGTCTAAGACTCAGATCGTCACACTTCTTTTCTAGGACCTTTCCTTCTTCACTGCACTTTACTGAGCTTGAACAAACATTGTCTTTGAAACGTTAACAACTCTTAAAGTGAAGGTATTAATGGTTCATAAATAAACAGACCACAACATAGAAAACAGAAGTGTGACCTAGACACTGTTCCTCATTTGTTGATGGTTGATTGGCATCAGCCAGCACAGAAGCCAAACAAAATATTGAAAAGAAAATTGGGGAAACTCCCATCTTGTGGCTTGAGAATTGTTCATTGAATTCCTGCTTTCAGGAGAAATCCGGGAACCTTGGGGTAGGAATCCTTTTTAGTAGTCATCGTACGTTTCTGGCACTGGGTGGGCAAAGCCACTTAAGTACAGGACTTTTTTGGCATGAATATTCTGGTTGAATTTTCTCTGAAATAGTGGCTGCCATAGGCTGCCTCTTGCCTGTGCTGTCAACGTGCCCAATGGCCCAGTTCTGCCAACTGGCCCATGAATTCACATGGGAATCAATTACTAGCTGAGCAAGAGCTATGGGAGACACTGAGTGCTGACCCATGCACTGGGATGAAGGCATTCAAATACAGGGTCATCTGAGGTCAAGCCCATGGCTTTGGATAGCCATTTGTCATGTAGAATTGAGCAGAGAACCATAAACACAAGAGACAGTGAGTGAAGTTAACTAATTATACACTACTGTGACCATAGGTGGGGTTGATCAGACAGGGCAAGGCAGAGGCAGTTAGAATGCAGAAGTATATTTAAAAACATAGCCTCTCCCAGCCAGAAATGGTGGAGTCAGCACTAGAAAGGCATGAGTAGGAGCTAGAGCAGAAGTCTTCAATTTGAAGACCATGGAACACGGGTTTGCAGAGGAGTGGGGGGTAATTTCAAGGTTCCCGGACAATTAAACCAATGAGAGCTGCATTATGTCAGCCTAGGGTAACTACCATGACAGTCAGAGTCAAAAACAGAAGCTTATAAGAAATGCTTCTCCACTGAACAGTCTGGGGTAATATAATCCAGAGCTCCATGGAAGAGAGATTGGCAGCTGGACAGTCAAGCAGATTGGCTTATCCATCTTATTTATTATTGTAAAGGGGGTTAAAAAGAAAAAAAAAAAATCTAACAACAGTATGCCAAAAAGAAGGCATATAGACTTTGGAGTTAAACAGATTTGAGTTCAAATCTCTTTTCAACCACTAGAAACTTATGTGACTAGATCAAATTAACCAATTTTTCTGAGCCTCAATCTCCTCAACCATAAGAGGAGGATGATTACACGTACCTCATAGGATTGTTGTAAGGACTAAGAATACTATATGCATGTATATAAGGTCCCTCCCATGTAGCAGCAGTTGGTAAAGTGGTCCTCCTCCTTCTCATTATCACACGGATGACTTTGCGCAAGCGGTCTTCTTCTTCTTTTGCCTTTAGTTTAGTTTTATTTTGTCTCAGGTAGAAAAACTAGGAGCATAACCCTGGTTACTAGACCAGAATCCTCTCTCCTCTGTGGAGTATATAAATACTGCCTTCCTCTCCCTCCAGGTGGTGAAAGTAGCTTCAGTACTTGCTGTTTCTGAGATTAAGTGTGAAGTTGCCAAGGTTAGGTTTCTGCATTATACACATATTGGACTAATTCCTCCAGCCCTAAACTATGTACCTATCTTCTGCCTGACTAGAAGATCCGAAAGTGACCACAATTAAATATATTTAATTAAATATTTATAAAAAGCAGTAATATGTCAACTAGGCAATTGCAACTCAACTGATTGATTTCATAATTATTGCACATACATTATATTTGACTTTGGCAATGGGTGTAGGGGCAGTTAAAGATATTTACAAAGGGATCCTGCCCAACAATGGTAGTTGCCCTGCTTATAATCCCAGAAGACCCCATAGGCCCCTACTCTCTGAACAACAAGCATAAAAACAAGTCTCAAAGCAGACCCAAACTCCAAAGTAAGAGATCTAATCATCCCCTTCTCCACCCTTTATGACCCTGTATTTTCACACTTCTGCTGGGTTAGGTAGAAACTCTTCTAATTTTGTCAGCTAATATTTGGCCTAAGCATCTCTGTTTGTTTGTTTGTTTGTTTTTAAAGATAAAAATAATATAATAAAACCATGGTTAATGCCTCATTTCTTCCCCTAAAAAGGATAAAGGAATTATCATTGGAAATCTTGCCTCCACATACTGCTTCCTGACAGGGTGACTGCAGAAGTCCCACAGTGGGACATGTTGGTGAGGAGAGACTAAAAGCTAAGGGTACTGTATTAGTCAGGATTCTTCAGAGAGAGAGAGAACCCATAATAAAAAGATTTATTATAAGGAGTTGGCTCATGTGATCATGGAGGCTAACAAATCCCAAGATTGGCAGTTAGCCAGTTGGAGACCTGAGAGAAGTTTGAAGGCCTGAGAATCAGGAGAGACAATGGTGTGAATCCGGTCCAAAAGCCAGTAGGTTTAAGATTCAAGAGCCAATATTTGGTACAAGTATGAAGGCAGAAAAAAACCCAATGTCCCAGCCCAAAGGCAGACAGGCAAGAGGAATTCCCTCTTATTCAGGAGAGGGTCAGTCTTTTTATTCTTTCTAGAACTTCAACTGATTAGATGAGGCCCACCCATATTAGTATTTAGCTGCACAACAGCAGACTCTAGGCTAAGGGTGGGTGATGGTCCAGCAAGACTGAAGAAAAGACCAGAGATAGCAATCAAGATATAGGTTTATTGGGGGAACTTACAAAAAGGGAATCCAGGAGTGACCAACTGGACAAAGCATTTCTGCTGGGATCTACATGCAGCAAGCTCTTACAGTGTAGCAACTTAGCCTAGCAACTATCTGTAGCTCTTCCCTTCCTTACACAGCCAGCATTCCAAGGAGATCAAGGCCTGCCCTCTGGACATTCTTTGTTACCAGGGAGACACTCCAGTTTGGCCGCTCCTAGAGTACATAACATTGCACACTGAACAAGATGTTCTTCTACACATTCTGCTTAGTAGGAATATAGAGGGAGGGTGGGATCTCTACGTTCTCAAGATAGCAATTCACAGGACATTCAGGGTGTGCTTGCACAAACTTGCTATGTGGCATGTACTGTACAGTTAAGGAGGGCAGTCTGCTTTATCCAGATTATGGATTTAAATGTTAAACTCATCCAAAAACACCCTCATAGGAGTTTAGTTCAAGATGGCAACATAGGAAGATCTTGAATTACCTCCTCCCACATACACACTGAGTCCACAACTACATGTGGAACAATTTTCTCTTTAAAAAAAACCTAAAGACTGGCTGGGTGATGACTATATATTAGGTGAACAAGAAGAAAACCATATTGAGGTGGGTAGGAGAGGCTGGGACATACTCTCATCATAAACCCTACACCTGGGGTGGTGTCTTATGACTGAGAAGGAAGTTGGAACCTGTAGCCTCTCTCTGAGAAGTGAGGGGCTCAGATCCCACATTGAGCATCCCAACTTTTGGAATGTACACTTAGATAAGCCTCCTAAACATCTGGCTTTTAGAAAATCCTTAGGACTCACATCCTGAGACCCACAAGACTCTAGGAATCTGAGAAGTCGCTCTTAACGGGCTTACAAGGTCAGACTTGCTCACCCCAAACCCAACTTAGAGGCAGCAGTCATGCCCAGACTTAAAGTGAAGGAGACTCACCTTCTTATATTAAAGCATCAGTTTGAGGGGTAGGCATCTAATTTAACACACATCTAGGAGCCTGCTGGAGCACTCTCCAGGGATGGAGACTTGGGGGGTGCTATCTTTACACTTTCTTTGCCATGCTCCAGAGCTCTGGTGTTTCTTGGCAGGGAGTGTTTGTATGTATTTGGTGTTTTAATTCTTTTTTTTTTTTTTAAAGATTTTTTTACTTATTTATTTGACAGAGAGAGACACAGCGAGAGAGGGAACACAGGCAGGGAGAGTGGGAGAGGGAGAAGCAGGCTTCCCACCGAGCAGGGAGCCCGATGTGGGGCTTGATCCCAGGACCCTGGGATCACGGCCTGAGCCGAAGGCAGACGCTTAACGACTGAGCCACCCAGGTGCCCCTGGTGTTCTAATTCTTGTGGTTGCTCCTGAGGAGACACCTCTTGGTCACCTGGTCCTGGGGAACAGGGGGGCTTGTGCACCTGGTCACATGGGATTGTAATAATCAGTGTTACCCAGAAAGGAGCTTATAACCTAGTCTGGCATCCTGATTTTTTGAACCTGGTGTCAGGGGACATCACCTGGCTCTGTTGGCCAGTGGGGTTTATGCTTGTGGGTCCCAAGGATTGTAACCAATGGAGAAAGAGGTTTTTTTTAATAAACATTTTTAAAATTTAAATTCAATTAATTAACATATAGTGCATTATTAGTTTCAGAGGTAGAGTTTAGTGATTCATCAGTCTTATATAATACCCAGTGCTCATTACATCACATGCCCTCTTTAATGTCCATCATCCAGTTACCCCATCCCTCCACCCCCCTCCCCTCCAGCAACCCTCAGTTCGTTTCCTATAATTAAGTCTCAAATGATTTGTCTCTCTCTGATTTTGTCTTGTTTTATTTTCCCCTCCATTCCCCTATGATCCTCTGTTTTGTTTCTTAAATTCCACATGAGTGAGATCATATGATAATTGTCTTTCTCTGACTGACTTATTTCACTTAGTATAATACCCTCTAGTTCCATCCATGTCATTGCAAATGGCAAGATTTCATTTTTTTTTTTTTTTTACAGCTGAGTAGTGTTCTATTGTATATATATACCACATCTTCTTTATCCATTCATCTATTGATGGACATCTGGGCTCTTTCCATAGTTTGGCTATTGTGGACATTGCTGCTATAAACATTGGGGTGTAGGTGCCCCTTCAGATCACTACATTTGTATCTTTGGGGTAGATACCTAATAGTGCAATTGCTGGGTCATAGGGTAGCTCTATTTTCAACTTTTTGAGGAACCTCCATACTGTTTTCCAGAGTGGCTGCACCAGCTTGCATTCCCACCAACAGTGTAAGAGGGTTCCCCTTAAGAGTTCTTAAACAGCTACAACCCTTAGGGCACAGCAAGAGGCGACAGGCTCAGGAGCTCAATCTTTCTGTGACGGAGGTCTATTAGCTAATCATTTGCCCAGGGGATGCCCCTTGATCACCTGGCTCTAGTGCTAGGGAGGCTTGCATTCCTGGGTCCTATAGGCCTGTGGCAATCAAAGAGATGGTTGTTGGCAGGTTACCAGCTTCAGGACACTGTGCAGTCAGTCTTTCTGTGAAGAAGCCTTCTTTGCTTCTTCTGGAGCATCAGCCTGAGGAGCAGGCTTTGGGTTTGGCACACGTTTAGTGGCCTGTGAAGCTGCTCTCAAGGAACGTAGGCTGTGGATGCCATCTTGGCACACTCCCTCTGCTTTGCTCCAACTTGCTGGTATCACCCAGAAAAGAGCTTATATATTCATCTAGAGCCCCAATTTCTGCAACTGCCACTCAGAAGACACGTCCAGATGGTTGGCTCTGGTGGCCAGTACGCTTATTCCTGTAGTCCCATAGGACTGTATTTATTTGCATACTTTAAAAAGCTGATGCCTAAGGGTCTGGCTTTTAGTCAGCCTGAATCTAAATGCTGAGATCCTCCCTTTTGAGACATTGACAGGTCTTGGCACATTCTCAACTACTGGGAGCTATTTAAAACATAATAGGCTGCTGGATAAGCACAGAGGTTTGAGACACAGCCAAGAACTGAGGCAGAGTTGAACAAGGGTCATCTACTCGAACCACACCTTCAAGATTGGGAGAAGTGGTTGTTTCATCTACTGTATAGAAGCCAACACAGAGTCAAGCAAAATGAAGAAACAGAGAATATGTTCCAAATGAAAGAATATGATAAAACCTCAGGAAAAAACCTTGATGAAACAGAGATAAGTAATTTACCTGATGAAGAGTTCAAAGTAATGGTCATAAAGATGCTCACTGATCTCAGAAGAAGAATGGATGACTATAGAGAAGATTTCAACAAAGGAATAGAAAATATAAGAAAGTTCCAAGCAGAGGTCACAGAGCTGAAGAATACAGTAGCTGAACTAAAAATATACACTATAGAATTTCAGCAGCAGACTAGATATAGCAGATGTGTCTGTTAGCCATTTGTATGTCTTCTTTTGAGAAAACAGACATATAGACCAATGGAACAGAATAGAGAGCCCAGATATGGACCCTCAACTCTATGGTCAAATAACCTTCGACAAAGCAGGAAAAAATATGCAATGGAAAAAAGACAGCCTCTTCAATAAATGGTGCTGGGAAAATTGGACAGCTATATACAGAAGAATGAAACTCGACCATTCTCTAAGACCATACACAAGGATAAACTCAAAATGGATGAAAGACCTCAGTGTGAGACAGGAATCCATCAAAATCCTACAGGAGAACATAGGCAGTAACCTCTTCGACATCGGCCACAGCAACTTCTTTCAAGATATATCTCCAAAAGCTAGTGAAACAAAAGCAAAAATGAACTTTTGGGACTTCATCAAGATAAAAAGCTTCTGCACAGCAAAGGAAACAGTCAACAAAACAAAGAGGTAACCCACAGAATGGGAGAAGATATTTGCAAATGACACTACAGACAAAGTGCTGATTTCCAAGATCTATAAAGAACTTCCCAAACTCAACACCCAAAAAACAAATAATCAAGTCAAAAAATGGGCAGAAGACATGAACTAACTTGACTTTAAAATAAACATATAATATGGGGTGGGAAGGTAAGAATAATAATGCTGAGTTATACAATAGGATTAAACTTAAGTTGTTATCAACTTAAAATAGATTATCATAGATATAAGTTGTTATATGCAAGCTTCATGGTAACCACAGAACAAAAACTTATAGTAAATACATAAAAGGTAAAGAGAAAGGAATCTAAGCATATCACTAAAGAAAGTCATCAAACCACAAAGGAAGAGAGCAAGCGACAAAAGGAACAGAGAGGAACTACAAAAACAGCCAGAAAACAATTTAAAAAGGGCACTAAGCACGTACCTCTCAATAATGACTTTAAGTGTAATTTAAACACATAGAGTGGCTGAATGGATTAAAAAACAAGCAAACAAACAAAAACAAGCCCCATCTCTATGCTGTCTACAACTCACTTTGAATGTAAAGACACACACAGACTGAAAGTGAAGCGATGGAGGAAGATATTTCAAGCAAATGGAAACAACAACAACAACAAAAAGCTGCAACTATACTTAACTCAGACAAAACAGACTTTAAAACAAAGACCATAATAAGAGACAAAGAAGGGTGTTACATAATGATAAAAAGGATAATCCAACAAAAAGATATAACATTTGTAAACATTTATGCACCCAACATAGCAGCATTTAAATATAGAAAGCAAATATTAACAGATCTGAGGGAGAAATATAATAATAGAGGACTTTAAAACCCCACTTACATCAATGGGTAAATCATCCAGACAAAATCAATAAGGAATCATTGGTCTTAAATGACGTGTTAGGACAAATGGACTTAACAGATATTTACAGTACGTATCATCCAAAAGCAACAGAATGCACTTTCTTCACAAGTGCATATGGAACATTCTCCAGGACAGATCATATATTAAATCACGAAACAAGTCTTGATACATTTAAAAGAATTGAAATAATCTCAAGCATCTTTTTTGACCACAGTGGTATGAAACTAGAAATGAATTACACAAAGAAAATTGGAAAACTCACAAATATGTGGACACTAAACAACATGTTACTAAATAACCAATTGGCCAGAGATCAAAAGAGAAATAAAAAAATACCTTGAGACAAATAAAAATAGAAATGCAACATTCCAACATTTATGGGATGCAACAAAAGCAGTTCTAAGAGGAAAGTTTATAGTGATAAACGCCTACATTAAGAAACAAGAAAAGTCTTAAAGAACCTAACTTTATATCTCAAGGAACTAGAAAAAGAACAAACAAAGTTAGTAGAAGGAAGGAAATAGCAAAGATTAGAAGAGAAAAAAAATGAAATAGACACCGAAAAGACAAAAGAATGAAAACAATGAAACCAAGACCTGGTTATTTAAAAAGATAAACAGAATTGATAAGCTTTTAACTAGACTCACCAAGAAAAAAAAGAGGACTCAAATAAAATCAGAAACAGAAGAGGAAATGTTATAGCTGATACCACAGAAATACAAAGGATCATGAAACTATTATTATGAACAATTATATGCTAAAAAATTGAACAACCTAGAAGAAATGGATAAATTCCTAAAAACACACAGTCTACCAAGACTGAATTGTGATGAAATTGGAAAACTGAAGACTGATTACTAGTAAGGAGATTGAATCAGTGATCATAAATCTCCCAACAAACAAGTCTGGGACCAGATGGCTTCACAGGTGAATTCTACCAAACATTCAAAGAAGAATTAAAACCATCCTTCTTGGGGCGCCTGGGTGGCTCAATCGGCTTAATCCAACTCTTGATTTCGGCTCGGGTCATGATCTCAGGGTCATGAGATTGAACCCTGCTTAAGATTCTCTCTCTCGGGACGCCTGGGTGGCTCAGTCGTTAAGCGTCTGCCTTCGGCTCAGGTCATGATCTCAGGGTCCTGGGATCGAGTCCCACATCAGGCTCCTTGCTCAGTGAGGAGCCTGCTTCTCCCTCTCCCTCTGCTGCTCCCCCTGCTTGTGCTCTCTCTCTCTCTCTGACAAATAAATAAAAATCTTAAAAAAAAAAAAAGATTCTCTCTCTCTCCCTTTCCCTCTGCCCCTCCCTCACTTCCTTAAAACATTAAAAAAAAAAAAAATCCTTCTCAAACACTTCCAAAAAATAGAAGAGGAAAAAACTCTTCCAAACTTGTTTTATGAAGCCAGCATTACCCTGATACCAAAACCAGACAAGGACACCACAAAAAAGAAAATTACTGGCCAATATCCCTGATGAGCATAGATGCAAAAATAACAAAATATAGCAAATTGAATTCAACAATACATTAAAAGAATCATAAACCATGACCAAGTGGGATTTATTCCAGGGATGCAAGAATGATTCAACATTCACAAGTCAGTCAATGTGATACACTACATTAACAAAATGAAGGGTAAACATCATATGGTCATCTCAGTAGATGCAGAAAAAGCATCTGACAAAATTCAACATCCATTTATGATAAAACTCAACACAACAGATATAGAGGGAACATATCTCAACATAATAAAAGTCATATACGATATGCCCACAGCTAACCTCATACTCAATGGTGAAAAGCTGAAAGCTTTCCCTCTAAGACCAGGATCAAGACAAGGATGCCCAGTCTCACACTTTTATTCAACATAATACTGGAAGTCCTAGCCACAGCAATTAGGCAAAAAACAAAACAAAAACAAAACAAAACCCCCAGATATCCGAATTGGAAAGGAAGAAGTAAAACTGTCACTGCTTGCAATGACATGATAATATATATAGAAAACAATAAAGACTACATTAAAAAAAACTGTTAGAACTAATAAATGAATTCAGTTAAGTTGCAGGATACAAAATCAATAAACAAAAATCTATGCATTTCTACACACTAATAATGAACTATCAGAAGGATAAATTAAGAAAACAATCCCATTTCCAATTAAATCAAAAAGACTAAAATACCTAGGAATAAGTTTAACCAAGGAGGTGAAAGACCTGTGTATTGAAAACTATAAAACATTAATGAAAGAGATTGAAGAAGACACAAATAAATGGAGAGCTATGTCATGCTCATGGATTGGAAGAATATTCTACCCAAAGCAATCTACAGATTCAATGCAATCCCCATCAAAATTTCAATGGCACTTTTCTGGAAACAAAACAAAAACATCCTAAAATTTGTACAGAACCATAAAAGACCCTGAAAAGTCAAAGCAATACTGAGAAAGAACAAAGCTGGAGGCATCATGCTCCCTGATTTCAAGCTAGATTATAAAGCTTTAGTAATTAAAACAGTATGGTATTGGCATAAAAACAGACGTATAGATCAGTGGAACAGAATGAAGAACCTAGAAATGAACCCACATATATCCGGTTAATTTATGATAATAGAGCCAAGGGCATACAATGAAGAAAAGATAGTCTCCTCAATAAATGGTGTTGGAAAAATTGGACCGCCACATGCAAAGTAATGAAACTGGATCATTGTCTTATACCATGCCCCCAAATTAACTCAAAAGGCATTAAAGACTTGAACGTAAGACCCGAAACCATAAAACTCCTAGAGAAAAACATAGGCTGTAAGCTCTTTGACAATGGTCTTGCAATGACCTTTTCAATCTGACTGTAAAGGCAAGGGCAACGGAAGCAAAAATCAACAAGTGGGACCACGTCAAACTAAAAAGCTTCTGCACAGCAAAGAAAACCATCAACAAAACGAAAAGGCAACCTACTGAATGGGAGAAAATAATTGCAAATCATATATCCGATGAAGGACTAATATCCAAAATGTAGAAAGAATTCCTACAACTCCATGGCAACAAAAGCAATCTGATTAAAAAATAGGCAGAAGGTCAGAATAGACATTTTTTGAAGAAGATCTACAGATGGCTAACTGGTACATGAAAAGATGCTTAGTATCATTAACTGTCAGAGAGTGCTAATCAGAGCTACAATGAGGTATCACCTCACACCTGCAAAAATGGCTATTATCAAGAAGACAAGAAATAATAAGTGTTGGCACCGATGTGGAGGAAAGTGAACCCTTGCTCATTATTGATGGGAATGTGAATTGGTGAAGCCAGCATGGAAAACAGTATGGAGTTTCTTCCAAATTCAAAATAGAACTACCAAATGATCCAGCAATTCCACTTTTAGCTATTTATCTGAAGAAAATGAAAACACTAATATGAAAAGATATGTGCACTCTTACGATCATAGCAGCATTATTTACAAAGCCAAGACATGGAAACAACCTAAGTGTCCATGGATGAACGAATGGATAAAGAAGGTTTGGTATATGTACACACACATACACACACACACGCACGCATGCATATGCACAGTGTAATATTATTCAGCCTTACAAAATGTCAGCCTTGCCATTTGTGACATGGATGGGTCATGAGGGCATTATGCTAAGTGAAATAAGTCAGAGAAAGACAAATACCATATAATTTCATACACACACACAAAACTGAGCTCATAGATACAGAGAATAGATTGGTGGTTGTCAGAGAGGGCGTGGGGGAGGGAGAAATGGGTAGACTGTTTTTGTTTAAATAAATTGAATTAAAAAACCAAAAACAACATCAGAAAAAATACCCTCACAGAAACACCCAGAATAACATTTAACCAAATATCTGGGCGTCTCACAACCCAGGTGAGTTGGGACTTAAAATTAACCATCACAGATATGTATGGTCCTGCCTGTCTGATGATTTTAGTTAATACAAGAAAGTGCCAGGCAAATTGTGAAACAGAAAATACATCCTTTGAAGTCAGTTGGACCTATGGTCAAATTCAACTGTGCCTCTCATTACTCCATCCATCTTTGCTGTCTCACTAATAAAATGTGGATCATATGTGTTGAATTAGGTTCTAAGTTTAGCTGAGATGATATATGCAAAGCCTCCAGTAAATAAACAGGAAATACTTAACAAGGGGTGGCTATTATGATTAATAATAATAATTTATGATGATATTAACAACATCAGATGTGTGATCTTTAGCATATCAGTTGTGCTCTCTTCCTTATGCAGTTTTCTGGTTGAAAGACAGGGACATTTTATCTACTACAGGCACAGTATCTAGGGCCTACAAGATTTTCAAAGGCTAGTAAAAATTTTGTTTTGAGAATTCCATTCCAAAATATAAAAAGAAAGCTACAAAATTTTAATTAAAATGTTTAATTAAACATCTATTAAAAGTAATTGTGAGTTGCCTGGGTGGTGCAGTTAAGCATCTGACTCGTGGTTTCAGCTTAGGTGCAGATCTCAGGGTCATGAGATCAAGCCCTGACTCGAGCTCCACTCTCAGTGTGGAGTCTGCTTAGGACTTTCTCTCCCTCTGCTCCTCCCTCCTGCACTCACTCGCTTGTTCTTTCTCTCTGTGTGTCTTTAAAATAAATAAATAAATCTTAAAAAAAAGTAATCATATGTCAACTTGTCAACAGCAACTCAATCCATCTATTATTACATGGAAATTCTTTGATGATGGATGTGGAGACAGGATCTTTTTGGATGTGGAGTGGGGCCTTCGAAAGTAAGAATGCTTAGGGTCTGAAGGTCTTAAAATAATCCTACCAAAGACTGGGGAATGTGGGTTGGAATGTGCAGGGAAGAGCAAATGCAAGAGACTTTAAGAGAGGAATATGGGAAGAGCTGGGGGCTGATTGGGGTGTGCATGCAATGGCTGGTGAGGCTGCGGAGGTCCAGGGAATGGGATAGTCCTGGAGGCATGGTGTGGACAAAGGGGGAGTAATGGAGGTGCTCTGGTGGTCCTAGACCTGCAGGGTCCTCCCTTCAGCACTGAAGTCACTGGAGAGAAAGATTCTCTGCCTGAGCAGCATTTAGCAGGTGGTGCAGGGAAAACCATCAGATGGAGAAGCAAGAAGTAACTGCTGACAGCTCGAACCCCAAATATGTCTAGCTAGGTAGGAACAATTATATTGGAGCTGATGTCAAGAGCAATTCTAGCCCTAGTAATCACTTGTCCTCTCAGATCCCAACTGATGGTCCTCTTTTGTGGTCCCTTTCTCTGGCTCTTGTGCTACATTCCATCTTCATTGAGCAGCGGGCTCGACGGGGAAGCCTTATCCTGCTCTTTTCAGACAAAATAAATAAGGGTCAATTGATATAACTGACCCCAAACAACCATGACACAAGGGCCCTGTTTGCTGATTTCCTTTGATCCTTTCTTCAGTGTCAAATGGTGTGTGGTGAGCCCAGCAAAGTTCATACTTTTTATTGAGAGTCTGGGGTTTTTTGAAGCTTTTCCTCTCCAGGCTAGACCACCTCAGGCTCCCAACATTTTCTTTTTCTTTTCTTTTTTTTTTTTTTAATTTTATTTATTTGAGAAAGAGAGAATATGAGAGAGAGAGAGAGAGAGAGAGAGCATGAGATGGGGGAGGGTCAGAGGGAGAAGCAGACTCTCCACTGAGCAGGGAGTCCGATGCGGGACTCGATCCCGGGACTCCAGGATCATGACCTGAGCCGAAGGCAGTCACTTAACCAACTGAGCCACCCAGGCGCCCCCAACATTTTCTTAAGGGAAACGTTTATGATTTATTTTAATGAACCCTTATATATATAGGGTTATATATAGCTTATATATAAGGTTGGAAGATGCCAAGCATGGTTCTAGGTACGAGTATCAGACTATTTTATCCTCATTAACAACTCTATGAGACAAGCACCTGTATGGTTATGGTCTTCATTTTACAGAGAGGTAAAAGTGGAACAGTGAGGTTAGGTAACTTTTTCAAGGTCACCCTGCTTACAAGGCTCAGAGCAAGGCTCTGAGCCCTGGCAGTCCCTTAGCCATGCACTCTGCTGGCCCATTTCTAGCACTATGGCTTTCCTCAGAACTCTCTTAAGGTTGTGGGAGCTAAAATTACTCATGACGCTCCAGTGATGATTTTGCCTGTTACTATAGGGGAGAGTCATCGCTCAGCCCATTTTTGTTCTCATATTCTGGTAGCAGCTTTGCTTTAAATCTTGCATTTGCCCTACACTCCTTTCTTTCCCATACTTCCCTGTTCAGAGGCTCCACAGTTTCCTCAGACTGTGTCAGAAAACCCAGAGGAGAAAACAGGGAGCACAGGGTGAGGAGAAGGTTGACACCAGCAAGAACAGCAAGATGTGGGAGACGCCCGTTCCTGCCTATGAGCCCAGAAATGAGGTATTATGCCTTGATCGTTTGCATTTGTGCTTGGAAGATTTCAGTACTGGGCTTCATGAATGGTTTTTTAAAGGTCCTTCTAAGGGATATAGTCTCTCTAGACCTTTCCTGTCCTTGTGTCACTCCAGTAAAGATTTCGTTCCCAGCAAAGAGAAGCTGACTGGAAATAGGGCCATTTCCAGGGAGGGCTGTTGGTCAGGCTGTGGGCATGGCGCACAAGTGAAGGAATGGAGAGCTCCTCAGAGAGAAGTCACGAAGGAGGAACAAACGCAGGGCAGGCAAAACCAGCAGCTGTCCACTCAGCGCCCCAGGCCCTCCAAGGCCGAGCCCCGCTGTCCCTATGGTTGAATACCTCTACTCCCTGCCCTACGACCTCCCACATCTGTCTGTTTCTGATTTCATCCTGTTTATCTCATCCAGATTCCTCTCTGTTTCCTATCCTGATGGTTTGGGGTTGGCGCTCCTGTCCCCCCCACTGCGCACTGCTTACCATAGGCTCAGCCATAGTGCTGTGGTGGGAGGCCATGCCCAGATTTTGTTTCTCTTCCTGCGTTAGTGCCTGTGGATCATTACCATTCTTACTTTATAATCATTAACACTGGGTTAACATGTTCACTCATGTTTTCTCATCTCATCTCAAAACCCCGATGATGTCAGCCCAGCAGATGCTATTTTCACCATCTCATGAACGAGCAAACTGGGATCTACACAGACTGGCTGGCTCCGTCACAAAGCAATTAAGAAGCAGGCTACTATACTAAAATCTAGGACTTCCAGTCCTGTGATTCTGAATGGCTTCCCCCTTCTCCAACTGTTTTGGTTTCCAGGTTGCTATTCATCTCCCCAGAAGGGTGTCTGTGATTAATTTAATGAACATCCTCTTATTTTTGAGCAAGGAAAGAGAACAAGCAAGAAAAAGAAATGGCGGACGCCTGGGTGGCTCAGTCGGTTAAGCGT
Source organism: Mirounga leonina (assembly GCF_011800145.1). Lineage (NCBI taxonomy): Eukaryota > Metazoa > Chordata > Mammalia > Carnivora > Phocidae > Mirounga > Mirounga leonina. The sequence continues at coordinate 39,156,572 of NW_023270323.1, forward strand.
CTGCCTTCGGCTCAGGTCATGATCCCAGGGTCCTGGGATTGAGTTCTGCATCGGGCTCCCTGCTCTGCAGGGGCCTGCTTCTCCCTCTGCCTCTGCCTCTCTGTCTCTCATGAATAAATAAATAAAATCTTAAAAAAAAGAAAAAGAAAAAGAAATGGCAAAGGGCAGGAGACCGTTTCTGCTGCTGAACATTTCTGCTGGCAAAACAAGAATGCAATGCATGATCAGGGTAGACGCTGTTTTCTTCCACATGGCATTCATTTTTTTTTAATCCCTTGAAAAATCACAGTCACAATTCACTCAGTAGGTAAATAGGATCCAGCTCTCGTTTTGGCCGTTCCTCAGCTGACACCCATGGCTACATCATATTTCCTTCAGCCTTCGTAGGAAAGTCCCCTTGCCATTTAGACCTCTGTCAACACCCGTGGAAAACTAACACAAATGACAAATAGGTTGCTATTATCAGTCTTGTCAAACCTCAATCCCCATTGAGTAGGCTCACATGTGCTGGTTTTCCAAAACTAGTTTAGCAGACACAGCAGGGTGTCTGGGAGGCCGGTGGCCTGGCTGGGATGGGTGTTCAGCCATCCTTCATGCTACCTGGAGATTATCCCAGAGATTCCTCTGGTGCCGAAGTTCTGGGGGTGGTGACCACCTCCAGCCTCCCTCTTAAATTAAGTTACTTAGGGACACATCTGCGAATTCATTTATTCATTCACAAGATATTTATTAAGGGCCAACTGTGAGCCAGGTGCTGTTCTCGGGCCCGGAGCGAACAACTGAAATGTCCTGCTCTCATTTAATGTCAAGTGCCTCCAGATGGATGTGTACGCGTGGGAGTGTGCACGCGTGTGCATAGGGATGTGCAGAGGGTCTGCAATGTCTCCAGGTAGGAGTTGCAGGCTCACATGCTTTCATCATCCAGGAGCCGAGATAAATAAGGCCAAGGGTGTGGTATGAGCATAACAAAACACCTCAAAATTTAGTGGCTTAAAACAACAATCACTTAATAGTAGAATCTGGGTTGGGCTTGGCGGGCAGGTCACTTTCTCCTCTGGCCTCACCTGCGCTCATTCGTGTGGCTGCACTCAGTTGCTGGCTCAGCTGGGGCTGCATAGTCTGGAAGGGCCTCCCTGTCTGGGGTGATCGTGGGTTGCTTCGGTTCTCCTCCTCAGGGCTTTCCCAGAGGCCTAGCCTGGTTTGTTCTCAGGGTGGCCTCACGGTTCTTCGCAGCCAGAGACGGTAAGCTCCCCCCGTGCAAGCACTTTTCAAGCTGGTGTTTACATTTGCCATTGTCCCATTGACCAAAGTAAGTCACCCTGGCAAGTCCAGAGTCCTGGGAGTGTGGAAGATAATGGTGACAGGGCATGGATGCCAGGAGGTGTGGACACCCTGCGGCCATTACTGCAGAGACCTACCAGGTATCACGAGGTAGGAAAGGCCCGCAGTACCTTCACCTAGACACCTGCCCCTCCCACAGTGAGCAGCCACCACCCGCCCCGCTTTCCCTCAGGGAATGTAGGTCTGGGGTAGCCAGATCTCTGAGGAATGCTGTCTTATTTTCTTAGCCTGACTGGAAGATAATTGACATTGTGTAAGTTTAAGGCATACAGCATGATTGTTTAATATGCATATATATTGCAAAATGATTCCCCAAATAAAGTTTGTTTACACATCCATTTCCTCACATACTTTTTTTGTGTGTGGTGAGAATATTTAAGATCTATTGTCTTAGCACTTTTCAAGTACATAATACAATATTGTTAATTATAGTCATCATGCTGAATATTAGAACCCCAGAATATAACTTATAACTGGACTTTATATCCTTTGACAAACATCTTCCCATTTCCCCCAGCCCCCAGCCCCTGGCTACCATCATTCAATCTGTTTCTTTGAGTTTGACTTTTTTTTTTTTTTTTTTTAGATTTCACATATAAGTGAGATTATACAGTATATGTCCTTCTCTGACTTACTTCACTTAGCACAATGCCTTCAAGTGCCATCCATGTTGTCTCAAAGGGCAAGATTTCCTTTTTAGATCTCCTGAATTTTAAGGAGAAGGCAGAAACTCAGAGTTGTATCTACATTCTTCTATTTAAAATATTGTCAGTTAATTGTCAGGTAGAATTTTACAATCCTTTGTGGCCAAACCACAAACCCCTACAATCCTTTACAATCCTCTGTGGGCTGAATCTGACTCATTAAATCTCCAGTCTGTGACCTCTGTCAGCGGGAATGGGACTCCATCATGGAAAGTGCATTGGTTCTCAAACATTTTGGAGTTTTCAAAGAATAAAAGAAAAAACTGCAAGGAGTTCAGAGAGGACGATCAGTTTTTATTTCTGCCAACTAAGGATTTTTTTTAAAAAGCTACTATCATTTGTAATTCTCTAAAAGAGTTAAACACCCAGAACGAGTTAACATGAACTCAGAATAAATGCACAGCTTTTCAGTTATGACAGAATTTTAACCAACATATCCCTTTATTTCTACTATTCTAACACGCATCTTTATCATCTATGAACAAACTTGGAATCACCATATATTTTAATTTCTCTAATCAACATATACATGTATACGTTTTTCCTCCCCTGATATATTATTAAACAATCACATTTGTTTATTTAATTCTGTTAAGAATTAAGAAAATTGGGCGCCTGGGTGGCTCAGATGGTTAAGCGTCTGCCTTCGGCTCAGGTCATGATCCCAGGGTCCTGGGATCGAGTCCCACATCGGGCTCCCTGCTCCTTGGGAGCCTGCTTCTCCCTCTGCTTCTCTCTGTCTCTGTCTCTTGTGAATAAATAAATAAAATCTTAAAAAAAAAAAGAATTAAGAAAATTACAGTATCACCCTTATTTTTTCTCATTTTGGCATGAATTGGTGAAAGCGGTGCGAGGGGTGTGGCCGGGCGTCGGACACTTCCGGTGTGGCACCAAGAGCGCCGGCTAAGGAATCAGAGGGGTCTGAGCTTTAATCCTGCTTTCACTCTTTGGGACTTTGAACAATTTTCTTAACCTCTTTGAGCTCAGTTTCCTCGCCTGTAAAATGGAAAAACCAATAATATGTGTGCATAGGGTAATATAAACTGCCTTGCGACACCGGGTACATAATAAACATGGCGGCTGTTGTCACACTTCCTGTTCAAGGAGAGTGCGCGTAGTCCATACATTTACTTCCGTGTAAGGCGGGCGGTTGTCTGCAAGCCTGCATTCCAAGGGCCAGTGGCGGCTGGGTCACTGCCTGGCAGCAAATTCACCTGGAAGCCAAGGGTGATTCTCCAGCAGGGCTGCACATACATAGCGCGTGGGGCGTCCCTGCGACCACCTTCGCCGCGGAGGCATGGCTGCGTGACTTACCACTGTTCGCCGTCGGCGCTCCCTGACTTTCGGAGTCTTTCTCAAGAGCCATTTCCACGGAGTTCTGCTGGTGGTGAGGCTTCTTTGCTATTTCTCTTTCCACCGTGTCAGGCTAAGCCAGCTCAGTTGGCCTTGCTTTAGACGGCTATTTATCACATGCGATTGAAATTCTCTTTCTCTCCCTTTGAGGCAAGGCTTCATGCCCATGGTGATCCAGACTCTGTTGAGCACGCCCGTCCCCTACTCTTCACTTACTCTTTATTTGTTGGAGCTCTATGGGAGTAAGCAGCATTAGGGTGGTACCAAGCCCAGGCGTAGTCGGGTGCATACTTAGCGGTACAGCTCTTGGCACAGCCCGGTACTGAAAGGGCCACCACTCCTCTTTCTGTTGGTGACCTCCTTACTCAGTCCTGCCCTGTTCCAGCAGGTGAATGTAAACAGGGATGCTCTCCTTACCTGTGCTCATCTTGAACACTGGTGTTCCAGGTCCTCACTTAACAACTGGACTGACTTCCCTCGATTCCTAAACTGTGGCATGAGAAACTTAACCTGATTTGGATCCTTCATGTTCCTGATTTCACTTCCTCTGTTCCCCATAGAAAGAAAGTAGAAAAGTAGAACAGACATAGACTTTAGGGTTAGACAAACTTGGGCTCAGTTGCTGCTTACTACCTTTGTACCATTGACAGAGTTGATTAGTTTTTCTGGACTTCGGTTTCCTCATTGTACAATGGGTATGACCATGCCTGTCACATAGCATTGTCATGAGGATTAAATGTGATGTCATTTTTTTCCTGTTTTAAAGTGATTTTGTTAAATTGATTTACACATACTGTAGGTCAAACAATATTTTCTGAAGATAACAATTAGGGACTTTCAAGCTCGACATAAAGTTAGTAGCTCTCGAGTGTGAGTCATATCCCCCAGCAATAGCATGGTAGAATAATTCAGCTCTGTAGAGGTACAGAACTCTAGAACTAACCGAATGTCACGTTATTATGGAAAGAGCCTGGCACAGTGCTTGGTGCAGAGTAGGCACTTAATGAGTCCAACAAGTATCTATTCCACTTTTGCTACCCTCCAGGTGGCATTCTAGCAAGCGGGATGAGGCAGGGAATAAAACACAGCTTCCTGTTCACATCAAACTTATTTTCCACAGCAAGTATTCACAAATAAGTGGTGCTCACTGTCTAGACAACAGTCAGGTAAACGAAGGAACAAAAGATGTCAGATATTGAAGTGCTCTGAAGAGAATATATCAGGGGAGGTGAGAGAAAGAGATTGGGATGATGGGGGGGCCTCTCTGGGAAAGATGCTCAGCAAAAGCGTCACAGAGGAGGAGATTGTTGGGCCAAGACCTAGTTAACAAGAAGGAGCCACATGGGTGGGGATGTGAAAGAGGCACTTTCTGAGCAGAGAAGTCAGCAAATGCAAAGTCCCCATGGACAAGTGTGGCCTGGCTGAGTTGGGCGAGAGGCCCAGTGTGACTGCAGTGAGGGGGAGACATGGGAGATGAGGTAGGGAGGCAGGCAGTGTGCTTTGCTGGCCAGGGTAAGGTGTTCAGAATTTATCTGAAGCATGGTGTTATTTCTCTCTCTGGCCTCCTCTGAATCCAACCTCAGAGTGGGTGTGTCAGCCCTGGATCAAATCCTGATTCCAGTTCCAGTGTCTCAGTGGGAAGGACCTAAGGAGCTTTCCCTGATATAACCCAGATGCAATTTATTCCCAATTGTTGAGACTCATCTTCTCTGAGAAACTCACTTGAACTTGTCCCGATCACCACCTTGTTTTCTTTACCTTGTCTTTGGGCTTCCAGATTTGCATGTAGGTTTTGCATATTCATGATGTCCTCTGGACCCTTACATACTTACTTCGTCTCTCCAGCTAAATATAACATCTTTCAAACAGAAATATCACTGCTTTTGTTTCTTTGGTAACCCTCCATTGCCTACTACCGTGTTTAGTTGCTGAGCAGATGAAAGCTCTCATCTTTCCACTCAAGCTAAAGTAGCCACTGCTCCATCACCGTTGATACCACCTTCCTGTTTTATGTTCTTTATAGCTTTATCACTACCTAAATTTATCTGGTTTATTCATTGGCTGCCTGCCCCAACAAGAATGTAAATGCCAAGAGAGCAAGGACCTCACCTGTCTTTTCACTGCGCCTCGAGCAGTTGCCTGCCCAGAGGAAAAGCTCAGTGAATGAATGGATCTGCACCCAAGACTTGGTCTCCAGTGGATAACACTGGCCAAGTTAGAACCATTGGTCAGGTGAGCCTAACTTCAGCATGCAGAGGAGAAACTCTGTTCTGGAAAGTTATTTTATGCCTTTTCCCTGGGCTCTAATTCTTGGAACTCAGACTATGAGGGTCTGCCAAAGGCATGTTGCTTTGGGTCAATGGCAAAATCATTAGTGTCCTGTTGTGTCCCTGTAGCCTTTCTCTTGGTACTCGATCTAGGGGTGGAAAGTTTTAGAGGAGTAGAAGCAGCTGCCCTGTGGTATACATGTTCCCTGAAACTGTGACTTTGTTTGTTTAATTCATTTCAACCAACTCCCCTTTAATTGACCATTTACAATCTGCTGGGACAATAGCAATGACCTGGAGGGTTAAGAGGAAAATAATGGTGTGTCGATGAGGGAGCCTGCTCCCTGAGCTCTGACACCCCACTCTGCCTCCCCCATTGGCTCAGGGAAGATGTGGTTTATATTAGTGACCTGGAGAAAGTTCATGCCCTCTGGGAAAAGTATGTCCATGAAATGGCAGAGTGATTAATGTTTATTTACAGCACTGACATCCAGCCTGTCAGGACCCTTCAGTGGTCTTTGATGTAAAACATACCGAGAGGCCTTGGGTCGTCCTTATCTCCTCAGAGGAGAGAAATCAGAAATGAAGAATGGTGGGCCGAGACTCTGAATGCTGGGCTTCAGGGGTCTGAATGGTGAAAACAGACAGGGGCCAGGAATGGGGGTGGGCGGCACTCAGCAGGGTACTCCGGTGTCTTTCTCCAGGCGCTCGTTTTTCCTTTTCTTTCTTGTATCTTCTTCTTCCTTGGGCATCCCCATGTCAACTCAGATCCCTCAAGTCACACAGGATAATGATTTCACAAATTACGCATGAATGTTCCCAGGAGTCATGTCATGGATGTTTGTATTTCTAAGGGTGGGTGGGTGGGCAATGGCTATGCCTCAGTATGAAACCATTAATGATCATTTAAAGCTCTCTGGCCTCTGGTTGAAGGAGCCATGTTTCTTTAAGAGAACAAAAGAACCTAAGATGATTCCCAATCTCCCAGGACAGAGGACAGAGTTTGCAAAGCCTACAAGCTGAGTCCAGACCACAGCTGTATTTTGTTTGGCTGCCGAGAGCTGAAAAACTTTTTAAATAGCTGCCAGCATTTAACAATAAGATTTCAATTTCACATGAAAATTTGGATTTCTGCATTCTCCTGAAAGACTGGAGGTCTGAAAACACTGGGTTTGTGTTTCCTCACAGCAAAAGGGGCTAAAGATGAAGAGAGGTAGCTTCCCTGAATTGAGGCAAGATCTCTTTTCATTGTCTTCCCAAATATACTATGTGTCCATTGCCATTTATCATTATGCTTGAGCTGTTGTTTCATTTATTCCCAGCCCACTTTATGCATGTTTTGGGTGAGTTATTTAGTCCAAAATTTTTGAATCCCATTGTTTTCATCAGTGTGTGGATACCAGAAATACCCTAGGAGGGTCATTGCAGTCTTTACAAGAGATATTGCAAATAAAGAGTTCAGCATAGTGCCTGGCATATAATACATGTTCAGCATTGTTAAGCCATAAAAAAGAATGAGATCTTGTCATTCATGACAACAGGGATAGACCCAGACGGTGTTATGCTAGGTGAAATAGGTCAGACAGAGAAAGACAAATACTGTATGATTTCATTTATATGTGGAATCTAAACAAACAGACAGAAATGGACTTATAAATTCAGAGAACAAACTGGTAGTTGCCAGAGGGGAGGGAGATGGAGGGATGAGCAAAATAGGTGAAGGGAGTTAACAGGTACAACTTCCAGTTATAAAATAAATAAGTCATGGGGATGAAAAGTATAGCATAAGGCATATGGACAATATATAATAACTTTGTGTGGTGACAAATGATAACTACACTTAACAGTGGTAAGTATTTCCTAATGTATATAATTGCCAAATCACTATGTTGTTGACTTAAAACTAGTATAATATTGTATGTCAACTATAGCTCAATTAAAAAAAATAAGTCTGGGGCTGGTAATAAGCCCAGCCATTTATAATTTGAATAAATAAGCCCTCAAATACAATAAAACAGTTCAGCAAATGGTACTGATTATCTTACTGTAGACATGAATTTAGGCCTTGCACTCGTAAAATCCCTCTGGCGGTCCCTTGTTGGTTTTGAAGCTAATTTTTCAAATCAATGCTTTAGAAAAATGTTCTGCCTTACTTTATCTATGAAGACCCCTCTGAGGTCAATAATATTTTAAAGCACCCTGGCTTTTGGAGTTTTAAAGAATTATTTGAGAACACTACTTGCAAACAATGCACTTTCTGAGGTGAGAATTTCAGAAGCACCAAGTACCTTAACAGTTCCATGTAAACTGGTATTGAGCTAACCAGAAATGCATCTGGCTAGCAATGAAAAGATACAAGGGAAGAAAGAAATATCCCATAAAAAAGGATGTGAGGATATTCTCCAGCAGCTCTCTGGCTGCTATTTCTCTATTCTTCTGTGGAAAAAATGAGGCAAGGGAGAGCAGCAGTTGGTCTAATGAGTCATGACCCATAACGAGACACATGTGGCCTCAAACCCTTGACTTCTAGTGACTTTCAGTTCGCCTTCCTTATTTTGTTAATTCTTCCTGCAGTTCTTCTCAGGCTATTACCTACAGCATGGGAATCTGGAGCAATGGTGCTTGGTACAATTTGATGTACAGTTACAAGTAATCCTGTCTATGGCCATGAAATCGCACTTCGATGCAGGGGACAGGTTGGTTCATTTGAAATTAGATCTACACTAAGGAGATCACCAACACTTAATTATTGTTCCCACATTATTTTCTGAATAGAATAGAGCTGTACTTCTGGATATGTGTGTCCAAGATGTTGTTTTCCATCCTGGCTACTGTGGTGTGCTTAAATTTGCATGAGTTAGAATGTTTTTGGCTGCAAGTAACCAACTGATAGAGGTATATTGTGATCTCCCTCATCAGTATGTCTGGTGTGGGTTCAATTCTTTCCTACCAACAGGGGCTCAAGTTTTTGCTGATGGTCAAGCTACATTTCCCAGTGGAACCCATAGGAGACACCTAGAATAAAACATCAGAAATAGAAAAAGAATACTCTAACACTAAAGCTCTGTTCTATGTTACAGATAAAATCCTATGTTGAGAAATAGTTGGTATTCTATGGATGAACTCCACTGGGACCTTATTTAAGTGTTTTTTTTGTTTTTTTTTTCCTGCCACAGGTGCGAGAAGAAAAAAAAAATGTTGAGAGTTTGTTGATCTCCATCAGTCTAAGGAAGGGAGTATCCCTGAGCTTCCGTGATATGGCAGACATCATCTGAGATTTTTGGCTGCAATGGTAGTGGGATGGCAACTGGATAAGCAAGGAATACAGTAACACGCTCTCTGTTGGGTGGTTTAAGACTGGTAGCTGGAGCAGTAGCTGGTACATGGTGTCAGACCCTTCCCTGGGAAGGGCTCCTGGTGGTGGTGTCAGAAGCTCCTTGGCAGCTAGCACAGCACTTGTATTCACAGCAGCAATTGCAGAAGATACAAAGCAAATTCCCAGATAGAGATGGTACTATGGGGGAATAGTAGGTAAGGATCTAGGCCAGTATTTCTCATGCTGTAATTCCTGGTCTAGCTGTATCAAATCACCTGGGCAGATTTCTGGACCCTGGTCATCAGCCCTACATTTTAAGGAGCATGGCCTGAGAATATGCATTTTAATCAGGATCTCTTAGGGAATTTGAAGACCTAGAGAGCTGAAGAAGCAATATGAACTGTACAGCTAAAATGCCAGGGGTTGGTAAATTCAGAGAAGTGAATTGACTTATTCATCAGATTTAACCCTAGGAGGATATGCCATTTCTGGGCTCAGGATGAAGGTGAAGATCTCAGGTTTGTACCTTAAGAGGGCTGTATCTTTTAGAAAAGAATTGAAGGCCTCAAGTACATGACCAGCTTTTCTCTTGGGACTTTTGCATCATTTAAGGGTTGAACTGGAGAGACCACAGATATAGGTGGCAAGCCTTTGAAAATCAGAGAATTTGCCAATCATGCAAAGCAAAAGTTAGTGTTGAGGACCTGCCAGGAAGAGGAATTATGTATAATACGCCTCAACTGAAATTTTCCTCAACTGAAAATCTTAAAGGTCAGGGGGAAACAAAAAGCATATTATGATCATGAGGGCTGAAGCAGAACTGTAATGTAACACCACATCTATTGGCCCAAGAGAAGGCAGGGTATACCCTCTTTGAATGAAGTTACCATCATCTGGAGCCTCTACAATTTTTATATGCAATGTCCTTCATTAAAAAATCACTAGTCATGCCAAAAGAATAAAAACCAAGTGATAAAACAGATCATAGAAATGGGCCAACACTGGAGTTAGCTAAAAGAACTTTAACATAACTACTATATTTAAGAAAATAGAGGAAAAGGTAGAAAAACTATATGATGAAAGAGAATTTCACCAGCTAATAGGAATCTACAAGAAAGAATTAAATCAAAGTCCAGGAGCAAAGCAGAATACCTGAAATTAAGAGTTGATTAGGTAGATTAGACTACCTAATCAACTCTGTGCCCCAGCAGATTAGGCACAGCAGGATATGGGATTAGTGAACTACAAAACAGATTGATTGAAAATAACCAAACTGAGGCACAGAGAGGGAAAAAAGAATGAGACTGCAGTAAAGATCATTGAGATATGTGGGGCAATGTGTGATTGGAGTCCTAGTAGAAGAGGAGAGAGAAATAATAGGGCAAAAGAATATTTGGAGAGATAATGGCTTAGAATATTTCCAAAATTGATTAAAGATACCTACAGATTCAAGAAGTTTTTGCAAACCCTAAACTGAATTAATACAAAGAAAACCACATCTAGATTGATCATAGTAAGACTGTTGAAAATTAAAGACAAAGAGAAAAATATCAAAAGGAGCTAGAAAAAAACCACATACTATCTGCAAAGGAGCAAAAATTAGTCTGATAACTGACTTCAAGATGATGAAAAGACATCTTTAAAGTGCTGGAAGAAAAAACTGTCAACCCAGTATTCTATACTTAGTGAAAATAGTCATCAAAAATCAATGGGAAAAAGATATTTTTAGACAAAAAAAAGAAAGAATTTATTGCCAGCAAACCCTCAATAAGACAGATCCTAAAAAGAATTTTTGATACAGATGGAAAGTGATTGCAAAGGAAAACCCAGAATTGTAAGAAATAAAGAGCAACTGAAATGTTGCTACCCAAATGTAGAAAAATATAAGTGAATATGGACTGAATATTAATCATGTAATATATGTATAGAATTAAAATGAAGGACAACATTAATGCAAAATTTGGGAAGGATGTAAATGGAGTTAAAAGTTTTCTAAAGTTTTAGTGCTATATGGGAAATGGTAAAAATAGTAATTTAAATTATAATAAGGAAACATTTTAACCTGTAGGTAAACACTAAGTTAGTAGTAAAATGTGTGTAAAAGAAAAATGGAATAATAAAAGATTTGATTAATCAAAAGAAGGCAGAAAAAGAGAGAAAAAGGGACTGTGGTTTATATATGAAATAAATGGTAAGATGGTAATAAAACCCCCAATATAACATTAACTACACTAAATGTAAATGGACTCAATACTCAAATGACACAATTTTATTTTATTTTATTATTGTTATTATTATTATTATGTTCAATTAGCCAGCATATAGTACATCATTAGTTTTTGATGTAGTGTTGAACAATTCACCAGTTGCGTATAATACCCAGTGCTCATCACCACAGGTGCCCTCCTTAATTCCCATCACCCAGTTACCTCATCCTCCCACCCCCCTCCCTTCTGTAACACTCAGTTTGGTTCCCGGAGTCAAGAGTATCTCATGGTCTGAAATGACATCATTTTAGTAGTCAGATGGCAGACAGTGATATTGCAGGTTGGAAGATAGTGATCTATGTATTGCAGTGGGAAACACATTTGTTAATACTGTGTCTGAGCTCATGCGGCAAGAAGACCAAATAACTGTCAGCCCTGTAAATTTAGAAAAAATTTTGGAAGATACAATGCTAATAGAGTCTGTTGGTTGTGACTGGCTGCATTTACCAAATTATCAGAAGGAAGACATGAGTTCAGATAAGGATTTGTTGATTTGAAAGCATAAGTAAAAAGGAATCTAAGGAGTCCAGTGTTTGGGTATTGAAAATTGGAAAAGTCATCTGCTTTTAGATGCCAAACAGTAGGAAATAAGTTGGAAAAACCCTTTGAGAAAAAATGGATTATTAAGATTCAGATTTACAGCAAAGATCAGATTAAGTGTATGGCTTTTCTATCCAATGTTGATCCAAGGATGTTCTATCCAAGGATGATCCAAAGTTGATTGCCACTGAATTAGGAGAAAGTTATGAGGGCAAGAAAACAAAGAAATATATCAGGCTTGAGAATTATATCTAAAAACTGACATGCAACTGACTGGTAGCAGATAGATGGGAAACATACTATAGTTTGGAGGAAATTTTATTACTGAAGAAATCTGAAGAAAGAATCATGAAGCTAGCCTGAAAAAGCCTTTTCCTGTTTGAAGCTTAAAACAATATTTAGGGCCCCCAACTTGAACCTTCAGGAACAAGCTTTGACAGCTGGGAAACTCCTAGAAGGGCATACTTTCCAATGCTTACTTCAGATGTAGCCCAGGAGGTCGTGATGGACAAGGAAGTATGTCCCAGAAGGTAGAGCTATGAGTCATGGAGAATAGACCTCTAATGTTCATCTTAACAGCAAAATGAGGATCTAATCAAGAAAACTTTCCTATTTCTAGACTAAAGGTTTTCATAGTACTTGTCCAGCAAAATTCTATCACTGCTAGGTTATAATTATGCTGAGTATCCTCCATGCTTCTTACTTGAGAATGGGAGTCTTTATTGTGGTTTTTCTCTCTTTGCTCCCCACTGTGTAGTGTGTGTGTGTGTGTCCAGGTGATTGGATCACAAGAAGCCACATGTGGGTGTGATCAGTAGGAAGGAATCTACATCTCTTGGAGGGCCTGGACTCTGAAGTGATTGGATGGGACTTCAGGTTTTCTCCCTTGGGAAGCCAAATGTTTGTTGTTGATGTGGGAGTACAAGTGAAATGGATATTTGGTGATTAAAGTGTTGGACAGTGGCCAAGAATAGTATGTGATCACCTAAACCTGTTTACTTCCTGAGCCCATAACCAGACCCCTTGCTCAGCTTTCCTTGCAGTTACTTGAGGTCAAATATCTGAGTTCTGTGGGTAAAATGCTTTGTGCCACTTCTAGTCCTGCTCCATGGAAACCTCCCACATGGTCTTCCATGTTTTCTCTTCATCCATAGTCCAACTGGATGTCAATGTCCAGGGTGACTTTGGAAAACATAGGTTAAAGGTAGAGCCTCCATCAGCCAAGGTCTCTGAATGATGTCATGGAACCTCCCCATAGCCCCACTCTCAGCTGATTGGCCTTTATAAACTTCCACTGTATTAAGTCGCCAAGATTTTCAAGTTTTATCTGTTTCAGTAGTTAGTATTATCTTAATTAATATGCCAGCATTATATATACATAGATACATGTATACTGTCTCTATACCAGCATTCTCTGCAACTCATCTCCTGTATTTTTTTGACATCCTCTAACTGGTAATACACACCAATGGTACGAAGAACAGAGAATGAACTTTGATGGCTGGGCAACTGGTAGTGCAGAACAAAGTACATTACCTTGCTGGGATTCAAACAACCCAAAGAATTGAAAAGGGTAAAGCATATGGTCATGGATTACTCTACAGCCATTGGGTGGAGAGTCATTTTACAGTTCTAATCCTGAGCCACCCCCCACTGCCTTGAAACTCTTTTCATAATTCCAGTTATTGAAGTGGTGGCAGGGGTTGTGGAGAGAATCTCCCCTTAATATTATTCAAAAGCCTAATTCTGCAATGGATATGCTTACACAACATGTCCCTCTTAGGGCAGTTTTCTGAAATGGGGTCAACATATTTTTCCAAAAGCACAAATCCTGGAAATGTCTGACTAACTCTAGCATCATGTCTTAAGGGGGTAAAATAGTTTTACTATCTGGCCCCAGGAATGCAGGCCTCCTAATTTCAAGCAATTCATCTCCTAGGGTTGTTTTTGTGTGTTTTTGTGTTTTTCTTGGTCAACTATACAGTCATCTCATTCTGCAGCCAGAAGCAATTTGTATCTCTGAAACCATCCAGCTTACAAGGTTTGCTTTCCAACCAGGAAGGGCGTTGTGGTGAAGAGTTCTGTGTGACACAGACTGATTCATGATTGTGTTAGGGAAATTCTTGTCATCCTAGTAGAATATGAATTTGGCAGCTGGGTAAGACTGCAGTTTGCAAAAGAACAGTGGGGAATAAGGATGTTGTTGAGCCTGCGTGTGACCATGTGTATCTGTCTTTTATTATGCAATGAGACTCAAAAATATAAGCAAGATTCTCAGAGCCCTAGAACATGCATGATTTGTCATGAAAACGGGAAGCAGGTTTTCTGGCAAAGCTGAACATATGACCAATTAAACTGTGATGAGGAGGAATCATAATCTAACTGGTTGTTCTTTTTCAAACATAGAAGAGCAGGCAACATGAGGTTGTACGTTACTTTTGTCAATTAGAGGGAGCCCCCTGCCCTCTGAGGCCCCGTGCCTTCCATATGTTTGAGGAAGATAACTTCAAAAAAATGGTGTAGTTGGATTGTAGTATGCCGTTCATCTGAAAGATCCAGAAGTGAGAACTTGAGATTTGGGAATCTAGTGATAGAATCTTCCTGTTCTATTTTGCAATGAGGCTGAGACTGATCCACTGGCTGACTGATTTCACTCACTCAACATGTATTTATTGAACGGTTGCCCTGGTAGAGGTTCTGAGCTTGGCCCCAGGAATGAGAACTACAGAGAGTTTCTGCCTCTGCAGAGTTTAAGGTCCAATGGGGGATACAGATCAATAGACAGACTCAGTTATAGTGAAGTGTAGGGAGTGCTCTGAAGTGGGTAGTAGAATTGCTAAGGGAGGCCAGAGCAGGGTCAGCCAACCCAGCTTTGTGCAAGGGTCAGGGAAGTTCCTGGAAGAAATGATGTCTAGACTATGACATGAGCAATGAGGGGGAATCAGCTAGGCACCGGGCAGTGGTTAGGGTCAGGGAGAATTTGGCGAGGGAAGGGAGCAGGCAAGAGAGTTTTAGGCAGAGGGGATCAACAGGAAGTACAGGGTGGGTAGTGGGAGAAAGTGACAAGTGACTGGATTCTAACATGTGAAGAAGGAAAAGTAAAAATCTGAGTGAAGACAGAAGTCAGATCTCACTGAGCCTCCTGGAACATTCTAAAAGAGACTGGACTTTATTTCAAGAGAGAGATGGGAGCTGTTGAACAAGGCTGCATTATCTTGCGTTCTTAATGAGTCCTGTTTCTGCAGAGGAAAGAGAAAGAGAGAGCTAAGGACAAACCAGGGAGCCTCCCCAAATCCACACAGCGGGGGGTGGGGGGTGGGGGCGCGGTTGGTGGCAGCACTTCTAGCAGAAGAGCCTCTGGGCTTATGGAGTCTCAGGACCTGTTTGCTGGCATGGCTTTCTTCCAATCTCCGCCACGTGCCAGTTTTGTCCCATTTCTGACAGTCTCCAGAAATCTAACTTAACGATCTGTGCTAACAAGGTGGAGATGAAAAGTAAATACTGCAGAGCAATAGACCATCCTAGGTCATTCACTTGGTTTGGGAATGTGAACAGGCACACACTCCTCCTCATCAACATATGCACTTTTTAAAGAACAGCTTTCTTGAGTATAATCGCTATCCGAAGAACTGCACATATTCAACCTAACCATCTGATGAGTTTGGACATATGCACATACACGTGAAATTGTTACCACAATCAGGTAATAGACATCTATCACGTCTGCACGTTTTTTTGTTTGTTTGTTTGTTTTTTGGTGCTTCTTTGGTTTTGTTTGCTTGCTTTGTTGTTGTGGTAAAACATTTAACATGAGATCTACTCTCTTAACACATGTTGAGGTGCACAATGCAATACTGGTAAGTGCAGGTGCAGTGCTGGACAGCAGACACCTAGAACTTCATCACCATTCATGACGGAAACTTTACACGCATTGAATAGCAACTCTTCATCTCCCCTCCCAGCCCCGGGTGACCACTGTTCTCCTCTCTGCTTCTGGGAGTCCTACTGTTTTAGATACATATAAGTGGAATCACGCAGTATCTGTCTGCCTGTGTCTGGCTTAGTTCACTTAGCACAATGGCCTTGAGGTTCATTTATGTTGTCACAAGAAGGCTAGTTCCCTCTTTTTAACGGCTGCATACTATTCTATTATTATGTACTCATTCCAAAGCCATCGTGGCACAAGGCTTAGGAGTAGGGTTCTCCATGCCATCACCAGGGAATTGGGGAGGGGTTGTCATGAAGGTGGGAAAATGGGCATTGCCACCTATTTCCTGGCACTTTCACTTGACACCCGCTAACTTTGGGAGTCATAGGATTCTTTAATGTCAAACGGTGTTTCCCAGACTATCTTACATGGAACCCCAAGTTCTCAGGTTTCCAGGAGACAATGTTGAAAAAAGGGATCCCATGTTAAACCAGTCTAGGTAGCATAAGGTGAAGTTATTTCTTTTTGGTAAATAGTTAAGTCATTTCTTCACGAAGAAATTTAAGGCACATTTAATATGCTAACCTGCATTGTGACTCAGAGAAAGGACCACAATTTGCAACACGTTTGAAACTGTTCTCCAGAGATGCTCCTAGCCTACTTGTCCACAGAAATCTTTTCATTTCTTCATGGAGCTTCCTGCAGCACAGGGCTGATTGCAAGCGGTTTCGGGAGAGGACATGGTATCTCCAAGGCTGAAAGTGACTCAGGGACAGGGTGGTCCCAGGGGCCCAGGAGCTTGTGATTTGCCTGTGTATCTGTGACAGAAACACAATGTGGCCAACACACTAACAGCTATTGGATTCTTCTTTCCAGGAGAGACGGTTTGTCGGTTTGGTGAATTCTCCAGGGGAACATTCACAGAGTAAAGTAACAGGACCCGAGGAACAGCCATTCCTTTGTAAAAACAAACACAGGCGCCCCTGCATCAGCAAACCCCATGGAGAGCAACTTGCTCAATATTTTAAATAGATTTTAAAGGAGGATTTGGGGTCTTAAACTTGACATTGGAAAGAAAAAATAATCTGTGTTAAGAAAGAACACATGTGAGACAAATGTTGAGCAGCTGAAAATCATGGATAATTTTGACACATTAAAATTTTAATTTTAATTGCAAAAATGATTTAGAAGACTGTCTTTTCAAAAGCTCCCCTCCCCCTGCCCCTGCTGCCAAAAAAAAAAAAAAAAACCACAAAAAACAACAAAACCTGTTGAAAAAGGCAAGCAGCTCTCTGTGACATCTGCCTAATGGCGTGAAGTTTTGAAAACAACAAAAGTGTGAGAGAATTCCTGAGACACATTTGTTGATAGATCTTAAAGAGAAACAAACCAGATCTGTAGGATTTTCCTGAACTGTACTTTCTCAGAATATTCTCACCGATCCATGTAATTTTTACCAGTTCTTTGGATCTCACCAGTATCATTGGAAGGGTGATTCAGATAAAGTGAACAGATAAACATGACTTAAGAATCATATTAATAGTGACAACACCCAAAGAACAGAAAATTTCAACTGTTTACATCAGAAGACCACCTCCAAATCTACTCTGAACCATTGATCCAGGATTTCAAAAACTGTAAGAGAACCAGTTGAAGGCAGGGAGGTTAAAGCAAAAAGATAAAGCCTGGATCTTATCAGGAAGAGGACCTTTTTTTCCCACTAGACTATGTGCCAAGTGCTTTCCACAACAACTTTTATTAATTTCATAACAGCTCTGAAAGGTTCATGTTATTGCCAATTTACTAACGACTAAATTGAGTTTGGAGAAGTTAAGAAACTTTCTCAAGTCCTTATTATATAGTTATTGTAGTATTGAATTCATATTTTAACCCCAATGCATCATGCAATGAATGCCTGATCTCTACCCAGTGTTCCTGCTTACAATGGTGAAGTTATTCCCACCTAAATAAATTTAATCTGAAAGTTAAGGATAAAAGATCTTGGACAAGCAAGAAAAGTTCTGCTATTTTTATTTTATTTTAATTTTTTTCATTTTAAAAAAATTGGAATTCAGTTAATTAACATATAATGAAAATGTATTATTGGTTTCAGAAGTAGAGATCAGTAATTCATCAGTTACATGTAACACCCAGTGCTCATTACCTCATGTGCCCTCCTTAATGCCCAGCACCCACTTACCCCATCCCCTCACCCAGTTCTGCTGTTTTAAAACCACGCAGAATCCCTGGGTGAAAGCAGGTGAAACTAGGAATGAAATGATTTCTGTACATCTATTCATTTTATTTGGCACACACTTACACAGCTCTTACCTGGCACTGGTTTAAGCACTTTCTGAATGGGTACCTCCTGATAACCCTACAAAATAGGTACAATTAGCATCTCCTTTTTACAGAAAAATAAACAGGCTAAGTAACTTGCTTAAGATTACCCAGTCAGTGGGTATTTACCCCAAAGATACAAAAGTAGGGATCCGAAGGGGTACGTGCATCCCGATGTTTATAGCAGCAATGTCCACAATAGCCAAACTGTGGAAAGAGTCAAGATGTCCATCGACAGATGAATGGATAAAGAAGATGTGGTATATATATACAATGGAATATTATGCAGTCATCAAAAGGAATGAGATCTTGCCATTTGCAACGACGTGGATGGAACTGGAGGGTATTATGTTGAGTGAAATAAGTCAAACAGAGAAAGACATGTATCATATGATCTCACTGATATGAGGAATTCTTAATTGCAGGAAACAAACTGAGTGTTGTTGGAGTGGGGGGTGGGGTGGGAGGGATGGGGTGACTGGGTGATAGACATTGGGGAGGGTATGTGCTCTGGTAAGCGCTGTGAATTGTGCAAGACTGTTGAATCTCAGATCTGTACCTCTGAAACAAATAATGCAATATATGTTAAGAAAAAAAAAAAAAGAAGAAGAAGAAGGTAGCGGGAGGGGAAGAATGAAGCGGGGGAAATCGGAGGGGTAGACGAACCATGAGAGACGATGGACTCTGAAAAACAAACTGGGTTCTAGAGGGGAGGGGGGTGGGAGGATGGGTTAGCCTGGTGGTGGGTATTGAGGAGGGCACGTTCTGCATGGAGCACTGGGTGTTATGCACAAACAGTGAATCATGGAACACTTCATCTAAAACTAATGATGTAATGTATGGGGATTAACATAAGAATAAAAAAAAATAATAATAAAAAAAATAAGATTACCCAGTCAGTAAGTGACAGCGCAGAGTCCAAATCCGGGCAGTCAGGCTCCCAAGTTCATGTTTTGAACCTCTCTGTTAGGTTGCTTCTTTGATTGGAGTCCTTGAGGTCTAAGGAGACGGCACCTTAGGTGCTGGGTCAGATTGCGGGTTTACAATGTGTTTACTTGCCTACTGTCAGATGCACTTGAGGCCAAAGCAGATTTTCAAAGCTTTCCCGAATACTCCCAGGTCACGGAATATGAGGCCTGGATGTCTGTATCTGATGTGGATCTCTTGACCCCGCATAACCTGCATGTGCTCTTCTCAGGGGTGGTCTAATTCCATTGGCCGTGGTGAATCAAGTCTCCACTGGCTTCCCATTTTGGTAGACAGTCAGTGGAGGGTTCATGTCGCTTCCAGCGTCAGGACCGTCTTATTGGCAGAGTAACGAAGACAATCACCTTGCACTACTCCATCATTTATAGTGCTTAGCCGTGTTATGCACTAAGATGTCCCCCCAGACCCAGATTAAGAGTAAGTCCCATCACTACTAACACACACACACACACACACACACAGAGCTGAGTCAGGATCCATATGTTCAGAGGCCCTGATGGGGCAGTGCTGTGCTGGGGGACAAGGGCTGAGAGCCCTCCCAGAAATGGTTTTAGCGGAGTCGAGGCTGCAACTGGCCTTATAAATAATGATGGCCCTGGAAAATAAGGAGGGTGGTGGTAGAATACAGCACAGCACTTTTGACTAGCAGTCTATTGATGGACAAAGTACTTCATGGCATTAATATGTTCCCACTGAATTCTTTTTCCTCTGTCTAGGTCAAAGCATAAAGAAAAATTTTTTTTTTCCTTTACTGAAAGACAAGTTATACAAACTATGAAACAAAAGATGGGGAAAAATATAGATATGGTTCTCTTTAAATCATGAAGTAGATGCTTCTGTTTTCTTTGGCTGACCATTTTCTTTTATATAAAATAACATGATAAAAACTTCCTTTAACTTACTTCTATTTTCCATTGGTCTACCAACTTTACGAAAATTTCCATTTGTTTCTTTTTACCATTTTCCCCTCAGAAAGGTCTAAGACACGGGATCTAAATTGCCAAGAGTAATCGGTTCTTAAAAGACATGTGAAGTCTTTGGGGAAAAAATATTTTCAAATGGCATATTTAATCTAGGGAGTATCATTTAAAATATGTCTCCTTATGTCCAGAACCTAACAGGTATTATTAGATCTACACAGGTCTGGATTTTTCCAACCAAAAACACCAGAAAGCTTAATCCTGTGGCCTAAGCATTGAAACCTGTTCCATTTTTGGAAAGTCAGTTTCTGGAATGTCCGGGGCGTCTGCAAACAAGAGTTCTTGCCTGCGAGGTATGTTGAAGTTTTGCTCAAGAAGAGAATGACCACAATGCTAAGAATCATAACTGACCCTTAGCATTTCCAGATGTGGAACCAAGTGCCAGCATAAATTTCCCCAGATGTGTTTCGAGTCTGGGCTTGGCTAGCGGTGCTGCCTGGAACACACATGGAGAGGGCATGGGGTAGCGACTGACCTTTTGTGTGAAAGGGCTTTCTGTGACTGCCACCCAGCATATATCTTCTGTGAAAGCCAGCTCTAAAGAGACAAAGCAAAGGCAGGGTGTTGACTGCTTTGGAAGATCCTAACCACTCCCAATACCAGAATGAGAAATACCAAGAAACTGAGGAGAATGGTCACCCAGGAGAGAGGGATCCATCCCTCACTCATGCAGCCTAAGCTTTCTTTCAAGACACAAAAATATTTGGCTTTCTTCACTAGTGCTTTATTCTACACATTTCCATGTGTATATATGGTTATATAATCCGTATAACCACAATTTAAGTTGCTGATAATATTCCCTCTTGTAGCTATCTTATTATGCAACTCATCATTCCCCTGCTATTGGAAATGGAGCCCCTTCTAATTATTTAACACAATTAATAATCTGTAATTAGCATTTCCATGGATACGATTCCTTCAAGCCATTTTATGGTGTTTCCTATTTTCCAGAGTGTCTCTTTCACTGGGATCTACATGAATCATTGGTATGCACACCCTGTTAGCTCTTTAGTCACACCATCACTTGGAAATCCATTAACAAGCAAGCCAAGCCAAAACAAAACAAAACAAAAACCAACTAAGAAAATGTCCATTCAATGAAATCTGAATACAAATCTATAGTGAGATCTATGCAAACCTTTAAAAATCAAAGTGACTTTTTAAAATGCAAAAGTGGCTGTTAGCCATTTATATGTCTTCTTCAGAGAAGTGTCTTTTCATATCTTCTACCCACTTTTTGACTTGATTATTTGTTTTTTGGGTCTTGAGTTTGAGAAGTTCTTTATAGATCTTGGATACCAGCCCTTTCTCTGTAGTGTCATTTGCAAATATCTTCTCCCATTCTGTGGGTTGCCTCTTTGTTTTGTTGACTGTTTCCTTCGCTGTGCAGAAACTTTTTATCTTGACAAAGTCCCAAAAGTTCATTTTTGCTTTTGTTTCACTAGCCTTTGGAGATGTATCCTGAAAGAAGTTGCTGTGGCCGATGTCAAAGAGGTTACTGCCTATGTTCTCCTCTAGGATTTTGATGGAATCCTGTGTCACATTGAGGTCTTTCATCCACTTTGAGTTTATCTTTGTGAATGGTGTTTGAGAATGGTCGAGTTTCATTCTTCTGCATGTGGCTGTCCAATTTTCCCAGCACCATTTATTGAAGAGACTGTCTTTTTTCCATTGCATGTTTTTTCCTGCTTTGTCAAAGATTATTTGACCATAGAGTTGAGGGTCCATATCTGGGTTCTCTATTCTGTTCCATTGGTCTATATGTCTGTTTTTGTGCCAGTACCATGCTGTCTTGATGATGACAGCTTTGTAATAGAGCTTGAAGTCCAGAATTGTGATGCTGCCAGCTTTGCTTTTCTTTTTCAACATTCCTCTGGCTTTTCAGGGTCTTTTCTGGTTCCATACAAATTTTAGGATTGTTTGTTCCAGCACTTTGAAAAATGTCATTGGAATTTTGATCGGGATGGCATTGAAGCAGCAATGTCCGCAATAGCCAAACTGGAAAGAGCCGAGATGCCCTTCAACAGATGAATGGATAAAGAAGATGTGGCCCATATATACAATGGAATATTACTCAGCCATCAGAAAGGATGAATACCCAACTTTGACATCAACATGGATGGGACCAGAGGAGATTATGCTAAGCGAAATAAGTCAAGCAGAGAAAGTCAATTATCATATGGTTTCACTTACTTGTGGAACATAAGGAATAGCATGGAGGACATTAAGAGAAGGAAGGGAAAAATGAAGGGGGGGAAATCTGAGGGAGAGATGAACCATGAGAGACTATGGACCTGAGAAACAAACAGGGTGTTAGAGGGGAGGGGGTGGAAGGATGGGTTAGCCCGGTGATGGGTATTAAGGAGGGCACGTACTGCATGGAGCACTGGCTGTTATACGAAAACAATGGATCGTGGATCACCACATCAAAAACCAATGATGTATGGTGACTGACATAACATAATAAAATTTAAAAAAAATGCAAAAGCGGAAAAAGTAGGCAAAAATGACCTCAATTGCAACCATACTAATATAATCAGTCTGCAGCCACATATACCAGAATAATACTCTTGTGTTATTTTTGCCTAATCCTTCTGCATTTGTAGGGCTAAACCAGCAGAGCAAAACTTAAAAGTGCTTACTCAGTACCAGGTAGTTTTAATAAGAGTGACATAATAACTCATTGAACCCTTGAAAAAAACCTATGAGAAAACCACTATTATTTTTCCTATTTTGCAAGTGAGGAAATTGACATCTGAGAGGTTAAGTAAGCTGCCCAAGATCACAGCTCCAGGTGATGGTATTGGGATATGAGCCCAGACAGCTGGGCTCTGGAATTTATGCTCTTAATCACTATACTTCCCACCTTTCTAGAAAGCACACACGGAAGTCTGTATATGGCTTTCTTCAGTAACATTGTATCACATACATACTTCCCACTTATATGTGGCTATATAGACTTTAAAACAACCATTTGAATTGTTGCATAGTATTTCCTAATTATTTTCCATAATAATTCAACTAACCATTCCTCCACTCTTGAAAATTGAATCCTCTAATTATTTAAAATTATTAATAATCTGTAACAAATTATTTTATAAACATCATTGTTTTCTAGCCATTTTTCAGAATTTCCTTGGTATAGAGTCCCATAAATGGCATTTCTAGGTCAAAGGGTAAACATTTTTGTGACTCTCTTTTAAAAAAATTTTTAAAATTTAAATTCAATTAATTAACATATAGTGTATTTTAGTTTCAGTGGTAGAGGTCAGTGATTCATCAGTTGTATATAAGACCCATCGCTCATTACATCACGTATCCTCCTTAATGCCCATCACCCTGTTACCCCATCCCCCACCCCACCCCCTTCCAACAACCCATTTTTGTGACTCTTGATACATATTTCATGAATGATTTCCAGGGGCACCTGGCTGGCTCCAGTCGGTAGAGCATGTGACTCTTGATCTCAGGGTTGTAAGTTTGAGCCCTGTGTTTGGTGTAGAGATTACTGAGAAAATCTTAAAAAAATGACTTCTGAAAGAGTCTTTCCAATTCACACCACCAACATGACTATATGAGAATACCAAATTCTTTGAAACTTAGCCAGAATTGGATATTATCAATTGTATTTATAAATTAATTAGGTTAAAAATGACCCCTTTTATGTTAACTTTCATTTATTTGATTACTAGTAATATGAAACATGGTCTATCTGGCTTTTTTAAACCAAGTTTATTGAGGTATAATTTGTATACAGTAACATTCATCATTTTTAAGTATATGGTTTTTGCGAATGTTTATAATCCTGTAACCACCACCTTAGTCAAGATATACAATATTTCCTTCACCCTACAAAATTCTCTTTGTAGTCAATCTCTTCTCCATTTGCCCAGCCCCTGGCATCCTCGAATATGTTTTCTGTTCCTATAGTTTTTCTTTCTCCAGGATGTCATATAAATGGAATCATATAATATGTATGATTCTCTTGTGTCTGGCTTCTATCACTTAGCATAATGGTCTTGAGATTTAGCTGTGTTGTTGCATGCATCAGTGGTATGTTCCTTCTTCTAACACAGTGGTACTCTATTGTACAAATGTGCTGTAATTTGTTTATCCATTTGCCAGTTGATGGAAATTTGGGTTGTTTCCTCTTTGGGTAATTATGAATAAGGTGGTTATAAATATCTGCAAGCAGGTGTTTATGTGAACTCTCACCTTCTTTTGAGAAATTTTGTCCATCTAATTGTCTTTATCAGTATTTTAGGGCTTTTGGTATCTATTTTTATCAGGTCTGGATTGAAAAAAAATGTTTTAACTCTTTCTCAAACATACTTTCCACACTTGTCTACCCTAGTCTTTAGAATGGTTTTTTAACTGTAGTTCTAAATTCTAAAATACAATGAAACCAGTCAATCTCTTCCCTTACTATTTATTCTATTATTCTTCTATGCTTGGACAATGATCCCTATGTCAGAATTGTGATACTACATTTTCTTCATTGATAGGTGGTTTGAATTTTTACATTGAATTTCTAAGCCACTTGGAGTTGATTTTGACTCACCAGGTAACATCCTTCATGTTTAACTACTGTATGATACTATTTGTAAATATGATCCTGTCACAGATGTCTATAAAGGACAGTAAGTAGAATAAGTCTGTGCAGAAGACATTAGTCAACACCCACTGTGTTCTTTGAGGCTTTAAAGAGATGAATTAGGATAGGAGGCAGTTTCAGGGGAGTTAAAGATCAGATGATGTATTAGGGTTCTCCAGAGAAAGAGAACCAATAGGACATATCTATATATATCTACGTATATATGATTTATTATAAGGAATTGGCTCACGTGATTATGAACACTGAGAAGTTCTATCATCTGCCTTCTGCAAGCTGGAAACCCAGGAAAGCTGGTGGTGTAACTCCAGTCTGAGCTTAAAGGTCTGAGAACCAGGTATAGGTCCCAGTCAAGAGTAGTAGGAGACCAGTTCCCCGGCTCAAGGAGTCAGACCTACTCCCTCCTCTACTTTTTCCTTCTATTCAGGCGTTCCAAGGATTGGATGATGCCCACCCACACTGGGGAGGACAAACCACTTTACTCAGTCTGCTGATTCAAATATTAGTTTCATTAGGGAAACACCCTCACAGACACACCCAGAAATGATGTTTAACTAAATAGCTGGGCCCCTGTGACCCAGTTTAGTTAACACATAAAATGAACCATCACAGATAGGTACTTAAGGTAGAAGATAATTCAGGATAAATATTTCTGTTTGTATCAGTAGTTATAGTTTCTGCAGTTCCAGAATTAAGGGCACCACCAGGAGGGCTGGAATGTTGATTTGGAATTTTAGGACTTACCAAATCATGTACTAATTGAACTGATGCCCATCAGTCCTTATCAGAAATAACCAGGCCAAATCTACCCTGGATAGGCTTTGCCTGATCTTCTGAACATGATCGTAGTCAATCAAAAAGTCAGTTTAGAAAAGTTCACTGTCTCAGCTTACATCTTCAGCCACTGACATTCTTTCTGCCCTTTGTCCAGACTCACAGAGTAAGGAAGTTGAGGGGACAGAGTAGGATGTAGCTTGACTTGTCCACTTAGCTGCTTGAAGGGAAAAAGTAGGAGCAAGAGAGTGAGTGAAAAATGGTGAACCAGCAGTGTCTACTAGTCCGCGTGTCCTATTCGATGTCTTGGTCTGTCTCCAATCCTGTTAGCAAAAAGCCCTTCTTTGGAGGGAGGGTGGGAAGGAAGTGAATAGAGAGGTGGGGAGAAGGGAATGAAGATCTCTCCTTTTGTGTGGTTGGCGCTTGGGTATTCTGAACATAATATCCCTGTGGTTTGGTACTCTCTCCTAAGAGACTTCTTCATTAGGGCTCAGGAGTCAGACACAGGTTCAAATCCTAGATCTACCACTTATTATTTAGATTGCAACTTTGCAAATATATTTCTGTGTATACATATACATTCACTGCTAAAAAGAAACACTATCAATCACCAAAAGAGGGAGAACTGCTGCTCTCCTGGGAATTAGTGTGGAAGTGACATCATCGATAGTGATCAAACCCCAAGGAGAAGATGATCCTGTCCTCATATGCCCGCAGACATCCAGTGGCCCGTTGCCATATGCTGACACTGGGAGAACTTGTCATGGCCTCCTCGCTACAGCTCTGTAAGGGAGACAATTGCTAATTTTACTAATGATGAAGTTGAGGCTCAAGGGACGTAGATAATTTTCCTAATAACCCTACACAGGTCTGAGGTAAAGGAGTTGGGATTTGAATCTAAATCTGTCAGATTCCAGAATGTAAGTTCTGACCTTGACACTTGCACTTCGTAACACTAGTGGGGGCCACTAGGTTATTTTACCTCCCTCTCCTGGTACTTTTGCTTCCAGGACTAACACTTGGTGGGTCTGTGTTTTGTTTTAGTAAGGGTGGTCATTTCTCTAACAGCCTCCAAATCCCCACGAATATGCATCCTCTCTGTATAGGTCCAGAAACACTTATTTCCCTCCCATTTTCTCAATCATGTGATGTCATATTATTTGCACTTACTCTTCATAAAGGAAACCAGTCCAGGGGCATGGAGGAAAGGGCTTTTGCAGGATTAACCCTTATATTGTTTTACACGGCAGACCCCAGGGTGCTTCCAAGGTACCACTATTGTAGTTGGTGTTTCCCCTGTGACCTTGGATCTCATGCTGAAGAAACTTTCTTGACCCCATTTAGTGGTTGCACAAAGTGAAGGGCAGATCCCTTTCTCTATGAAGTCTAACGACTTGTTCTTGCCCAGGGCTGGCCTGATCTAGGGAGAGGTGTTTAAGTGGGATGCTCCAAAAGTAGTCTGGGGTGAAAGGGATGGGAGGTATTTGACATCTTCGCTCTCTTGTCAGATTAGGGCAATGAGAAGTGGGATGGGCCGCCATCAGAGACTAGAAACTTAAACGTGGGTGGATGGAGGAGATTAGGGAGTTTGCATGGAGGTTGGTGGGGTTACTTGAGGGGAAAGAGGAGATTGGACCTCTCGGTTGTCATTTGGTAATTTAATGTTGGCTGTGGAATCCACTGGCCATCAATCTTGATGAGCTGCCCTGGCCACAGAGGTCATGTGTAAGCTCCCTGCCCAGAGCTCTTCATTTGTTCTCTGTGTGCAAAGCCAGGCAGCCTGTTGGCTTCACTGTTTTTCTCGTGTTCTGCTCT
This sequence comes from Mirounga leonina, assembly GCF_011800145.1. NCBI lineage: Eukaryota > Metazoa > Chordata > Mammalia > Carnivora > Phocidae > Mirounga > Mirounga leonina. The sequence goes on from NW_023270323.1 coordinate 39,183,796, forward strand.
TGCCTGCCCAACCACTCCCTTCTACTTGGGGTAGAAAGATTCCAAGGCAGGCAGGGGCCTGGGGCTGCTGTTTTATATCAGCCTCTGATGTCTGCATTGATTAATCCACAGATATCACCTCTCATGAGAAGTATAAAAGCTTTAGAAATGTGTGGGAATATACCCATCTTTCCATCTTTGCTATGGCTGCCTCCCTTTAAGGTGCAGATAATTTAAGACAAAAGAAATCTAGACTCAGAACATGTAGAAAGTAGGGGAATTCACCACGTCAGTGAATCTTCTAGTAATTCTCTGGCTAATCCAATGGATTTTCTTTTGATTATATATATAAATTCTTATATACAAAATTATTATGTATACTTATATATATAAAATTCATATATACACATTTGTATATGTATATCTGTATATCTTTATGTGTAGGTATGAATTTTAAGCCAGTGGTCTTATTTAAATTGAGAAATTTGGTCAGCCCCCACAGTGAGCGGAGGGGTAAGGACTCTTGTTCTGAAAACAAGCAAATGGAAACTCCTAATTTGGCATTAATATCTGTGTGACCACATGTGAGTTCACAAGTTGCTGAAACCCCAAATATTCCAGCCTCTTCTCAATTTCCTCCCAACCAGCAAGCTCTAGCTCTGACCCTGGGGACAGGGTATTTTTTGTCCTTATGCTTCATCACTCTACTTGCACCGTTTGGTCCATAGTCAGCTTTTTCTCTCAGCAACTAAGCTCCCTTGAGAAAAATGTTTTCCTCAACCTGGGCTCCCAGCCAGCACCTGATCAAAACTTGCCCTCCTCACAGCATTTTATCCAAAAATCTAGTCAGTGTCCTCTGATATCTGTCCCTGGAGGCATTTACATTTTTAATGCAGTTTTGGAAGTCAAAGTTATACTGTACATCATTTAAAGAATCAAATGCATCTATAAGGCATTCAGAAAATATAGCAGCCTCGTCCTGCCTGTTTATCCCTCCTCTAAAGCTTCCACTTTCAACCCCCTTTGCTTTTCTTATGATCTTTATCTTCATATCCTAACATCCTACTGCAACTTCTGGAATTCTCAGTATTAAGCATGATCTATTGACTTCCAACTATGGAAGATGACCAGAGCTCTTCATTTGCTCATTTACCCCTCTTTCCCATCCCCCCAAACTGTGCCACACATACACTCTTTTGCCCCCTGCCTTCCTGGTATAGTATAATTTTGGTAAGATTGATATGTGGCACATTTGATGACTGTGTAAATCCTATTTATACACATGTCATGTATGATTACTTTGCTAGCACAAATTTTTGTGATCCTTAAAGTTAATAATGGTTTTGTGTTTACATTTGCCTGGTTTCCTGCTATCGTCATTACTATATTCCTCAACTCTCCCGCCATTGTGTAGCTCAGTATCTTCACATCCCTTAGATAGTCTATCCATTTCGTATGCTCCAAAGGGATTTCTCCTGCAGCCTGACTGGTAGGCCTATTCATGGCCGTCATCTTAGATCCGCTTTCATCATTTTCCTGCATATTCTCTTTACCTCTCTTTTTTGTTGGGCCTCCTATCTCCTGCATTCTATGTCTGCTTCTTCCTTGACTGACTTCTTTGGTGAAATATTTCTAAGAAAGATGCAAAGGAGGTAGTGTTTTTGAGACTTAGAATTCTGAAAATGTCTTGGATTTCCTCTTGCCCTTCATTTATCTTAGATACTCAACATCAAGTCCTATGTTGGAAATCATTTTCCTTCAGTATCTTTAAGGAATTGCTTCATTGTCTTCTGGCTTCCAGTGTTGAGAAAGCTGATGTCATTCTGGTTCTTGATCCTTTGTATGAAGCCTGCTTTTTCTCTCTGGAAGGTTTTAGAATCCTTTCTTTGTCTCCTATCACTTAAGATTGGGTTTCCTAGAAACAGAGATTGAGACAGGGTTTTGAGTGCATGTGATTAATTGAGGGATTAATCTCAGGAGAAGGTAAATGAGGGAAGGAAATGGGGAAAGAGCTAAGGATGTGGTCTCAACTGGAGTCTAGCTTTGGCCTAATACCATGGAGCACAAGTTGTGCCACAGACTCAGTCTCCCTTTTGAGGCAAGATTATTGACTTTTCAAACCGTCCAGTCAATCACTTGTTGTGAGCTCTCCTGTGCAGAAGCTGGAGTGGGTGGATGAAGCTCCCAGGAGATACAGCTGCCACTTGGCTGAGGGCAGTTCTCCAGAGGAGGGGGCTGTGAGCCCTGAGGAGCCAACACTCACAGCTGTTGGAAGTGCTGGCCCAGTACAGGGGTCTGAACAAGACACCAACAATGTCTTCTAGAAATGTGTTCTGAAGGTCACAATGACTGTCTTTCACTTTAGAAACTCACATACTTCAGCTCTGGGGAATTTTCTTCAGTTATTTTGTTGATAACATCATCTTCTCTGGAACTCCTTTTATGAAGACTTTGGAGCTTCTGAAATTGTTCTGTGATATCTTCTTACCTGTCCTTTCCCATTTCCCTTCTTTTCTTCAATTTATTCTTCACTTATCTCTCTTTCTTTCTTTTCATTATCTTATTTTTAATTTCTGAGCTCTCATCTTTAAATTGTCTCTTGATTCTGTTTCATGTTCTTCTTGTTTTTGTTGCAATACCTTCTTTTTCCAAAGATATTAATAATAGTTTTTTTTTGTTTTTTCTCTGCCTTCATAGTCTCTGTCTCTAAGTTGTTTTCCTTTGTTTATCATTCTCCCCTCTAACCTTTTATGATTAAGGCATTCCCCTAATATGTCTGCTTGGCTGCATGCTCATACTTAAGAGTAGGACACTCAAAAGCTTACTGGAAATTCTGGGTCATTGGGGTTTTCAACTGTGAGCTGGATGGGCCATTTTCTGGAGAACCCGAAGATCTTTAGGTGAGTTGATCAGATTCCACAGAGAAGGCTCTGCTAATCTTCTGCATGAAGGATATAAACTTGATTTCCATTGTTCTGTGAGCCAAGTAGGGGGAGATAAATGTTGAGTCTCAACATTCAGGAAATGTTCATTTGGTCCTCCTGTTTTTTTTTTTTTCCTTTTACATCATCTCCACCCTCAGCTGTGGTTGGTGTCTCCTAGTCCAGAGGAGTTTACCTTTACTTTTTCCAAATACCAACTCTCAGTCTTCTTTCAGGGTGGAGGAGAGTTGGTCATCTGGCTCCATGGGATAGAGGAAAGGATACAGAGGGTCTAATTGCTTCTTAAACAGACTTTCCTTAGTATCACCTGTTTTAGCTTCAACTCTCCCCCAACTTCTAGAAGTGCCTGATGCCTTCAATTCCTAAGACTTTTGTGGGTTCTTCACTATAAATTGTGTCTCCACTTCTCTCGTTCAGGATTTATCTTTTTTGAGTGTACTAATCAGTAACTATTCATGCATCTGTTTTTTAACTTCCAAAATTTCGTTTCTATTGTATTCTCTCTGGAATTCTTTGTCTTTATGTACTTATGCCTTTTTTCATCCTTTTACTGTTATTTAAGTGGGATTTCAGGAGGGAGTAGACATTAAGGCATACTTTCAATTCAACATCATTAATTGAAATCCCCAACAGGATTTTATAATCTTTCTGTCAAGGGAAATACATTTCCCAGGGAATTTCTCTCAGCTCCTTATTATTTACCTGAATCACATTGAGCTTGTCTTCTTCATCAGGAGGGATTGTCCGCCTAACACAAACCCTCTTTCTAGTATGTACTTCATGTCAGGGGCATAATAATCCTTTATTTTTTGTTAAATATTTATGCAACATTGTATACCCAACATTATTCTAGATACTCAAAGAGCTTGTCTAATTGGGGAAAAAACCATATTCAGTACAACAAAGGGTTGTTCTAATGTGTTAAAGAAGCAATAATCCATTTGACATTTTGCAACAAAATATTTTTGAAACAGCATATTCAAAACTCCACATTAACATTTCACTAATTCGTAGCTTAATCCTAAGTTCCCTTAAGCTACAAACACTTTGTGAGAGACGGTGTTTTGACCATATGCTTCTAAGGTATGTTCCAATGTTGAGGAACTGACTAGAGCTGCAGTATCAGAAACTGTTGTGGTGGTGAAATGCAAAGCTACTTCCCCTCCTTCATCTCCTCCTTCCCCACTCCTGAAGATCGTGAAAAGACCAGTGCTTATAATCAGGAGAAAGAAATTTCAAAAGCTGTGAACCACAAAGAAATAATCTCCTACCATACACTGTTGGCGCTCTACCCACATTGCCTTGGCACTCACTTCTATTCACCCAAGGATGCAAGCTGTGAACATCTGGAACTCTATTCCTGTAGAATTTTTACCTGATTGCAGGATCAAGCTCAGCTTGTGCATAGGCCAGAAATACCAGCTTTAATACCCTTGGGAATCACCCTCAAATCAGTGACAGACTGGGGAGGGGTGTGTTACTGGTGGGCAGATTTCCCAGCTTTCTAATCCCTCTTAGTTAGTAGGGATAATGCTGAGGCATATTCTACACTATCTCCCAGAACTCCCCAGCAGGATTCAATTCCAGTTGCCAACCCTGGTAACTGGCTCAGAAATGTACACTTCATGGCTCCCTTCCCTGTCTTGTTCTACTTCTCCACTTCCCTACAAGTGCTTCCTATGGTGACTCTGTATATCAAATTATTTGCACTCACATTTTTGCCTCTGGTGAAATCCAGACCAGATATTCCCTAAAGAAGAATACATCTCAGAGAGGTCATAGTCTTACTCTGAACTTTATGCAAGTAGAATTAACTCAAGAGATACACAAGGAGAATGCTACTCCAGGCACATGGAACATTAGAATAACTCAATAGCCAACAGCTTACACAGTTACATCTTGGAGCTGGAAAGCGTTCAGATGGCAATTTAGTTCAACTTCCCACTTAGAACTGGAGCCTCTCATTCTAAAGGTCCCTGGCCAGTGACCATTCAAATACTGCAAAACACAACAGACCATACAAAGAAGCTCAACCCTTCATGTTTAACTACCAACCTTGGGTTGACTGTGGTAGACTCTAGAAACATTAAACCGAGCTATTTCTTTGGCACTGGATTTCCAAAAGATTTTCTTTTTTAGTGTCTAAGCCATCCCTCTTTTCCCTAAATAGAAATTTTCCTTCCTCTCTCCCTCTTTCTCCCTCTCATTCTCTGTTTGAATGAACATCTCTTGACAGCCACCCAGGGGACCCTCTTGACACTCAATAGATGGTAAACAGTTTTCACAGCACATGTCCTCTCCTGGTCACACAAACCTCATTAGAGACTCCTTATCACAGAGTCGCACTCCCTGGGTAAACAAAGAAAGGCTAAGATGTAGTGTGGATACACAAGTTAGTGCCCCAAACAGGAGCTGCTTATATAAAGTGCAGCAGCAAACCCAGTCTTCCACGGAGGATGCTAGAACGCTGGGCTGTTTGCCACTCTTCTCCTCCTCCCCTCCCCCAACATGGGGACACTCTCAGAACCGAGAGATATTGACATGCAAGTTACTTGACAGAAAGAAATCAACCAATCTAGGAAGTCCTCGAGGCCAGTCACAAGGCTTTAGAAGCTGGGAGCACACTGTAGAGGCCCTGGGAGTGTGAATGTGGGGCAGTGTGGTGGGAAGAACATGTATTTGGGGGGTTGTTAAGATTTGGATTTCAATCCCAAGTTATGTGAGCCTAGGACACTTACCCAGTCTCTCTTAATGTCGGTTGCTTCAGTAAAATGGGAATAATATGGATATTTAGAAGATTCTTTTTGAGAGCAAACATTTAAGTATGTTAGTAAAACAACAGGTTAGAAGGCAGTGTAGCAGTGTTAGTTGTTATTGTCTTTTCTTGTGGTCCGACTGCATTAAGTAACAACAAAACAATGCCCTACTGTTATTTGAACAACCTGGCCTGAATTGGGTAGCCTTAGTCAATCCAAAACAATGATCAGTTGTTTTTTTGCTTTATTTTTTTTTAAGTGGGCTCCATGCCCAGTGTGGAGCCCATCACAGGGCTTGAACTTACGACCCTGAGATCAAGACCTGAGCAGAGATCAAGATTCAGGTGCTTAACCGACTGAGCCACCCAGGCACCCCAACAATGATCAGTTTTAATAAAAAAATAGTAATTATTATTAAGACTATGACTTAGACATTTCCTGCATGTCAGATACTGTTGAGTGCTTTTCCTTATCATCTCACTGAATTCTTAAAATAGATGCATCAAATGAGATATTATTCCTGTTCTATAGGTAAGCAAACTAAGGCTCAGAGAACTTAAAATTGCTTGTATGAAGGCCACGATGACCACGTGGGAGAGCCAGGACTAACACTCAGTTCTGTCTGATCTAAAACCTGTCCTGCAAACTGTCAATCAATACTTGGTAAACCATAGTGATTGGAGTCGGTGGAGTGGGGGAGCCGGGGCATCACCAAAGAGGAGGAAGTGGAGTGAGTGGAGAAAGGCATCAACCAGGGACAGCCTGGGAGGCCGAACTTTGTCCTCTGATGGGGCTAAATGAAGAGTGGCCAAGGAATTAGTTGGGAGCGCAATGGGTCCTGTCATCAGGGGTGTTCTGTTGAGGGGAAGAACACCAGGAAATGTCTAGTGCAAGGAGCTGAAGACTCAACTCAAAGTGGCCTAGACAGAATGGGCTTTATTATCTCACTGAAATACACAGTCCAGAGAGAAAATGCTTCCAACATTACTTCGGTCAATTGACGACGTCATGCTGCACTGCCATTTGCAGAATATCACAGCCCCTTTGCCTCACCCCTGCCAAGTTGTGTGCTGGCTGCAATAGTCCCTGACATGTCTTGTAGAAACTCTGTAGCCAACAAAGAAGTGAGGTGTTTCCTTCAATATATGCCTGTCTCTTATTGTGAAGAAAAACCTTTCCAGAAGCCATGAAAAGAGTACTTCTCAGGTTCCATTTGTCAGACTTGGGTTATCTGATCATGCCCAAACCAGCCCATGGAAAGGGGGAGAAATTACTATGATTTGCTTAAATTGACCAATATTCAATACCCTGTGGGACCAGGACCAGGAGGAGGGGTTCCTTTCCCTGACCACATGGGGGCGAGGGCACCTAGAAAAAAATCAAGGCTCTACCAGCAAGAAGAGCATGCGTGTGTGTGTGTGTGGGGGGGGGATGTGCATGTGCGCACATATGTGCAGTTGTATATGTATATGCATGCATGTGCAGGTGTGAGCTCTTGGAGGGCAAATGACAGGGTCGGCATGAGCAGGCAGCGGCGACGTCTCTCCTGAAAGCAATGAGAGGAAGACAACTTTCCTGGAATTACACCATAAAATTAGTTTGCACTCTAAGCTCCAAGCAAGAGATCTCTCTTTTCTCCCTGAGCATTTTCATTTTATTAGTTGTTGATCCCTTCTACCTGGAATATGCCCCCTCCCCACCTGGTCTAAATCAGGCCTGGCTCAGTTGTGCCACTGCCTCCAAGACCACTGAACCGTCTCTCACCAGCTCCTATGGTTGATCCTAGAGCCCTTATTCTCCAGCTCTTTATTTTCCAATTTTTTTGATAACGGAACTCTCCACCTACATTTTTTAAAAAGATTTTATTTATTTATTTTACAGAGAGAGACACAGGGAGAGAGGGAACACAAGCAGAGGGAGTGGGAGAGGGAGAAGCAGGCTTCCCGCGGAGCAGGGAGTTGATGCAGGGCTCAATCCCAGGACCCCGGGATCATGACCTGAGCTGAAGGCAGACCCCCAATGACTGAGCCACCTAGGTGCCCCTCCACCTGCATTATTTATTTATTTATTTATTTTAAAGATTTTATTTATTCATTTGAGACACAGAGATACAGAGAGAGAGAGAGAGAGAGCATGAGCAGTGGGAGAGGCAGAGGGAGAGGAAGAAGCAGACTCCCCGCTGAGTCAGGAGCCTGATGTGGGACTTGATCCCAGGACCCCGGGATCATGACCTGAGCCGAAGGCAGACGCCCAACCATCTGAGCCACCCAGGCGCCCCTCCACCTGCATTTTTAAAAGAAGTATCTATTGACACCTCGAATTCAGTTTAGGAAATGCTAATGTCAACAATTATTCTGCAATGAAATATTATCTAAAGGAAAAACAAAACAAAAAGACTGACTTGGGGAAAGAATATTCCCTCCTAAATATTTCCATATTTTTCATTCCGACCAGAAAAGCTCCTCTCTGTCTTCCCTTAGACACCAGAGAAACAAAACCCTCCTTGCGGCTTGTCCAGGGCGCCTCCCTGTGACCATCCCCAGCGACTTGGCTTCCTTGGTAAGCATTAAACATGATGGAGCCCATCTTTTCTCATCAGAATGGTGGTGAGGGTGGGAGGATTGGCCTAATATTAAACAGAGCTACATCTCGTCCTGAAATGAACAGTGGCAAGGAGCCCAGCATTAAAGACATAAATAAGCTGCAGGTTTTCAGAAACTTGCCAGCAACCCTCTGCAACAGGAAGAGGCTACTTAGAGCTGTCCTGCTAATTCTCAACCGTGAGCCTTCTGCTCAGGTCTGAGGCTCAGGTCTGTGAAAACCACCAGCCTTGGAACTGCCTCCAAGGGCACCAGGCTGAGAAGCCGCCTGAGATACCCAGGCATGCTGACGGGGGAAATCTCAAGATAACCTCTCCATTTGCAGGCCCAGAAGGGGGTTATAAATGTCATTCCTTCTCTGGGAGATGTGGTATCTGACGCCATTAGACTTTCAGGAGGGCTAAAAGCAAACAAACAGAAAATGAAAGGGCTTAGGATAATGGAACGGGCTCAGGGTTGCCACTTTAGTTGAGACGCATGCAGCCTGCATTCCCGGAGCCAAGCGTGGCTGGGATTTAGAACCATGCTGCTGCAGCATGGAAGGGACTGGAATACGTCTGTGCGACACTGTTGCCGTCAGACTAGGCTTTGGGCTCTCCAATCTGAAAGCCTTTCATTTTATGTGAAAAGCTATTATGAAGAATACAACCAATGGAGTTAAAATAGATTCCTAGCATGAAAACGAGTGATAGTCAAGGCCTGGCTGATAGCCTAGTTTGTCCGTCAGTATTTGATACCGTAACGTTCCCATCCAGTGGAAGCTTGGGGATCATGCCTTGGAGTTCATGATGAGGAGAAGTAAGCCTGGCGGGTAGAACTCTATATGTTATCATTCAACAGGAAAATATTTATCAAGCGCCATGTGCTCAGACACAAAAGATGTGTCTTCTTCAAAACTTATGTTGAAGGAAACTGTATTCTTCAAAACCTTAACATCACCGTGGACATGTATCGAGTCAAATAATGATTTAGATAATAGAACAAGAGCGCATGAGAAGTCACAGGTGCCATCTGAGCAGCCAATGTGTCCAGGGTACGGCAGCCCACCTGTGGATGGGCAGGGGGGCAGAGTGGCCCATGGAGGCTTTGCAGAGAAGGTGGGACTCGAGCTGCGGCTAAAGGGTGAAGGATCTTGCTGGATGAAGGGGGGAGAGAAGGAGGAGCATTAAGACAATGGCAAGGAATAGTCATGTGTGAGCAGTGTGGTTTCATATTGGAGTTTTCGTTTACCCCCATGCCCATCCATTTGTAATCATCTGCCTGAAAATCATTCTTACTATGATCTTCTTTTTGTGGTTGCTCTAAAAGTTAATTATTTTTATTTTTATTTTTTAAAGATTTTATTTATTTATGTGAGAGAGAGAATGAGATAGAGAGCATGAGAGGGGGGAGGGTCAGAGGGAGAAGCAGACTCTCCGCCGAGCAGGGAGCCTGATGCGGGGCTCGATCCAGGGACTCCAGGATCATGACCTGAGCCGAAGGCAGTCGCTTAATCGACTGAGCCACCCAGGCGCCCAATTATTTTTATTTTTTTAAGACAGCTTTGTTGAGTTACAATTGAAATGCAATAAGTTGTACATGTTGAAAGTACATAATTTGATGTTTTGACATACAAACACAACTCCAGAATCAGCATGGTGAACGTATTCATCACCCCTAAAAAGGAGCAATCTTCTTCTCAAATAGGAAGCCAGAAATATGGCTTCAAGACCCTCATTCTACTCAGATTCTAAAAGCCATTTTTTCTCCTCCTTTGACATGAGGGCCACTTCCTCTTCACCACAGAACATAGATTTTGTGTTTTAATAAGCATCAAAAGAGCCACTCTTCATTGAGGACATTGGGGTTGGGCTATTTCTCTATTATTCCCAAGGACAATCCCAATGAGGTAGGCATTAACTCTATTCCTATTTCAGAGATCGAGGCAGCAAACCTTAGGAGATCAGTCACTTGCCCAGGGCTGACAGGTGGCAGGTCCACTACTGGATCTCAAGGGAGTCTACCTTTCAGGCATATATATATATATACACTCTGGGACCTTTGCAAACCATTCCTGGGGGCATAAAGATCCTTGCATCGCACACAGGGAAGGAGGATATTGGGGATTGAGTCTATAATCATTGAGTCCTAACTGCAGGTAATATGGTGAACTCAGTTTGGCCGATTCAGCTTTCAAAAGTTGGAGAGTATCAAGTTACATTCCCTGCAAGAGCGCACAGGGCTTCCTTTGCTCCACATCATCACCAACACTTGTTACCTTTTGTCTTTCTGGTAACAGCCATCCTGGGAGAGGAGAGATGATACCTCATTGTGGCTTTGATTTGCATTTTCCTGATGATTAATCTGCACTCTGATGTTCATTTCAGCATCATTCACAGTGGTCAAGATGTGGAAATATCGAAACAACCTAAATGTCTTTCAATGGATGAATAAATAAAAAAATGTAAGGAGTGTGTATGTGTGTGTATATATTTTTACACAGTGGAATATTTTTCAGCTTTAAAAAAGAAGGAAATCCTTCCATTTGTGACAACATGGATGAACCTGGAGGGCATTATGCTAAGTGACATAAACCAGACCCAGAAAGACAAATACTGTGTGATCTCACTTACATGTGGAATCTAAAAGTCAAATTCATAGAAGCAGAGAGTACAGCAGTGGTTACTAGGGACTGCGGACTCTCAATTATACCTCCATAAAGCTGGGGGAAGAAAGTTAGATTGTGACTTCTTCCTTTCTGCTTCCTATAAAAGAGCTTTGGTGGTCCTGAGTGGGAGCATTGTTGTCCCTGCCATCCCACTTTCCTGAAACTCAGGCAGGAACTTTCATAACCAACAGAAGAAGCCCATCTCAGAAAGAGGAGAAAAGATGGGCATCTTGCTCTCCCAGTCTCCCCTCCTGGCCTGCACCACACCCAGGAAGGAGGGCTCTGCTCCGATCGCTGCTGTATAAATGTCCTGTCAAGCTGTTTATACTCACAGTGCATTTTCTTGGCTTCCCCAGCTCTGTTAATTGCCCTCAGTTCAGGAACCTTTGAAGGGATGAAAGCCAGATTGCAGAAACACACCAGTGTTTATCATGAGTGACTTTCCAGGGGATCCCTATAACAGAAAGGGGCAGGTCCTTTTCTTCAGAAGCCAAAGCTTTACTGCTTCAAGTCCAGGGCCTGACTCTTGCTCCTTCATCAGATCCCTTTGAACTGGGGGCCTCTGATTTGCAGGAGATGGCTGATTCCTACTCATAGGGTCTAGCGCCCAAACTTGTATGAAGTTGCAGCTCATGATGTGAAATGCCTGTGCTGGGTGAATGGTTTTTTGATCATGTGTTTCTGCATCACAATATCCCATCTTCATGCCCTTCCAGAAAACACCTCATACATCCTCTGAATACTAATCTCACCCCACTCCTCCTTCCCAGCAATGCTCACTCCTGTGTTCTGCTATTTCCTTGTTAAGAAGGAAGGCAGAGGTCTGCAAATATAAGTACTCAAGGAGGGTGTTTAGTGTATGTATTTGCAAGGTACCACGTCAGAAGCACCCTTCTGTCAAGGAAAATACCCTACGTGCAAGAATAACTATAAGAGAAAACGTGAAGAGTTCTTGAGAGAGACTCAACACAATATGGTGCTCAAAGGAGAGTGAGAAGGCACCCCGTTATGGAACAGCAGTGGGGATGTGTGAATTCAGCTTGTCTCAGCTATTATTTCATCCTCAATAACCCCATTAGGTAAGGAAACCGAGGCTTAGAGAGATGGAGTAATTTAGTCAGGCTTCCACAGTATACAAGCAGTGGAGTAGGGATTTGGACTCTGGAAGCCTGGCTCTTAACCACAATGCCACACAGCAGAAGTGGGCACTGAAGCTGGCCCCCTTGGAAGATGAGTGGGATCATGACTGGTGGAGCTGGGAAGGAGCATCCCGGTTTGAAGAACAGGAGAAAAGCAGTAAAGAAATGTAGTAAGAAAATCACTGAAAACATCCCTAGGGAAATTCATTCATTCATTCATTCATTCATTCATTCATTCATTCATTCATTCATTCAACAAATATTTGTTGAACACCTGTATACCAGGCAACGTGCAGGCTCGTAGGATTCATCAGAGTGCAGACAAAGATCCCTGTATTCATGGAGCTTCTATTCTAGCATGGGGAGACAGATGATAAAAGTATATAGTATGTTCTAAGTTACAGCAATAGAGAGATCCAGCCTGGTAAGGAAGGATTGGGAGTGCAGGGTGGGATGGAATCAGGTAGCAGTTAAAATAAGGTGCTGAGGAGTAGGCTCATCATTCACTGCTCCAATTCTCCTTTCTTCTTTCATCCATCTGTTTATCCATCTATCACACCAGACTCAGAAACCATGAAATTCTTGAGGTAGTGTCTTAGAACAAATTCTTCCTGCTGCACTGACAATCTCAAGCTGCTGGAACAATCTCTGAACCAGCCTGGGAAGTGCTGAAAGCTCAGAAAGTTGTCATCTGGGCACAGGGCTGAGCATGGTCACTGATGTTTCCTGCTCTCCAGGCCAAGCAGGGCTTGCTGTCTTCCTGTTTACCACATCCCACTTTGCTTCCTTCCACACAAGAGGGTCAACTACTAGGGCAAGGTTGGGTACAAGGCCTCTACAGCGGTGCAGCCAATAGCTTTGCTGCAAAATGACCCTCCAGCTCAGAGGAGGCATCAAAGGAATGCAGAGTGTGACTCAGGAAGGGGAGTGCGGAATTCCACTGAAGAAATACAACCCATCCCCAGCACCCTGGCCTGGATTCCGCAGTAAACAATTCACATTGAGGGATGTGTGGAGAGAGACGCTGTCTCAGAGCAGAGACATCGCTTTTAGAGTGCCATTAGGGAACTCAAAATGAACGAACGTTCTTTCTAACTCAGTAACAAGGAGGCAAAGGAGCTTAGTTTTGGTCTAGACAAGCAGCACGTGAGTGCACAGGGGATAAGGTGAGAAAGGAGACCTCCTTTAATCCTTTGTCACTTAGAGAGTGTGCCACCACATTGGTGTATCACCCCACCCACTAAAGTATCTTCTCCTGACCTCCGACTAAGGAACGAATCAAACCACAGACATGTGTCAATGCAGTGTCCTCCCTGGCACAGTTCTTTCCCGGTGGGCCCTGTTGACTCCATCCCAGTGATTGCCAGCAAGCCTTCATTATTTTTTCAGGGGAGGAGCTTTAGGAGAGCGCACAAGGATGTCACAAGCTGGTTGAGACAATGTTAAGGTTAGGTGTTGACGACTCCCCCCAAATGGAGGGCCTTTCCTAGTCAGGTATTGTTTAATTTCAAAGACCTGAAGACCATTCAAACTGGTTTAAATGAAAAAAGAAATAAGGGTGGAGAGGAAGGTGAGGACATATTGCTGGAAGACTATGCACCCGGGGATTGGCGGGGGGAAGAGCCAGACTTCAGCAGGGCCTGGACCAGGAAGCTCTGAGCTGAGCCTACTCTGAAGACCTCTCTTTGCCCACCCGTGTCTCCCTTCTTTCTCTGCACACTGGCTTTCTCACCTTCCAGGGTACCTGTGGGTGTACTCCTAATATCACATGGCATCCAGTTCTTGCGAGGCAGTGAGCAGGGTATCTGGATCCCAATTCTAAATGCCTATGGGGCAGATTTGGCCCACCTTAGGTCAACTGTTTACCCTTTCTTTAATTAGAAGGAGCCAGGGAGGACCAGGGTTATATATTATAAAAATGGCACAGAAGTTCCCAGAAAGGAGAGGTGGGGCAGAGGTGGAGGAAGGACAATTTCCTGAGAAAGGGGTTTAGCTGGGCAGTTATTTCAGAAAACGTGTACTGCAGGGTCCTCGCTAATCGGAGAAATGTTTCATGGGCTGAAACACATTGGACACTATTGATTAAAATACAAGTGTGGCTACTCTAATGCAGACCCTGCTTTAAAGAAGATGGGTATTTATTTCACTTTCCCACAGTGGTTGTAGCATAAACAGACCAACAATGAGAGGGCAACTCCATGGTGTCAGGATCTAGAGAAGGCAGCCTCTCAAGTGGTTCCTAATGATCCTCTCCTCCTGGTTTTTATGCCCTTGTGTAATCACATCCCCTTGAATGTGGGTTGGACCCAGTGACTCCCTTCTAACAAACAATACGTGGCAGAAAGGGTGGGCTGTCAGTTTTGAGACTGGGATACAAAAGGACCGCTTCCCATTTTGCTGGCTCTCCTTCTCTTGCTGACTCTGGGAGAAGCCAAATTCCATGTTGTGAGCTGCCCTATGGAGAGGCCCAGACTAAGTGATGTCTTAGATCCACACCCAGCCGGGACCTGAAGGCTGCCAATAAGCACATGAGTGAGCTTGGATGTGGGTCCCACCACAGTCGAACTCTGAGATTCAGCAGCCCCGGCCAACACCTTGACCGCAGCTTTGTGAGAGCCCCTGAGCCAGAGGAAGCAGCAAATCCATGCCCAGATTCCTGACCCAGAGAAACTGGGAGCTCACAAATGTTTGTCGTTTAAGCCACTATATTTTGGGATGAATTATTATAGAGAAACAGCTAATACAGGCTTCTCCCATCTTGTTTCTCTGCCATTTTGGGGTGTCACCCTCATTCACACGGTCCAAGATGACTCACCAGCATGCTCACAAGGGGAAAAGGGAATGGGAGGGCATGCCTCTGATTTTTCAGGGCATAATTCAGAAGTTACCCACATGGCTTCCACTCACATCTCATTGGCCAGAACTTAGTTGCATGGCTTAGCTACCAAGGAGGATGGAAGGGGCGGTCTTGTGCCCAGATGAAAATCAGGGATTCTATTACAATGGAAGAACAGGAGAATGGACTGGGGGATAATTAGTAGTCTCTGCCACAGATTACTAATGCCACAAATCTTTGTTGGCTTTGTGTGTATCATGGGGTTATAGCCACATCTCTATGGTCCATAGAGGCTGAGATATATAGAACATCATGATGAACCCAAAAAAGGTGAGAGATGGAAGCTAATTCCATAGACCTGGCACAGAGCCTGCAGAGCAGGTGACAGTTTGCTGAACCAGAAACTCAGGCCCTGTCTGTTATTTCTTCAGGGTCTCACAGCAATTTAGTAGCAGATCCATTATCAACCCCAGGGCTTCTGCCTCCCAGCTCAGCGCTCCCTCTACTTCTAAATGGCAACCTTAAAGTAGTTATTTTGGGTAGGACTAAATGTGTGATATGAAAATGAGGAGACAATGACACACAGCAAAAGGCTCATGACAATCACTTGCAGACCTGGCATTTTTTTCCCCTTGCCAAACCAAAATGGTTTGATTTCTAGCACCTAGTGTGTATGATGTCAGCTCTTTCCATCACCATGAGCTCATCCGGTGCTATCACCCACGGGTGTGCAAAACATTTTCATTCATTTGAGGCCAGGTGAGAAGAGAAGGGGTTCATCTCTGCTATAATCCACACAAAGAAGGGATTATGGAAGGGATGCTCTTGTGACTTTAAAAATGGTGGAATTTTCCTCTTAAAAGCATCATGCTAATGAAATCCTTTTTCTTGGAAGATTATCTCCACAGTGAAATAGAATACTACACACAGAAAAGCATCAATAAATGTTTGTTAAATGAAATTACAGGCTCAATTTTTTTCTAGTAATTACTGATGCATAGAGAGGAGACTTCTGTCACTCTCTGCCACTCCCTGTATCAGTTTCCTCATTTTTCACTTAGAAACAGAACCCCTGGGTTTCCGCTGGGCACGTTGGTGCCCATCAACAGACTGTATTATCCAGCATCACTTGTGGCTTTGTGGCCACATTTGGGTCAATGGCATGCAGAAGGAAGGGAGACGTGTGACATCTGAGGTGTGCTAACCATAGGGAATGGTGGCAGCATGATTAGATCTGGAAATGGGAGCCACATACTGAGGAGGGCAGAGACTCCAAATGCATGCATGAGCTCATGGATTAGAACCATCTCCACCTGAGACCACCTGCTTCACTTGGGCCCTTTACATTAGAGAGAAATAAATTTCTGTATTATTTAAAACTTTTTACTTGGGGTCTCTTAGTTTGTAGCTTAAATAATACATAAGGTTATGTATCATTACTAAGTTTGAGACATTGTTTAACCAATAGCTTTTCCTTTCTTCTAAGACTGTGTGTACACTTTAAAAATGTTTAACCTAAAATGTATAAAGTATTTTAAGAGTTGGTTGCTAACATTTCTCCAAGGTGGTCCCCAAATAGAGTGGACAGTCCACCATCCAGTAGAGATCTGCTATTCTGCTTCTCCTTCCATAGATAATGACATTGACTTTCCTCCATTACAGATACCTTTCCACTTTGTCACATAAAGATTTTATTAGAAAATTAGGGTTCTACGACTACACAAAATATTCTGTGAAGGGTAGGTCTTTTAAAAAGAGAAGCCAACATTATATTTTATGAGTTTACAAGAAGTTCCACTGAGGTGATGGAAATATTTATTATTTGAAAAGAACATGTGTACATCCATAAGGACATTGTGAGCACCCACAAAATGTCCACTAAAAGTAATGAAATAACATAAAAAATGGACACTTGCCCCTGCACTGACTATCCTGAATTTTCAGCCTGGCATCTATCCCCAAATACCATGCTCTCCCCACCATTTTCTGTGTATTTGTCATGTGTCGACTTTTAAAGTTTTTTTTTTTTCTTTATTTGAGTATGGTTGAGACACAATGTTACATTAGTTTCAGGTGTACAACGTAGTGATTGGACATGCCTACATTTTCCTGTGCTTACCACAATTGTATGCTACCATGTGTCAGCATACGTTGCTATTACAATATCGCTGTGTTGAGTTTTTAATGACAAATTCTTGACATATGGTCTTGTTTTCTCTCTGACGATCCAAGAAGGATCCTTAGCATTTGCTTCATCCTTTGTAGACCTGACTGGCTCCTACAACTATTATAATGCACCATCTTGGAATGGTGTAGCACCACTCTGCCTTATGCTTATGACCACATAAACAAAGACAGTTGTGTGTGTGAGTCGTGTATGAATATGCATAATTGAATGAACTGAACATCAAAAATTCTATGTCAACCTTTTCTTACTATTTTCTATCGACACTCTGAGGCTTGAATTGTTCTTCCCTTCCCATTGGGCGAAATCTCAGGTGGATCCAATAGCCATTTTGGTTCATTTCAGATCTTAAAGTCCAGTCCCGTCCAGCATGGAAACTCTGAAGTCATACCCAACGAGAATTTTTTCTCCTCCTCCAGCTCCGACCTGCCTTGGGCCAGGGGCCTACAGTGGAAAAGACATGATCATTTTTTTCTCTCTTCCTCACTGCACCTCCTCCTCCTCCTCCTCTTCTAAGTGTTGCTTTGTGCTCAGGGTCAGGATGGGGCATCTGTATTGGGCAGGAGGTTAGGTGGATTAGGGGATGACAGTAAAGTTGTCATTGTGGGTTAGCATTAAAGCCCTCTATGGGCTGCAATCCCCACAGCCTGCTCTTCCTCTTGGTTCCTTGGGGCCCTTGGCACAGAGGATCTCATATCTGAGGTTCCTTTGGGGCCATATCTCCTTTGGCTGCAATTGCCCCCTGCCCCAGTCTCTGGCTTCTGGTTGGTTCTCTGTTGAGGTCACCCATGCCTCCAGGAGGCCTTCTTGTGCAAGATCCCTTCAGAGATGACCTACCAGCAGCTCCTTTCTTTAGGGGGTCCACATGTGCCTTGGGAAACATGCATGCATCCTTGCCTTCCCCATCCCAAACTCAGAAAGCTCCAACCTTTCTCAGGCAAGGGGCTGTTCTACCCCACATTCACTTGTACACATCTTAGGTGGGACTATCAGCCTCCCCCAATTCCAGGGGACACAGGTCATTTTCTTTAGTGGGTTGCTTTAAGGACCCCACAGTAGAGTCCTCATCTGCCTTTTCTCTTCATGTTGAACAAGAGAAGGCTCTGGCTTAGATCCGCTACACACCAAGTCTGGCTGAGGGCTGGCCCTTTGGTTTACTTCTGACCTGGCCCAGCCATGTCCATAAGAGCCATTCCCCTAAAGCCCTTCTTTCTGGTGGTGGGTTGTCAGATGGGCGGTTGGCAGCATTCTTGTGCCCAGCTGCATGGGGCCAGAGGCAGGGGCTGGATCTGTGTGAGGGGAGGTCTCCTAGGTGCCCCCTGGACAGGGCCAGTATGTTAGCACAACCACCAGCAGACAAGCAGGGTGCCAGGCCCTGGGAGAACTGTGGCTCCAGCCTGGGGTGGTACAAACAGCTCATCGAGGAGGCCCCACCCACCAAGCCACAGGGGCTCCTTCTGATTTATGGTCCACCAGACTCCCACCAAACTGAACACACATGTAATAAATGTTTGTTGGTTCAGCCACCACTGACTGGCAAATAAACTTGGGCGAATTTTTTGTTTTTTGTTTTTTTTTTAAACCTAAGATCCTTGGTTATTCCATCTATTGATAATTAACACCTTTTCTGCATTGTGGTTGAGCACCAAACCAGATGAACTTCTGTGGCTCTTTTCGGATCAGGATTCTGTCGGGGAGGACTCAGGGCACATTTCTCTCTGCAGCCAAAGTCCAAGTCAGGTTGCATTTGAGACGGGGGAGAGTCGTGGTTAAGGACTCAGGCAGTTTGAGTTCTGGCACCATCAGTCACTCCTGTATGACCTGGAGCAAACACGATATACGTTCCCATTTCCTCTTCTGCTCAGTTAGGAGAATAATCAGTAGAGTGTTCAGAACAGGGCCTGGCAAGTGTCCGCTGTACTAATTAAGCGGGAGATGGTTGAATACCTCAGTTACGCCACTGCGCTCTGCTCCTGTGTTGGCCTGCTGGGTCAAAAATGCCAAGAGCCCAGCACGGTTGTGTGTGTGTCACGTGTTAAGCTGGATATGTAAGCCGACTGTGAACATACTACATCCCAGTTGTGCCCCACAAAGACCCAGCAGAATTATTTTAGTGATCCTCAACTGTCTTAGCTCAGGCTGCTACAACAAGATACCCAAACCTGGGTGGCTTATAAAGGTAATCACGCATGTAAAGGCACTTAGCACAGTACCCAGCAAACAGAAACGCTGAATTCGTGTTGGATATTAGCATCGTGAAAGTCACTCAAGTGCCTACCGTTGAAAACTAGTGGTGTGATGGTTTCAGGTAACGAGCCCATGATTTAGACCAGCGGTGCATCAGCATCACCTGGAGGGCTTGTTAAAAGATGACTGCTTCCTGTCTTGGGGGTTTCTGATTTAGCAGATCTGGTGTGGGGCCCTGAAATTTGCATTGCTAATGGGTTGCCAGGTTCCCGGTGCTGCTGGTCCAGGGACCTCACTTGGAGAACCACTGATTAGATTATATCCACCCTTGGCCAAATCAACCCCTTTCTTTCTTTTTTTTTTTTTTTTAAAGATTTTATTTATTTATTTGAGAGAGAGAGAATGAGAGACAGAGAGCACGAGAGGGAAGAGGGTTAGAGGGAGAAGCAGACCCCCCGCTGAGCAGGGAGCCCGATGCGGGACTCGATCCCGGGACTCCAGGATCATGACCTGAGCCGAAGGCAGTCGCTTAACCAACTGAGCCACCCAGGCGCCCTCAACCCCTTTCTTATTTCTTTCTAGTGAAGTCAGGAGCACACAGAGTGGGCACCTTCACCTTGACCTTAGACATGGCACTGACTTTTTCAGAAATGAGGGGTACATCCTCCTGTAGAGGTCTGCGAGAAGAGCAGAAGCTCTAACGCTGGAGAAAAAGAAGTGCCAACTCCTAAACTTTGGGGTGGGGGGGCCTCCACTCGACCCTTCCTCCCACTGACAGCCACATGTTCCCAGGCCGGAACGTTTGCCCAGTTTTGCCGGAACTTCAAAGGAAGGTCTGTTTGCCAAATGTCTGCACGTGCTGAGCAGTCACAGAGTGTCAGGAGCCCCTGGAGTTGCTGCAGCCCTGGGACAATTGTCTTACCTTGGCAGCGCCTGGCACCAGCGTCCCTGTGCCGTCCTGAGCGCCGGGCAGGACCCTGCGCCGAGCAGAACAAACGCTCTGCGCCTCTTATGCAATTTTGCAATACAGCTGTGATGACTCAGATGCACCGCAAGGCTGAACTGCATTTGAGGCACTTCGGGGGGCTCACAGACACATGTTTTTGGAATGATTGTGGGGAAAGGCCCAGCTGGAGGGGTGCTGGGATTGCAGAACGGTTCCCCGTCACTGCTGTGTCCACTGTCGACATTCAGCCCCCGGGGGTTGGGGGTGGGGTCCTGGGCAGGAGGGGGCAGCTGATTCTTTTGTGGGGGCTGGCCTTCACCCGATTTAACCACTTTGCCTAATGGGCAGCCTGGAGGTGGTCGGCACCATGAGCGCTGGTGGAATGAAAGTCTATGGGGTCCGCTTTTGATTCCCCCCCAGGACTGAACCCTTCGCTGGTGCTTCCTTTAACACACATGTAGACATTGGCTCTCTGAGCAACCCATCAGGGGACAGCAGGACTAGCTTCCTCACTAGGGAGACCTGTGCAGTCACAGTGGGCCACATGCTCAGAAGGGTCCGCACCTAGTTTTATGTTCTGTCATCACCGTCTTGAAATTCTGAGCAATTTTTTAAATTAATTTTATTTTATTATGTTAGTCACCATACATTACATCATTAGGTTTTGATGTGGTGTTCCATGATTCATTGTTCTGAGCAATTTTTTTAAAAAGATTTTAATTATTTATTTGACAGAGACAGCGAGAGAAGGAGCGCAAGCAGGGGGAGTGGGAGAGGGAGAAGCAGGCTTCCCACGGAGCAGGGAGCCCGATGTGGGGCTCGATCCCAGGACCCTGGGCTCATGACCTGAGCCAAAGGCAGACGCCTAACGACTGAGCCACCCAGGCGCCCTGAAATTCCGAGCAATTTTTGAATGGGCCCTCAAATTTCTTTTTGCACCGAACCCTGCAAATTATGTAGCTGGTCCTGGGTAGCTGTCTCGCCAAGAAAGCAAGAACAGAGGCATCAGGGAGGAAACGAATTTCGATGAGAGCTGCTACATTAAGTGAGCGTTCAGCTTTTTTTTTTTTTTAATTTTATTATGTTATGTTAGTCACCATACAATACATCATTAGTTTTTGATGTGGTGATCCACGATCCATTGTTTTCGTATAACACCCAGTGCTCCATGCAGTATGTGCCCTCCTTAATACCCATCACCGGGCTAACCCATCCCCCCACCACCCTCTCCTCTAAAACCCTCAGTTTGTTTCTCAGAGTCCATAGTCTCTCATGGTTCATTTCTCCCTCCAATTTTCCCCCCTTCATTTTTCCCTTCCTTCTCCTAATGTCCTCCATGCTATTTCTTATGTTCCACAAATAAGTGAAACCATATAATTGACTTTCTCTGCTTGACTTATTTCACTTAGCATAATCTCCTCCAGTCCCATCCATGTTGATGTAAAAGTTGGGTATTCATCCTTTCTGATGGCTGAGTAATATTCCATTGTATATATGGACCACATCTTCTTTATCCATTCATCTGTTGAAGGGCATCTCAACTCTTTCCACAGTTTGGCTATTGTGGACATTGCTGCTATGAACATTGGGATGCATATGGCCCTTCTTTTCACTACATCTGTGTCTTTGGGGTAAATAGCCAGGAGTGCAATTGCTGGGTCATTGGGTGAGCTTTCAATTTTGTTCTCCTGAAACCCTGGGAGCTGCCAGCGAGGAAGGACTGCTCAGGTTCACTACTGACAAGTCAATCCACCCAACTCCTGGCTTCCTGGAAACTTCTGTGATGAAGTTTTACTGAGTGTAAAGATTAGGATGGTGGGTAGAAGCAGGGAGAATTTTTTTCTCCTGTAGGGATCTCGTTTCTCAACAAGCATGCTATGAGAGAAATCCGGCCACTCTGAGTCATTACATTCAGATGGAATTTCTCCTGAGGTATCATCCTGCGGTGAGATCATCGCTTTTCCAGAGCACTGGCCCTCCCTTATACCTCATCCCCACCCAGCACTTGGCCTATGGTAGGCACCCTCATATTTGTTATTGATGACAATGGGACTGACCGTGAATGCAAATTTCATGTTTGCCTCCTCTGGATTCCCGCAAAGCTAGGGCCACCTATCACCCCAAAAGTTCCTTCCTAGTGAAATTGCAACTGCTTACTCTCCAAATTGCTTTCTTCAATATGGGTGGGGAGTCAACCCCAAATAAACCAAACCAGTCCCCCAAAGATATCTATAAGGGATCAATTATTTTTGCTCATTTAGCAGTCATTCTTTTCCTTTTGCTACTTTACTCTCATTGTTTTCTAGTAATCACACTTTCATCAAATGGGATTATATCATAGCTGACCCCCGCCCCCATTGGCTACCTCTGGTTCCAAAGGAAGACACATGACATCATTAACGATTCTTATGATGAGCCATGTATCCTAGTCTGGACCAAGTCTCTGTCTGTCGTTTGCTAAATTGGTAGAAAAAAGCCTGGAGCTGCTCATTCTTATCTTGGCCACCACAATAGCTAAAGCCTGCTGGAGAGTGAAGTCAGTACAAAGGAATGCAAGCAAAGGATTTTAGCAACAACTCTGAGCACCTGAATCTAACTGTGCCCGAAGATGTATCTTCTGGACCTTTCCATTGTGCAAGCCAATGCGTGGCCTGTGTTGTTTAAGCTAGTTTGAGTTTGGTGTCTTTCAATTGCAACTGATAGAGTCCTGACTGATAGAGCATAGTCTTGAAAGTGTGACCAATAGTACCACAAGCAAATGAAACTGATCAGAGTTGAGCAACGCTCAGAATTCACTCAGCTAGCCACACACACACACATACACATAGAATGTATTCTGATAACCAGACCAGACGTGGGGACCAGACTTCATTAATACTTACTGAGGCACTTCTAAAGCAAAGTAGGTTGACAAATGAATATAGTTATTAAATATATCTGTGTATGCTAAGCGAGGCCAAATCACATTATTTAAAATTACTCATATTGAGGACGGCCACAACAGTTACATTTTCTTTCTCCCTACTCCTACTAGTAACATTTTCAGTGGCTTCTTCCCAGGGATTGGGTAGAAGGATCTCCCTGAAGTCAGTTCTTTTTTTCTATTTGGCTGTGATGAAAAGGCAGAAGCCTAACTTTGGACAGCAGGAAGTAATGCATCACTTTGAACATGTTGTCTTTTTATTATAAATATGATATGGTTAGGTGGGATGGTTTCAAAGAGACAGGATATTACCTTAAACATTTACAAAACTGTGGTGAAAACGGTCTCCTTAAAATACCTTTTCAACCCATGGAGGTTACATAAATATTTGGCTGCTGGTGACAGGCCTAATAAATCTGTTTAGAATGTTGCAGCAATATTTACTTACAAAGTAAAGGCATAAGCCCAGGTTGGCCAGTAATTTTAAGAAGGAGAGATGCTACTTTTTAGCACCTTGCATAAATATTTGCAAGACCTATAAATCCAAGATAACTCTGCCTCTTCCCTAAAGCTATTTACTGCTTCCTACCATGTTCCACCTCAATGCCCCTTTTAAGTGTCTCTCGGTTCAGTTGGAAAAGCTTGACGTCTATTTGAGATGTATTGGAAGACATCAACGATTATGGGCTATCATGGACAAGTTCTTCAATTTCCTCATGGTCTAACATTCTGCAAGATGCATTCAGGCTAGGGGAAGAGCAGAACTTCGTGCCTCTAAAGCTTGTGAATCAGAACATGAATATTTGGGGGGATAAATCTCATCATGTCTGACCAGGAACTAAAGGAGGCACTTCTTATTTGTCCTTCCATGTTATAGGGATTATAGAAAGTGCCTGAAACCAAAGTAGAAAGAATGGTGGCTCCGCAGAGCACTGTATGCCCTGGAGAAACTAAGATGGCCACCTAACTGTTTTCAGCAAGACTGTTGTACAAACTGCAGTCTAGCATTCAGGAAAGAGAATGAGGTGCCTTCTGACTTCTCTCTGGCTCTCTTCAAGAGCTGAGTTTTCCCCTCAATTTCGTGAGACGACTGCCCAAGGGGAAAGACACCAGCAGTGGCAGACATCTTTTTATGAAGGTCAAACAACAAAATAACCTCTTGATTGCCCAACGTATCCCTGTACTGTTTTTTTCATTGTTGGGTTTTTTGGAAACTTTAAGAGGTATTTCCTGTTTACTGTGTGGCAGAGAAACAGGCTGTAGAAAACTCATTCTAAGCACAAACACCAAAGAATCCTTAACTATTCAATACTTGCATATTACAGTTATGTTATCAGGTTTAATTTCCAGTGACTGCCAATAAGCAAGTGGTCACAATTTACCAGAAAAAAGAGGAATCAATTTATAAAAATAACATTTCAAAGTATCATGTAAAATTTACTTTTTTTCTAGACTTATAATGAGGCCTCCTGGTCTGAACATTCCCGAGGAAGGAGAACAAAAGAACTTTGCGTTGGTATTTACATTATCTAGGGGTAGAAGAAAAGACTACAGGACGACTTTGATGTTCTGAGGAGGACGGGAGATGATTTGGTATTTATTCCTTTTTAGTATGTGAATTTATACCAGATGGTCCATTTAAAATAGACCCCATTTTAAACCATTTTGTATGAAGTGGGGCCTTACAGAAAGCCCTCATTTCCTCTCTGGCAATGGCTGGTGTGAGATCAGCCTCCTGGGAATGGCTAGGCTGCTGGGCTTGCTTCTGCTGCCAACCTGCAGGAACTCATCTACTTCTGCCCTGCCACCAGCTAATGCCAGCCTGCCAAAAGGAGCTCTGGTAAGAGCAGTCCTAGCCAGTGACTGCCATGCAGGTCACAACATTTTCTCCCATCTCTGGGAATGGTGGATGCTAACCATACTTTTTTAGTGGGTTTCATTTATTGCTGGGAGAATTGGGAAAGGCTTCACAGATGATTCAAGGAGTGCATTAGTCAGATGGAGCGATGCGCTAGGAGAAGCATCCCCTGACAGGGCAGTAGACTTTTGGGGGACACAAAGCAAGCAGATTAATGTGTTGGGGGTTATTGAGTTTTCCAGTTTGACTTGAGTTGAAGCCTGAAAAAACAGGGTGCCTTTGAGTCATGCAGAATTTGAGGGTGGCTGTGGTGTAGGAGTCTGGTCAGAGATACGGATTGAGAATGGAAAGATGATAGGACAGGTGAGCCTAAAAGGAAGTTTGAAATCAGATTCTGAAGTCCTTCCATGTTTTGTCTCTTCCAAGTGGTTTTCAACTCTGGCCTTTATACACTGGATAGCTCATGAAAATTTTTAAGAATCATTACATTTATATATTAGCAAGGTCAGTCTGTCTACAGTATGGAGTATAGTTATGAGAGGGAGAGGCTAGAAAAAGAGAGATTTCTTCTTTCTTTCTTTCTTTCTTTCTTTCTTTCTTTCTTTCTTTCTTTCTTTCTTTCTTTCTTTTCTTTCTTTTTCTTTCTTTCCTTCTTTCTTTAAGTAGGCTCCATGCCGAGCATGGAGCCCAACATGGGGCTTGAACTCATGACCCTGAGATCAAGACCTGAGCTGAGATCAAGAATTGGGCACTTAACCGACTAAACCACCCAGGCATCCCAGGAATTTATATTCCTAAGAGTATCATTGGTCTCCTTAATTCATGAAGGCCATTCAGATTTTCTTTTTTATGATCAAACAATCTGTGTGCTCCTAAACATTATGGGGAATGGGTTCAAGGAGTTTTCTTTATGGGAGGAATAGTGCAGATAACTTCCAGAGCTCACCAAGGTCTTCAACCAAAGGTGAAAGGCTAGGTCTTGACAAACTGAATAATTGTACTTAGGTGAAACCATGTCACACATATTATTAATCAGCATGTTATATTTGTTAAAATATAAATATCTTTCAGAGGATTCATTTCCTGTGGCTGCTACAACAAATACCTCAAACTGGGTGGCTTAAAACAGCAGATATGTATTCTCTCCCAGTTCTGGAGAGAAACCCAGAACCCAAAGTCAAGGTGTCCATAGGGCCACACTCCCTCTGGAGGCTCTAGGGAACAATATAGTCTTTGCGTCCTCCAGCTTCTGCTGGCTGTGGACTTAGCTTGACTCATGGCTGCATCGCTGCGTCTCTGCCTCTGTGGTCACATCGCCTCCTCCCCTTCTGACTGTCTTCTCCTCCGTGTGTCTCTTATAGGGACGCTTGTCACTGGACTTAAGACCTATCACCCAGGATGATCTCCTCTCAAGATCCTTAATTACATCCTCAAGATCCTTTTCCAAATAAAGCAGCATTCACAGCTTCTAGCGATTAGGACGTGGGTACATCTTTTGGGGGCCATGATTCAGCCCAGTACAGAAGGCAATACATTCATTTAGACATAGGTTCCTTCTCTCTTCTATGTGAGTTGGGACAGCAGGCCATTTCCACTCTTTGTTGGTGCTGTTTGGGGACTGACAGTGCATCCCCACTGGACTGAGGAGGCTGATGGGAGAAAAGACACT
Organism: Mirounga leonina; assembly: GCF_011800145.1. NCBI lineage: Eukaryota > Metazoa > Chordata > Mammalia > Carnivora > Phocidae > Mirounga > Mirounga leonina. The sequence continues at coordinate 39,210,463 of NW_023270323.1, forward strand.
GAAAGGGGTGGGAGGATACAAGGACACTGACCTCTCTTAAGTGTAAATCTGAATACTATGGAAACAGAGAATAACTTGCAGAGTAGGTCCCACTTCTTTCGTTCTCTGTTGTTATGGATGTGCTTAATTATAGCTTTTTAACTATAACTTGTCCATTTTAGAGTTTCTCTTTTAGCACATCATGTTTCTCAGTGAGTTTGCATGTTGACCTTCACTTCCATACCATGAAATAAGGGCAGAAACACCTCGTCCTTTTCTGTCTCCCCCCCTGCCCCCGTAGCACCTAGAACAATCCTCTACAGGGTATAAAATCCCTCAAATTGTGGTGAAGCTCTGTTTATGGGTGGGACTCAAAGATGGTATCTGTCAGGTTGTTTCAAAAAACAATCACCTTTATTTACCCAGCTGAGTTAAAAACTTTAGTCCACAGAAAACCCTGTACATAGACGTTTACAGCAGTTTTTTTTTCATAATTGCCAATACAGGTTTCCCCCACTATCCAAAAGCAGAGTGTTCTTATGAAAACTTTCATAAGTTCAAATGGCATATAGTAAAGAAGCAAGTATCATTAATTTTTATGGAAAATTTTTGAGCATTCCCAGACACAAAGAATAACCTCTCTTAGGCTCTTCTGATACCTTAGGACACATCTTGCTAATGGATGCACAGAATAAAGGGAGATAAAGCACAGATGCTCACAGACATGGTTCAAGGCTTTGGCAGCTGGGCGCTGAGATGCCGAGTGTTGTCCCAGGGCTGAGGTGCCGAGTGTGGTCCCAGGGCTGAGGTGCCGAGTGTGGTCCCAGCCCTGAGGTGCCGAGTGTTGTCCCAGGGCTGTGATGTCGAGAGTGTCCCAGGGCTGAGATGCCGAGTGTGGTCGTGGGGAAGGAGCTTGGTGGCACATCCCTCTCACTGCTTAGGGTGCAGCTGCCTCTAGATCTTCTCTCGCTGCAAAACAAATGCTGAACACTGTTTTTACTTTTGGTCTTTTTTTTGGTAAAAGTAAAAATTCTCTTCAGATTTCTTTCATTTAGTGAAAACAGGTAGTGATGTAGGTCTTTTGTAAAAGCAAAACGGCATAACACAAACTTTTGGAAAGTGGGGATACCTGTGCTTGGAAGCAACCAAGACATCCTGTAGCAGGTAAATGGATAAACAAATTGTCCTATAGCCAAATGTGGAATATTATTCAGTCCCGAAAGAAATGAGCTATCAAGCCACAAAAGGACATGGAGCTCACAAGAGTGAGCTCTAATGTAAAATGTGGTTTTTGGTGACTGTCACATATGTCATGTTGGCTCACTGATTATAATGAAAGTACCACTCTGGTGAGGGATGTTGATAATGGGGACGTATGTGGGGGAAATGGGGTAAATGGGAGCTTTGTACTTTCCCCTCAACTTTGCTATGAGACTAAAACTGGTCCAAAAAATAAAGCCCAGATATTAAAAAAAAATCAACCATCTTTTTTCCCCCCTTGCAGAAATGTCGGTGATTCATAAGTACTAGTCTCATTTTGGAAATTCTCTCTCAAGCAGATTTTTGCTATCTTATCTTTTCCCCTTGAGGATAAAACCCAAGTTTGATATTCAGACCATTAGATAAATAATATTTTTGGATACAAATTTGAGACTAAGAAGTCACTGAACCAGCATTTCTTCTGAAATGTTAGTTCTGGACAACTGAGAACGCTGCCCTTTTGGGAGTGTTCGTTGGACAGGAGAGGGTAATTTCATGGCCATCTCTTAAGGAGATCCCACAGAGGGAGGGAAATGCCTGGCCATGGGAGATACAAAGAAGTCCGTGTTCCCCTGCAGGGCTTCATTCCCCCGGCTGGGGGCGGGGGGTGGGCAGAGTCCTACAGGCTTATTCTATGGTGACAAAACTTGAGTGTTTGGTATCCAAAAGTGATGTCATACTTACCTAACTTTCGGTCAATCATAGGTTTGGTTAGATTGGTTGAATTTCAAGACTAAGAGGAAAATTGGAGGATAAAGTTGGTTCCTTTTGATCACACCCTGGTGCACACAGACAGAAATCAAATAGAAAAACCAGCTGTCATCAAATAGTGAAAATATTGGGACAAGAAATAGACAGTGAGGCATCACAAGGAAATTCTGCAAGACTGAGTTAGCTATAGTCAGCCACCAAGTCTGTTGAATGCCCACTGAGCACTTCCTTTCTCTGCTGTCTGCTAAGTATTCCCATCCTCAGTAAGGTAGACTCAGGGCTAAAGAATCTTTGAGACCATCTGAGTACTTGGGAATAGCCTGACCTCTCATGGCCTGAGTGACCTCAAACGGCCTCTGCACTGTCAGGGACTGACATGCTTGCCAACTCAAGGCCACCCTAACCTGACAATTCTGACACACACACACACACATGCAAAATGGGCTTCCCCATCTTATTCTTTAATGTTTAAAAGCTTTAAACTTTTCAGATGTGTTTCAGAGGTAGAATCTTCATAATACAAGTAGAGTTAGGAAGTGATTTAATAATAAGTCACTTAGTAGTTTATTCATAGTAAGTAATAAGTGGATAATATTGTTCATTTAATTACAAGCCTTATCAGTGCCAGCCACAGTGCTGGGTGGTGGGACAAATCAGAGATGACTCGGGCACAGATCCTCCACCCAGACACTCCCAGCCCAGGCACCTGATGGGACGAACTTCTAAGCAACAATAACGTGAGGTGGACAGACAGCGGTTACTGCCCGAGAGCAGCTCCAGTGACCAGCAGCAGCGGCTCGGAGGGAGGGGTGGGGGTTACTTCCAGCTGAGGCGACGGAGGAGGTAATATTAGCGCTATTAGCAGTCAGCTGGGGAGGCAGGGGTGGGTCTGCAGACGGACAGATGGGAGGACAGAGCATCCTAGGGGCCGCTTGAACACCAGTTCCGGGGAGGAGACACACCTGCCTAGTGAGTGTGAGGGAAGGGGGCCCGGAGAGGGTCTGAGAGGGAGGAGGCAGTCAGGCCAGGCCATGTCAGGCCTAGAACAGGCGCTGCCGGGAGTGGAGATACCAGAGCTCCTTGAGCTTCCCGGAGGAGACCTGAGGAGCAGAGGAAGGAGAGGGAAGTGGTGAAGAGCCGGACTCTGGTTGGAAGGTTTCTTAAAACTGTCTGTTTCTTTTCTTTTCTCTCAGGAGAGTTGTGGCCATGGGTGTAGACCAAGGGGGAGAAGCAAGGGCAGAGGGAGGGGGAGACCTGAGTGGAGAGCTGACAGGGGGATGGCAGGAAGAGCCCGAGAAGACGCCGACAGGAGCGTCCACAGCAGCTTTATTTGTCACAGACCCAAAGGGGGGGCTCAGCTGCCCACCCACAGGGGAGTGGGTCATCACACTGTGGCGGATGCACTCACACAACGGGATGCTACCCAGCAAGGCAAAAGTGGAAAACTCGTATTTTAGGAACAATGTGGATGAACCTCACAGACACAATGCTGAGGGAAACTGAACTACTGCAGACCCAAAAGAGTTCCTATTGTTGCATTTCTGTGAACTTCAAAATGAGGTATAACTAATCTGTGGTGAAGGCGGTCAGAATAGTGGTTACCAGTGAGGAGGGTATTAGCTGCCAAGGACCACGAAGCAGCCTGCTGGCGGGGGGGCAGTGGCTGGAAACGTTCCACATCCTGACTGGGGGGGTGATAGCACAGTTGTATACCTGTGTAAAAACTTATTGCACTCTGCATGGAAGAACTGTGCATTTTATGTAATTTATTCCCTGAGAGAGAGAGAGAAGAGAGATTGGGCAGAGCAAAGAGGTAGATGAGAAGATGGGAGCAGAGCAGGGGGAAGGTGTCAGTACGTGGGGACGTTAAGATAGAATGAAGACAAATCGCAGTATTGCTTCGGACTCCTCACCCATCCAGGTGTGAGCAGATAAATGCTTCACCTGGAGCGGTGGGCATGATGGGGATGGGAAGACAGGGATGGATCCTGCAAAGGAATAATGCACAAGAGTTGGTAATGGAGTGTGGCGCAGAGGGGGCATCCAAGTAAGAAGGGGTAGGCTAAGACTCTCCTGAGGCCCAGAACCTAGAAGCATGCCTGAGGCACTACTGTGTCCAAGAGACAGTCATTGACCCACGTACCCGGGGCTCATCCCATTATGGAACACGAGTACACCTTGAATTCATGGCGCTCAGTCTTGTGGCGGTATTATTTAGCTGCTTGTTCTAGCTGACTCACCAGGAACATTTGGAGTATAAGCAAATAGCAAATATCTCCGGGAATAGTTCAGTTTCACATCAGCTCTCCATCTCATCCTTGACAAGATTGAACGAAGCAGGATTTGGGGTTTGCAGTCTGTTAAATGCAGTCACTCACGCTGGAGTGATGCCACTGTGAATTGGGGGGTGCCGATCCTATGAGTTCACAAAGGGCACACAACGAAGGGCCTGTTCTCCCCCATGCTGGTTGGAGTGGCCCAGGGCAGAAAGCGAAGGGAGGGAGATGCAGCAAGCCCACCATGGGCATAAAGCCTCGCCTCTCCCAGGCAACATTGGAAGAGCCAGGGAAGCACGATGTATGTGGCCGTGCTCTACCATTGGCCTCATATCCTTCCTAAGGCATCCTGAGCTCCCCTGGGATGGAGTTCTTTTCCTAGGTGATAGATAATGAGATGCAGAAATGTTGGCCACGTAGGCAAGTTCAAGAAAATGGGCTCTCAGGAATGCTGGGGGGCTGGAGGCAGAGATGTTGTCTGGGGTCTACTGGCCACTGATCCTATCTTCTCCCTGCAGACGAGGATGTGGTCTCACTGCTGCTGAGTATAGGTCAGATCCCGGAGAGCTTGATGCTTGTAAACAGTTCCATAAATGTAAGTACGCAGATTGTTGGTGTAAGTTCTTCCTGGGGTGGGATGAGCCTGAGGCTAAAAGGACAGTGGTTGAGGGAGGCCTGGGCTGTTTTCTCAGCTCTGGCAGAGTTCCATCCTCAGAGTGCAGCTGGCAGCTGTGCATTGTAAAGGCACGCAGGAGCAAAGGAGGAACCCCATCAGGATACGTTGCACCTGCTCCAGCTCGGTGTGACCACTTCCGTTCCCTTATGCTCTGTATCTTGGCTACATAAACAGGGTTGTAACATGAACATGGCCATTCGACACGTGTATGAGAACCCTTCACTGAGACCTAACTCACTGAGCCAGTGCTGTAAGGCTAGGGAGAGGGGTGAGGCATGAAGGGAGCAGGGTGTTGGGGGGCTCAGGGAACACAGCAAGTATGCGATGCACCCCTGGGCTTCAAAACACATATAGCCAAAAATACAGACAGCTTAAGGTAGGCCCCAAAGACACAAACATGAGAAAACTCAAGGCCTAGAGAACTTAGGGGTAGGGAGAGAGAAAGGGAGAGGAAAGGGGAGGGGAGAGAGCTGCCAGCAAGGGCAGTCTGAGAAGGAAGGCATCATGGTGAGAGGACACTTGATCTGGGTCTCAGGGGCAGCAGCTTAAATTTGGGATCAGCAGAGAGAAGGGAGAACATTCCAGAAGAAAGAACTGGTGGGTACAAAGGCACGGAGGTGTGGAAGTGGACACTATGTTCAGGCACAGGGAAGGAGCAGAAATTTCATGTGCTGGGTGATAGCCATGCCTGGGTGAATCTACTCGCTGCACATGTATATGAGGCCATATATATATATATATATATATATATATATATATATATATATATGAAGCTGTGAACTAAGTAGAAGGTGGGAGGATTAAGAAAATGTTTTTAAAGGAATAGTAAAATATAGCAGATTTGCTAACTTAGTACTGTACATGTAGTTAACATAGCAAAAAGACAAGGAAGCCTTGCTGCCATGCTCACATAGTCACTATATGACAGATTAACCTAAATCCTCCCTTTGAGCATCTTCAAGATCTCAAAGCAGCCTGGCCATGTGGGATAGCCATCCTGGAGCCTGGCCTACAGACAGGCATGTCTGATTCAAATGCTGGCTCTGCCACTTTCTAGCCATGTGACACTTGGCAAATTACTTGACCTTCCTGGGCCTTAGTTTTCTCATCCATAAATAAGAATCCCATAATAGTATGAACCTCAGAAGGTTGTTGTATGGTGAAATGAACCTGGGATGAACCAAGTTCAGCGTCTGCACATGGTGGGCACTCGGCAAATGTTAGCTACTTTTCTTCTTATTACAAGTCAGAGGAGCTGACAAGATTCAGTGCACTTGCCCCATTGGTGCTAAGACATGCGTGACTCATAAGGCCCCCCTGGTAGGGAGCTCTGGTTGCCCACCCAATATTTCTTCTCTCCCTCCTTCTTACTAAGTGACCTTTCATTTTATTCAATGTAGCAGTGTGCCCAGATTAAACACACATACATGTGCACACACACCTGTTTTTCCTAGCTTCCCTTGCAGCTATGAGTTACCAGGTTCTGGCCAATGAGATGTCACCACGAGGTGTACCCTCTATGAAGCTCCCAAGCGAGCTGACTCAACAAGCACACCACTCTGTTCTACGTACTCTTCCTCCTTCTTCCTGCCTGAAATCTAGATGTGATGGCCGAAGCTTCAGCAGCCTGGTTGAACGATGTGTTGGTCTTAACGATGGAAGCCTTGGACTAAGGCTGGATGGAGAGACAAGGAACAGAAGGATAGGTGGTGCTTGGGGCCCAGAAGGTGATGGAACAGCACAGTAGTCTTAAACTGTCTATCTCTTAACTTCTCATTACATGATAAACATAAACCCCTACACTGTTTAAGTCACTGTGTCTGTGATACTCACCACTAATTGCAAATTGGAAATGGTGCATTTCTCCTTGACCAAAAAATGTGATTAGGGGATAGAGCCGGTTGGACGATGCCAGAATTCTTGGGTAGGCGACTCGTTCCTTCCATGCCCTGGCTTCTCCCTTTTTCTCTCTCTCATGCTAGTTCCTTCAGTGGGCTGAATAACGGGCTCAAAAAAAAAAGATATGTCCATGCCCTAATCTCCAGAACCTGTGAATGCCACCTTATTTGGAAAAAGAGATGTAGTTAAGTTAAGGATCTTGAGAGGAGATCATCCTGGATTCTCTGGGTGATTCCTAAATCCAGTGCCAGGTGTCCCTCTGAGAGACACACAGAGAAGACAGACAAAAGAGGAGGAGGCGATGTGACCACAGAGGCAGAGATGCAGGGATGCAGCCATGAGTCAAGCTAAGCCCACAGCCAGCAGAAACTGGAGGAGGCAAAGACCAGGTTGTCCCCTAGAGCCTCCAGAGGGAGTGTGGCCCTGGGAACACCTTGACTTTGGCCTTCAGAACAGTGAGAGGAGACATCTCTGCGGTTGTGAGCCCCCCAGTTTGTGGTGATTTGTCAAAGTAGCCACGGTAAGCTCATACAGACCCACTGGCACACTGAATCTCAGGCTTGCTTGCGTGGTGCGGGGTTGGGGCCATGAATCCTTTGCAACCCTTCAACTCTCCTTGAACCAAATAGCTGTGTTCTCACACAGAGATGCATCGGCCAGGCCACTCGCCCTTCCTAAGGAGAAAGAAGCAGGCCTACACCATTGACATTCCCTGCTATTCCCCTTCACAGACTCTATCAACAGCTGTATTCCAGTGGTGGTGGCAACCCTACATACACAGAAGACTAAAACCATTTGGAGCCAACGGGAGGACACAGACAGACCCTCTTTGCTCTGAAATGTCTCCGGGTTTAGAAATCTAAACACATATTCCAGTTGGTCACACTTCCTGAAGGACTGGGAGAGATTATAAGGTTGCATAATGCAGCTAATCGACTGTACTGCTTGAGTTTCCCTCCACCCCCACACTGGGACCAGTGTTAGGAGAGGCAGCTGGGGCTGGAGGATGGGAAACAGAAGGGCAGAGAAACATGGGAAGTGCACCCAAGAATCAAGAACCTTCCAACAGGCTCTGGGAAAAAAAGCTGTTGCACTAGCTTTCTCAGAACTGGAAAACAACATAAGGTGGTGGTTGCATGTTGCTGTCACTCATGAATTTGAGTCCAGGTTCTTTCTCTAACCAGCTGTGTATCCCAGACCAATTCAGTCTGTAAGATTTGTCTTACTTACCCACAAAAATGGGGCTAGTAACTATGCTTACCTCTTCGAGTTTCTGTGGGGATTAAGTAGGATAAATGCAAGGAAAGTGTTTTGGAAGTACCTGGTGCAAGGGAAGTACATAATATTAATAGAAACAGTGCTTAATTTTCAACAGAATCCATGACAATAAAGGCACGAGGCTTTTCCAGTCTTAGAAACCTATTAATAAGGGTGCCTGTGTGGCTCAGTCGGTTAAGCGTCTGCCTTCCAGCTCAGGTCATGATTCCAGAGTCCTGGGATCGAGTCCCGCATCAGGCTCCCTGCTCAGCAGGGAGTCTGTTTCTCCTTCTCCCTCTGCTTCTTCCCACTGCTCATGCTTGCTCATACACTCTCTCTCTCAAATGAATAAATAAAAATTCTTAAAATAAAAAAGAAACCTATCAATAATACATCTGCTTCCTGTGGACAAGTTGTTCAATCCCAAACTTTCAAGGACTTCTGTTTGTATCTTTTTTGTTTGTTTGTTTTTAAACAAAGCTGGCCCAAGTCTCATACCATAAAATTCCTCCATTCCCATAATCTTGCCTACAGTTCCACTGTAAGGGCTTTACTCTAGAATCCAGAGGGGTCAGCAAGCTACCTGGTGAGAGCCAGAGAGTAAATCTTGTAGGCTTTGTAGGTGACACATGGTCTCTGCCATGTATTCTTCTTTTTTACATTTTTAACTTGAGAGGACTATGTAGGCTGGATTTGGCCCAAGGGCCAGGGTTTGCGGGCCCCTCCTAGATAAAGGCTTAAAGAAACCTGGAGTTTGTCTGATTAAATTGCCCATCTGCATAAACGGGTCTTTGGGAGGTATCTAACAGGGAAAGGGGCTCTTTGCCTTCTCTCTCTCTCTGTCAGGAGAGGAGAGGGCAACGGTGGCCACAGAGGGAAGGGACCCATCACAGAGATTAGCTGGTTGAATGACGTAAAGTAGACAGGAAGATGGGGGTCACGTCTACACTGCCTGAGTCTGCCCAGGGCCAGCCTGTTTCAGACTATTTAGCCATCAGTGAAGAACAGGTGAGAACCAGACTAACATCTGGGCTTCGATATGGCTTTCATCCCACTACTCAGAAATACTGTCATTTTTCAGCAGTCCAACCCAGGAAGATGCTCAGAAGTTAAAAGGCTAAAGTCCAATTTCATAAATAATTCACTCCTGTTGATAGGTTCGCCTCATCTCATAAGTTTTCATTCCAAGCAGCAGAAGATGGGCCTATAGTTTGGACTCTGACAGCAACAAAGAAACTCTCTGGATGATAAAATGAGCTCATAAATATGAACCCCAGGTTCCATCTGCATTTGGTAGAAAACTGGCTGGTGAAGGCACCAGCCACTGAGCCAGGTTCACAGGATACAGGTTCACAGAGCAGAAAAGAAGAATGCTAGAGATTGATGAAATTGAGCCTGGAAGGAATGTCAGCTATTCTCTGATCAAAAGAGAAATGGTGCTAGATCAAGTTTTTCTTTATCCAAAATTTCAAAAAGAAAAAAAATTATAAACCTGGTCCACGGAATTTGGAATGATAATTCTTTTTTTTTTTTTTTAAGATTTTATTTATTTATCAGAGAGAGAGAGAGAGACAGAGGCAGGCAGAGGGAGAAGCAGGCTCCTTGCTGAGCAGGAGCCCGATGTGGGACTCGATCCCAGGATCCTGGGATCATGACCTGAGCCGAAGGCAGACGTTTAACCAACTGAGCCACTCAGGCGTCCCTGGAATGATAATTCTTAACGGTCTCCACTAAGGTGTATATTTCAAGGGGGTCTTTGTTTCCCAATACAACCCATTCTTTCCCTGAGTTTCTTTATACCCAATGTATTTGTTATGTTTCTCCAGAGCAACAGAACCAATAGAATATGTTGTGTGTGTGGGTTGGGGGCGGGGGAGGGGGAGAGACAGAGAGAGAGACAGAATGAGAGAGAGAGATTTATTGTAAGGAATTGGCTCACATAATTGTGGGGGCTGGCAAATCCAAAATCTGTAAGGCAGGCCATAGGCTAGAAACCCCAGGAAGAGTTCAGCTTGTAGTTCAAGTCCAAAGATAGTCTGCAGGCAGAAGTCCCCCTTCCTTGGGAAACTTCAGTCTTTCTCTCTTACGACTTTTAGCCAACTGGATGAGGCCCACCTGCATGATGGAGGGTGATCTGCTTTACTCAGAGTTCACTGATTTAAATGTTAATCTAAAAATACCTTCACAGCAACATTTAGACTGGTGTTTGACCAAATAGCTGGGTACAGTAGCCTAGCCACGTTGACACATAAAATTAACCATCGCATCTATCATCCTACTTTTTTCTTTGGACTCCCCAAATTAGCCACAGGTACTGGATAATCTAATTGTGACCATGCCATACACTATTACCTGGGATGAGAAAAGGGAACAAGAATAGATAGTGTCCCCAAATGGCAGATTCTATCCATTAGACATGCATTTGACTGTAAGTGAGGCAAAATTGGATGAACAATAGCTCAAAAGAAGAGTTTATTTTTCTCTCATATCCAGAAGTCCAGCGATGCCATAAGAGACCCATACTCTTTCTGTCCTTTGCTTTGTTGCTTAAATGTGTTGGATTTTTTCCCCACATGTTCATTGTTTCATGTTAGCTTCAGATAGCACACAAGCATTCAAGGCACAGAAAAAGCAGGGTGGGAGTAGAGGTGGTAGGGGCTGTGGCTTTTTCCTCTGTTAGAAAAGCAGAGCTTTCCCAGAAACCGCCTCAGCAGCCTTCCACTTGTTTCAATAGACAGACCTCTCGAGCAGCAAGGGAGGCTGGAAAAGCAAGTCCTTCCTAGGGCTGGGAACACGGCTGTTCCAAACAGAACAGGTTCTGTTAGCAAGAAAAGAAGGAGACATGACAGTCTACAGTGATTTTTATCTGGATTTGAGAAGTTCTTTAGTTATGCATTTTGTCATTCATTCAATAAACACATCTTCTCTATGGTAGACTTGAGATGCCCTGTTGAATACAACAGTGTACTTGCTTTTAAGAAAATCAAGCCTGTGGTGGTTTCCAAAAAGTTGGCGGGTGGCAACTCATGGGAGGCAACCAAGGGTGGATGCATTCAATAATTGAAATAAACCACTTTTTATGAGACAGAGGTGTAGGAGAGGGATACCTAGGTCACTCTTCAGGAAGAAGTGGGTGGAAGCATTGGGACAGCTTCAAAGAGAAGGTGATGGTAGAGCAGAGCCTTGAAGGATGACTAAGAGCTGGCCTTGAGGAGGAGCAGGCAGAAGTAGAGCAGAAGCAAAGGTCTGCAGTGGGAGAGCAGGTTCTGTGAATCAGTCTGGGTCTCCCCCGGAAAACAGACACCTCTTTGGGTTTATACAACAGAGGGAATTGAAAGCAGGGGGGCAGCTCTATGACAGAGAGAGATGCTGAGAGCTGAACACGGGCTGATGAGGCACTGCGGAAGTTTGCGTCAGCAGGAAGCCACCGTCACCTCTGCTAGAGGGAGAAAGAAGGGCTGAAACCCAGAGCTGAAACCTCAGTGGGCCTGTTTGGGGAGAGCTGGAACTGCAGAAGACACATACTTACTGCTTTAGAAGCCATCAAGGCAGCAAGGAGGGAAATACCCTGCCTTCTCCCTTCTTCCTATCCTCCATGATTTTACCAGTGGCTCACCGCAACCAGCTGGGCATCTGAAACAGTGCAGCCTGCAAGGGTCACTCACGATGGGTAAAAACAGAGCAGGGAAAGGGTGAGGTTGGATTCAGGGCAAACAGGCCCAGGACCAGAAATGCCTCTTTGGGTAACTGGGACTGTCACTCATGTGCAACAATGACCACCAACATTTAGAAGCATTGATGAAATGCTGGGAAGTATGATAAGTGTTCTATATGCATTACCTGCATTACCCTATTAAAGTAGGTCAGGGATGTAAAGAGGAATGGCAGGACATGGCGCTGCAAGATGGAATTAAAAGTAAGGCTTACATCACAAAGAATGTTTATGCCATGCCAAGAGATTTCTACTTACTTCTGAAGGCACTGGGGAATCAATGAGAGACTGGAAGCATAGAAATGATGTAATTTGATTTGCATTTCCCAAAGATCATTCTATGACTCTGTCTGAAGTTCTGAGCATTGCTAATTCACCAAAGTAAATAATGGAGATACGACTCAGGCTACTTGGGAGTGGGACCAGCTTCTCCTCTTACCTTCCCTGTCCTTCTGCTTAGAGCAGACAGCATCACTTCTGAACACTTGTGTCTTCTGTTGACATAGTAGGATCTTCGTTTACTTTAGCTCAGCAACACTGGAGCAGTAAAACCTTTTAAAAGCAAAATATTTATTGCTAATCTTTACAATAGTTACAATAGTTCATGTATTAATATATTACTCACCTCATTCACACACTTCCAGAGGAATCTAGATCCTAGCAATGTTTTAGAGACAGTCTTGCTCTACCTCCTGGTCCCTTAGAGAATATGTGGTCCTTCTGATTTGGTTTTCAACTTCTAAAGAAATCAGTGTCATCTGTCATTGGGTGTGGACCTGGCAGTTAGAGACAGAACCTCAAATTAACCCGAAGTGTCGACATGTTACCACCAGAGCTAAGCCTTATGGCCTCAGAAGATACATTTACAGTTTCTCTCTTCCAACAACCTCTTTCACAGATGAGAAAAGCGAGCCCACACAAACGAAGTAACTAGCCCAAGGATTTGAAAGTAGTTAGTGGAGGTAGGGCTACACCCCAGACTCCCAGACCAATACTCCTTTCACCCTCGACTTCATTGCCAAGGGGTGTAGAGCTAATAAGAAGATGCCGTTTTTTTTTGTTTGTTTTGTTTTATTACTGAGAAATAGTGCTCAGTTGTCAAAAATGTCATCTCACACAAACGTAAGCGCAAAAGGGGGTTTGTTGGTTCAGGAAACAGTTTAGGGGGGATTCCAATTTCAGGCATGGGTCTGTCTAGGGGCTCACTGCAGTAGTCAGGACTCAGTCCCCTTCTGTTTCTTGGCTCTGTTTTCCTCTGAGCAGGCAGGTTTCATTCAGACAGGCTCCTCCCGTGATAGGACAAGGTGGCGACCAAGGTTCAGGCTCACAACCTGTCTGCGGAGTATCACGAGTGAAAAGAACGCAGCTCTTTCCCATTAATATCAAAGAAAGTCTGGGTATTGAATTTTACTGGTCAGTTTGAGTCATGTGCCTGTTCTTGAGCCAATCACTGCAGCCGAAGGAAATGGGACAGTCTGATTGGCTAGGTCTGACTCCCATGCCTACCTAGCGTTAGGGAATGGGCTCAGCTGCACCCATTGTCAAATTATTTATTTGGAGAATGAGGACGGTGAGATTCCTCAAAGGAAAACCAAAGTTCCATCAACCCAAGAAGAGAGAACAGGTGCTGCTGGGCAGGCACAAAACTGGGATGTACTCTAGACACAGACTTAGGTCAAATAACAGAGTGGATTTTAGGTAATATGGGTGCGATTTTCTTGTTGGCTATTACCCCTTTCCATAAAATGAATTTCTCATGTGCCCACCATGAAATTTAGAGAAGCCAACTGTTCCTCCAGCTTCCAGTCTGTGGTTTCATAAAGGCTTTGAAGAATATTTAAGGTCATCCTGATTGGAGGACTATACCACCCCATCCCAACACCATGGCTTGATCATTTTTCTATTTGAGCAATTCTCTGGGAAACACTCTGGTTTTTCGTTTGTTTGTTTTGTTTTAAAGATTTTATTTATTTGAGAGAGAGAGAACGTAAGAGGGAGAAGCAGACTCCCCACCGAGCAGGGAGCCGGACTCGAGACTTGATCCCGGGACTCCAGGATCATGACCTGAGCTGAAAGGCAGTCACTCAATCAACAGAGCCACACAGGTGCCCTCGGGAAACACTCTCTTTACAAAGAGGCTCTCCTCTTGGCTCTGCTTTAGAGGCAGTCATTCCAACTGGTTTAATAAACTGAGTATTTAACAGGTAAGGTGCTCAGGGGTGAGGAAGGAGCTTGAGGTAAGGTGAATGTGTCTGCTCAGAACTCCCCCCAAAGAAACAAGGTTCCAAACAAATCTGAGCTTTCAAACAAAGAAGCAGCCTTTGGGGATGCCTTTGGGGATCATTGTGTATTTTGGGGCTTCAATGGACTTTTCATGCTTTGTGATAAATTAGCAAAAGCCAACTCAAGTAAACAAAAATATATAAGATTTTATTCCACTATGATATAAATCTCATCGATCTATTCACTGCTTCTGTTCCTTTTGGTCAAAAGTGCGTAAAGTGTAGCCATAGAGGTTTGATGAAGCATTGTCTAAAACCACCATCTTCCCTCAGAGAGCAGAGATCAACGGAAAACTTTGTAAACATGATCCCCAGGCAGAAATCTTTTTTTTTTTTAAATCTGAACAAAACTTTTTTTGAGTATATGAAAAACAGTATTAAAAAGTTAAAGGGCAAATGACAAACTTTGAAGAAATATATAACTTGTATTAAAATCTGAGAAAGAATATCTTTTACATATAAAAGGTTCTTATGAAGAAAAAGATGAATATCTCAATAGAAAAATGGGCTAAGGGGATGAATAGTAAGTTAGTAAAAGAAAAACAAATGGACAATACCTAAATGAAAAATAATTCATCTTACTAGTAATGAAAGAAACTAAAGAGCTGGCGACAGTTGCCCTAGTCCTAGAGATTAGTGTCTCTGTGAGCCTGAGACCGGCCAAGTCCAGAAGCTCATGGGAGGCAACCAAGGGTGGATGCATTCAATAAACCATTGTTTCAAGTCTACTGAAAAGGTAAAACAAGAGTGCGACCTTTTTTACATTATCAGATTGGCCGAAGATTGACACTGCCCAGAGGTAGCCACAGGTGTAACAGATGGGCATGAAGATTGATAAAACTTGGAGCAGGGGTAGGTGTTGGGAAGGTTGCAGTTTGACAACAACCGTTCCAAGAAGCCATAGAACATACACAGCATTGACTCAACACGTCTAGGAATTTATCCTAAGGAAATAAATTAGGAATTTGCACAAAGATTTAGCTGCACCTCGTTTATAATAACAAAATACTGGAAACAACCAAGCTATCGAATACAGGGGAATTTGGTAAACGTATGGGAACATAGTCATTGCAGGTATTGCTAAGTGGGGGGAGCAAGCAAATTATAAAAAAGGAGTTAGTGTAATCTTTCACTTGGTTTCATAAAGGTTTTGAAGAATACTTGAGAAAATGTTAACAGTGGTTTTCTTTTTTGCCCATCTGTACTTTCAATCTTAAATGAACACAAATGAAAAATTATAATTTCAAATTATATTATATTACATTTCAAATTATTATTGCTTTCTCTAAACTGCCTGTTTAACAGGGATCTTTCCTTAGGCACCCTCCACCCTGTTGGGATAGGCACAGAAACTTCTGCTTCCTTCCTGGGGTGGCCCTACAAATCCCTTAGGAAGATAAAACCGAAACACCCATTTGCCCTGCTCAGAGAGGCTTCTGATTTAATGGCGGGGTATTCGTGCCTGGTTCCCCCTAGGTTTGAGGGAGACCCTAGAACAGCAATAAACAAGTCTGGCCAACACAGAGGCTTTTGAACTTTATGCCTAGACAAGTGAGTCCAAGGCTTAGCTAAGGCTTGTTCACCATGCCAATGTGAAGAAGGAGAGGGGCCTTTTCACATATACTTGGGTGAGTTTTTCTTTTATTTTAGAAATATAATGTCTCTTGAATTCCCCACTGCCTTTGCACACAGATATTTATCAGCTTTTACCAAAGAAGAAAAATGGAAGGAGAGACAAAGGGAATTCAGTTGGTTCAACTTGTCTCCAGATCCTATCTTGTGTATGTTTTAAGTCTGCCACTTCCTATCTCCTTCTGGATTCTAAAACCCCTTGATAAGATTCCCTTTTAGTATCTCTGTGCTTTTCAGGGAAAGAGGCTCAGAGCTGGTCAGACCCTTTCATCTCTGGCTGATAAAGCTGTATGTTTATTTAGATTCAGTCATATTGAATCCATTTCAGCAATTACATATTACCACCCCCCTGCCCCCAAACAATGGATGCTCCCTTTCCCCCTCCCCTTAGGCCCACTCCTAGACTTCCAAGGAATTTAAGAGATGAGAATCAGAGCTCTGGGATGGAATGGTAGGAAAAAGAATGTCTAAGGTCCAGGAGTGTAATGAATGGGCATGGAGGATTTTCAAATGCGGCTGCTCATCCCAGCTTCTCCCACTTCATCTCATCTCATTTGATTTCATTTGGTTTTGTTTCTTTCTCAGTGTAGGCCCTTCATTGTTCTGATCATGTCTCATCTGGATGGAATTGCAGTGTTATCCTCTCCCACCTGATGGATAATTTCCTGCATGCGCTTTGCAGGACAATCTGGTGAACACTCCTTCCTCCCACTGAGCCAAAACGTTTCATAATTTTTCAGGCCTTCCCAAGAGGATCCAGCTCAGAAGCTGCAGTGACTCAGGGAGGATGAATGTTTCCTCTGGTGTTATCTTTTTTTTTTTCCTTTTAGTTTCTTAGTATATGTCTTGAGCTCTACCTGTGACTGTTGGGTCTTGTGGGTTGAGTTCTGCTTCAGAAATCGGGGGACGGCATCTTCATGGCCATCCACCTTACTGGTGACTTTTTCAGTGACTCCAAAAAAATCGGAGGGAGGCAATGTACTTTCTTTCCCTTCTGTTTATAATAAGACCTCAGAGGGCCCCAGTGGGCTGGATGAGGCTAATTTATGGAGTGCGTAGAAATCCCCCAAGGATAACTCATTCCCCCCGAAGTCTTTTCATAGTTGGCAGACCTGTAGCTAGGAAGCAGATACTCTACATAATGGGGTAACCGGTTCCTCTCCCGGTTCTAAAAGTCAGTTTGTAATGGAGCTGACCCACGTCCAGCTTCTGTCTAGGTTCCCACGTGTATTAAAATCTTTGCTTCTGGGGCGCCTGGGTGGCTCAGTCGTTAAGCGTCTGCCTTCGGCTCAGGTCATGATCCCAGGGTCCTGGGATCGAGCCCCGCATCGGGCTCTCTGCTCAGCAGGAAGCCTACTTCTCCCTCTTCCATTCCCCCCTGCTTGTGTTCCCTCTCTCGCTGTCTCTCTTTCTGTGTCAAAATAAATAAATAAAATCTTTAAAAAAAAAAATCTTTGCTTCTAATGATAAATAAATGGTGTTTTTCTTTACCTTGGGAAAAAAAAATGGACACACTTTAGAAGTAAGGAAAAGAGACATCCGAACTCCATAGGGAATTTCTGGGGGCGATTTATATGGTATTTTTCTTAACTGTGGTGATGACTTCACAGGTGTATATATATGCCAAACCTTATCAAAGCTGACACCTTATTATTTTATTTTATTTTTTTTAGAGGGAGAGAGAAAGGGAGAGAGAAAGGGTGTGTGCAGGGAGTGGAAGGACAGAGGGAGAGAGAGAATCTTTCTTTTTTTTTTTGAGAGAGACAATCTTAAGCAGGCTCCCTGCTCAGCGTGGAGCCTGACATGGGGCTGGATCTCACGACACTGAGATCATGACCTGCGCTGAAATCAAGAGTCAGATGCTTCACCAACTAAGTCACTCAGCACCCCATCAAAGTTGACACTTTAAATGTGTATAGTTTATCGTGTGTCAATTATACATCTGACATTCCCCATTTCCGGGGCTGGGTCAGCTATACTCTCTTGTACGGTTATTAGCAAATAGGTGTCTCAGGTAAGAACAAACTCCACGAGGAAATAAGGTTGGCAGAGGCAAAACTTTTTTTAAAGTGGCCCAGTGTCTCACTTTATCCAACTATCTTGCCCACTTTCAGAATCTAAGAGAACCTAAAGCAAGATTCTATTTCTGGGAAGAGTTTGAAGGGTAAGATGCCATCAGAAGGAAGAAAAAGTGATGAAGTTCTACCATAAATTATTTAGGACAAAGCTGGATACAGGAGACAGCTGGGAGTCTGCTTTTAAACAACCATTAACATTTCTAGCCGTAGCTCAGGTGATCTTAATTGTTATCGTACGGCTAACTTCTCGCCCTTCTCGTGGACTGTGATTCAGCAGTATTCACTGGTCATTTTTAAGACTAACGTTTCAAACAAGGCCCTATGGATTGGAACAGGAAGCATGAGGAAAAGAGAAGAGTCAACTATCATCCAAATGGTAAGAAATTGCCTTTTCTCTTTTACTATCAAGAGTACATTGATTTTGCTCATTTACTTAGATCAAATGTTAAAACTGTTCGTAGACAGGGAAAAAAAAAACCTGTTTGTAGACAGGGAACAGACCAAGGGGGCACAGACCAGCAAGGCACTTGAAGTGACTTTTCAAGAGTAACACTGGATTACACTCACGGGGAGAGCAATCAACAGCAAGGCTGGCTCTGCTCTACCACCAGATGGTGGTTTTCTCTCTCCGTGGTGAGGGCGCATGAGAGGGGTCAGGGGTTGTAAAGTGAGTCCAGTTCCCACCTGATGATGGCCAGGCTTGTTTGTTTGCAATATGCTTGATGCTCTATATGTGTCATTTTTACCTAAACCTCACACGTTGAAATAGGTGTGTCATTCCTGTTTGATAGAAGGACATCCTAAAGCACAGAGATGTGAAGCAACCTGCCCAGGGTCATGTAATTCTAATATGAATATGAATATTACTACTAAAACCAACAAGCATCTATATAGCATTTACTATGAGCCAGGAACTATCGATTGCTTTACCCATATTAACATATTTATCCTCCCAATAACCTTATGAGCTATTGAATATTGTTATTCCCATTAAAGATAAAGAAATGGAAGAAGAAAAGCAACAGTAACTTGTCCAAAGTCACACATTTGATAAGTGGTACTGTGCTTCATTAAATACAGCACTGTGAGTCTTTCTAGTGTATTATAGGCGCTCAGTGTGTGTGTGTGTGTGTCCGTGAGTTTTTGTATGAGTCATTGGGACGGGAGGTTCTGGCAACATAATACAGTTGTTCTATTTCTAAACTGAATCCTCTTTTTAGCTCAAATGATTAAGGCTAGATTGGCTTTAACCCTGCCTGAGGTTTATGTTCTGCCAGAGCCACAGAATGCCCCAGAGGACATGATAGCCACTTTCCACTGATAGCTTCCAACTCCCTTTGGGGAATGGTGCCTACTCCCACTCCTGGTGTTCTAGAATGGCTGCTAATCACAGAGCTCACGCCTTGGCCAAAGAAGTGAGCATGTGTTCTATGCCTGGCCAATCTAAAACCTCTCCAGTGGCCACAGCGACAATGGGCCCAGCATTAAACTTTTGACCAAACAAGAACCACTGAGGGTCCTTCCTTGGGATTGTATGTTTATATGCTCAGAGAGCAAACCTCTGTTTCCTCTGGAAATTTTCGTGAGGTGTGGTTATGCTTGAAGTTGCTTGAGGCCATATTTCTCTTCACCCTGTCCCTGCCCATGGTGAAGGTTCAACCATTACGAGAGGAACTGAGACCCAAACACAGCAAAAGCAGAGACTGGTACTGGGGACAGAAAAGGACTGAGGGAGAAAGTGAGGGCAAATGACATCATTTGAGTGTTAGAAATTTTCAGGCCCTCTTGACCGCTGAATTTCCTAGTTACATGAACCAATAAATTTCCTGCATTATTTAGGGGGGTTTTATTGGAGTTTTTTTCATTTGTTACCTTAAAAATATTGAAATATACAGGAGTCTGCTTCTCCTTCTGCCCCTCCCCCCAACTCAGGAACATGGGCACGTGCGCGCTCCCTCTTTTGCAAAAATAAATACATAAAATAAAAAAAATACTGGCACATACAGGAAATATTCTTTTTCCTTTTTCTTAAAATAATAAAATTATATCCACCACACATTTACTTTTAATAATAGTATGTATCATACTTATGATATTATGAAGGAAAATAATTGTGATTCTTTACATACTCATAGTGAGAATATTGTTCTATGTATTTTTTTTTTAAGATTTTATTTATTTATTTGTCAGAGAGAGAGAGAGAAGAGTATAAACAGAGAGAGTGGCAGGCAGAGGGAGAAGCAGGCTCCCTGCTCAGCAAGGAGCCTGATATGGGACTCCATCCCAGGACCCTGAGATCATGACCATGAGACGTGCGCAGACGTTTAACTAACTGAGCCACCCAGGCCTCCCTGCTCTATGTATTTTTAAGTAAGTTGTGCTATGGAATATGGTGTCATTAGAGAGGAAAGTAGGAATTTAAAAAATCAACTTTATACTCCCTGTTGTAAACAAAACAGAACCAAAAGAGCAGAAACATGACTTGCATATGACTAGTGAAATCCACTAGATCTGAGGATAAAAATACACTCCTTATTGAAGATGGCTCCCTTGGGCAACACAAAAGATTTACCAGGATTGGTAAAAAGTTGGTCAACATTCTAGAATTTCACTTTAAACCAGAATGAATTTGAGTGTTTTCTTATAAAATCTATTCAATCCAATAGATTTCAAAGACTAAAGGCTCTGGGGTAGGGAAGTTCCCATAGAGTCCTATTCACCCCCATATGTTTTCTTTGGTCCCCAAATGCCTCAGTGTCCACCTTTAGGGAGCCACCATTTTGGATTAAACATTCCCTCCTTCTCTGGCTTTCCTTGAAAAAGCTTCTTTGCAGAATAACATGACATGGCTTTCATCTTAAGACAGTAATTTTATAGAAATTAAATGCATGAATTTAAGCCTGAAAGCTTGGGCTCAAATCTTGGCTTCACCATTTAGAAGCTATGTGCCTTTATCTCTCTTCACTTGACCCCTCTCTTTCTGTACTTTATTTTCCCCCATGTAAATGGGGATAATAGTAATATCAACCCGGGAGTGTTGTTGTGGGATTATAGAAGCTAATACATGTAGGGCTCTTAGCATAGTGTCTGGCACGTAGGATGTGCTCAGTAAATGTCAGCTGTTATCCCGAGAGGGTGCCATCCTGGCTGGGTGCAGAGAGCACTGAGAAACCAGCCAGGAGCCCTGATGCTAAGGCTGCTTCTCCAAATGCTGTCTGAGTGGCATTGACAGAGAGCACTTCGATTTTCCTTGTCGGATAAATGGCAACACTAATGCCCCTCATGCCAAATTCCCCGTGGTGGCAAACCCAAGATGAGTGTTTTGAGGATAAGATGAGCTAATGGCAATGAAAAAGAGGCTTGGAAAGACTGCATGGACTTTACAAATAATCAGTACTAGCAGAGGAAAAGAGTTTCGTCATTCAGCTACTTTTTACCAAGCGTCTACTGCATGCAAGGACCCAAATACAGTTTTATCTTTAAGCGTGTGGTAAATCCTGCTCTGTGAGGGAAGAAACTCAGAAGAGAGCACGAAAGCCCGATAAAATTAGGGAAAAAATAAGAAATGTCTGAGGAGGGAAAGACCAACCTCACTTTCTTTACATTTTTGCAACAGGCTAATTCCAGTTTTCCTGAATCTTTTCTCAGTGTGGCCAGACGCAGAGTCTACCATAATGCAATCTAGTCTTCAAGCCAGTCTCCACAGAAGTTCAGTTAGGCACGTATTTCTAAACAGCCGGGGAGAGAGGCCATTTCCACACATTGTGCCCATGGCTTGGAATTAATGCGAGTCACTCTCTGAGGAGCAGGCCACGTGTATATTTAATTATGGCAAAACACACGTGACATAAATTTACCGTCTTACTCATTTTTAAATGTACAGTTCAGTGGTATTAAGTACATTCATCATGCTGTTCTAGCATCACCACCTTCCATCTCCAGAACTCTTTCCATCATGTGAAACTGAAACTGTGCCCACTGAACGCTCATGCCCCATGCCCCTCCCCCAACTGTGGCCACAGACATTCTACTTCCAGTCTCGGGGACCTTTGACTACTCTAAGTACTTCACACAAAGAGAATCATACAGTCTTTGTCTTTTTGTGACTGGCTTATTTTACACACAGCCTTTTTTGAAAAGGTCTATGATCATCGTCCCTGGAAATTTGGGATTTGGCCACATTCTTTTTTTTTTCTTTCTTTCTTTTTTATTTTTTTTAAATTTCCAGGCCCACCAGTTGATGCCGGGTTCTCTCCCTCTAGATTTTAATGCACCCAGGCCTCAGTAAAAGGGCAGAAGGTGCCACTCTGTTTCTTATGGCTTCTAATCAAAGCAGCGGTGTCCGGTTCCTCGAATTTCACCTTTTTTGGGCTGCTCTCCATTTTCCTCTACTTTTCACATAAACAAGGCCTTCAAGGGGATGGGGTGGGTGGCGTGTGAGCTGTGGCCCCTTGGACACTTTAGTCCAAGGAGTTTAATGGAGGTTTCTGAAGTTTGTAAAGCAAAGTGAGAAACAACAGCTGCTCATCCCCTCTGAGCCTCCATTAATAACGAGATGTGCGTTTGTCGTAGAGGTAAACAAACTCTGAAATGGGAACATTGCAAAGAGGGCCCTGAGAGGGGCTTATCAGCAGGGGGAGGCCAAAGGTACAGAATCCCGGGGCCAACAGACAGAGGTGTAATGCCAGTGTTGCCTTAGGAAAAGGCCTCCGCACCCCAAACCTAGGAAGAACATGGGGTCTGTGTGTCCTCATCTGCCACATCTGGGCTCCCCTGTGTGTCCTCATCTGCTGCATCTGGGCTCCCTACATATGCTCTCAGCTAAGCAAAGCCCACCTCCTTTGTACAGCTGACTTTTTAAAAGGCAAGCATTCCAGAATTAAAAACACACAATTCCAAATGGTGGTTGTCTTCCTTAAAGTCCATGGGGATGTCATCTTGCTCACCAGGGTCTCCCTGGGATGCTGCTTTGAACAGGCCTACAAGCAGAGACAAAGTCTGGTGAGCTTTCTTATTGGTGGCAAGTAAAATTTGAGCTTGGATTTTGAGACAGATGCTGAAATCTGATAAATGTAGCGTGTGGTCAACCCAGTTACCTGGTGTGGAAAACCAGGCACAAGTTTGTATAAAATAATAGCTGATGTTTACTGAGGCAGGCCGGGTACTATTTTGAGTGTTCTGGATGGCACACCTTATTTAATTGTCACAATAAACTCATGGCTTGGAGAGTTCATCTCTGTTTTACAGAACAGGAAACTGAGGTACAGAGAAGTAAAGTAACATGACCAATGTCACACAGTTACTGAGGGGGAGAGTAGGAGTCCAGCTCCGTGAGGTCTGATTCTGGAAGCCTTGCTCTTAACCATTCACTACTCTGGCTCTCTGACTGACTGGAGTGACCTAGAAACTGTGGAATTGAGTGCTTGCCAAAGGGACTTCCTGTCTCAATCTTACTTTTCCCCAGGTCCACGAGGCCTGGAGTCTGACAATCACAGTTATTCCTTAGGCATTTTGTTTTCACAAAGGCTCCTGTTAAAATGCATGTGCGTTGCTATGGAGAACATTTATTCAGATGTGTTTAATAAATTAAAAAGACTCAAGGCAGAGAGATGGAAAACAGGACAGTGCATTTTGATGAAGCAAGAAGTAGTAAGAGATCTTAATCCTAGAATTCCATGGAATGAGAGTAGTCTGGGTACCGTATCCAAACATTCATCCATCCATCCATCCATCCATCTTTAACAGATTTTTATTGAAGGCCTGTGATATTCTAGGCATCATGCCAAAAGCTGGGATACAATAGTGAGCAGAAATATACCAAGCCCTTCTGAGAGTTCAGAGTCTAGAAGGGGCAAAGTAAAATTTGAATGGTGATGAGATCTGGGAAAGAGAAGGACAAGATGCTATGAGAACAGATAACATAGGGCTGGAATAGAATGATCTGAGGGCACTCTGTGTTTGGAGGGGAGGAGAAAGAGATACTAAAAGAGATGCAGGGAGGGAACTCAGCATGGCAAATGCTACTGAATGCTCACCAATATTCAGAGTGACCTCCAAGTTAACTCTCCCTTGACATTTAGTGATAGATAAGTACATATGTATGTAACCTGCTTTGGCCCTGTGGGGGTAAGTTATTATGGTTGTATAGTGTGCTGTTATTTAGAGGGAAAGAAATAATGACTGAACATGCATTCAGCCTTGACTCTTTTCTCCATAACTTTACTGCTAAGGCGCTTTAATAACCTTGACTTTAGTTGCGTCATAGAGAAAATGATAAGGTCAAATACTGTCTCTAATCTCTCTTGGGAGTCTGTGTGTGACTATGGCAGGAGCCCAGAGGGCTGCCACCACTGTCTGTCTTCCATTTTCCTGGAGTCTCTGTGGAACCTGAGTGACATGAAAAGCATCTGGAAGGCAACATGGCGGCAAAGGCATTTAGCACCAGGGAGTGAAAAGGAGAGCAGAGAGGGAAAAGGAGAGCAGAGAGGACTTTCTTCGGTCTGTTCTTGGAGGGAGGAGAATCAAACAGAAAACTCTCAGTGCTTTGTATACTATAATCTGAAAGCTGGGTTCATTTAATGGGGATCGAATCAGTTCATTTTGGAAACATCCCATAAGACAGGATTTGCTTGGCAAATTCATAAAATAAAGAGTGTAATCCAAACTACTGCTAAGAGCACATGTTTCAAGCAGTCATTTATCTATTAATAACGGTTAGTAATAATAACAGTAGTTAACATTCATGGAGTATTTACTATGTGCTAATTGCTTCACGTTTATTTTCTCATTTACTTGTCACATTAATTCTAAGAAATAGATACTGCACTATTATCCCCATTTTACAGATGAGGAAACAGAGGTCCAGAGATGTTATGTGACTTGCCCGGGGTCTCACCACTGTCAGTGGTACAGCCAAGGTTGGAACTGAGGTCTGCCTCACCACAAAGCCCATTCCTTTAAACACTTCTCTCTATTGCCTTCATGGTAGAGGCTAGTGATATCCAAATATTTACCAACCGCTTACTTCTTCATTGAGAAAGGCAGTTCTCTGAAGACCATGAGCCAAATGTTGCTAGATTTTACAGATGAATAACATTTGTAAAATATTTGGGCATTTCACAAAGGAGTGTCAAATATTTGCTTTACTAAATAAGTAACTTCTTTTTTTGAAGCCTATTTCATCATCTCATTAGAGAAAGAATAATTTAAAAATAAAAAAATTAAGAATTAACTAATCTCAGAACTTAGAAGCTGAATAAATTTAACCCCATGAACAAATCACTGCATGGTTCTTGCTCTTTTCATTTTGTTTCAAACCAGTGAAAACAAGGGCCCCACGCTGTTGACTGGCACCACTGTGAGAACCAATACTGGGACTAGCTATCCACTGGCAGTTTATTAGCAACACGTTGAGTTTGAATCTAGCTTGGATAAAAAATAGGATGGTGTTTCTTATAATCTTTTGGAACTCAGACTTCCTACTAACTTCATCTGGTTTCTATCCTTTCCCACCACACAATTAGTCTGAATATTTGAGGTTTCCCTATTGTCTCCAGTAAGGTTCTTGGAGACAAGGTCAAATTAAGGGTAAGTCTCACAGGTCAGGGTATCCCATTTTGAGCCATATAAATGTGTCTTTAAATAATTCTTTGAAAAAAAAAATTCTTTGAAAATAAAATCACTGTGTTACCGAAGTTATTTAGTTTCCAAGCCAAACAGGTGAGTGAGTCGTGGGTTCCGACTGAAGATCATTATTTGAAAGATGACCAATGATTTTAAAATGATAATCCTTCACAGTACAAATGGACAAAGAGAACTCACTGCAGCTATAAGGAAGGCAAGCCTCTGATCAGTGTTTGGGTGGGTTTGATTTGTTTGGGGCCGGTGACCTTGTCCTGCTCTGGCATTTTTTCAGACCTTTTTCGACCATTCAACATTACACAGTTCTTAGTTTATGAGTCACAGGTCATCTTGAGGGCAGCATCTCCTTTTCCCGGGGGTCTGTATGAAAATTCAACCATGTAAGCTGAGTGCCATCATCTTACTATTCATTTATTTGACATTCCTTCAGGGACAATCTGTCAAAAGTGCATGAAACATCTTAACATCTTCCTTTTTAAATAAAGTGAAGCTCACTGTGAGGAAAGACTATTCAGTGAATTATTTAATGTCAAAAATAAAATGCTGTCCTCAATACTTATAAGATCAGTGAGAGTATCATCAGTCCTAGATCAAGTCTCTATACCCTCAAGTCACTCAGATACTTTGAACGGTGTAGACAGTTATTCAAGTATTTCTGGATTTTGACCTCTCATTTCCCCCTAAGTTTTCACAGTGATTAAGAAGACGAATAAAAAGAAAGATAAGGGCGTTGAGATTTTTAGTAAAAAATGTCCCATTAGTACAGCCCAGTGGCTATGGACTTCTGGAGATAGACATTCCTGAGTCCCCATGTGGGTTCTGCCACTTAGGTTTATACGACCTTGGGCAACTTAACCTCTGTAAGTCTCAGTTTCCACATGGCTAAAAAAAAGGAATGCAGCAAGATGCTATATGTAAAGTTCCTAGCACTATGGCTAATGCATAATAAAAGTTCAAAAAAATGTGACAGAGACCATCTGAGCTCACCAAATATTCTCTCTGCTCCCCTATATTTCCCAACTTTCCTTGATATTAATTGGAACAAATAGACCATGAACATATGTGTCCTATTGGGTTGAGACAGTGAAAAGCTGGTGTGTATCTTCTTTGTCTCCATCCATCACAGTGATCATGAAACTCCATGTTGACATGGCAGCATCACAGGACAGAGGGATCCTGGATCCCTGAGTCACTACTTAGAGGAAAACTCCTGCTGAGCCACATCAGATTTTCTTGTAAAGACACATAAAAATTTTTCATACAAATGCACTAAGGTTTTAAGGATTATCTGTGTGGTAGCTTATGTTAATTAGCTGAACACAGCTAGTGATTGAGAAACATACGCACTTTCATTCAAAGCATCAAAGCTCCTTTCTTCTACTAGGAGCCCATGTTCATGGAGCTACCTCAGTTCCTCTTTGTAGGAAATTCAGGGCAGCCTTTCTATTCTAGCTCATGAATAATTTGTCTCCTCCTGACTCATAGGAGGAGAAGCTCATTTGAAGATATGACTTCCAACCATCCAGTTACACGTCACTTGGGAAGAATCTGCCTACCTGGTGGCTATGAGTTTGCTCTGTGGCCTGCCAAGATTTCCAACTTCTTTGCTCAGATTATTTCTACTCACTACAAGCATATATAACTTTCCATGGTCAAATGTATTATTATTTTTTTAACTTAAATAGTATATTTAAGACCTGAATGAAAGCTGGGGCTATTAGTTTCCTACACCTGCTATAACAAAGTACCACACACTGGGTGACTTAAATAACAGAAATTTATTTTTTCACAGTTCTGGAGGCTGGAATTCTCAGATCAAGGTGTCAGCAGGGTTGGTTTCTCCTGAGGCCTCTCTCCTTGGCTTGTAGATGGCCACATTCTCCTTGTGTCTTTACGTGGCCTTCCCTCTGTACGTGTCTATGTCCAAACTTCTTCTTCTTTTAACACTAGTCATATTGGATTGGGGATCATTCTAATGACTTTATTTTAACATAATTAACTCTTTAGGGTCCCTCTCTCTAAATATAGTCACATTTTGGGGTACTAGGGGTTAGGACTGCAACATATGAATTTGGGGGGAACATAATCCAGCCCATCACACTGGGAAAGCCAGATATCAATAAGAAATGAAGTCAAAACACTGGACCTCCTCGACTTCTAGCCTCACCGCGTGCTTCTGAGACAAAGGACTTGTGGAGAGCGTGTGGCAGGCCACAGTGTGGTCCACCAGTGAGATTACTAGGACCAAGTAATGGTTGGTCTGCTTGGTTCTTCATGTAGCTGCTTTGAATGATCTCAGCATTGATCGTTGATCCACCTAGAGCCAGCTCAAAGATGTATTGGTTGAAATGTCTTGTAAGATAGAAACATGAGAGAGCTTTTCAATGGTTTCTCTTCCCCAAGTTAGCAAACAATAGCAGAAGAAATAAAAGCAAGAGAGTATTCAGTTTCCAATTTGCTCTTTAGCTTTCATGGTTTTGTTTAGTTTGTGTTTATCAGTCAGCTGGAACTGGAAAGCTGGATCAGCCTATTTACTGACTGTGAGTGGAGTGGTGGGTTAGTGTGCCTTACTCCGGGGTACCTGGCCAGTCCTGCCAAGGAAAGACTGGATCCAAATAGAAAAGGCTTGGGCCCCCATCTTTTCCAACTAGATGAAAACATTTCCTTTTAAATTGGTTTTGCTGCAATTTTTGAATGTGTAAAAGACCAATTTGGGGTTTCATATGTACTTTAGGGTTTTTTCATTGTTTCAAACTCATGCATAAGTGTAAAAACCTAAAAGGAAGTTCAATCAAGACTTTTCGAGCAGGGAGATGTGATTAATTGCTGGCCTTTTTAAGGCAAGCCACTACGCAAAGTCGAGTAATAAATTAATAATGCCTCAGATCATGAGTTAGTAAAGATGGCTTGCCTAAACGGCAGATGATAATTTGTAAAGGCCTGTGCAGGCAAAATGCCTCAGACAGCCCTTAGGAGATAACACAATTGCACATAACATCCACAGTGACAGACCCTGCTTATTACTGTAAGAAATGTAACAAATCAATCTCTGATCCCAGAGCTAATTCCAGTTTAGATGAAAAAGATTGTTTCTTTTGACTTGCACAGACTTTGGGCAGGGATGGGGGGCGCTATTTCACGGTGATGTTTGGGAGATGGTGGGGAAGAGTTCCAACAAAAATGTTAGTGGTCTGGGCTAACACACCAAGTGTTCACTGATGTCCCAGAAGTCTGCAAATGAGCATCATGGGAAATAAAGCAGGTAGGATTCTGTCAGGCCAGGAGGTTGGTTATGCCAAAGGGGTCTGCTGCTGTGTTTCCAGTGGAGGAGTGGGGGCCAGGCTGTGGATCTGCACCGCCTCCCAGGAGCTTGCAGGGCGTTGGACTCACGGGCAGGCTCAGCCCCAGGCTCAACCCCACTGACCCCTCCCCTGGGAACATCCTCTCTGTGCACCCAGCCATCCTCCCAGCAGCCTGGCCCTGGTCAAAGAGGCCCTGCTCTGAGACTGGTGGCTGGGTCAGCAAGGCTGCTGAGAGCCTGCGACCAACCCAGAGGAGAGCAGGTTCAATCATTAAACCTGCCCGTTTCCCTGCATGCACCTCCATTCAGCACCAAAGGAAAAAAATCCTGTTCTGATGGGGGGGGGTGGTCAGATGCCCATCACTTTCTTACCACTGCTCACTGCATGAGGTTGATCTGTGCTCATCACAAACTCTGAACCTTTCTGTGCCCTGGTCACTCATCTGGTTGTTATGAGGTTCAATGAGGTAATATTTATAAAATACATAGCACATGCCTGGCACATGGTAAGGGCTATATAGGATTTTCTTAAAGAAATAAATCAGACACTGCTAAAATCTATCTGTAATGGTACCAAGTTAGCTAACTCACTGCCCTCACAATTTCTAAACAGAGGCCATTCAAGATCTGTTCTTTTTTTTTTAATTTTTTATTTATTTGAGACAGAGAGAATGAGAGACAGAGAGCATGAGAGGGAGGAGGGTCAGAGGGAGAAGCAGACTCCCTGCCGAGCAGGGAGCCCGATGCGGGACTC
Organism: Mirounga leonina; assembly: GCF_011800145.1. Classification (NCBI taxonomy): domain Eukaryota; kingdom Metazoa; phylum Chordata; class Mammalia; order Carnivora; family Phocidae; genus Mirounga; species Mirounga leonina. The sequence continues at coordinate 39,239,921 of NW_023270323.1, forward strand.
GATCCCGGGACTCCAGGATCATGACCTGAGCCGAAGGCAGTCGCTTAACCGACTGAGCCACCCAGGTGCCCTCAAGATCTGTTCTTTCCACTCTTGACAGTATTAGCCCTGGGAGGCATCTCTCCTTAATCCTCAAAAAATAAAAAAAAATAAAAAATCCTCATAGTTGGGCCTTTCTTTAGGGAGGGGCATGCATGGAAGGTTTGGGGATTTGGGGGAGAGTGGCTGGACCAGAGCTTCTGGGAGGACCAAAACCACACTTGACCTGCTCCTTCCAGGCCCATTTGGAGGCCCCTGTAAGGAGCAACCACAGGGGCTCTGAAGGCCCGACAGAGAGTGCGGCAGAAAGATGGGGACAAATGGGACACACCCATCAGGGGCTGCTGAGTCTGAGGCTGGTCCAGCGGCCCGGACAAGCCTGGAACTGCTCAGAACAGCCTCCCCACCTTCCTGCCCTCTTTCTTATCCCCTCCTCCACTCCCGTCCTCCCCCCGCATCTTCATAATGGTGTGCAAAGGGCGTTGTAACCTGGTGAATTAGAGAAGGTGGACCAGGGAGAGGGCAGGAAGGAGGGTGGGGACCAGAGGTGCTCAGCACCCACTGTTCCCTGGCTGCTCGACAAGGTTTAGGTCATGTGTTACAACCCCATTCTCCAGCTAAAGAGATTGAAGCTTTCACTGGTGAGGTGACTTGGTCAATATCCCCCAGCCAGTAAGTGTCAGGGGCCGGAGGGCAGTGTTAGTATTGACTAAGCACGTAAGTGCTGAAGTCAGACTGTCTCAGTGTCTTGGCTCACATCGTGCCCTGGGGGGGACAAAGCTGTGGGCTGTTGGCAAAAAGGGACCAGGTGCTTATTACCGTGAGAAATATAACAAACCAATCTCCGATCTCAGAGCTGACTCCAGTTTAGATTAGAAGGACTGTTCCCTTTGACCCCCATGGAGTTTGGGCAGGGCTCGGGGGACTGTTTCATGGTTCCGACAAAATCCGTAGTGGTCAGGGCCAACATACCAGGTACGCATGGGTGGCCAGAGTCCGTGACGAGCACTGTGGAAAGCAAAGCAGGTCAGAGTCTGTAGGCCGGGGGTAGGTTATGCTGCAGGAGTCTGCTGCCCAGCTTTTGGCAGGGAACAGGGGCTGGCTGGGGTCTGTCGGCGCTCTGGGATGGCGACAACCGTGTCGTCCAGCCTCAGACTGGATCGCTGAGGAAAACAAGCTCAGAGTGCTTGTGGGGAGAGCACTGTGCTCAGGGTCGGGAGTGTGGATTTGAGTCCTGAACATCATAAATGCATCTTGCGCCTGTGACAAGTCATGCAACCTCCAAGGCCTCTGTTTCTTCACTGGTAGATTGAGAATTGGAGAGGGCTTTCCAGGTGTTTTTAGCTGTCTACCCTTTTCTTCAGCCCAAAGCTTAAGTGGAAGCTCACAGAGCTGAGCCCTCTGGTTGAAGCAAGCATGAAGGTGGCCTCCTCTGCATGTCCCATCCCACCCGAGGGACTTCCTCAGAGACCACAGCTTAAAACCCAGTTTAAAGCAGTGCTTCTCACATTTTCATGTGCATTAACATCATGTGGATCCTGTTAAAACAGATTCTGATTCAGAAGTTCCGGAGGGTGGAGGGTGGGGGCATGGAGAATGTGGAGGGGTTGGGTGGGTAGGAGCTGAGATTTGGTATTTCAGTCGATCCCCCAGGGCAAACTGGTACATTTGGTCAATTGACTGTACTTTGAGAAGTGAGATACTCCCTGTTTAGCTCTAAAAGCCCACACATGCTTTTGACCCCTAACTCAGTGCACATCGCTACATGGGGTCCCCTCCAGTGATGGTTCTCAATGGAGTGGGGAGATATCAAGCACAACTTGCTCTCTGTCTGTCTGTCTGTGTGTCTCTCTCTATAGAAATTCGTATGGGCACTGTTGGACTTTCCAGTGAGTAAGCACAGCGTTGGTAGAAGCTCAGGAAGTGCTGGATGTTCTGGGAAGTATGGGGCTGTCCCACATGGCAAAGAATTGTCCCATATTCTGCATAGCTTTCTTTTATGTAAGCTCTGCGGCTAACAAAAAGCTTTTTCCCTCTTCTTGAAGTTTTTATTTTGGAAAATATTCACCCCTACAGAAAAGATGCAAGAATAGTCCAAGGAGCACCTGAGTCCCTTTCACCTATATTCTCCAAGTGGTGATATTTTGGCACATTTGCCATATTATTTTCTCTGTGTATATATATTAAAAAAAACCCCTCTCTCTCTCTCTCTGACCAAATCATGTGAGATTTAATTACAAACATCATAGTACTTTACTCCTAAATATTTCAGTGCATCTTTCCTAATTACAAAGGCATTCTCTCACACAACTACAGATACTACAGTCAGGAAATTGGTAACTGATACAATTTTACATTAATAATTTATAGCTCATATTTATAAATTTCCCTAATTGTACCAAGTGTTCGGTTGTGCCAATAATGTCCCTTAAAAAAAACCTCACACCTGTCAGAATGGCTAAAATCAACAACACAAGAAACAACAGATGTTGGCGGGACAGTGTTACACTGTGGGTAGGAATGCAAGCTGGTGCAGCCACTCTGAAAAACAGTATGGAGGTTCCTCGAAAAGTTAAAAAGAGAGCCATCTTACAATCCAGCAATTGCACTACTAGGTACTCATCCAAAGGATACAAAAATACAGATCCAAAGGGGTACATGCACCCCGATGTTTGTAGCAGCATTATTAACAATAGCCAAACTATGGAGAGAGCCTAAATGTCCATCGACTAATAAATGGATAAAGGAGATAAATAAATAAATAAATAAACACACACACACACACACACAATGGAGCCATCAAAAACTCAGCTATCAAAAAGAATGAAATCTTGCCATTTGCAAAAACGTGGGTGGAGTGAGAGTGTATTATGCTAAGTGAAGTAAGTCGGTCAGAGAAAGACAAATACCATATGATCTCATTCATATGTGGAATTTAAGAAAGAAAACAGACGAACATATGGGAAGAAGGAAAAGAAAAAAAAGGAGAGAGGGAAATAAACCATAAGTGACTCTTAATGATAGAGAACAAACTGAGGGTTGATGGAGGACAGTTGATGGGGGATGCGCTAGATGGGTGATGGATATTAAAGAGGGCACTTGTTGGGGTACCTGGGTGGCTCAGTTGGTTGGGCAACTGACTCTTGATTTCACCTTGGGTCATGATCTCATGTCTCAGGGTTTGAGCGACATGTCAGGCTCTGAGCTGGGTATGGAGACTGCTTGGGATTTTCTCTCCCTTCTCCTCCCTTTGCCCCTCCCCCCAATAAGTAAATCTTAAAAAAAAATAAAGAAGGCATTTGTGATGAGCACTGGGTGTTGTATATAAGTGATGAATCACTGAGTTCTACTCTGGAAACCAATATTGCACTGTATGTTCACTAACAAAATTTAAATAAAAAAATAAAATAAATAAAATCATGACCTAAGTCTGAGCATAAAAAAAAAAAATCTAGAATACAAAGATCTTGCCCACATGGATTTCTAATGTCCACTGGATGTCCATGTAGGTAAAAATCCATCAATCAATCCCTTTGTATCTGAGCCTAGAATCTAACTTTGTGAGTAAACACGAAACAATTTTTCTATAGTTTTAATAAACATTAAATCTTACACAAATGCAATTACTGGGTGCGTTAAGGAAGAATGCACTTTGTTTTGTCTGGGAATTTAGTTGAAGTGGTTCACCACTTTAGAAAATCACGGCCCTGTTGGCAGCATGACCCCATGCTGCTTATGGGGTGTGGGCTGCCAGACGACGTGTCCGCGTCTATCTGCATTTGTCACTGGGACTGTCACCATTACTCCACAAGCAGGTGTAAACCTTTGACTATGTTGGCATGGCTTCCAGTTTATGCCCACTTATTTACACACTGAAACGCATATTATTTTATTAGAAACTCTTTTCTTTTTATTTCTCTTCTGTTCACAGCTGGGGCATTGTAACTGTTGTTTTAATGAGGCATTATCGGTCCATATAGTAACAATAAATTTTATTTCACCGTAATGGTGAGGGTGTTACAAAGCATTTATTTATTTATTTTTAAATTAAGGCAGCCACTTTATTTTGAACAAGAAAGTGACATAAGCAACTCTGAGTATGGCCCCACTAGGATGAGAGCTCGCGCCCTCCCCCCTCCCCCCTCCCCCAAACGACAGCACTCCCCACCCAGTTTGGGGAGAAAAGTATCTTCTGTCTGGCCAATCCTGCCATCTACTATGACACCTTCTTACAAGGCAGGCACTGCATCGACTGGCATCTCCTAACAGTCGAAGAACCGGGTCCAGATGGAGCAGCTGGGCACTTAGATTCGGGGAGATGGCTCTCATGTGGGGTCAAGTCCAATACGCACTAACACAGGGCTGCGGACCACTGATCTTCAATTAGATAAAGTGAATGTGATTTGCCCACATCCCCCCAGTTGCTTCTATGTAAAAATCACTTTTATAATAAAACTCCTTTCACGAAAACATACTCTGATTGAATCATCTTGCAAAGGACAGTTCACCTAGCCCCAAGTCGACAATATAAAAGCCAGGAGAAAGGACAAGCTCTCTGCTGGGATCACGTTCAGGACATTCACAAGTGCAAAGGCCGGGGGCGGGGGGGGGGGCGGGGGGCGCCGCGGCGCGGCCAGCCCCAAAACTTCCACCTGTTGCCCCCTGAGCCTCCAAATGGTCAGCTGGCCCTGTGTACGCGGTCCACCCCGGTTTTCCCCCACACAGCCGCAGTTCTCTTCCCCCAGCATAAAGCGCTGGTAAATCCCTGCAGGAAGAGTTACCACGTCTCTTTTCCATGAAAAGGCGATCCGCTTGTCCTCTTTCTCTCTCACGTCAAAGAACCCCCTGCCCTGCAAGACGTAGCGGATCACCTGATCCAGGTGCCAATGTTCCTCCTAGAGCACCTTCATCTCCTCTTCATGATTTTTGGTCGTTTATCTTTGCATAGGGCTATTATGTCTGTCCAGGAGTAATGTCTCTCTTTTCGGATCTTTTCTCGTTCTGGATCATTCTCATATTTGTCGGCACCCAGCTTCCAGTAAAGAACCGTGAGCCGCCGCGCAGCTGCGCCAGGCTGACTGGGTGACGCGGCTCCGGGCAGTGGGGCCGCCTCGGACGGTCGCTGGATTCGTTCACGTGCCAAGTCTGCACTGTGATCTGGTGCAGGTGCCTCGAGCACCTGCCTGCACCATCGCCCGCCCCTACCCCGCTGACCCCGCTCAGTCAGCTATGGGAGGTCGGCGGAGGAAGAGCCGCTAAGCATTTATTATAAAAAGGAGTTACTGACCCCAGTTAGAATGTCTAAAATTGGAAAGACTGACCATAGTAAATGTTGGTGAACATGTGGTCCTTATCTTTTAATACTCAGCTCCAGCGTCACCTCCTCTAGGAAGGCTTCCTTGATGTATACTCCCTTCTGGGCCTAGACTAGATTAGATACCCCTACTCCTGTGTTCTTAGGTCATCCTCTTAATGCCCCCCCCCCCTTTTTTTTAACTGCATGTAATTATCTGTTTGTAATTCTCCTTTTGCTTTAGACTGGGAACTTTTCAGGACAGGGTTGTGTTTCATTTATCTCTACTTTAGCAGAACCTAGAGAATAATTGACACATAGTAGGTATGTAATAAATACCGGATCAACTGAATTGAAACTTTCTAGCAAATGGGTCTCACTGACCTCCACTTGTTCCCAGACTACGAATTTCTGAAACCTAAGAATTCTTTTGGGGTTGCTATTCCCTGTCATCTTTAGAAACTGGAAGTTATCTTTGAGGTCTCCCTGCACCTATAAAAGGCCGTATTCCAGGTGTGTCTCTGTTGGCTGCAAGGCAGGAAGGAAGGGGGCTTATCTCCTATTTCTCCCCGCTGTAGCCATGGCTCACTGGGGGAACCTAGGCTTTTCTGTCCGTAGTGTGACAGTGAACTGAAGGGACCCTGTACTTTCACCTGCCTCTCCCCTGCCCCTCTCCCAAGTCCACCTGGGATTATTTTTCTACAGATGTCTTGGCCCAAGTTTGCCGGAATGTCTAAGTTCTCTCTAATAGATCCAATTGTATGTCCCACTGGGGCCTTTCCTACCAGCACCAACTACAGTGAAACTGACAGGTGATCTTTTTCTGTGTCCCCGGTCATTACCAGTGAGACAGTTGTAAGCACTGGCCAACCCCCCGCCCCTGGGGACTCCTGCTGAACATTTTCCTTCCCTTCCTTGGAGCCTGAGGCTGGAGGCAACACTATTTATCACTTCTTTGGCTGAAAATTGTGCAAGAGGATGGATTCCATTTCTGGAAAATGGAATAAATATAAAATGGCATCTTCTCTCTCCCGTTCTCTCCCTCCCTCTCCCTTCTCCTCTTCCTTCTCCTCTCCCTACCCCCTCCATTTTCCTCTTTCTCTCCCTCCCCCTCTCTTAGCATTTCTTCTGTATCTCTGCAGATTAGTGCTTAAGTGCACAGACTCGGGGGCTGGGCGACCTGGTTTTGGATCCTTGTTCCATCACTTAAGAGCTAGGTAATCTTGGGGGAGAAACTTCACCCTTTTATACTCGATTCCCTCATCTCACAAGCGGTGATAATTAGGCTACACCTATCCTATACGGTTGTTTGGAGTTTTAAATGTAGCGTGTAAGGGGTTTAAGTACATGCAGTACTTAAACAAGCAAGTACACACAAGGTTTAAGTACAATAGCTGTTGAGGGTTATATTACTACCATCACGACTATTACCACCACCACGGATACTAGTCCTGGCTACCATCATTGAGCATATACTGGTTTTGTTTTTTTTTAAGATTTATTTATTTATTTTGGAGGGAGAGAGAGAGAGCACGAGTGGGTGGAGGGGTAGAGGGAGAGGAAGAGAGAGAATCTCGAGCAGACTCCCCACTGACAGAGGAGCCCAACACGGGGCTCGATCTCACAACCCTGAGATCATGACGTGAGCTGAAATCAAGAGTCAAATGCTTCACTGACTGAGCCACCCAGGAACCCCAAGCATTAGACTGTTTATGTGCCTGGTGTTTGCTACACTAAACTCCAAAACCCTTAGTCCTTTTAATCCCCATTACAGCCTGAAGAGACAGTTGAAAAGCTAAGTTTTTAAGCGCTCTGTGGCAGGCTCTTTCATACATTCTGTACACCCATTTTATTACTTAATTTTCACAACAAGCCTATATTAGCTACCACTAAGGTCCAGCTGATGTAGATGAGAAAACTGAGTAGATTAAATGTCTTGCCAAAGTCACCCTGGCTATACGTGGAGGAGTCAGGACTCTCGAATTCAGGTTTGTCTAAACCTGTGATTCTCAAACATGAGTAGGCATCAAATCACCTGGGGGCTTATTAAAACACAGAGTCCTGGGCGCCTGGGTGGCTCAGTTGGTTAAGCGACTGCCTTCGGCTCAGGTCATGATCCTGGAGTCCCTGGATCGAGTCCCGCATCGGGCTCCCTGCTCAGCAGGGAGTCTGCCTCTCTCTCTGACCCTCCCCCCTCTCATGTGCTCTCTCTCTCATTCTCTCTCTCAAATAAATAAATAAAATCTTAAAAAAAAAAAAACCACAGAGTCCTGGGCCCCACGCAGCCTATACCCAGCCAGTCTCTGATTCTGGGTGAGTCTGGGGTGGGGTCTGAGAATTAGCCTTTCTAGTAAATTCCCAGGTAATGCTGACACTGCCAGTCTGCAGCCATATTCTGAGGTCCCCTGTATTAGTGGTAGGCACTGGTTTATCCTTAGGAGGCTTAATTCTTTAGCTGATGTCTTGCATTTTGCTAAAAACTCCTAAGTAAAGTCATATTTTCTATCAGAGGAATAGAGGAAACGTTTTACACTCATCTTCCCACTGATACTGTTTCCGGGGACTTCAGCTCAAAATCTTACTTACGAGCTAGGGGTTTCAAGCTAGTGCTCAAGGAAACAGACTCTCACCTATGTCCCAGGCTTTGGTTGGCCTCGTCTCCTTGTGTAGATTTGTGTTATTTTATTCGTTTCTGTCTTTTTCCACAAAGATCATTTTTTTTCAGAGCTTTTCCTGCAAAGGAATCATGAGTCTGAGCACTAGAGATGTTGACGTTGTAGATCTCAAATGCCAATACGTGGAGAGGCAAAGGAGACAATTAGGCATCAGGTTGGTTAAGGGGTGTGATAGGTAATTTTATGGGTTAATTTGACAGAACGTGGGGTACCCAGATTCAACATTATTTCTGGGTGTGTTTGTGAGTGTTTCTGGATGAGATTAGCATTTGAATTGGTAGACTTGGTAAAGTAGATTGCCCTCCCCAGCGTGAGTGAGCATCATCCAATCCTTTGAGGGCCCGAATAAATAAGAGGTATAGAAGGAAAAAAACCTCACCCCTTTTTTCCTTGCCAAGCTGCTTGACTGGGACATATCTCATCTTCTTTGGCCATCAGACTCAGACTCATAGTTTTTGAGTTATACCACCAGGTTTTCTAGGTCTCCGGCTTGCAGACAATCATGGGATTTCACAGCCTCTGATCACACAAGCAAATTCCTCATAATCCCTCTCCTTCTCTCCATATATATACACACACATCCATACATGCATGCACACATACACCCATATGGGCTTGAGTGCAGGGAGGAGGTCCTTGCCAGTGGGAAAGAGATGCTAATCACGGCATTCAACGGCTTGACCATTAATCAAGCTAAGATGACTGGTGAAGAATGAGCTAGAGCAAGGCCTGGAGCATTGGATGGGTTCTCCTAGGTGCAGTGGAGCATTGACAGAAAGCAAATGACAAGCTAAGGTCCTTTAATTCTCAGCTCATGCCATATCCTGAGAACCAGAAAATTGCCACAGCAGACCTAAAAGAATCTTTTGTTTATTGTAGCCACAGGCTCACATTGCTAAACATCAAACACAAAATGTGATTGGGAGGGTTGCAGAATTACAAGGTCAGTTGAATTCACAGCCTTACCAAGTTTCTTGTGTAAAAGTTAGAGAGTTGGTTGAGAAGGAAGGAGATGCTGAAATGTGAAGGGGGGTGTGTGTGGCACTCCCAATGTGGCCAAGTCACTCTGGGCCTCTCTTGCCAGTGGACGTGTGTTCCTCCTATGTCTGAGCAGACTAACTTTCTTTGGTTGCAAACCCTGTGGTAACTTCACCCAGGAAAGAAGCCTTGCAAGGGGTGCTTATTCTCCTCCAGACACACCACAGCTACCCTTTGTTGCTACTAGACCAATAACTAAGGTCAAATCTCAACATGCCCCAGGGTCAGGAACATCTGAGGAGGGAGTAGCTAATACACATTGCAAGATTTTACTAAGATGTAATGGCAGAAGCCTAAAGAATGTGTGTGGGAGTGGATTTTGTAAAATATAATACTATGTCTTTTCTATGGAGCATAATCAAGAGTCCTTTTTAAAAAAACAAACATTTTATGGAAGAGTTATGGGGAGATTAGCCTCCATAGAAACTGAAAACGTATCATAAAGCTACAGTATTTGAAGAAGAATGATGCTAGTACATGAATGAACAGAACAATTCATTGAATAGAGTCTAGAGAAATACCTAAGTATGAATAGTAATTTGATTTAGGAAAAAAGTGGTATTTCATAGAAATGGTCAAAGAACAAATCAACCAACCAATCAATCAATAGCATTAAGAAAATAGACTAGTGATCCAGGGGGAAAATGAGAGGAGAAAGGGAGAGAAAGAGGAAGCTGAGTTCCTACACCATTCCTTGCCTAAAGGAAATTCCATTTTGGTCTATTATTTGTAGCATATAAAAAAAACCCCATAAAAACTTTAGAGCAAAGGTAGAATTATATCCCTTTGGAGTAGTGAGGATCTTCCAAGCATGACATAAGACCCAGGAGGTATAAATAATAGATTTACAAATGTGACCACACACACAAATTTTAAATAGCAACACACACAAAGCCAAGAGACAAACAACAAACTGGAAAATGTAACCACTACCCATTTTGCAGACTAAGAGTCACTTGTTTAATTTACAAAGAACTGCTATAATCCAATAAGAAAACAAAGGTGAAAGCCAAACAGAAAAAAAAAATGGAAAAAATAAAAAACCCAAGCATTTCACACTAAAATAAATACAAATAGCTATTCACAATGCAAATGGATGTCTAACTCTACTCAGAATTCAAGAATATATGTGAAAACAACACAAGGAAACAGCACAAAGATTGATGATACCCAGTGCTGATGAAGGTTTAGATGAAGGGGAACTGGTCCACACTCCTGGTGGAAATACATATCGTTTCAGTTTCTGAAAGTGTAGCTAGTCAAATCTATCAAAATTTAAAATGTATATGCCCTTTGACCCAACTCTAAAATATTTATGAGAGAGACGCTCACATACACAAGATACTTATTGCTGGCTCGTTTGTGTTAGTGAGGAGAATGCTGAAACAATCTGCATGCCCATCGTTAGAGAACTGGTCAAATTAATCATGTTCCATGCAAATGATAAAACACTGCAGGGACGTTTAAAGCAATGAGGTAGATCTATAAGCATTGACGCAGAAAGACCTGCATAGTATATTATTAAGTAAAAAAAAAAAAAGCAAATTGCCAAACGGGATGTATGTATAATCTCACTTCTGTTAGAACAAAAAAGTATATACATATACATGTATAGAAAAAGTCTGGAAGACACGCTAAAAACTGTGAACAGTTTTGACCTGTGGGGAGTGAGAGGGGGATGCTGTGCCTGACAAGGAGCATGAGATCTTCCCATTTTATTTCATACAGTTGTCATTTTAGTGAGCATATATCAATTTTGTATCTGAAAAACACATTTCTTTCTCTTCTCTCTCTCCCCCTTTTTCAAAAAGCATCTTCCTTTCCCTTTCTTCCTTGGTGCTCCCCAGCTTCATGGAAGTTTTCTTCTCCAACATTCTGGTTATGCCTAGAACAATCACGCTCAAGGTCCATCTGGGTCTGATGACCCGGGAAACGTGGGGAAGGCACCAGCTGGGCTGAGTGGTGGGAGACCTGGGTCCTTCTCAGTTCTGCCTGCGCCTAATATGTATGACCTCGGGGAACTCATGTAAGCTCTCTGAGTTTTGTTTCTTTTGGGAGATGAGGCTGGAGGGAAGGTTTCTTTTAGGGTCTATGTCATATGGATGGCCTGAGCAATGACCTTCTCCAGCCCGGTAGTTTGCCAACCCCTCCCTTGTCTCCTGGGGACCCTTCTCCCGCCTTATATGGGAAGCTTGCAGTGCTCTGAGTCCGCAGCACCCACCTTTCACACGTAGGTGCTGCTGACACTGATGGGCAACAGAGGGCTTTTATTCCAGCTCACATCAGCTCTATTTTGGGATTGCTATCAGCCATTTCACATCTCAGACTTGCCTTTGTTATCTAAATAGCCTATTTGGGGCTGGAAAACAGACCCTTGAGCCTTCAAGGAGAGCTGTCTTTGTCTCGGTTTGGAGTGAATTTCTCTGAACGTGCTGTCACTCAAAAAACGCCTGGGTGTCTCCTGAGTTGCATCTGGAGACACTGTAGGCTGGATCACCTGTATGTGGAAGGACTGTAGTCCCAGGCCCAACATGCCATGAACAACTCCATAAACATGACATTGGGCTTGTGCATGGGTGACTGCCTTTCATGGGACACTCCGTCTGTCCTGCCAACATGCTTGGTGCTTCACATAGGACCCGCCATCTAATCCCCCAACTCCCCTAAGAGCTCCATGTTCTTAACCCCATTTCACAGATGAGGAAGACTGAGACTCAGAGGGAGAAAGTAACTTGTAGACACGTTCATAAGAGACCAGTTTTTTAAGAAGTTGAGTCAAAGGGTATACCCAAAAATTGTCTCCACCTATATCCAGACCACCCTTTTGTTTTGCTTTTGGCAAGGGCATAACAGGTCACCCGAAACACTCTAGTGAATAGTGGAGGAGAAGGAAATTCCTTGCTGGTCTTCTCTCAATTCTTTCCCCACCCTCACTGCCCCCAACCACCACCTAAAAATGATTATTTCCATTTTCTTTCTTCACCAGATATTTGTTTAAATAAATAAAAACCTTATGGCCAGCAGTATTTGCCAAGGCATGGTGGCGGTGGTGGGGGGAAGCACTGAGGAGAAGGGGGTGCACAGCAAATGTTTCTGTGTCATTTAAAATATGGTCTGTGCCTCTGTCAGAAGTTTGCACAAAGCTCTGAATTAGTGCGTTGACTCGGGCACATTTTGGAGGATAATCAACGTGTCCCGAAATACGGGCAAGGAAGCAACTTTACTGGAGTTCATTTCTCGGTGACAAGTTCCACCTTATCTCAAGTGGCTCCATTCCTAAAACTGTAAGCATATGTCCTATGACAATTGAAAATAAACTTGTTGGGACAACAAACTACCATGGTGGGAGACAGCGGGCAAAACAGGAAACTGCGGATGTGCTTTCATGCTTCTTCGGGAGACAAATTACTTTGCCATGTTCACTACTAGCAACCATTAGAAGTTAGTGTTTTATTTCCTCGACCTATAAAAGCCTAATTGATGTCCATATGTCAGACTAATATTTCTTCCAGCTTTTTATACTCTGCTGCAAGATTAGGATGGGAGGGCAGGGGCAAGAGTAATTGAGTTCTCTGGAGAATGAGATGACTTCACCCAAAAATGCCCAAACTCCACCTATAAGCTGTTTGGATATTACCTTTACTTTTTCTTGGCTCCTCTCTTAGTCCCTTTCTCACAAGAAAAACCCCACCCAGCCTTTGCATCTTCCCCATAATGTGAAAGTCCCAGATTGCTTTTTTATGAACCTAGAGATTATTCTAGAGCCCCCTGGTGAGTTTGGTAATATCCCAGAAGAAGATACACAAAGCTTTTTAAGAGGACACAAGAAATTGCTTCATCATTATTGAATGTGAAGGACCTTTCGGGACGGCAGGGATTTTTGTCTGTTTTCCTCACTCCACATCCCCATCAACTGCAACAAGGCCAGGAACATTCTTGGTGTTTCGATAAACATTTGTGAATCAAGAAATAAATTATAGGGACGCCCGGGTGGCTCAGTCGGTAGAGCGTCTGCCTTTGGCTCAGGTCATGATCCCAGGGTCCTGGGATGGAGTCCCGCATCGGGCTCCCTGCTCCGCGGGGAGTCTGCTTCTCCCTCTGCCTCTGTCTCTCTCTCTGTCTCTCATGAATAAATAAATAAAATCTTAAAAAAAAAAAGAAATAAATTATAGTGGACACCGGCACTTGTCACCTGTTTGCATTCATTTCTTTCATTCTGGTAAGAGCACCTGGACATTTCTTTGGAGACCCTCATCTTTCCCACTATCTGTGCACCTGGCTCAGGTAGAGCTGAACTATCTCGAGGTCCAGGGGTGGGCCCAGATCCCAGGCCTGAACCACGGTCCACAGTGTTCGGCTCATATGGGCACATGATCCAATGAGAGTCCAATGAGAGTCAGTCTTGAGGATTTTATGGGAAGTCAGGGGATAAGGAGATTTTTCCCCACTGTACCTGCTATCTCTAAGGATACTGTGAGCCAGGAGCTTTCAGCCATTTCACAAAGAGGTCCTACCCGGTCGTTAACCCAAGAGAGAGAAAAGCAGAGCCAAGACATAGAGGTTGACGTCTATGAACAATGTTTAACCCCTGAATCTAACTATACCTGGGGCCCAAAGTCCCCTCGAGGTATTAACCATATGACCCAATAAATTCCTGTAAGTCAACTGAGTTTCTAGAAATCTAATATTAAGATAAAATAAAAGAACTGAATTCAGGAAATGTCAATGGTTTAGCCATCCTGGTAACTATGGTTTCTATTAGAATGTGTCTGTACTTGACTAATGCTAGTCAAGAATCTGCTATTTTTTTTTTTAAAGATTTTATTTATTTATTTGACAGAGAGAGACACAGCGAGAGCAGGTGCACGAGCAGGGGGAGTGGGAGAGGGAAAAGCAGGCTTCCCGTGGAGCAGGGAGCCTGATGAGGGGCTCGATCCCAGGACCCTGGGATCAAGACCTGAGCAGAAGTCAGACGCTTAATGACTGAGTCACCCAGGTGCCCCTCAGTCTGCTATTTTTAAGAGACCCCAAAAATACAGCAACTTAAACAGGATACATTTTTTTTTTCTCCCATGCAGAAGTCTGGAGGGCAGTACAGGGCTGTAACTGTGGCTTAACTAGGATTCTGTCTTGTTACTTTGTCACCCTCAAACTGTAGCTTCATGCTCTCATGGTCCCAGACAGCTTTGGAACTCCCTGTCATCATGTGTCTTCCCGCCAGTAGGAAGAGAAAAGGAGGAAGAAGAAGACGTGTATGTCCCTTTAAAGGTACCATCAGCTTGGACAAAGGTGCAGGTGGATGGATCAGAAGTAAAGTGGAAAATAATCCCTCTGTCCCTCTCTCTGTTCCTCCCTCCCTCCCTCCTTCTCTCCTTCCTTCCTCTCCTCCTTTATTCTTTCCATCTTTCCTTCATTGAGCCCTATGTACCAGGTACTGTGCTGAGTGCTGAAGATACAACATTGAATGAGACAGACTCAGTTCTCAACTTCTGGAGCTTATGCTTCTGAGTAGTTTATTAAAAATGACAGAAGTTCAATTTTAGGTGGTGGCAGTTCTCAGAATGATCTGGGGCTTCATTTTTATATGATCAAGAAAGCCCAGTCACCCCCAACTTCCAAAAGCCCCAAGACTTGTAATCTTCTCATCCCGCGCCTACTAAACCAGGATGGGATCTACTGCCTTTTTGTCCATTTTGAGTAACATTACTCACATGCTCATATTATTTTTCTCCACCATGTGTGTGGTATAAACTGTTGATCTTTAATACGCTCTTACAGACTTTGTCTCTTTTTAAGGGAATTTCAGGCAATTGCGGAAAAATGAAAAAGATACTTCTTTCTCTATAAAATGGAGATGTTAATGTTACAAGCTTCATAGATGTGTTGTGAAAATTAAATGAGATAATACATGTAAACTGCTTAGTTTAAAGATGCTAACTATTTCTAAAATCATGTTTATTATATTTTCTGATCAGAGAACATTCTTTCTCATTTTAATTCTATTTGGGGCATCTGGTAGAGAAACTGGATTTTTTTTTTTTTTTGGTTTTGGTTTTTTTTACAATGAGTATATATTGCTTTTATATTTAACAATTTAATATACAAGAAGGATGACTTTTCATGTTTGTAAAAATAAGACATGCTTATTACAAAGTATTTAGACAATGGAGAAATGTACATTTTTGATAATAACCCCAAATGATTATCATTAGGTAAATGATATCTCACAACTTTCTAAATCGATGTTTCAGGGATCCTTTCTATAGTTTGTTACAATGTTTTCAGCATCAAAAATACATAAAAAATCTGATTCTGATTGGCTTACCACACGTTGAAATGTGTTGATTTCCGTAACTGACATTCAGAGACGAGGTGGGCTGACCCGGCTTCATCCCTCTGTGACTCTGCCCTCTGTGGGTGGGGGTGTAAGTCTCAGGGTGGCTTTACTCATGATAAAAATGGTTATAGCAGCAACAGGCTTTGTACCTTCCCCCCACCAAGTTCAGAGGGGGAGAGGGAGCCTCCTGTGGTCAGCATTCTCTTCAAGCTAGGAAGCCTCTTTCCCCAGAAATCCCTGGTGAACCTTCCCTCCAGTTTTGTTGGCCTTAGCCGGGTGACGAGCCCATGCCAGATTCTGTGGCAGGAATATCCCACACTCTGCTTGTCTTTGCCCCGAGTTGCATGGGATGAGGAGAACTAGGATTATCCTGGGACCAACCGCACACTCCAGAGCTGGCTCCGGAGCTGGGTTCTGAGTGCCTCGGAGCCCACAGCTGGCCTGGCAGAGAGACGGGTATCTGAATGAAAATCCAAGTCCTGTGGGGAAGGAAGAAGAGTAGAAAGGGGAATGTAGGCTAAAGATGGATTGAAAGAGAAGCAAACACAGGCAGATATATTTTGTTTGCAAAAATATATTACCCACGCTGTTTTAAAATAAATAATAGATGTAATATCAACTTGAATTTAGCATTTAGAAAAGTAAAGCTCAAGTAAAACTGAACGAATTGCTGCCCTTTCATTAAATGCATCTTTACCACAAGAGATATTATTTCCTTCCCAGTTCCTCTTGGGGAAAGAAGGTTAAGAAAAGCAATGAAAAATGTTAAGAGGTTGGAGTCATTATTTTTTTAGCCGTAGGTTTCAATTTCAGGCAGTATTGAATGACTCATGGATATGAAAAATGAGTAAATCTTTAGATGTGTGCTTCCTCCCATCTCCCTGCCCCTCACCTCCCAATGTTGGCTCTGTTACTATGTGTACAATATCATAGTTTGTATTATTCACATTCTGTTGTAGAAATACCACTGCCATGGTCGCTTAATATCATCAGTTCTGTGTTCAAATGAATGTTCATGACAAATCTTTTCCACCCCAGCCTGTCCTTCCTCAAACACTGTCTTTTGACTCATCTCTAAATTGACTGGGCTTCATCACTAAATAATTTCCTCAAAGAAGACCCATGGGTGCGTATTCTCAGAGTCCCTTCATGTGTCGGGGTATTTGTCTGTGGCCTTCATGCTGGAACTTATCTTGGATGGATGAGATCGTCTTGAGTCACACTTTCCCTTGGAAATTCCAGATGGTGCTTCATTATATTCTGGCATTGAATATAGATTATCAAAGATAGAGGCCAATCCAATTGACTTCCCTTACTTTTTATGTCAGTATGCCAAAAGACTTTTCTTTTTCTTAAGTCCTTGAAGTTCAGCAAGTTAAGAAGGCTATGTCTTAGTGTTGATCATTCAGTATCTGTTTTCCTGGGTCTTTGTGTGCTTTTTCAATCTGTAGATTCGTTTTTTGTTTTTTTTTTTCATTTGTCAGAGCAATTTTCTCTTTTCATCTCTATGTATATTTAGTCTGTCCTATTTGTGGGTTCTCTGCTTTAGGAACAACGAGGCTCAAATTCCTTATGCTTTTTATATGCATTCATGATGTTTATCTCAAGTGTTTTTTTTCTGTATCTGTAATTTTATTTTGAGCTGTGTCTATTTAGTTTTTTTTTGTTATTTTTATTTATTTATTAGTTCCATGGTAATGTTGTTTTGGTTTTAATTGTTTCCCTGGAACTGACATTCCCATTTTTTTCCCCCAGATCATTCTCTTGTATCATTTTCTCTCTGGGCCCCAGTATGTTGTCCACATTTCCTTGTTTGCTTGCTGCTGCTGATTTTCTTTTTTTGTTCATATTTTAGATATGGAGGGAGGAGAATCTCTATTTTGCTTTCATTCTGTTCAGCTTCCTTCAAAAGTCTATATTGTTTATGTTTACTTACGCTCACTATAAAGTCAGAAAAAGTCATCTCCATTAAAAAAAAAAATCAATGAGATCGTGAGGTTCATTAAAAACTTTGAAGTACTGGGGCGCCTGGGTGGCTCAGTTTGTTAAGTGACTGCCTTCGGCTCAGGTCTTGATCCCAGGGTCCTGGGATCGAGCCCCGCATCGGGCTCCCTGCTCAGTGGGAAGCCTGCTTCTCCCTCTCCCACTCCCCCTGCTTGTGTTCCCTCTCTCGCTGTCTCTCTCTCTCTGTCAATTAAATAAATAAATAAAATCTTAAAAAAAAAACAAAAAACTTTGAAGTACTATACAAATGTTATTTTTACCTGGTAAAATCATGGAATCTTATAGACCTAGGGTCTTGTGTTTTAATCCCACACCCAATTCAGAGACCTGCCAACAGCATTCCTGGTGATGGCTTCCACTGCCCCCTGTGAGGGAACTCACTTCTTGGCTTATTCCGAGGATGGACAGCTCTCAGAATTTGTAATTATCTCCATCTCTTAAGGCGAAGTGTGCTTTCCTGAATGTCAGCCCATCGCTGCCAGCTCTGCTCTCCTTAGCAGGGGGCACGCTGGACAGCATTGGAAGTGGTCACAATAGACAGACACTGGCATACTGAAAAGCAAAAGTAACAATGAAAAGATTTAGGTGCTTAGACGGGAACAACACAGATCACAAAATTTGTGTGAATCATTTTCTATTTGTACCCCAAAACACAGCAGAAAGGATGATTTTAACTGTAAAAATGCCAGATGAACTTTGTAACAAGTTTTTATCTGGATTTAACTGAAACCGACAAAATGTTGTGCAAAGTTCATGGAGAGTTGCTCCCACAACCTTAAAAAGAAGAAGAAAAGAAATGAGTGTAGCTGATGTCTGGCCACTCTTGCTTCTCTCTGCCTCTCAGGCTGCTGACTAAGCCCTTGCTGAGTGAGAAGCACATTTCCCAGCGCTCCGACCACTTCTCAGGAGGAAACAGCAGGAGGACCGCTTCCTAATGGACGCACTTCTACGTGGCAGCGCTAAGCTAACCCATTTGAAAAGTCGTTTGGATGGATAACTGTTCCCGTAGCCAAATGTTGTAAAAATACTTAAAGAAAAACCTTTTCAACAGGGCTGATTCTAGTCCACGGACAGAAATGCATTTATATTTTACACTCTTGTCTGCATTTTCACCAGCTTCAGTTTCCCTTAAAAAAGCTTCAGAGTTTCTGATGGTCTTTTGTTCTCCTTTTGAGAGTAAATGTTCCTCAGGAATTTGCATGACACTTCCATCCTGATGACTTAGGGGTTAGATGAGAAGCAGATGGAGGTGCAGGGGTGGTGTAGAGACCCAGAGTGCAAAGGTCAGGAGACCCCTGACTCTCTCCAGCCTCACCCCTGCCTTCACTGAAGGCAGATAGGCTTTGCCCATTCTTCCCACAGCCTCTGTAACGAAGGGTGACGTCTCTGGGACTGGAGAAGCCCTTGAGACCCTTCGGTGGAATTTCATTTTTAGATCAGTGGACACAAACTAGGGAATCCTCATCCAATTCCACACTTTCAAAGAGCATTTCTTACCATCTGAATTGCTCCCCCCCCCCAGCACTGGGTCAAATTCTCTTCAGTTACAAAGGTGATGACCTCAGGCTTTTTCCACATCCTTCTTCCCTTTTTTATTTCTGGGAAGGGGCAGGTCTCTCCTATGAGCTCTCGTCCCTCTATCCCTGACCTCGTGTGTGAGAGCTCAGAGAAAACGGATGTCTTCCCCAGCACAGGGGATCTCCCTTAACCTACCAGAGGCTCACCTCCCTTGTTGTCCTCCTTCACGTGCTGGGCCATGAAGGTGCAGGGAGGTTCAGTGACTTGCCCAAGGTTACCCATCTTGGAAGGAGAACTCAGATTTAAATCTGGACAGTCTGATTCTAGAGCTCGTCCTCTTCAGCCCGGCACGAGCCTGACGCTTTACACACGAGCCTAGGAGTGCCTACGCGTAAAGCACATTGCCGGCAGGCTGTGCTATACCCTCTGGGAACTCACTCGAGTGATCATCTCCCCGAGACCTCTCGTGAGCACCTCCCCAGGTGCTATTCGAGGTGATAAAAGTGGCAGAGGAAGGTCTCTGCAGGTGGCATATGACACTGGCATGGTCTCCAACAGGCTCACAGGCCTAATGGGATTTCCATTTCCTGCAGTGGAGTAGATTGCGTTACATAAAACCCTCCTGCTATGAAACACCTGGAAATGCAGTATAAAATAGAACTAGCATCCCTTTAAATGTCCAACTGGGCTCACAAGAAAGAAAAGGAAATCCCAGGACCCAAAAATGAAATGGAAACTAAAAACCAGAGTACGATCTGCACACTAAAGCTGGGGCTGCCTGGGGGTATTTGATGATCTCAGAAACCAGGGAGCTTGGGATTTAATGGTTACTCTGGGACAGAAGGAAAAATTGATATCCCACATAAAGCTGCTACCCTTAGTAAAAGGGTAAAGAGAAAAAAGACTCCCAAAAGAGGAAAGGAAATGACAAGTGAGCTTGCATTTCTTGGAGTGAGCGGTGGGGGTGGGGGGGTGGATTTGAAACCCCAGGGCTGCCCTCACTAGCTTTGGGGTTCAAAGGTGCCCTTGCTATAGGGTGCTGGGGACCTCTGGATGTTCTATGAGCATAGAAACAGTTCTTAGATGCTCCCAAAGTTCCTGGCAAAAGCTGAGGTGAAGCCTCACTGGAGAGACACCCTGAAACCTGTAACTCCAGGATTCCTGAGGATCAAACACCACTTAAGATGAATTCACAATCCAAGATTTTAAAAACCTCAAACACAGGAACCCACGCCAGCAGGCATACGAATAGAAGATAGGAATCTTTCTGAAACTCAGATATCAGATACAGACTATAAAATAAGAAACTTTAAAGTGATTAAAGGTAAGAAGGAAGTAATGAGAGCAAAAAGAAACCATCAAAAAGACCAGCAGATTGTTACATAAAACTTTGAGAAATGGACAAAGTTACAAACTCAAGGTCTCAAGAGAAAATCCGTGGAGCCCTGAATCCAGCTCTCTCTGACATCGGAGACAGAAATGAGAAAACTTTGCACAAGGCAGATGGTCCCAGGAAGGCTGTCTGGGGGCTTTTACTGGAAGCAATGGACAAGAATGGTTCTTTTTGTAGTGGAACTGCTATGTTCACAAATGCTTTCTCTAAAGAGCCAGATCATAATTATTTTTGGTTTTGTCAGCTCAGCCATATGTCTCTGTCACGTAGACCTTCTTTGCATTTTTTACAGCCCTTTAAAAACGTAAAACTTTCCTTAGCTCACGGGCTGTACAAAAACAGGCATTGGGCGGGATTTGGCCATGGGGCTAGAGTTTAGGACCCCTGTGCTAAGCCATAAATCTGGAGCTGCTCGCGCGCATTTCCCGTTGCACAGAGAGAGTCTGCCCGAGAGTGAAACTGCTCAGCGGAAGCCCTCACCGGGAGGAGGACAGACAGAACACAGATTCTCGATGACATGTTTTAGTATCTGGACCCACCGTGTACAAAGATCCAACCCAGAAATTTTAAGTTATGTGAACCAATAAAGGTTGCTTTTTAAAAAGCCACTTTGGGGCGCCTGGGTGGCTCAGATGGTTAGGCGTCTGCCTTCGACTCAGGTCATGATCCCAGGGTCCTGGGATCGAGTCCCACATCGGGTTCCCTGCTCGGCGGGGAGCCTGCTTCTCCCTCTGACCCTCTCCCCTCTCATGCTGTTTCCCTCTCGCTCGCTCTCTAAAAACTAAAATAAATAAATAAATAAATAAATAAATAAATAAATAAATAAATAAATAAAGCAAGCCACTTTGCCTTGGTTTTAGGCCACTTAGAAACAAAAGAACAACACACACATTTAGCAATGCCCTTGAAGCTTACTTTAAAAGAATCTCTAACTCCTTTGTGTGTGATAATCTGCCTGCCTTAATATTATCTAAACTGTAGTCACTTTTGTTCAGGAATGACTTAAAACCAAATGAATGCAATAGCATTTTATAGTCAGTTGCTGTGTGGAGGGAAAAAGAAGAAAAAGGCAAATAGTGTTTTTGTGTGTGTTGAGCACTGTACTGAGTGTTTTTTGGGTTGTCTCACCGAAGAGACGCAACAGCTTGGTGAAATAGACACAACAGCTCATTTTATAGGTGAGAAAACTAGCCTCAGAGGTGAAGTCACTAGTCCAGTGCCACACTTAGAAAGTGACAGGCCTGCTGCTTGGATCTAAGACTATTTGGCTCCAGAATCTGTGCTCTCTTACAACCCCACATTGCAAATGTCCTAGATCAGGGGTCAGTAAACTTTATCTGCAAAGGGCCAGATAGTAAATATTTTTGGCTTTGTGGGCTACGGTCTGTCAAAACAACGTTGAACGCAGAGGGAAAGCGCCAGAGACAATATGGAAATGAACAGGCATGGCTGTCCCTTAAACGTTATTTACAAAAACGGGTGGTGGGCAGTGGCCTGTGGTCTGTAGATTGTCGACACCTGTGTTAGATGACCCCGGTCTCTTAGCAAATGAACCTCTCTGCAAGGAGCTCTTCCTCTCCAACACTACCCAGAAGCGACCAGGGCTTCATGCAATAATGCATTCAGAAATTTCATTAAGATGTCAACTCGGATGACCTAAACCATTCCTCTGGAATTTATCATTTACTGTCTCTTAAAAATATTAGTGATCTTTTCATGTTTCTGCCCTGATTCCCAGACTTGATTGGAAGCTCTAGAAGATCAGGGGTGGGGGGCGCCTGGGTGGCTCAGTTGGTTAAGCGACTGCCTTCGGCTCAGGTCATGATCCTGGAGTCCCGGGATCGAGTCCCGCATCGGGCTCCCTGCTTGGCAGGGAGTCTGCTTCTCCCTCTGACCCTCCCCCCTCTTGTGCTCTCTCTCTCTCTCTCTCTCATTCTCTCTCTTTCAAAAAAAAAAAAAAAAGATCAGGGGTGGTCCACTCATTCTCCAGATGGGGGGGTCAGGAACTATCATCTCTGAGTCAAATCCTGCCCATTGGCAAACTGGGGCCTGGGGGCCAATCCTGCCCCCTCCCCAGTTCTTGTAAATAAAGTTTTATTGGAACATCATTTATATATCAGCTGCTTTTGTGCTACAGCTGCAGAAGTGAGTAACTGTGGCAGAGATCCTATGGCCTAGAAAGTCAAAAGTCTTTGCCATGTGGACCTTTCCAGAAAAGGTTGGCCAGCACTTTCTCTAGACAGAAGTTATTATTCCCTTAACTGTTGTCTGACATTTTTCTTAAGAGGGTGCTGCCTCTGCTGGGGAAAATACTTTGTTAAGGCTTTGGGTTGGAAAATGGCCAATATATAGGTATCTGAAGGAGCCCAAGCAGAAAGGCAAAAATGCACCATTCTATGTGAGAAAATGAGAGGGCTTTTGGGTTTGGGCTCCTAAAAAAAAAAAAAAAAGAAAGAAAGAAAGAAAGAAAGAAAATGGAGGGGGAAGCAGAGTGGGTGGCAAGGAAAAGATTGGAGAGAGGAGCTGGGAAGTTTTGAGAAGTGGGAATGTAATAGGCCTGGGGTGGGGGGTGAAGAGCAGGGTTGTAGAAAGATCTAATACATGGTTTTGAGGTTTTTGCTCTGTTGTATGCCACGTCACCCGTTCCCTGTGATCATGTGGTCTTCAGTAAAATGCCTTGTTTACGTGGTTGCATGGTTGCTTTGGGGATGGGGAGAGAAGAAGAGAGAAGCTGTATGTAGTATGGGGGCTGATGCCAGAGCAGAACTGAAGACAGAAGTATGAGACCTAGAGCAGAGCAATTCTGACAAAGTCAGGACGTAAAAAACAGAATGAGCCATAAGACTGTAAGAGCATCTCCCCAGATGTGGAGAATCCTGAGGAAGAGCTTTAGGTTTCCCTCACCTATAGAATTGGGACTTGAATAAATCTGACCTAGAATTTAGGGACCAGGAGACCCCTAGCAGATAGCTGAATTAGACACCTACCCAACAAGTGTTGAATCAAGCACTCTCCTTGCTTCCAGGAGCTCACCCTCTGGGAAAAGACTCAGAAACAAATGTATAGTAAGTGCTCTGATAGAAAGATGCTGTGAACCCATGAAGGGCAAAATGATTTACTCTGCCTGCAGTATCAGGGAGGACTTCCTATAGGAAGTGACATTCGAGCCAGATCTTAAGGGATGAGAAGGAGTTAATCGCTCAGACTGGAGAAGGGAGAATCTTCCACCAGAGGGAACAGGAGATACACAAATGTGAGTCAGGAAAAGACATGTCAGGAAATAGGAAATTTCCTGTGAGAGAAAGTGAGGAGGGTAGAGGGTGTGGAGGTGGGTCAGAGCCAGGTAACTTTGTGTACTTCTTTTTTTCTCCATAATGCCTGTTATACAGGAAATTGCTCAGGGCACCTGGCTGGCTCAGTCAGTGAGCATGTGACTCTTGATCTCAGGGTTATAAATTTAAGCCCTGCGTTGGGTGTAGAGATTACTTAAAGATAAAATCTGTAAAACAAATAACGAAAACAAGGAAGGTGCTCAATAAAATTTGTTCTCAGATGAGTTAACATCTATTATTGAATAAGAATTGGGATTTGATGGGTGCCCCTTTCTTTTCTTGTTGCTCTCCTGAGTGGTTAATATTTGGTGGCCTTACAGCTGTGCTTCTTACTGAGAAGATGTGTTTTGAGTGAACATCATGAGTCTATTAGAGACTCAGGGATTTTAGGGGTGCCTGGGTGGCTCAGTCGCTTAGCATCTGCCTTTAGCTCAGGTCATGATCCCAGGGTCCTGGGATTGAGCCCCACATCGGGCTCCCTGCTCGGGGGGAAAGCCTGCTTCTTCCTCTCCCACTCCCCCTGCTTCTGTTCCCTCTCTCGCTGTCTCTCTCTGTGAAATAAATAAAATCTTAAAAAAAAAAAAAGACTCAAGGATTTTAATTGACTATATGGCCAAATTAAAAGCACAGGCTTGAGTTTAAAACCTGATCCTGACAGGGAAGCACAGTTTATTTAACTGCTCTGAGCCTCAGTTTCCCCTCCGTAAAAAGAGGAGAATGATATCTATGTGGCAGAATCATGGTGAAGAGTAAACAACATGTCACATACTAGGTGCTCAGTAAATAGGAGCTGCTTATTTTTTAACTAGATGGATTCTTTTGTACATGATTCTTTGAAGATTATTTAGAGTAGGGTTGTCCAATAAGGTAGCCACTAGTCACACGTGGCTGTCGAGCACTGGAAATGTAGCTGGTCAGAATTGGGATGTGCTGTGTTAAATACATAGCAGGTTTCGAAGACTTAGTATGAACTAAGGAACATAAAATATCCCATTAATACATGTGTATATTAAATGCATATGTAAATGATAATATTTTGCATATGTTAGGATAAATAAAATATAGTCTTAAGAAATCTCACCTATTTCTTTTTAATTTTATGACATGGCTACTATAAAATTTAAATTTAGATTTGCGGCTCACCTTATACTTCTATCAGACAGCTATTGGTCAAGAGAAATGATGAAATTAAATTGCAAGGCCTCTCTAAAGCCCAGGTGATCAATTAAATATTTCAATTTTTTTTTCATCTTTTGTTATAAAGATCTAGTTGCCTAAAATTCAATGGTGCTTTGAAAGTAGGGTTAGGTACTTAATCATTAGAGATTAGGTTAAATGTCTTTGATGGGAAAGAAGTCCAGTTGTCAACATTTACTTTTTTGGCATTTCACCACCATCTGTGTAATCTGAATCCCCTATCCTAATGTTACGAGTAAGTGTGAAGGTTCAAGAGCTGTCTCTGTCTCACTTCTGAGGGACAGAATCCGGAAGCCCAGCCATATGCTGTGCTCTTTGCCCCTCCTGGATTGCACAGTGAATTTGTTTTCTCTTTTATGAGTGGCAGCACTGTCACTTCGGAAACTCCTCATCCTTCTTACAAACCACGCAGGGATGTTCCAGACTATAGAGGAGATTCTTTTGAACTCTAAATCAGCAGTAGACCTTGGGTTTGATATTAAAATCATTTAAACACACATACAGATGAGGAAACCCAATACAGGATATATGGCCTCTATCAAAAAATACCCAATGCACTAGCTGTCTTTGGGATTCAGGAAAGGGCTGAGGCATTTATCCATCCATTGTATCTCCTCTTCCCTGCTACCATCTGTGGTTCCATCTTCTGGGGGAGGCAGAGGGGTAAATGAGGTTCTTGTTAAGCACTTAGGCAGGTAGAGACAGAGACAAAGGAGGGCAGAGCCAGTTTTCATTATGAGGTCACATCATTTTTATAGTCTCCATTTCCTTCCCTTCCAATCCCCAACCCTCTTTCCCAACCCTAATACTCCCCCACCATGGCTGCCTCTCTCTAAGGACACCCATGACCTCCATGGTGCTAGATCCATTAGATATTTTTAGTCATATCCGAGGGATGTCTTTGATGCCCACATCACGTAATCCAGCATTGGCCCAGGGTGCCACAACTCTGCTCACTGTCTCTCTTGCCTCATCTCCCAACCAACGCTCTTCAGTAGGCTTCCTTCCACCAGGCCCAGCACTCTTCCAAATGGCTCCTTCAGAGGTCACCCATGACATACCAAATGCTGCATTAGTGACTGTTTTTCAGTTCTCATCTTTCTTCACCTTTCACCAACGTACCTCTCCTTCCATTTTGAGACTCTCTTCCTTGGCTTTCCAATGCAATCCTTACCTGATTGGCTCCTAGGTCTTTGGACAATCCCCTCTATCTCCTTTGTAGGCTCAGTTTCTTTGGCCTGGGTATTAAGTGTCAGCCTCCTAAGACTGGGCCATGAGCCCTATTCTCTTCTTCCATACTACCTCCCTCAGCATTTAGCAACCATAACCATATCCAGAGTTTCAACAGCTGATAATTCTGATAATTTTCAAATTTATATCCTCAGCCCAGAATGCTTTTCTGAACTCCAAACCCATATATCTAACCTCTTACTTGACATCTTAAGTTGAATGTCTCAAAGATCTTTAAAATCAACAAGGCCAAAACTAGACTCCAAGGCCTGGTTCTCTCTAAGTATTTTATTTTTCAGGGAATGATAGTACTATTCATTTCTTACATTAGCCAGCAATCAAATAATCACCTTTGAAACCCTCTCCTTCCTTTGCCTTTACTATCTTTTTATTATACTGTCAAGTCCTGACATTCTAATGTGCTGATAATCTCTTGGATCCATTCAGTTCTTTCTTCATTTCTGCCAATCTCCAAGCCCAAGCTACCATCTTGTCTTGCTTAGACTACTGCAGTAGCCTCCTATCTTCTTTTTCTCTCACTCCATTCCAAACCTAGCCACCAGAGGCATATAACATCTCATATAATCGGACATATAACTTCTCAGGCCTATTGAGTCCTCTCCAACCTGATTTCCTTCCAGAGTGTGGAAGCCTTGGGCACTTCGGGATATGTCCTGGGAACTCCATGATTCTTAAAAGCACTAGGATTTTGTAGGAGTTCAGAGAAGAAGTTACTGCCAGCAAGTGTATAGGGGGAATCTTCGGTGTTTGACTCTAAAGGATGTTTGAACTCCTATCACATGGGTATGAGAGAAGGTCATTGGAGGGAGTGGAACCATGAGCATAAACAAGGAGGTGACAAAATACAAGGATTGATTCATCAAACAATTAATTATTGAGCATTCCTTATGAGCTAGGCACTATTGTGGGTGCTGGGAATTGACTGGTGAGCAAAACGGACATGGTTTCTGCCTTCATGGAGCTTACAGGCAAGAGATGCCATGTGGGGAGTGTTCGGAGCAGACAGCACATGAAGAGAAGAGCTGGAAGAGTGAGCTAGGGCCAGATCATGGAAGGGTCTTGAAGAGAAGACAAGGAGTTTTAGCTTTCACTCTTTCAGCCAAGATTCATAAACTCAAATGCTTTCAGGGGATAGTCAGAAAATGTAAATTTTCTGTGATCTGGGTATGGTCTGGGAAGAGGCAAGAGAAGAGCCGGGATTGGGGCAAACTGGAAATCCCAAACGCTATCCAAAGCAGTGAGTGATCACCCAACCACAGCTAATTATTGCTATTTAGGGATGTGGGCCCAGAACCTCTGCTATCAAAAGAAGGAAATGCAGGATTTTAGAGAGAATTTTGGTTTGTTAAACTTTGGTAAGTAATTCAATTCAGTGGTACGTAATTTATTTTGTTTTGAAAGTACCATGAAGGTCAATCAGAATATGACTGTAGGCTGGATTCAGTTTGCAAGATACTAGTTTGTGGGCCCTGCTTGATGCAAATGAAAGCTACTGAAGGCTGTGCATGTGTAAAATGGGTTGAAGATGGGAATTTTTGGACAGAGAGCCCATGAGAAGTGGCCTAGAAGACAAAGAATAGGAGTCTGGATTAGAATCTGGGCAACAAGAAAGAAGATGGTTTATCCCAATAGGATTCTTTCACAGTAATTAATGTGCCAGGCTGGAAAAAACATACACCAGCCTCTCTTCCAGCTGGGTGTGGCCATGTGAATAATTCTGGACAATGAAACGACAGCAGGCTGTTGGATAGGGCTTCAGGAATAGTTTTTTAAAATGAGTATGCCTTTTTGTCCTTTCTTCCTTCCACCTTTTTTTTTTTTAAGATGTTTATTTATTTATTTGAGAGAGAGAGAGAGAGAGCGCACGAGTAGGCGGAGGGGTAAAGTGAGAGGGAGATGCAGACTCCTGCTTAGCGCAGGGCTGGATGTGGGGGTGGGGTAAGGGTTGAGTGCTGAACGCAGGGCTCGATCTCAGGACCCTGAGATCATGGCCCAAGCCAAAGTCAGATGCTTAACTGACTGAGCCACCCAGCGTTCCTTCCTTCTACCTTTTATCTTTCTGGGACATGGACATGACGTTGGCTGAAACCCCAGCATCTATCTGAAGCCAGAGTCAATGATGATGGAGAAGAAAGATGCAAGGAGTAGGGTCTCTAATATCCACAGAGCCACCATCTCAGTCTGGGCTTGTCTACCTCAGGATTGCCACTTGAAAGAAGAAGAAGTTTTCTATGTCTAACCTGCTTTATATTGTAGTCAAACCTAATTCCAAGTGAGAGAGGAACTAACTGAACTAGAGAGCAGGAGGGTGGCAGGAGCCTAGGTTTGGGTATTAAGATAGTGGAAAGACAGGAGTGGCAGAAAGCTAGACACACCTTCAAAAGAGCAGGTGTGTAGGTGTAAAGGACCTATTGAGTGCTCACAGTGTTTCAGAATGGTGAGAAATAAATTTCTGTTCTTTAAACCACTCTAACAACCACTCTATAAAGATTCTGTTCTATGACTGTTTTAAAGTTGGGAAAGCTACGGCACAGAGAGACTAAGTCGCTTATCAAGGTCTCCCAGCTAGTAAGTGGTAGAACCGTGGGCTATCCAAACGGCCTGCCCCAGAGCCCATTCTGGTGACCTCCATGTTGGGCCATCTTCACCCGGCATGTGTTCTGTTTCTGCCATTGCTGCCTTGGCAGCTCTGCCCACTCTCCCGCACTCTATGTATTGCCCTCCAGCCACACTGCTTCCTCTTGTTCTTGAAAATGCCAAATCCCTTCTTGCCTCAACTTGAGGCCTCTGTCCTAGCTGAACTCTCTGCCTGGAAGGCTCCTCCCTCTGGCTGTTGCATGACTAGCTCCTCCTAATTCTGCTCTCAGTTCAAATATCCCCTCTTCAAGGAGGCCTCTGTATCAGTCACTGGGTTGCAACGCATGTTCCCTGTGCAGGATTATGCCTATGTCCACATTCTCAGACATGTATGGCTATGTGTCTACATTTAAGCTAAATGGAATGTTCTATTGCAAGAAAAAAAAAAAACAAACCCAAACCTGGAACTTGAGTTCTAGTCACCCATGCCAAGGAACTCTCCAACTAATGGAGAGACACACAAGAAAATCCATGTATAGAGTGTATTATGCAAATAGTTGAGAGTGAAAATATGAGAGTCTTTTTTTTTTTTTTTTGCTGGACATATAACCACCAAAAACAATGACTCCATTTCCCAATCTCTTTTGCAGCAAATTTAGCCATGTGACAAAGTTATGTGAGACCTAACTGGAAGTTCCTAAGCCCAATATGGGGTCCAGACATTGGACATGCCTGTGGGCATGACCCATGGCTTGATGGAGCAGGGCGGGGGGCTCCTGAGTGGGGGCTTGACCATGGACTTGGACCATTCTATAGGAACTCAGTACAGTGCCAACCCACCTGTTACAATTGATGTACCAATGACAGACATGACATCTGGCTTGATGGGGCATAGCCAGTTGACCACCATTGATCAGTCAGAACTGAGTTCTCAACTTGGTTTGAGCTTAGGGGGTGGCACCATCCTGCCACCTGCCCAGTCACCTGAGGATCGTCTTTCAACCACCCCTTCACCTACTAGTTCACTTCATGAGGATGGTGTTGAGGATTTCCGGAGGCAACTTCCCAGCCAGAAGACAGTTGTGGTGGAAGCAGGAAAAAAGCAGAAGGCCCCAAAGAAGAGAAAAAAGAAAGATCCTAATGAACCTCAGAAGCCAGTTTCAGCATATGCTTTATTCTTTCGTGATACACAGGCTGCCATTAAGGGACAGAATCCCAATGCCACTTTTGGGGAAGTTTCAAAAATTGTGGCCTCCATGTGGGATAGTCTTGGAGAGGAGCAAAAACAGGTGTATAAGAGGAAAACTGAAGCTGCCAAGAAAGAGTATCTGAAGGCTCTGGCTGCATATAAAGACAATCAAGAGTGTCAGGTCACTGTGGAAACAGTAGAATTGGATCCAGTGCCACCGTCACAGACTCCTTCTCCACCTCCTATGGCTACTGTTGACCCAGCATCTCCCTCACCAGCCTCAACAGAGCCCCCCCTCCCCTGCCCTGTCCCCTTCCATTGTTGTTAACTCCACTCTTTCCTCCTATGTGGCAAACCAGGCATCTTCTGGGGCTGGGGGTCAGCCCAATATCACCAAGTTGATTATTACCAAACAGATGTTGCCCTCTTCTATTACTATGTCTCAAGGAGGGATGGTTACCGTTATCCCAGCCACAGTGGTGACCTCCCGGGGGGTCCAACGAGGCCAAACCAGAACAGCCACTATCCCGCCCAGTCAACAAGCCCAAATTGTCACTCGCTCAGTGTTGCAGGCAGCGGCAGCAGCTGCTGCTTCTATGCACCTGCCTCCACCCCGACTACAACCCCCTCCACTGCAACAGATGCCTCAGCCCCCCACTCAGCAGCAAGTGACCATTCTTTAGCAGCCTCCCCCACTGCAGGCCATGCAGCAGCCTCCACTTCAGAAAGTTCGGATCAGTTTACAGCATCAGCCACCACCTGATCCAGCAGATCAAGATTGTGCCTCCACCCACTCTGAAAATGCAGACGCCCTTAGTCCCACCAGCTGTGGAAAGTAGTCCTGAGCGGCCTGTGAACAACAGCCCCGAGGCCCACGCAGTGGAGGAAACCCCTCCTGAGACAATCTGTGAGATGATCACAGATGTAGTTCTTGAGGTTGAGTCTCCTTCTCAAATGGATGTTGAATTGGTGAGTGGGTCTCCCGTGACACTCTCACCCCAGCCTCGACGTGTGAGATCCGGTTGTGAGAACCCTCCTGTTGTGAGTAAGGACTGGGACAATGAGTACTGCAGCAATGAATGTGTGGTGAAGCACTGCAGGGATGTCTTCTTGGCCTGGGTGGCCTCTAGAAATTCAAACACTGTGGTGTTTGTGAAGTAGTCCTTCCTGTTCTCCAAGCCAGTCAAGACTTATCTGCTGGGAACATGTCTAAGAGCCTCTTTTTAAAAAACAAGTTGGGCTTCTGGTAGTGCCTGATCTCAACCCATGATGGTCCTTCATGCTTCTCCCCTTTTCTGTCTCTTCATCAGGGGCCATACTATGGAGCAAGGCCATTGAATTGGCTGTAATCTGGAATTGCTTTTTACTTTCAAGTACAAGCAGAGATACCAGTGATAATAGCAGAGAAGGGTAAAGGGAGTATGAACAAGCAGAACATAGGGGTGGTGATGGTGGGGGGTTGTTTGAGGAAACTCGGTATAATTGTCATAGGACATGCCTAAACAATTATTAAAATGATGGGAGAATACTCAGCTTTGAGCCTAGGCTAAAACACTGTGTGCATCCATTTTAAAGGGGATAAAAAGTTGCATTAAAGGTTATCTCTTAAACAGGAACGATTGCTGTCACACCTACACATTGCTTGGAGAACAAAAGTTCTCAACAGAGCAGGCACCCTGGGCTCTAGGGAAAATACTATCACCTGGGAGTTTCTTATTTATTTCTCTTTACAAATAATGTTATTTTTGTAATCCTTGATCCTCCCTCTTGCACTTACTACAGTTTATGAGTGTAAAGGGCAGAAGTCTATATCCTTAATATGAGAGGTTTTACCAAAGTCTAAAAAAAAAAAAAAACCCAAAAAACCACACCTGCCATACGGAAAGGGAAAAAAAAAATCAGCTTTTTATAGTTTATACCACTGGTATTTTTAGTTTTCTGTCACTTGCAACCAAATACAATCCTGATCCAGGGAGTACTGTATACTAAAGGAGGCTGGAATGATAGAGCCAAAACAGTGAAGTCATTATAAGGAATATGAAGAAATTTGAACTTCTTCCTGAAGCAATGAAAACTGAGTATTTTTAATAGTAGATGAACAGGATTGGATTCACAATTTTTGAAAAATCACTCTTGGGAGTGGAAACATCCTCGGGAAGCATGGACTAGAGGTAAGAAGACAGGAGTCAGGGATGGCAAGTAGGAGGCTGTTGTAAATTACGCAATGAAATGGTGAATTTCTGAACCACAGTAACAGATGTAGCACTAGAGAAGATAGATTGCAAGCAAATAGAAGGCGTAGAAGGACCCCCAGAACTCAATGTATTGATGAGCTGGCTGTAGGAGAAGGAAGCACCTTCCTCACTTCCAGGTTTCTTACTTGGGCAACAGCATCACTTAGGAGGGGAAGACAACAGAAGGAGTTGTTTACTGGGCTGCAAAAGGGACGCCAACCCCAAGGGAATGGAAACTAGGCAGTTGCAGATTCTGGAAACAGAGTGTTAACCCAGTTTTAAGATTGCCAGCTCATATGTCAGGTTTTTTGGCAGTCAAAAACCTGAACCAAACATTTGATTCAAATTTTGGATTTAGACCACGCCCAAGCTGCTTGACCATGGGCCCATTTATTTAACTTCCAGGACCTTCAGTTCCCTCATTTATGAAACGGACCTGATCACAAAGACCTTACTGGATTTTGTGAAGAAGAAGTGAAATCCCCAGTAGAGTCCCCAGTCAATATGCGGTAGCTGTTGTTATTTACTGCCTGTTAAATGTTCAGGTCATTCATGTGGGAGTGCAATCGTGTTCCTCCCACATTCAAATGTTGAAGCTGATGTGATGGTATTTGGAGGTGGGGCTTTCGGAGGTAGGTAGGTTCCGATGAAGTTATGAGGGTGGAGCCCCCATGATGGGATTAATGCTCTTATAAGAAGAGGAGGAGACTTGAGCAAGCTCTCTTTCTCTCCATCCTATGGCGATACAATGAGAACATGGCCATCTGCAAACCAGGAAGAGGGCTCTCACCAGGAACCTAGTTGGCTGGCACCTTGAACTTGGACTTCACAGCCTCTAGAACTGTGAAATTTTTCTGTTGTTTAAACCACACTTAAAGTGTTGTTTAAGTTTATGGTATTTTGTTACAGCAGCCCGAGCAGACTACAATACCCTACTTAGTCTCTTAAAGGTTATTAGTACATAGCACAGAGTGTGGGAACTTCAGTTTCAACAAAGTCTCAATACACAGTACATTCAGTAAAAACAAAGGGAATAAAAGAGCCCAGTGTGTCCATGCTAGTCCAAGAAGAACCTATTTAAGTTTATCTTCTCTTTGATTCTCTTCCTGCCCTGAGATCTCTCTCCACTTCTCCCACTGGCTATATACTCCCCCTAGAAGTTTTGGGAAAACATTTAAAAAATTAAATGTCCCTGATAGATTTTGGTAAATTTCTTAATGCCTTAATGTGGTATAAAAAATAATTCCTTGTCTTTTGTAAACCTTTTTCTTTTTGAAAGAATCTCACTTGACATTATTGAACCAAAAAATGAAAAAATAAAAAGCAGCTTGACATATATAATATTAATCAGCTATAAATCTGGAAGAAATTCAAAAACTGGACAGAAGTCTTTTTTTAAAGCATATTTAATCATGTTTTAAAACAAAATGAAAGACCACAAATCTATTCAGACATTCCAAACAGTAAAGAAATAATTTTTATCAAAATCTTGTAATCTTACTTATGCCAAAGAAATTGTCCATAGGCAGTGCAGACAGCCCTGTCTGAGACATGAATCTGAAAACACTGTGTATTTTTAAAATTATACTTTGGAAGCATTGAATGTACTCAATGAAATTCCAGAATTAATCCACTCCAGTTTTGCAATAGGCACTGACTCATCCAAAACTCCTCCCCTCTTTCCTTTTGGCAAAGTCTGTCCTTCCCCCCACCCACCCAACACACACACACACACATTTACAGTAAGAACCAATGACCATAGTACATCAAAATATTTACAGTTAATCCAATAGACTTTCTGTTTCCTGCCTCTGTTTTTCCATCCCAGATGGATGGAAAAAATCTAATTTACCACCTGGAATATCTCCCAGATGAACTGAGCAGCAGAGAATCTCCCAATCTAAGGTGGTAGGTTGGCTCTTTGTGCCCATAAATCCAGGCTGCTCAGCAGTCTCTCACAGAAGGCTAAGAGAACTGTGTGTTACTGATCCCCGCAAATGCCCAAATTGCAGTGGGCTGACATTTATTGTGTAGTCATCATAGAACAAATGATCTGCCTAGAAAGAGACACAGTCTTCCAGTGAAATGACAGTTCATTTTACTTCCAGTGCTAAAGAGGTAGGGAGAGTTCCTGAAACAAATTGGCTTCAAAATCCATGGTTTTAGCTCCTAATAGTTTTCTTTTTAAAAAGTTTAACTACTTTTGAGATACAATTTATCTACGTAAAATTCATCCCTTTAAAGTGTACAATGCAGTAGATGTTACAAATTTCCACAGCCATCACTATTGTCTACTTCCAGAACATTTTTATTACCCCAAAAGAAACCCCATACCCACCAACAGTTAATCCCTATTCCTCCAACCCCTCAGCCATAGGCAATCACTACTCTATTTTCTGTCTCCGTAGATTTACCTATTCTTGACATTGCAGGTACACGGCATCGTGCAACACGTGGCCTTTTGTGTCTGGTTTCTTTCACTTCGTACTCTTCAGATTCTGGATGAGAGTTTTTGAGAATAATTTGAATTTCTCTTCTAATACTCAGTGTGTTTCTATGTTGAAGTGCTTTACGTTCAAGGGGGGTTTTAGAGAAGCCAAGTAACTTGTCCTAGGTTAGATAGCTAATAATCGATACAGCAGGGTTTCAATCCAGAGCCATTTGATTCCAAAGCCAATGATCTTAACCTCTAGGCTTCACTGCCAGAATCCTTATGGATGAGTTCTGATTTTGCTGCCCCGTCCAGTCTCTTAAACAGGAAAAAGCACATTGCGAAGATGTTTTAACAGTAAGGCACTTCCCTAAAGGCTGGACTTGGATGAGATGGGTCCGTGAAATGCAGGATAGCTCATCAGAGAGCTGAGTAGCAGTGAGTGGTGGCTGGACATGTAGGGCCCCAGGAATCCCAGGGTCTTCGAGGAGAGTGACCCCAGAACTTCCAACATACCAGATGGGCAAATAGGTTGGGGTGTCTGGTTGAAGCTTGGAATGCCACTAACGTCCCTTTTGGGGTCTCTAATTGGTGGACTAATAAATCAGAATATTCACCAACGGAAACTGGTCTTCCTGATGAATCTGGGAGAAATATAAAAGAAGAGTCATCTTGCCCATTACTGTGTCTCCATAGCAAGGTTCAACCCTAAGAATCTGGGGATGAGATTCACTTATTTCTGAAGACTCTCCAAAGAGTGCCAAAACATCTAAACCGAAATCTGTCGAAGGCTGTTGATTTTCCTGTTTTTCCTAGAAGAAATGACATAAATTATGGCTGAAATCCACAGTTCAATCTTCAACCTCATTTCAACTATTTATTTCACCTACCCTGGCATGTCAAGAAGCCAAATGGTCAGGAGCTACCAGCCTCATTTCTCCTGGTTTCCAGAGGCCTTGCTATCCACAAACTGTGATCCAGTTTAGTAAAGGCTGGGTGGGTTAAGAAGCAAAATAAAGGGTCTGAGTAATTCTTCCCTGAAATACCAGACCCTGGATACATTCTGGATGCAGGTGCAGAGGAAATGGTCTTTGGATGATGATGAATGATTAGGCACATGGTTAAAATGAAGCCAGCCAAGCTCAAATGCTCAGATCTTCATCCTGGTTCAATTTTAGGCTTGAGTTGAATTCTTTCAAGGTAAGAAGAGAGCATCATTCTCCCCTCATTGCAAAGGGATGGGCTGTCCATCTGCCTGGCTTTTGCTCTGTCTCTGCTGTTTCTGTCATCAGGAGCCTTTGCCTCAGACGGAGCTGAGTTCTCTCTTACGTTACACCTGAGAGAGTTTCTCTAGCTCTGTATTCAGACAAAAGCATGTCTGAAACCCCGTGCTGCCAGTTCCCAGGGGCAAGGCAAATGAACCTCCCCAAGCCTTGTTAAATGGGATTATTAATGCCAACCTCTCAGGCCTGTTAGAAGGATTCGATGAGATAAAATACATAAAGCACTCAGCAGAGTGTTTGACACCTAGCAAGTCCCAGTAAACAGTGACTATTGTTTTCATAAACGTCTCTCAGATATTTGGAAGTACATCCCAGTGAGATATTACATGATCTTATTTCAGGCTGCTGAGCATGCATGTCGCTTAGAGAGGCTAGAAGGCAATAATACTGTGAACTAGCTCTCCTAGGTGCTTTCTCTCACGAGCACTGTGTCTGAAAGGGAAAAGCTTTCAGGAGGCTTAGAAATTGACATGTTTTTTGTCTTTGGCTCATCAGATCTCCTCTTGGTGGAGAAATGGATTAGAGGTTGGGCCCAGGTAAGAAGTCCAAAGAATGGCAGATGCAGAGGCAAGAGGGGAAGGCCTCATGTCAGAGAGGGGGTAGGGCGAGGGTGGATCTAGGTCAGGGGGTAAGATGGGGGCGAGGGACAGCCTTGGCCACTGCTAGCCACACCCCTCCTGGGAGCCAGTTAGGAACAGGCTCCCCTTCTCCCAAACAACGCGGCCCTCACCACGACCTGTGGCTTGGGCGGTGGAGCACAAACTGCATTTCAATCCCCCACCCTCCCCACTCGTGGCCTCCAGTGCACCCCCCAGTAGGACCCAGACTTCACAGCCACGAGCACAGCCCCGGGCTGGGGGTGGGTGTCCGTCTGGGTATGGACCAAGAGTCCGGTGCCAGGAAGGGAAGAGCCGGTAGGCTGGCATCTGCGGACCGCCCGGAGAGGACGAAGGCAGGATCTCAGCAAGAGCATTTCTCTACTTCGCCCTCTTTGGGAACTGGCCCAGCAGGTTGGGGTCCTCAGAAACTGAAGCGGAAATGAAGGTCGGGATGCGAGGTGTTAGGAATCAGTACCCGTGAAGGCGAGGGGGCGAAGCAGGATCCTGCGGAGGGAGAGGCCGAGTGCAGTGCAACCTTGAGGAAGCCTCGGCAGCGTCGGGGGTGGGGTGGAATGGAGGGTCTGGAGCACGTGTGGCCTGTCAGAGTGTCCAAGAAGGTGGGAGCCTCTCTCCCCCCACCAAACTTGGGCTGATGGGGAAACGGCATGGCTGGCTCTCTGCTGACCACACTCCCCACTGCGGGGCGGCAAGCAGCCCTTCTAGTGAGATCTGGGGCCTGCAGCCTGGCTCTACCCCAGCCACCTCTTCTGCTAGTCATAGTCCCCTGGCACCGAATTAGCAAATACTGAAACAGTGCTTCTGGGGGGGTTGGGGGGACAGAGGGTTAGCCTCCAGGACATTTTCATCCACAGATCAGCGTATGATGCCGTTTTATGTGTCTTTCTTTTTTAAGATTTTATTTATTTATTTGACAGAGAGAGAGAGGGCGAGAGCAGGAACACAAGCAGGGGGAGTAGGAGAGGGAGAAGCAGGCTTCCTGCTGAGCAGGGAGCCCGATGTGGGGCTCGATCCCAGGACCCCGGGATCACCACT
Organism: Mirounga leonina; assembly: GCF_011800145.1. Lineage (NCBI taxonomy): Eukaryota > Metazoa > Chordata > Mammalia > Carnivora > Phocidae > Mirounga > Mirounga leonina. Next base: position 39,277,364 of record NW_023270323.1, read on the forward strand.
GGATCCAAAGGCTTAACTGACTGAGCCACCCAGGCGCCCCTTATGTGCCTTCCTTCCTTCCTTCCTTCCTCCCCTTCCTTCCTCCCCTTCCTCCCTCCCCTTCCTTCCTTCCTCCCTCCCCTCCCCTCCCCTTCCCTTCCCTTCCCTCCTTCCCTCCTTCCTTCCTTCCTCCCCATACATTACATCATTAGTTTTAGATGAAGTGTTCTAGGATTCATTGTTTGTGCATAACACCCAGTGCTCCATGCAGAATGTGCCCTCCTCAATACCCACCACCAGGCTAACCCATCCTCCCACTCCCCTCCCCTCCAGAACTCTGTTTGTTTTTCAGAGTCCATTGTCTCTCATGGTTCGTCTACCCCTGCAATTTCCCCCGCTTCATTCTTCCCCTCCCGCTACCTTCTTCTTCTTTTTTTTTTCTTAACATATATTGCATTATTTGTTTCAGAGGTACAGATCTGAGATTCAACAGTCTTGCACAATTCACAGTGCTTACCAGAGCACATACCCTCCCCAGTGTCTATCACCCAGCCACCCCATCCCTCCCACCCCACCCCCCACTCCAGCAACCCTCAGTTTGTTTCCTGCAATTAAGAATTCCTCATATCAGTGAGATCATATGATACATGTCTTTCTCTGTTTGACTTATTTCACTCAACATAATACCCTCCAGTTCCATCCACGTCATTGCAAATAGCAAGATCTCATTCCTTTTGATGGCTGCATAATATTCCATTGTATATATATACCACATCTTCTTTATCCATTCATCTGTCGATGGACATCTTGGCTCTTTCCACAGTTTGGCTATTGTGGACATTGCTGCTATAAACATCGGGGTGCACGTACCCCTTCGGATCCCTACTTTTGTATCTTTGGGGTAAATACCCAGTAGTGCAACTGCTGGATCGTATGGTAGCTCTATTTTCAACTTTTTGAGGAACCTCCATACAGGTTTCCAGAGTGGCTGCACCAGCTTGCATTCCCACCAACAGTGTAGGAGGGTTCCCCTTTCTCCGCATCCCCGCCAACATCTGTCGTTTCCTGACTTGTTAATTTTAGCCATTCTGACTGGTGTGAGGTGGTATCTCATTGAGGTTTTGATTTGGATTTCCCTGATGCTGAGCGATATTGAGCACTTTTTCATGTGTCTGTTGGCCATTTGGATGTCTTCTTTGCAAAAATGTCTGTTCATGTCTTCTGCCCATTTCTTGATTGGATTCTTTGTTCTTTGGGTGTTGAGTTTGATGAGTTCTTTATAGATTTTGGATACTAGCCCTTTATCTGATATGTCATTTGCAAATATCTTCTCCCATTCTGTCGGTTGTCTTTTGGTTTTGTTGACTGTTTCCTTTGCTTTGCAAAAGCTTTTTATCTTGATGAAGTCCCAATAGTTCATTTTTGCCCTTGCTTCCCTTGCCTTTGGCGATGTTTCTAGGAAGAAGTTGCTGCGGCTGAGGTCAAAGAGGTTGCTGCCTATGTTCTCCTTTAGGATTTTGATGGACTCCTGTCTCACATTGAGGTCTTTCAACCATTCGGAGTCTATTTTTGTGTGTGGTGTAAGGAAATGGTCCAGTTTCATTCTTCTGCATGTGGCTATCCAATTTTCCCAACACCATTTGTTGAAGAGACTGTCTTTGTTCCATTGGACATTCTTTCCTGCTTTGTCAAAGATGAGTTGACCATAGAGTTGAGGGTCCATTTCTGGGCTCTCTATTCTGTTCCATTGATCTATGTGTCTGTTTTTGTGCCAGTACCATGCTGTCCTGATGATGACAGCTTTGTAATAGAGCTGGAAGTCCGGAATTGTGATGCCGCCGGCTTTGCTTTTCTTTTTCAACATTCCTCTGGCTATGCGGGGTCTTTTCTGGTTCCATACAAATTTTAGGATTATTTGTTCCATTTCTTTGAAAAAAGTGGATGGTATTTTGATGGGGATTGCATTGAATGTGTAGATTGCTCTAGGTAGCATTGACATCTTCACAATATTTGTTCTTCCAATCCATGAGCATGGAACGTTTTTCCATTTCTTTGTGTCTTCCTCAATTTCTTTCATGAGTATTTTATAGTTTTCTGAGTAAAGATCCTTTGTCTCTTTGGTTAGATTTATTCCTAGGTATCTTATGGTTTTGGGTGCAATTGTAAATGGGATCGACTCCTTAATTTCTCTTTCTTCTGTCTTGTTGTTGGTGTATAGGAATGCCACTGACTTCTGTGCTTTGATTTTATATCCTGCCACTTTACTGAACTCCTGTATGAGTTCTAGCAGTTTTGGGGTGGAGTCTTTTGGGTTTTCCACATAAAGTATCATATCATCTGCAAAGAGTGAGAGTTTGACTTCTTCTTTGCCAATTTGGATGCCTTTGATTTCTTTTTGTTGTCTGATTGCTGTGGCTAGGACTTCCAATACTATGTTGAATAGCAGTGGTGATAGTGGACATCCCTGCCGCGTTCCTGACCTTAGGGGGAAAGCTCTCAGTTTTTCCCCATTGAGAATGATATTCGCTGTAGGTTTTTCATAGATGGCTTTTATGATGTTGAGGTATGTACCCTCGATCCCTATACTCTGAAGAGTTTTGATCAAGAAAGGATGCTGTACTTTGTCAAAAGCTTTTTCTGCATCTATTGAGAGGATCATATGATTCTTGTTCTTTCTTTTGTTAATGTACTGTATCACATTGATTGATTTGCGGATGTTGAACCAACCTTGCAGCCCAGGGATAAATCCCACTTGGTCATGGTGAATAATCCTTTTAATGTACTGTTGGATCCTATTGGCTAGTATTTTGGTGAGAATTTTGGCATCCATGTTCATCAGGGATATTGGTCTGTAATTCTCCTTTTTGATGGGGTCTTTGTCTGGTTTTGGGATCAAGGTAATGCTGGCCTCATAAAATGAGTTTGGAAGTTTTCCTTCCATTTCTATTTTTTGGAACAGTTTCAGAAGAATAGGTATTAATTCTTCTTGAAATGTTTGGTAGAATTCCCCTGGGAAGCCATCTGGCCCTGGGCTTTTGTTTGTTGGGAGATTTTTGATGACTGCTTCAATTTCCTTAGTGGTTATAGGTCTGTTCAGGTTTTCTATTTCATCCTGGTTCAGTTTTGGTAGCTTATACATCTCTAGGAATGCCTCCATTTCTTCCAGGTTATCTAATTTGCTGGCATAGAGTTGCTCATAATATGTTCTTATAATAGTTTGTATTTCTTTGGTGTTGGTTGTGATCTCTCCTCTTTCATTCATGATTTTGTTGATTTGGGTCATTTCTCTTCTCTTTTTGATAAGTGTGGCCAGGGGTTTATCAATCTTGTTAATTCTTTCAAAGAACCAGCTCCTAGTTTCGTTGATCTGTTCTACTATTCTTTTAGTTTCTATTTCATTGATTTCTGCTCTGATCTTTATGATTTCTCTTCTCCTGCTGGGTTTAGGCTTTATTTGCTGTTCTTTCTCCAGCTCCTTTAGGTGTAGGGTTAGGTTGTGTACTTGAGACCTTTCTTGTTTCTTGAGAAAGGCTTGTATTGCTATATACTTTCCTCTTAGGACTGCCTTTGCTGCATCCCAAAGATTTTGAATAGTTGTGCTTTCATTTTCATTGGTTTCCATGTATTTTTTTAATTCTTCTTTAATTTCCTGGTTGACCCATTCATTCTTCAGTAGGATGCTCTTTAGCCTCCATGTATTTGAGTTCTTTCCGACTTTCCTCTTGTGATTGAGTTCTAGTTTCAAAGCACTGTGGTCTGAAAATAGGCAGGGAATGATCCCAATCTTTTGGTACCGGTTGAGACCTGATTTATGACCTAGGATGTGATCTATTCTGGAGAATGTTCCATGGGCACTAGAGAAGAATGTGTATTCCGTTGCTTTGGGGTGGAATGTTCTGAATATGTCTGTGAAGTCCATTTGGTCCAGTGTGTCATTTAAAGTCTTTATTTCCTTGTTGATCTTTTGCTTAGACGATCTGTCCATTTCAGTGAGGGGGGTGTTAAAGTCCCCCACTATTATTGTATTGTTGTCGATGTGTTTCTTTGCTTTTGTTATTAATTGCCTTATATAATTGGCTGCTCCCATGTTAGGGGCATAGATATTTACAATTGTTAGATCTTCTTGTTGGATAGATCCTTTAAGTAGGATATAATGTCCTTCCTCATCTCTTATTACAATCTTTGGTTTAAAATCTAATTTGTCTGATATAAGGATTGCCACTCCAGCTTTCTTTTGGTGTCCATTAGCATGGTAAATGGTTTTCCATGCCCTCACTTTCAATCTGGGGGTGTCTTTGGTTCTAAAATGAGTCTCTTGCAGACAGCATATCGATGGGTCTTGTTTTTTAATCCAGTCTGATAGCCTGTGTCTTTTGATTGGGGCATTTAGCCCATTTGCATTCAGGGTAACTATTGAAAGATAGGAATTTAGTGCTATTGTATTGCCTGTAAGGTGACTGTTACCATATATTGTCTGTGTTCCTTTCTGGTCTATGTTGCTTTTAGGCTCTCTCTTTGCTTAGAGGACACCTTTCAAGATTTCCTGTAGGGCTGGTTTTGTGTTTGCAAATTCCTTTAGTTTTTGTTTGTCCTGGAAGCTTTTTATCTCTCCTTCAATTTTCAATGACAGCCTAGCTGGATAGAGTATTCTTGGCTGCATATTTTTCTCATTTAGTGCTCTGAATATATCCTGCCAGTCCTTTCTGGCCTGCCAGGTCTCTGTGGATAGGTCTGTTGCCAATCTAATGTTTCTACCCTTGTAGGTTACATATCTCTTCTCCCGAGCTGCTTTCAGGATTTTCTCTTTGTCTATGAGACTCGTAAGTTTTACTATTAGATGTCGGGGTGTTGACCTATTTTTATTGATTTTGAGAGGGGTTCTCTGTGCTTCCTGGATTTTCATGCCTGTTTCCTTCCCCAAATTAGGGAAGTTCTCTGCTATAATTTGCTCCATTATACCTTCTGCCCCTCTCTCTCCTTCTTCTTCTTCTGGGATCCCAATTATTCTAATGTTGTTTCGTCTTATGGTATCGCTTATCTCTCGAATTCTGCCCTCGTGATCCAGTAGTTGTTTATCTCTCTTTTTCTCAGCTTCTTTATTTTCCATCATTTCATCTTCTATATTACTGATTCTCTCTTCTGCCTCATTTATTCTAGCAGTTAGCGCCCCCATTTTTTATTGCACCTCATTAATAGCCTTTTTGATTTCTACTTGGTTGGATTTTAGCTCTTTTACTTCTCCAGAAAGGGTTTCTCTAATAACTTCCATATTTTTTTCAAGCCCAGCTAGTATCTTTAAAGTGATGATTCTGAACTCTAGATCTGAAATCGTACTAATGTCCGTATTCAGTAGGTCCCTGGCAGTTGGTACTACCTCTTGTTCTTTTTGTTGAGGTGATTTTTTCCGTCTTGTCATTTTGTGCAGAGGAGAATAGATTAATGAGAGAACAAAATGCTAGCAGAGTAACAACGTCCCCAGAAAATATACTCTAAACAAATCAGAAAAGACCTGAAGCAGTGGGAAAAGAAAGGGAAAGAGAGAAAAAAGAAAAAGAAAAAAAAGAAAAAGAAAAAGATAAAGATAAAAACAAAAACAAAAACAAACAAAACAACAACAACAACAACAACAACAAAAAACAGAATGTGATAAAATATGATCAGGCTGGTATATAGATCAGTGCCACACACTAGATTTGGGGTGTATTTTGGTCTTTTAGGAGAAAGTGCCTCCCAAAATTTTAAAGAAAGAAAAACTTATATATGTACAAAAATAAGGGTTGATATGATGAAGGGATGGAATATGACTGTAAAGATGGAAATTATAAAAAATTTTATAAAAGGAATTGATAAGTTGTTTGAAAAAAGAAAGAAGAGGATTTAAAAAAGAAAAAAGAAAAAAAAAGGGAGAGGATGTGATCAGGCAGGGGAATAGAAAACACCATATACTAGAGATTTAGGGTATATTTTAATCTGTTAGAAGAAACTATCTCAAAATTTTAAAGAGAGAATAACTTATATATATAAGCCAAAAATACAGGTAACTACTATGAAGGGATAGAATATGAATCTAAAAATGAAAAATAAAAATGTTTTTTTTTTAAAAAAAGGGATTGATAAGATGTTGGTTGAAAAAGGGAAAAAGAGAAATTCAAAAAAAAAAAAAGAAAAAAAGACAGTTAAAAAAATAATTAACTTTGAAAGACTAAAGAATCATGGTAAAAAAGCCATGAATTCTATGTGCAGTAGTCCCCTAGCACTGGAGTTCTGCCATTCTCATTGATCAGTAAACTTGGTCTTGGCTGGCTGTTCTTGCTGATCTTCTGGGGAGGGGCCTGTTGCCGTGGTTTCCAAATGTCTCCGCCAGTGGTGGAATTGCCCTGCCCTTGCCGGTCCGGGCTAAGTAATCTGCTCGGGTTTGCTCTCCGGGGCTTTTGTTCCCTGCGAGCTTTCCGTACAGCTTTGGAGGTGGAGAGTGAAAATGGCGGCCTCCCAATCTCCCCCCCCCGGAGGAGCCAAGAACTCGGGGCCCCGCTCCCCAGTGAGCCCCCAGAGAAAAGCCGTCAGTGACTCCCGTCTCCCCGGTCTCCGGCCGCACTCCGTGCTCGCCCGGCCTGTGACCGCGCGTTTCTATCTCTGGCACCCGAGCCCGGGTGGAGTCTCCAAACCCAGCAGATCCCTGTGGTGCACTCCCGTGCGGCTCCTCCCGGGGGAGGAAGGTGAGTCTCCCCGGATCTGCCGCTTGTTGGGTCCCTGCTGGAGGAGCAGGGGCCCGACTGTGCCGCGGATCCCGGTTTATGGCCACCCCGAGCTGAGAGCCCGCGCCTGGGCTCCGCCTCTGCAGCCGGCTTCCCTGCTCCGTTACCTGGGAGCTCTGCCGCACTCAGGCACCGCTGGTCTTTCTGTGACCCCGAGGGTCCTGAGACCACACTGTCCCGGAGGGTTCCACCCCCCGCTTAGCCACCAGAGTGACGTCCCTCGGCGGAGCAGACTTTTAAAAGTTCCGATTTTGTGCTCCGCGGCTCTATCACTTGCTAGAAGCGGCCGATGGAGGCCCCTCCCCCGCCGCCTATCCTCCCGAATATCGCCTCGGATTCACTTCTCCAAACGTCCTACCTTCCAGAAAGTGGTCGCTTTTCTGATGAGAGAGTTGCTGCTGTTCTTTTCTTCGATCTCCTGTCGGGTTTGTAGGTGTTCAGAATGGTTTGATCCCTACCCAGCTGAATTCCTGAGAGGAGACGAAATCCAGGTCTCCTACTCCTCCGCCATCTTGCTCCGCCCCCCTATGTGTGTTTCTTTTTAAAGACACCTCTCAAAATAAATGCTGTTGATTCATTAACATTGAACTCGTGGCCAACAACGCTACCATTTGGACCTGAACGAAGCTTATCTAAAGCACGGCTTTTCTCTGTAAGGCCCCCGTGGCCTTCTTGCACGTAGGGGCCCTAGCAGGCCTGCCAGCACAAAGCCCGGGGCCACTATAAACAGCAAATAAACAAAAATGCCAAAAATGTGGCACTAAATAGACCACGAAAAGGACACTTGTTTTAAGTAGGAAAGCTGAAAAAAGACCACAGAGCCGCCACCTTGTTGAACCTCCGCTGGGAACGTGTGCTGGTGGGCAACCCCAATTTCTTGTCGCTCTGCATGTCTGCAAATGACCGCAAAAGCCCTGTGAGTATCGACTTGGGGGTTACAGGTACATTTTAGCAAGGAGGCAAGTTCCCAAATTCAGAGTACATGAATACTGACGATCAATTGTACTTAGTATCTTTTTAATTTAAATATCCTTTCTTATTTCAATATTTACTTTCCTCCCAGGGAGTAGAATTGAGGAAATCATGGTTTAATTGGGCAGGATGTATTTTTTCTTGCAGATGTTAATTTCACAGGCAATACATGCCTGTTAAAATGAAATTGTTGGTCTTTATACCTCCTCAAATCATCTCAGCACTCCCAGGGGTGCACAGACCTCAAGGGTCAGTGATCCTCAGAGGCTGGGTTTTGTGGAAGTCAGGGATTTGCTATGTGGATGGTTTGGCCTGACCAGATCTCAGGAACTCTTGCTCTCCGTGGGTTTCAGCTGGAATCATTCATTTGTTCCAGGATCACTGGGCTCAGAGGGACCTCTCTTCCCTATTCTACTCAGCACAAGCTATGTTTATCCTTTACTTGCTAATAAAGAAACAGCTCGTGTTTAATGTGGATTGATCCAAAAAAGAGAATTCAGCAACTTTCCAAATCCACCAACTTCTTCCTGTGTGGTTAAATGTTCCCATATTGGATGAACATGGAGACAGGAAATGACAAATGATTTGGATAATACCCCGAAAGCTAGTTGTTTGCTTTAAAAAAAAAAATCTTAATAAAAATTTTCTCCAATTTATTTTTCATGACTTTGTGGAAAGCAAGAATAATTTCTGTGAAAGAGCTGGTTTTTAGGCAAAAACACCATGTAATCTTTAAGGACACTGTAAATCAGTATTAAGTGCTACCTGGCATTTGTATTTTGAGATGCCCAGGGTTGATAGCATTGCAAAGATTCTTTGATGGAACAATAATCACAAGGATGCAAATTGATTTCCTTCGGTGGGACGTCCCTTAAAAGCACATGAGCTTTTAAACTGGCCTCCAGCCTCTCTGCCTTGATGTGATCTTACTACATTTTCCCATAATTTATAGACATCAGCTGGATTTTTTAATAGATAAAGCTAGATATTTGTTAGTTGAAAGTGGAGATGATTTAAACCAAACCAAAGACCACATGCATAAATTTTATTAACATTTAAACTATGTTTAATGTTCAGGAATCTATGTTCTATCTTCTTCTCCTTTGTTGTGTTCCCTTTACCCCCCACCCCCACACGCACACCCCCACACACACCTTTTTTAAAAAATTTCAGCTTTATTGAGGTATAATTGACCAAAAAAATTTCTGAGATATTTAAAGCATAATTTTTAAAGCATAATATTTAAAGCATATTTCAAGATAATGAAAGCATTCCCCCATCTACTTAATTAACACATCTATCACCTCAGAGATTGATCTTTGTGTGTGCGTGAGACCATTTAAGTTCTACTCTCCCAGCAAATCTCAACTGTGCAATACAGTGTTGTCAACTAGAGTCACCATGTTTTATGCTAGATCCTCAGACCTTATCCATCTTACAGCTGAAACTTTGTACCCTTTTACCAATCTCTTCCTATTTCCTCCACCCCTCCCCTCAGTCCCTGGCAAACACTTTTTTTACTCTGTTTCTATGAGTTTGACTTTTCTTTTTAGATTCCACATATAAGTGATAACATGCAGCAATGCAGTATTTGTCTTTCTCTGCCTGGCTTATTTCACTTAGCATAATGCTCTCAAGGTCCATCCATGTTGTTGCAAGGGGCAGAATTTTCTCCTTTCTCATAGCTGAATAATATTCCATTGTATATATGTACCACCTCTTCTTTATCCTTTCAGCCATTGATGGACACAGTTGTTTCCATATCTTGGTTATTGTGCACAATGTGGCAATGAACATGGGAGTTTGGATATGTCTTTGATTTCCTGTTTTCACTTCCTTTGGATATATACCCAGGACTGGAATTTCTGGATCATATGATAATCCTATTTAAAAATTTTTGAGGAACCTCTACACTATTTTCCACAGAAGTTGCATCATTTTACCTTCCCACCAACAATGCATGAGGGTCGCCTTTTCCCCACATCTTTGCCAACACTTGTTATCTCTTTCTTTTTGATGATAGCCATTCTGGTGGGTGTGAAGTGATATCTCATTGTGGATTTGATTTAAATTTCCCTGATGATTCATAAAGTTGAGAATTTTTTCATGTGTCTGTTGGCCACCTGTATGTCTTCTTTGGAAAAATGTCTGTTCAGTTCCTCTGCCAGTGTTTTATGGGATTTGTTATTGTTGTTGCTATTGAGTTGTATGAGTTCTATATATTTTGGGTATTAATCGAGTATCAGATAAATGGTTAGCAGATACTTTTTTTCCCATTTGACAGGTTGCCTTTTCATTTTGTGGATGGTTTCCTTTGCTGTGCGGAAACTTTTTAGTTTGATGTAGTCCCACTTGTTTAATTTTGCTTTTGTTGTCTTTGCTCTTGGTGTCAAATTAAAAAAATCATCGCTAAGACCAATGTCAAGGATCTTATCCCCTCTGTTTTCTTTTAGGAGTTTTATGGTTTCAGGTTTTACACTGAATTCTTTTTTTTTTTTTTTTTTAAGATTTTATTTATTTGACAGAGAGAGACACAGCAAGAGAGGGAACACAAGCAGGGGGAGTGGGAGAGGGAGGGGGCTTCCCGCGGAGCAGGGAGCCCGATGTGGGGCTCGATCCCAGGACCCCGGGATCATGACCCGAGCTGAAGGCAGATGCTCAACGACCAAGCCACCCAGACACCCCTACACTGAATTCTTTCATCCATTTTGAGTTGATTTTTGTGTATGGTATAAGATAGGGGTCCAGTTTTATACTTTTGCATGTGGCTCTCTGGTTTTCTAACACCATTAATTGAAGAGACTGTCCTTTCCCACTGTATATTATTGGTTTCTTTATCATAAATTAATTGACCACATATGCAGGGGTTTATTTCTGAGCTCTCTACCTCGTTCCTCCTGACAGGGATTAATGTTCATGTCTGGGTTTCTTTTGTAATGTTCCCCCAGTTAATTACTTCAGGAGAGGGAAAGAAAAGTTCTATAAATATAACATAATTGATAGTCCAACTCACAAGCCCTCCTCACCAGGAGGGACCCTCCCACTTGGAATGTGGATTCCAGATGAAGGGACAGTTCATGGTCCCAGCACTTGATCATCCCATAGAGTCTTTCAGGATAATTCTGCTTCCCCTGGCTTTGACAGCACCTGGCTTCACTCCCTGGTTTTATCCCGTGATGGTGATAGTAGGTTTCGGTCTTCATGGAATACACATTCTGATGTACATTTCACCTGCTTTGTCTCTAAACCACAACGTTCCCCCACCCCACCCCCAGGAAGGCACAGCACACTGCTATGTTGCAGACAGGTGACCGGTATATGATCCTCAGACATCACGATGGCCACATGGCCTCCTGGAGTGATTGGAGCCTCCTGAATGTCCGGACTTGAATAGCCTCACCCATAGTCTAATACAGAGTGTAAGAATCCTCACTTTCTCTGTGTTCCATGACATGAAAAGGCTGAGGAGCACCACTCTGGACCAAGTTTCATCATGGCCTTGGGGACCTCCAGGGTCCTTTAGTATTTTTATCCTCAGGTGCATTTGCTTGACTCTCTAGTACCTGGTGACCGGTCCCCAGAACAACTGGCGCATCTCTGGACTTCAGACTTATTTTTTCCCTGTGGCAGGTACTGACTAGATGCTCACCTAGCTCACTCCCCTCCTGGGCTTAGACACAAACCACACTTCTTAGGCCCCTTTCACCTGGGTGGGGGTGTAAGACCAGCTCTTGTTGGTGGAATGTCAGTGGAAATGGTGTGTCACTTCTGGGTCAAGGCCACTAAGAGCCATATGTCTTCTTCCCACTTTGTTCCTACCTTCTCTACCCGAAGTGTCCTTGGACACAGCATGTATTGAAGATGGCAGCTAGATCCCTAAATGACCACATGCTGTCCAGTGATCCCACAGCCTCGGAAATGAACTCCGATGTGAGTGAGAAATAAAGGTTTTGTGTCAAACCTTCAGACTTCATTCAGATTTATCTATTATAACAACTAGCATTATTGATGGTAATCAGTATAATTTCTTTGTCATAGACATTCGTGGTGTTAGGAGCTGAATTATGTCCCCCCCCCCCCACCTCCCAAATTTATGTGTTGAAGCCCAAATCCCAGTACCTCAGACTATAACCGTGTTTGGAGATAAGATCTTTAAAAAAGGTGACTCATGAGGTTAAAATGAGGCTGTGAAGGTGGGCACTAATCTCACAGGTCTCGTGTTCTTCTAAGAGGAGCAATAAACGAGGGGATAGTCTACAAAGGGATGACTGTGTAGAGACGGTCACAGAGATGGCCAAGGCAAGAGGTCTCTGAGGAAACCAACCCTGCCAACACCTTGATCTTGGACTTGCAGTTTCCAGAATTATGAAACAATATATATATTTTTAAAAGATTTTATTTATTTGACAGAGAGAGACACAGCGAGAGAGGGAACACAAGCAGGGGGAGTGGGAGAGGGAGAAGCAGGCTTCCCGCGGAGCAGGGCCAGGACCCTGGGATCATGACCTGAGCCGAAGGCAGACGCTTAATGACTGAGCCACCCAGGTGCCCCGAAACAATTTCTACTATTTGTTATGGCAGGCCTAGCAAACCAACACACATGGTCACGTCTTCTCATGTAGAGCCCTCCTGTATTATCCTGTTTCCTTCTTATTTCCCAAAAGATTTGCTTGTACTTTTAACCTGTGAGCAACCGTGGGTTCACAAAGATGCCAGTTGTCCCAGCTTTGTCTCTGCCATAGGTATTTTTCATGACCTACAGTCAATTTTGATAATTCTCACATGAATCCAAATACACCCATATTGCTTTTGCATGATATTTTCCACACTTCACAATTGTATTGTCGCAGAGGTTTATTTAAAAGTCTTCACCAAGGGCTGCCCTGGATTTGAATTTAGCCTACTCCTAGGCCCCGCAGGGAGCAAGGTGGGTCGGGTGAACACAAGCTCCAAACATTTTTGCAAGATTCTCCTATTACTACATCGCTTCTGAGCCTCTGCCCTCAAGCCTGTCACTAATAAACCCGCTACATTATAGGTTTCTCTGACAAATCTATCTCTGGAGACTGTGAGCCTGAGTAGCCCTGCCTGGAGTGTGAGCACAAGATCAGCAGAATTGTGCATCTCCCTTACCACGCTGGAGCCAGGGCCTGCCTGTGGAATCTACAAGCTTGTCTAATTGTGGCAACTGTCATGTTGAGCCAAAACCAAGTTCTGCTGATGGAAGCAAGACGCCTAGCCCTGGGCAGCCCAGAAAACCCAAGATACCACCTTGCAAAAGTTTTGCTTTGGCTCAGAGCTTTTGAATAGGCAACCATTCCACTGATAGATGGAGTTTCCAAAGTATACACAGGGCCACCTGCTTGGCTCATTCCAAGTTATTTTACTGTTCAGCTTGGAGAATTTGTTTAATACAGCTCCCTCTACTGGGCTATTAGCCACTCTGACGTTTTCAGTGTCCTAAAACTTGGGGAGAAAAGAACCAACCCAGCTACCAACGGAGGAACCAGCTGATAGAATCCAGAAGGATTCAGCATTGTCTGATGTGAGAATCCTGAGGGGGCATAAGTGGGACCCTCTGGGATTTTGCCAATCCTTTTTGAGTGGTCTGCCACCTTAGATCCCTCTTTGCATTTCAGTAACTTGTCACCTGAGAAAGAAGGGGCAGTAATTCTGACTGACCTTCCAAGAGGCAAGGGATAATACTACAGCATTTTTTTCTTCTAGGGACAAGTAGGATCCCAAGTTCAGTTCCACGGGAAGTAGACAAGCATGAAGAACAACAGGGCAAAGGTGTTGTAGAAAGGCAAGCCATAACACATTCACAAGAGCGGCCCTTCCAAAATAAAACAGACCGAAGGGCAAGCAGGTAGCTACACTGAGAGTCTCATCTGGGACCTCAGGGGGAACTCTGGGCTTGGACCAAAGGCTGTTTGTGACCCTTGCAGAACTGCCACGTATTCTTAAAAAAGGACAATCTGGGTTTTATCCTGTATGCTCTTCTTCATCTCTTGCTGCAGATGTGGGTCAACAGGAAGCTGTAAAGCAGGGGATGAGGTTGTGAAAATCCTGGAAAAAGAGCCTCCTCTCTCTGCAGAGCTCAGGGTCATCCTGGTCCCGGGTCAGCACATGGAGGGCAGAGTACCCTCAGTTGAGCCCCAGTGGCGAGCCCACCCTCTTGCACACCTCTTTATGTCCACATCTCAATATTAGCATTGCCTGTGTTAGGGTTTGAGGGAATGTAATAAATAGCTCCTTTCTTCTCTCTCCCAGCAGCCAGGCAAATGGAGATCAAAATAACAGTAGTAATGGGAGCTGGGCTGGAGAGTGTGGCTTTAAATATGTAAGCCAAGTAGACTTTCCAATTTCTCCCCCTGTGCTGAACTTACTCACCCAGCTACGAGCAGCACCTTCCCGGCAAAGGCCTGCTTCTATAAAGTTTATGGCACGGAGGAGCAGAACGGAAGTGTCCCTACCAGGAAATGACTGAGTCACACTGTCACAATTCCCTCTCCTGAACTCAGTGATCAGATAAGTCATCCCTCCTCCCCTGGGGAGATGAATAAAGGCTGGCCAGAGCCCAGGAGTGGTATTCTAGTGAAGGTCTCTACAGGGAGAGAGAACTATCAAAAGAAAGTGTCCCCCACCAATCTCCTCTGGAAGCCTCTGTAAATCCTTACCCTCCTTCCCTCTGGGCAGGCCCCATGGCCACACTTGGGCACACTCACCCCACTCCTGGGACCTCCCACAAGGGAGTCAGGAGCTCCCCCACTCCCAGGGCTTTTGAAGCTTGCGGTTACGCCTATGGCTTCCCTTATCATGCTGTACCATAATTATTTTTCTTTTCATCTCCTGCATTTGAGCTTGAACTCCCGAAAGGCAAGACGGTATTGCATTATTTCTCCATACATTTCTGTGTCCCTTAGTGCCTTGTATATAGTAGATACTCAAGAAATGTTTCTGGGGTGGACGGATGGATAAAACCAATGAATAGAGAATAAAATTGTGAGAATCTAGAGATGTAGGGCTTTTTTTCTAGAAATAAATTAAGGCTTTGACTTGGTCCATGGACAAGGCTGCCTCAGGCCTGGGGGTTATCCTAGAGCAAGCCTGCAGCTGGCCAGCCTCACGGAGGCCACTAGAGTGAAGAGAATTGGGTCTAAACCAAATTCCTCAGAGTGTTTTGCAGGTTCCATCAGCACCCGCACCGGATCTCCACAGGCTGGCTTGGGGCCCTCAGCCCAAGTGCAGACCTCCTACAGATCCTGTGCGGTCTCTCTCAGCTCTACCTCTGCCCCCCCCACCCCCGCCCCCTGCTTCCCACCCTTGCTCCTCTAGACTGCAGATCTTCTAGATTCTGGCTGGAGACCTGGTTTGGGGATCTCCAACTTGGGGGAGTATAAGACCTTTCAAGACTGCAGTACAACTGTTAATTAAAATAAGAGCTAAATATTCACATATTACACATCATACTTTTTTTTTTTTTGGCTTGGTCTAGACTTAAATAGCATCTGGTCTGGAAAATACTGGTTGGGTAATGAATTGATCAGTATCTTCTGTTTAATTACATTGATAACAGGCGTAGCAGCTTAGACTTTGAAAGAAGGAAGACTGTGGAAAAGAGTTTCCATAAGACCGACTGACTTTTTTCTTGGGATACGTGATGCAGACGGTAAGATAAGACCAGAGCCTGTGTTCACCTCTGCCACATCTTTGGTTCTCTGACTTCTCTAGACTGTAGTTTACTGTTCTGTAATCTGGAGATAATACTTGTATCTAGCTCATAGGACTGTTCAACGGGAATTAGATAAAATAGAACATAAAATGCTTAGCATGCTATCAGGCACATAGTGAATTTTTAACATAAATATTTTCCTAAATTGTAGATGTTGTTTTTGTTATTTTTATGAGTTAAGATTCTGGGGCAGTGCAGGCGGCTGGCGGGGGGATGGGGGGAGATTATAGTAGGTTTTCCGGGGCCTGTGTGGGAGGGGTACAGCCCAGGCAGGGTGACCCCATGCCGTGTCACAGATCTGTGAATCTGCAGATGTTCACAAGTGGAATGGTTTTCTGCAAAATGAAGACGAGGTATAAATGAGGGTCAAGGAGACTCATAGGGCCTCACAGAAAGAGTTAGAAGCAGCGTGTTCGATCACCAAATCCAGCTCAAAAAGAAACCCTGACAAAGGAAACTTGTGCTCTTTCCTGGGAAGTTGGCTCTCGGGATCTCACTCAAACTCTGTCCTACAAAGAATAGGAGAGAAAGAGACAGCCAGCCGGTCCCTCTCATGCCTCCTGCTGGCCGGCCCAGCTCTCCTGGGGACGCCTGGGTGGCTCAGTCGGTTGAGTGTCTGCCTTCGGCTCGGGTCATGATCCCAGGGTCCTGGGATCGAGTCCCGCATCGGGCTCCCTGCTCAGCGGGGAGTCTGCTTCTCCCTCTGCCTGCCGCTCCCCCTGCTTGTGCTCTCTCTGACAAATAAATATTAAAAAAAAAAAAAAAAAAAAGAATAGGAGAGAGACAGCCAGCCAGTCCCTCTCATGCCTCCTGCTGGCCGGCCCAGCTGTCCCTCAGAAGCTTCTTCCTGCCTCGCTGGTGAGAGGAGACTCGTCCTTTGGCCCAGGAGCCATCTAAGGTCTTAGAGGGATGCCTTGTGTCTGGCCTGTCAGGGAAAGTAAACCCTGGGGAGAGAGTCCTGGGGACACAGCAGCATGGGGTCCACAGGTAGGGTCACCGAGGGATGCAGCTCACCCACACCGGGGACCGTGAGGGGTGGCAGAGTAGCTGGAGTCGGGGTTGTGGCGGGGGAAGCCTGTGGGCTATTTTAGGCCAGGCCCAGAACTGGAGTCAATGGAGGTTTTGTTTATGTAACATGTGCACAAGGCCCTTTGGAGAAAATAACCCCGGGTCTGTAGGCCACAGCGAGCAGGGGTGCGGCTGCGAGCTTCCTGTTGTTCTTGGCCAGGCTGCCCAGCTGTTTGTTCGGCTCCTCTCTTGGAGCTCTTGGCTTCCGTGCTCCCTGAGCCTTCCAGTGTCTTCAGCTCCCTTCCTACAGGGCAGCACAGCGGGCTTGTTCCCCAGAGGTGGTGTGACTCAGGCTTTGGGCCCAGAGAGTCGCCCCACCCCCACCCCTCAGGGTGGGCTCCATCTACACTCGCCTAGCTGAGCATGTTCACTTTCAGATCTCATGTGGTTAGGGAAAGGAGCATGGCCTGACGTCAGCCGGGCATGGGTCTGAATCCAGGTCTGCCATTTGATAGGCGCTTGGTCCAGGGCAAGTTGTAAAATTTCTGGAGTTGTTTATGACGTGCAAACATATATATAAATACACAAGAGATGAATAATACATGTTCATTCCCTTCATACCAGGCTTGCTCAAAGATGTTAAGACTATATGGTTATCTTTTTGAAACACTGATTCCCTTAGTGCTATGGTCTAAATGTCTGTGTCCCTCCAAAATTCATGTGTTGAAATCCTCACCCCTAAAGGTGATGGTACTGGGAGGTGGGGCCTTTGGGAGGCACATCAGTCAGAGGGAGGGTGGAGCCCTTAATGAATGGGATTAGTGCCCTTGTACAAGAGGCTCCAGGGAGATCCTGACTTCTTCCGCTATGTGAGGACACCGCTGAAGAGGGCCTTCACGGGACCTGGTCTTAGACTTCCAGTCTCCAGAACTGTGAGAATTAGCTTTCTGTTGTTTATAAGCCACCCAGTCTGTGATTTTGTGCAGTAGGCTGAATGGACTGAGACAATTGGGAAGGGGAAGAAGGCCTTTTTTTCAGTTTAAATAAAATTTACATATGCAAAAATGTACAAATCTTAAATGGACAGTTTGATAAATCTGTTTCCCTATGTATCCACTCGTGTAATGATCACTTGGATCAAGATACAGCATATTTCCATCACCCTGGGGTGGAAGTCTCTTTGTGTCCCTTCCTAGTCTAGAACTGGCTTACACCTCGTCTCCCTGTCTTAATTGGCTAGGGCTGGGAGGATGAAACACCACCCACAGGGTGGCTTAAACAACAAAACTTGATTTCTCACTGTTCTGGAGGCTGGGGGTCTGAGACAGGGTGTTGGCATGGGCGGGTTGTGGTGAGAGTACTTTTCTGGGCTTGCAGATGGCTGCCTTCTCGCTGTGTGTTCACACACTCTGTGCACATCTAGAGACAGAAAGCAAATGCTCTTGTGTCTCTTCTTACGTGAACACTAGTCCTATCAGGTCAGGGCCCCACCCTTATGAACTCATTTAACCTTAATGACTTCTATAAAGGCTCTCTCTCCAAATGCAGCCACATTGGAGGTTAGGGTTTTAACATGTGAATTTGGGGGGAACGCCCTTCAGTCCATGGCACGACCACCATACCCTGGCTGGTAGCTACTACTTCACCTATAAAACCTCAAAACCAGAAGCAACTCAAATGTCCATCAGCATAAAAGTGGATAAGCAAACTTTGGTATGCTGATACAATGGAATACTATACTGCACCGAAAAAGAACGGACTCCTTATACATAGGACCCGTTCTGAGTATTCCTCTGGGCAAATCATGAATGAAACAAAACAACAAAGCACTTTGGAACTTGTAAATCCTGGTCTCTGCCTGGGCTTTTCCCAAAGGTTGGTTCGTTCAGACCAAGTTTAATTATCCCCTCCTGTTAGAAAGCAAAATTTCAAGTCTTTCAGGACTTTGCTTAAACATGGACAATCTCCCACTTTGGGGTAGTGATGGACACCCCAGCTCATAGCCTGAGTGGTTTCCAGTGGAGCCTTGTTAATACGAAACCTAGCTTTCTTGGGGGAGAAATTGACTTTGAATTTTCCATTGTTTTCGTTGAAGAACATTAGGTTAGCCAGTTGGCTAAGGAAAAAGCAGTTGTTTCAAATTAGTTGTAATTTTGCATTAAGCCAATATTGGCTTAACGGGTTTTACCTGAGATGTTTTTCTATACATATACATGTCTCGCTAAGTCCTAGAAAGATTGTGGTAGATTTCCACATCCATTATTATTTGGCCTTGTGCTTCGTAAAATAGCAAAGTAAGTTTATTTTTAACTGTTGGGCTGCCAGCTTGGGTTAAACTAATAGGTTGAGGAGAGGTGGAAACAGAGGGTTGCTATTCAATAATTATAAAATTTCACTTAATACAAGATGAATAAGTTCTGGAGATTTGCTATACAATGTGGTACCTACAGTTAACAATACTGTACGGTATATTTGAAAATTGTTAATGGGGTAAATCTCATCCTAAGTGTTCCTACCACAATAGAAAAAGAAAAAAAAAGAGAGAAAGAAATGTGGATTATAGTAATGTTTGCATAACTCTGTAAATTTAAATTGATTAAAATTCATTGCATTTTAGGGTATGTAAATGATACCTCGATAAAGCTGTTTTTAAAAAACTGGCTGTGGAATATTATTCAGCGTTAAAAAGAAATGAACTATCAAGCCCTGAAAACATAGGGAGGAACCTTAAATGCATATTACTAAGTGAAAGAAGACAATCTGAAAAGGTTACATACACCTATATGATTCCAACTATATGACATTCTGGAAAATGCAAAACGATGGTGGTTGCCAATGGTGGGACAGAGAGTAGGGATAAAGAGTTGGGGCATAGGGGATTTCTAGGGCAGTGAAACTACTCTGTATGATAATGGTGGATACATGCCATTCTACATTTGTCAAAACCCATAGAATGTACAACACCAAGAGTGAGCCCTAAGGTAAAGTCCATCGTTTGATGGACTTCGGGCAATCATGATGTATCGACAATGTCTCATCCTTGAGACAAATGTATCAGTCTGGTGAGTGACGTTGGTAACTGGAGAATTCTGCATGTGTGGGGGCAGGAGGTACAGGGGAAATCTCTGTACCTTCCTCTCAATTCTATTGTAAACCTGAAATTGCTATGAAAAATGAAGTCTTAAAAAAATTTAAGGACCCCATCTCTTTCAAGTCTGTTCAATGTCGCCGCTCCCCTCCCAAACTTCCTTTGCCTGTTCCATTTTTTTCCTCATAATCACCTTCCAATACACGATATAATTTATTTACCATATCTAATCTAATCTAAGTTGTGTGATTTTTTTTCACACTTTAACATACATGAAATCAGGAAGTGTTTTATAATTGATAGCAGTTAGTAGCCTTCTTTCTACCTGTGTCTAGTGGTGCATGGGATCATGGTGCATCTTCTATGGTAGGCATTTTAGACATGGTAAGCTACAGTGTTATGTTATTCTTTCTTTCTGTTCCCCCCTCCAAAACGCCAGTTCCTGGAGGGTAGGAGTCTTTATTTTGTTTGCTGCCATATTTTAAGTGCCTAGAATAGTACCTGGTATGGAATTGGTCCTCAGTGAACATTTGTTGAATGAATGAATGAAAATGTGTTGGGCCTGCTATTAATAAACTGACAATAAAACAAAGGAGCTGAAGTTAAAAGACAAGATGAGTTATTAGAACAACCTAGTTTCGTTATTTCTTCACTGTTCCATCTGCCAGATACTGGGAAAAGAGCCTAGTTAAGAAGAATATTAGTGGGTCACCAGGGCTCATCCTCCAGGGTAATAAGAGGCCTGCAGAGACTTTTGGGAAGGTTACTATGACTAGCTCAGTCCCAGAACCTTCTGTGCGAACTGTCTCTACACCGAAGCACTAATTGATGACATTCCCTGGAGATGCTGAGAGTAGCCCAGACTTGTAGGAAAAGTGGGTAGAGGAACCCCCACCCTTTGGTCAATTAATCTCTTTTCAACCCTCCCCAATGGGCCAGGAATCACCTGTCGCCAAAAGCAGGCTGGGTCTTTCAGTTTTGTTTGCCAATCTTTGCATTGGCCCTCATGAGCAGTGACCTGGAGCCCCCTGAATTGGGGCTGGGGGTGGGTGGTTTCCTGGCCACTCTGGAGGGGCTGCTCGGCATTCATTACTGCCGGCCTGGGGGCATGACTTACACCAGGTCTGGGCGTGCGTGCCTGGGAATAGTTAATTTCCTTGTTAGACGGAGCCCGTGCTCTGGTTCCCATTAGCTAACGTTTACCGACCTGTCACAGGCTGCTTCTTTGTTTCCCATCAGTTTCAGGGGACAGATCTTATATTGTCCCTTCTCTTGCCAGCCCTCGAGAAGGGATTGAAGGGTCAGGGAGCTGAGGAAATCCAATTGGGGGATGAGTAAACTTCCCCTAGAATGGAGACCCCTTTCCCAAGCAGCCTCCAGCTGCTCCCCCTTTTTCTCTCTGGACCCTCATCCATTAGGCACAGCTCAGCTGCTCCCCCTTTTGCTCTCTGGACCACTCATCCACTGGGCACAGCACCCGGGGCCCACAATCCTTTTCAGGGTGCACAAAATGTCTTCATTTCTTTTAAAATCAGAAGGAAAAAAAATAGAATTTTAGGGTTAAAAATGCTTTTATTTTTATCTCACAGCAGGAAAACAAAACCCCAGAAAATTCTAGTGTCTAGGAAAATCGATTACATTTTGCCTAAACTAAAAAATGAATAAAATGTTGAAGTATTTAAAGTTATACCAAAAATAATTTTTAATTTGGATATTATATGAGGAAGAGGCCCACAAAAGTCATGTTGCCACCCTGCTTGTTGCCAAACGAGGAAAATGATCTTGTCATTCACAAGAGTTCTGGTGGATGAGGAACATTCGAGCTGTGGCAAATGAGCCAGGGGAATTTTGAAGGAAAAAGGCAGGAAAAACATTTCTTGAGTGCCACTCTCTGGCAAACTTGGTGTTGGATGTTTTGGGTACATTTGCTCACTGAGGCCTTCCCACTCTGGAAGGTCAAATAATCACCCAGTTTTGCAGTGAGCTTAAGTCACTACTCACTACCCGGGCCCCAACATCTCGCTGTGTCTTCCCCTTTCTTAAAGAAATTATTTCACATATTCACAAATCCTTCTCAATTAGCTTATCTAAATATTGTTTTGGGATCTTTTCTAAAATGCCTTTTCCTATTTGATCTTTAAATTAGAACCAGAAAGATGGATTTTGACAGTCAGAGGTCTAACTGAGGTTCTGAACAAGTTTTGGCTGTATTCGAAGATGCACCTAGGCTCTGGGGGTACTTGATTACCTGAGGCAGCCTGCCTTGAGATTGTATAGTTTTAAAAAAAATTTTTTTTAAAGAAAGCATGTTTCAAATGCCCAAACATAATTTAAAAAACAATTTCACAATCAGAATTTGGTTGCGTTGGCCCCCATGCAAACACCCACGCTGTCTTCAAAATGTGGCCTACGGGCCATTTAATTAGGAAAAACAGAAAACAAAGCTTACCCACTGGCAACAAAATCCTGCAAAATCTGGCCCTGGAAAACAAACAGAGCTGACTTCAGGAGCTCTAGTTTCTTGATTGGACAACTTGGTTCACTCATTTATTCAGTGCCTTTGAGAGCCTGCCGTGTTATGTGTTGTGCGCTGTGTTAGCAGCTGGGGATTAAAGCATGCATGGGAGTTAGTCCCGGCTCTCAAGTCACTCCCGGTCTAGTGGAGACAACCGTCCTGGGCCAGGTCACCACAGCCTTTTGTTCGGACAGTTCCAGAGGCCTCCTTACTCATCTCCAGGCATCCAGCCTTGTCCTTTGTTCTGCACATACCAGACAGAGGAATCCCTTCAGACACATGTCAGTTGATGCTCCTTCTCTGGAGAGCACTCTGTTGCTCCTCTCTGACCTGTCTCCTCCTTCTCTTCCCCTTGACGATGGTGCTGCAAGCATCTGGCCTTCTCGCTTTTTCTAAAGCAGGCCAAGCCCACTTCCATGTTCATGGCTCTTCACTTGCTATTCTGCGGGCTGGGAATGCTCATCCACATGGTCCACGTGGCTCACTCCCCCATCAAGCCTTTATTCACGTGTCATTTCAGTGATGCCCTCCCTGGTTGCCCTATTAGAGACTCAGCCTCCATTCGCCTCTTCCCGGAATTATTTTCTTGCATTGCATTTCCCATAATCTAACCATACTGGGTGTTTTACTTACTTTCGTTGTCTGTCTTCCCTTTGCTCCTTAAGAGCAAAATATTTTGTCTGTCTTATACCCAACTGTATTCCTAGTCCTTGGAATAGTGCCTAGCATATATAGTAGTTGCTCAAAAAGAATTAGTCTATTTTTTGACAAAATGAGACATTCATGGAAAGCAAAGAAACAAATGCTACACAGGTATGGTGTTTTGAGAGCACCAAGGAAAATCCGATCTGCTTATACAAATCAGAAGACTCATTCGAAGAGTATGCTAATCTCAAAGGATAAGTAGCACGTAGCTAGGTGAAGATAAAAAGGACGGTACTCAAGTAGAGGGAACAGTGTAAGGAACTGCAAGTAGATATGGTACAACAGGAATACAAGATGCATATGGAAAGGGTGGTGGCATAAAATAAAGTTGGGAGTATAAAACAACTCCAGCTTATGTCCAGCTAAGGAATGTTGACTTCTTCCTTCAGGTGATGGGAGCTATTAAAGGCTATTAAGCAGAAGAGAGACAGGATTGGATTTATGGGTTTTTTTGTTTTTGTTTTTATTTGAGAGAGAGAGAAAAAAACATGAGTGGGCGGGGGGAGGGAAAGAGGGAGAGGGAGAAGCAGCCTCCCTGTTCAGCAGAGAGCCCAATGTAGGGCTCGATCCCAGGACCTCAGGATTATGACCTGAGCCAAAGGCAGCTGCTCTGAGCCACCTAGACGTCCCTGCATTTATGTTTTAAAAAGACCTTTCGGGAAGTCCTATGGGGAAAGGACTGGGGGGGAACCTGGGAAGAAGGGCTTCAGAGGTTGCTTCAGTAAAACTGCTGAAGATGGCTGAGCCATGCAGCAGTGACTGGGGGTAGTAAGAGGAGGGATCTAAGAGATGTATCAAGTAGACATTTGCAAATATCTTCTTCCATTCCATCGGTTGCCTTTTAGTTTTGTCGACTGTTTCCTTTGCTGGGCAACAGCTTTTAATCTGGATGAAGTCCCAATAGTTCATTTTTGCCTTTGTTTCCAATGCCTCTGGAGATGTGTCTAGCAAGAAGTTGCTGCGGCTGAGGTCAAAGAGGTTGCTGCCTGTGTTCTCCTCAAGGATTTTGATGGATTCATGTCTCACATTTAGGTCTTTCTTCCATTTTGAGTTTATTTTTGTGTATGGTGTAAGAAAGTGTTCCAGTTACATTCTTCTGCATGTTGCTGTCCAATTTTCCCAACACCATTTGTTGAAGAGACTTGTCTTTTTTCCATTGGATATTCTTTCCTGCTTTGTCGAAGATTAGTTGACCATAATGTTGAGGGTCCATTTCTGGGTTCTCTATTCTGTTCCATTGATCTATGGGTCTGTTTTTGTGCCAATATCTTACTGTCTTGATGATTACAGCTTTGTAATAGAGCTGGAAGTCCGGAATTTTGATGGCTCCAGCTTCGGTTTTCTTTTTCAACATTCCTTTGGCTATTCGGGGTCTTTTCTGCTTCCATACAAATTTTAGGATTTTTTATTCCAGCTCTGTGAAAAATGCTGATGGTATTTTGATAGGGATTGCATTGAATGTGTAGATTGCTTTGAGTCGCATAGACATTTTAACAATATTTGATCTTTCAGTCCATGAGCATGGAATGTTTTTCCATTTCTTTGTGTCATCTTCAATTTCTTTCATGAGTATTCTATAGTTTTCAGAGTACAGATCCTTTACCTTTTTGGTTAGGTTTATTCCTAGGGATCTTATGGTTTTTGGTGCAATTGTAAATGAGATCAATTCCTTGATTTCTCTTTCTTCTGCCTTATTGTTAGTGTATAGAAATGCAACTGACTTCTTGCATTGATTTTATATCTTGTGACTTTGCTGAATTCCTATATCAGTTCTAGCAATTTTAAGGGCTAGTATCCAAAATCTATAAAAAACATCAAACTCAACACCCAGAAAACAAATAATCCAGTCAAGAAATAGGCAGAAGTCACGAACAGATATTTCTCCAAAGAAGACATATAAATGGCCACTAGACACATGAAAAAATGCTCAATATCACTCAGCATCAGGGAAATACAAACCAAAACCACAATGAGATACCATCTAACACCAGTCAGAATGGCTAAAATTAAGTAACTCAGGAAACAACAGATAATGGCTAGGATGCAAAGAAAGGGGAACCCTCTTATGCTGTTGGTGGGAATGCAAACTGGGTGTAGTCACTCTGGAAAACAGTATGGAGGTTCCTCAAAAAGTTAAAAATAGAACTACCCTATGACCCAGCAACTGCACTACTATTTATTCAAAAGATAAAGACATAGTGATTCAAAGGGGCACATGCACCGCAGTGTTTATAGCAGCAATGTCTACAATAGCCAAAATATGGGAAGAGTCCAGATGTCCATTGACAGATGAATGGATAAAGAAGATGTCACACACACACACACACACACACGTGTGTGTGTGTGTGTGTATAATGGAATACTACTCGGCCACCAAAAAGAATGAAATCTTGCTTTTTGCAACAATATGTATGGAACTAGAGGGCATTATGCTAAGCAAAATAAGTCAATCAGGAAAAGACAAATACCATATGATCTCATTCATATGTAGAATTTAAGAAACAGATGAACACAGGGGAAGGGAAGGAAAAATAAAATAAGATAAAACCAGAGAGGGAGGCAAGCCATAAGAGATGCTGAACTCTAGGAAACAAACAGAGTTGCTGGAGGGAGGTGGGTGGGGAGGGATGCAGATAATTGTGTGATGGGCATTAAGGGGGGGTACTTGATGTAATGAGCACTGGGTGTTATATGAACAGATGAATCACTAAATTCTACCCCTGAAACTAATAATACAGTAAGTGTTAACTACATTGAATTGCACTGGGAATATGGCTTTGGGCAAACAAGTGAAAGAGACTGTCAGTAAGTAAACAAAGAGATAGTATAATTTCAGATTGTAATAAGCCTTATGACAAAACATAAAGCATGGTAAAAGGATGGAGCACAATGTTAATTTTATGCAGGAGTCAGGGGACAATTCTCTGAAGAGGTGATGTTAGAACCCAGGAAAGCTATGTAAAGACCCAGAGGGAAAGATACCCTCTGGCAGAGGGAATAATGAACATAAAGAAGCTGTGACTGAAACAAGGGGTGCTTGTTTGACAAACAAGGAAAAGGTCAGTGTGGCTGAAGGTCAGTAAGTTAATTAATGGGATAAAGGGGGGGGTAGGCAGGGGCTAGATTCTCATAGCTTCCACCATGACGGTGGGTGTGGATTTCATTCAAAGTGTGATGGGAAGCCATGGGATGGCTTTGAGCAAGGGGAAGACACAGTTTGACCATTGTTGATGTTGTCATTGAAATCATTCTTGTTGTGGAGTACAGAATGAATTTCAGGGATGCAAAAATGAAAGCAGTAGTCTGAGCAAAAGAAAATGATGGTGCTAAGTCGGGTTGCAACAGTGAAAGTGTTGAGAAGTAGATAGCCTTTTGCTCTGTTTGAGGGTAGAAAAATCAGGATTTGCTGATGGAAATCAAGAATCACTCCTAAGTTCTTCACCTGAGGAAATATGTGAATGTTAGCTCTCTTTACTGAGGTTGAGAAGTGTTGGGCAGGATTAGGTTTTAAGACAATTGAGGAGGGAATCAAAGGTTTTGTTTCAGGCATATTTCACTTAGAAAGGTTATTCAATATCCAAGAGGAAATATGGGAAGACAGCTACATACACAGGTCCAGAGCTCATAGGGAAGGTTTGGGTTGAGATAAATTGATAAAAATTTCAAGGTGTTTGATGTCATGACTTTGAATGGACTTACCACTCCAGGGAGCTGAATGTAGATAGGAAGGAGAAGGTGGTCCGGGATTGATCCTTGTTCACTCAAGATAATAGTGGTTGAGTAAAGAAGGAGGAGCAGCCAATGAAAGAGAAAGAAATGTTGGTGAGATATATTTGAGAGGATGGCGTTCCAAATGCCAACTGAAGAAATTGTTTCAAAAAGGAGTGATCTTCCATGTCCAATGCTGCTGAGAATTCTCCAAAGTTGAGACCTGAGAATTGACCATTGGACATGGCAAGATGGAGATCCTTGGCAACCTTGACAAGGGTTGTTTTGGCAAAAGTGGTGGTGACAGACACAAGGAGACTGGGAAGTGAGAAAGTGAATATAAGGACTATAGATGACTCTTACAAGCATCTTTGCTTTACAAGGGTAGAGAGAGATGGAGTAAGAGCTGGATGGGGACAGGAGGCCAAGGGGATTTATTTTGTTTTTTTTTTCTGCAGCTTATTTATGTACAGATGGAAATTATTCAATAGAGAAAGGAAAGCTAACAATATAGGAGAAAGAGGGGTGAATTGTAGGAGTGGAACCATTGCCTAAGCAGGGGGGATGAAATACAGTGCACAAGTGGAGGGGGTGGTCTTAGGAACAGGTA
Source organism: Mirounga leonina (assembly GCF_011800145.1). Classification (NCBI taxonomy): domain Eukaryota; kingdom Metazoa; phylum Chordata; class Mammalia; order Carnivora; family Phocidae; genus Mirounga; species Mirounga leonina. The sequence goes on from NW_023270323.1 coordinate 39,304,439, forward strand.
CCATCCCACCTGCTGGAAGAGGAGGAATGGCAGAACATAGGGGCACAAGTGCTTGGTCCTCCCAGGAGTCCTCTCTAGCTGTTTTTATGTTCTCAGGAAAATATTCAGCTGTGAGTGAGGAAGTGGGAGGAATGTTGGAATTTTGAGAAGCCACAAGGTCAGGAGAGTAAGTTGGATAGCAGATGTAATAGGATTGCCAGACCATGGTGAGTGCTCACCTAAGATATTTTTATCTTTGTCCTTAAATTTTATCCAGCTTTATTAAGATATAACTGACATATAATATAGTAAAAGTTTAAGGTGTACGATGGGTTGATTTGATACACGTATATATTGTGAAGTGATTATCACAGTAGTGTTAGTTAACACCGCCATCGTGTCATGTAATTACCATTTCTTTTTTGTGATGAGAACATCTAAGAGCTGCTCTCTTAGCAACTTTCAAGGAAATAACAGAATTGTTAAGATAGTCACCAAGCTGTACAATAGATCTCCAGTCCTTACTCATCTTGTAACTGGAAGTTTGTACTCTTTGACGGGCATCTCCCTATGTCCCCCACCCCCAGCCCTGGCAACCACCATCCTACTCTCTGTTTCTCTTCTTTTCTTTTTTTAATGAAATATTTTATTATGTGACTTGCAAATTGATAGTTCCAAATTACCTCCAAAACATTTATTGTCAGCATCAACAATAATTAAGTGGGTAAGTTAACATGACAACTATGGGGAAGGGCAACTTAAACTAGATGCATTCTGGTTTCCTTAAAAAAAAAAAAAGATTGTTATTCCATATTCACATAGGCCTATATACCTTCCTATTCTTTTTCCATTTCTGATCATCTTCCACAAATTGCAGAGTGTGCAAAATTAAGAGCCAGAAGATATTGACAAGTGTTTTTTATTAATTTTTTAAAATTTAAATTCAATTAGCCAACATAGAGTACATTATTAGTTTCAGATGTAGAGTTCAGTAATTCATCAATTGCATATAACACCCAGTGCTCATCCTCTTCTCACCACCAACAGCTCTCCAGAGCTTCACACTGTTTTTATGAGCTTAGCTCTTTTAGATTCCACATATAAGTGAGACCATACAACATTTATATTCTCTGTCTGACTTATCTCACTTAGCACAATGCCCTCAAGATCCATCCATGTTGTTGCAAATGGCAGCATTTCCTTCTTTCTCATGGATGAATAACATGGTGCTTAATTTAAAGTGTGATCAGGCAGTCTGGTTGTGTGTTTAACTTCAGCAAGTTTAGCCACAGGAGGGCAGATGTGAAGTAGGCAGAGAAGAGCAAATGATGTTGCTTTGGGAGGGGGGAAACATGTTGCAGCGTAGGAAGACAGAGAGCTCAGCTTGGCATGTGTTCAGTTTCAAATATCTAAGGAGAGACAGGTAAAGCTGGTAGACAGAGATGAGGAGTCATGCTGTAAATAAAGGTTTGGGAATCACTCGGATATTTACACACAATGTGTCGTGTGTGAAAGACACTGTTGTAAACCCTGGGATGCAGAAGTGAAGTCATGACAGAATTTCTGTCTTCATACAGAGCTTGCATGCCAGTGAGGAAATTTACTGTGTGTAGCTCAGAGGTTTCCACAGAGGGGGATACACAGCTCAGAGATGGGCAAGACGGTCCTTGGGTATGTGGGTGGGAAATATTTGAACTGCCACTTACATCTTTCTTATGCTCTTTAATATCTGTCTTTATAGTGTCTTATTAATTTTATAATATGTTAATAAAGTAGTACGTATGTTATTACATAATAAATACGTATATGTTGGAAGATGCATGCTCAGCATTATTTACTGTTGGAAGTGTTGATGGAAAACATTTGGACACCACTAGCCACATGTGAGAGAACAGAGAGAGATTGTAGTCAAGTACCCCTAATGCTGACACTGTTGAGTATATATATAAGGAGTTAGATGAGCTTTCTGCAGGGCGCAACCCCTGAGTTATCCCATCCTGTGTCGGGAATGAAACTTCCTAAGTGATGAGCCTTCTATAAATGGGACAGGATAAGAATGTCAAGGAGAGCTTTATCATGATTGCGCTGTTGAAAAAACAAGCTGCCATTTGGCAGAGGCAAGGTTAGGTTGGTGAGGCAGGCCATGGAGGAGTGTGGTCCTTGCAGGACCCCGCTGATTGGACAGAGGAGATGGAACCGCGCGACCCTCAAGTGAGTTGGAACTGCAAGCATCAATGGGTGTATGAAGAACGAGCTGTGAGGTTGGAATTAGAATAATCTCTTTATGCAAGGAGTTGGGTAGAGTAAGGGTGGATCATAGCCTTGCATCTACAAACAGAGGGGTGACGGTCTGCCCAGACTGTAGCGTAAGGAGTGCAGGAGAGTGTCAGCATTTCCAGCTCACATCGTGGGAGAGGGTGCCTGAGGAGCAGATGTGAACATTTTGGTTTCTGTGGTCGGTATTTTCCTGTGATGGAGAAGAGTGACTCACAGGGTCCCCACAGGCTGATGAAAATCATGCTAGAGAGGCAGCTCAGAGGAGTGGAAAGTTACTCCGTGTATTGTTAGCACCAGTGTTAGGACTCCGAAGCTCAGAGAGGCTAAGTCAGTAGCTCAGAGTCACCCAGCTGATAAGTGGTGGAGCTGTAATTCAAAAACAGCGTTATCTAACTTAAAATCCCATGTTTTCTATATGATTTCACTCATATGTGGACTTTCAGAAACAAAACAAATGAGCAAAGGAAACAAAAAGAGAGAGAGACAAGCCAAGAAACAGACCCTTAACTGTAGAAAACAATCTGATGGTTACGAGAGGGGAGGTGGGTGGGGGGAGCTCCAGGTGATGTATGCGAGTGTTGAATCACTATGTTGTACACCTGAAACTTACATAACACTGTATGTTAACTAACTGGAATTAAAATAAAAACTTAATAAAAAAAATCCAATATTTTCTCTGTTAGGTGGTAAACTGAAGAAATACTTTAGGAAAAACGCAAAGGGCCCCAGGTGGTCAAAGAAGCAAGAATGCATTCCCAAGGATACAGGTGGGCTGCTGTAGCAGAAAGAACCAAGAATTACCAAAAACCAAACAGTGGTTTAAGCAAGGTGGAAATCTCTCTCTCCATAATGGTCTGAGCGTAGGCCATTGATGTGACTGCTCCATTGTGTTGGGGACCAGAATCCTTCTAGCTCTTGGCTCTGCCATCACTAGAAGTGTTGCCTTTATTTCCACGGTTGGAGAGGGTATCACCACCCACACATCCATGGGGTCTGCATTTCCTGCAGCAGGAAGCGAGGGAGGGAGAACAGAGGCCCTGGGTCCCCTAGGTGTGACCCATCATTGCACCCGTTGCTTCTGCTCACAGACCCTTGCCCAGACCTAATCACATGGCCACACCGAGTCATGAGGGAAGCTGGGCAATGTCTGCCCTCCAGGGAGCCATGTGCCTAGCTAAAGCTCAGAGATTCTATTCCTAAAAGAAGAAAAGGGGAAATGGATATTGATAGGCAACCAGCAGCCTCTGGCATTGAGAATTACAAATGTTAGAACAAGAAAAAATGCGCAGAGAGGAAAGACTTAGACTATACTAAAGCAAAGTTGGGGAGGGCAGTCAAGGCATGGAAAACAGTTTGGGCAAGGGCAGAACAGACAAGCCTCTTTTAGAGAAGAGCTCAGAGCCAAGTTTGGCTGAAGAGTCTAGGAATGCGCACAAAGGAAGTCTAAAAAACAAGACCCAAATTTTTGTCCCGGGCCTTCCATAGAGCAGGTGAGGAATGCATGCCGCCTCTTGGCGGGCAAGATTGCAGGTGAGTGTGCGGGGTGTTATGATTAGGGTCGTACTTATTAGAAACGGTCCTGGCAGTTGTGTGCATAGTGTGAATAGAGTAAGGCAAGGTAGAAAGTGGGCTGGGACAGTGGAAAACCACTGGATTGGGTTCCGGAGGCCTGCCCACAAACCCCAGCTGTGCCACCAAGCAACAACTATATAGTGGTGAAGAGTTCAGCTGTGGAGTCGTGGTCCCTGCATTCCCATCTAAGCTCCAACACTTCCTAGCCATGCGGAAAAACCAGATAATATTCCATGGAGAGTGCTTAGCCCATGCCTGGCACATGGTGAGTATTAACTTAACTGTCCCCTCCTATAAACCTATTCTTCTTAGCGAAATGTAAAGGTTCCTTAGTTAAATGAGTTGGTTTCCAAAGACATGTTTAGCTCTAAAACCCCCTGATGCTAGGAGTATAATACAAACGTTTAACACTGGCTGAAGAAATCTGAAAATAATAGTTTAGAATGGTTTTCTTTCCGTTAGGTATCACATTGCTATATAATATTGTGAAATTCACCTTTACTCCCCCAGGCCAAATTATAATGATTTGTCGATTAAAGAAAAACAGAGGGGCACCTGCATGGCTCAGTTGGTTAAGTGTCCGACTCCTGACTTTGGCTCAGGTCACGATCTCAGGGTCGTGAGATCGAGCCCCTGGTTGGGCTCCGCACTGGGCCATGGAGCCTGCTTAAGATTCTCTCTCGCTCTTCCTCTGTCCCTACCCCCACCTTCTCTAAAAAAAAAAGAAAGAAAAAGAGAATTATATTCAAACTATATTTTATTTAATGCCAAAAAAAAATGATGCTAGCTTAGGGCATTGAGGCAATCTTGCCACACACTTCTGTCTTCTGTCTTAGAAAAGGGATGGAGACTCTATACAACCCATTTGCTTTCTGAATCAAATGGGGATGCAGGTTCTTTCTCATGTTCTTTTTTTTTTTAAGATTTTTATTTATTTATTTGTCAGAGAGAGAGAGCAAGCAAGCACAACCGGGGAGCAGCAGGCTGAGGGAGAAGCAGGCTTCCCGCTGAGCAAAGAGCCCCATGCGGGACCCGATCCCAGGACCCTGGGATCAGGAGCCAAGCCGAAGGCAAATGCTTAACTGACTGAGCCACCCAGGAGTCCCATTTCTCATGTTCTTTTAAGGAAGCTACTACAGGGAGCTCTAGGTCCAAATGCACCTCCTAGACAGATTTTCTACTTCCTGGAGCATTACTGGGAATGCTTGGATCCCAGGTTTGAGGGGGCAGGGCTCTGCAAAGATGCTACACCTCTTTAGCTACAAGGGACAGATACAAGGGGCCTAAGCAGCAGGTCTGAGAGGGTTCAGTCCATGTAGCAGGTTAAATTTTGTCCCCTCTCCCAAGTTCATTTCTTTAATTTAAGCACCTCAGAATGTGACCTTGGCTAGAGATAGGGTCTTTACAGAGGTAATCAAGTTAAAATGCAGCCATCAGCACGGACTTTCATCCAATACGACTGGTGTCCTTCTAGAAAGGGGAAATTTGGAGGCAGACACATGCAGGGAGCATGTCGTATGAGGGTGAAAGCAGAGGTCAGGGTAATGAACCAAAAGATCGCCAGAAACAGCATGAGAAACTCTGAGATACGCATGGAACACGGCCCAAAGAAGGAGCCAGCCCTGCTGGTACCTGGATCTCGCCTTCCAGCGCCCGGAGCTGGGAGGCAACCCATCTCGGTGATTTAAGCCACCCAGGCTGTGGTACTTTTGTTACAGCAGCCCCAGCAGACTGATGCAGTCGGCATCACACCAATGAAATGACCAGCGCTTAGAAATAATAAACATTTGTTGGGTGAATACACGAAGGCACAGAGAAGCTATTTTGAATGAATGAATGACCTCTCGCCTGCCCTCTCCAGGAATTCTCCCTCTGTCGTCAGCTGCACAGGTCACACCCTACCAGAGAACAAAAGAGGGGAGAGAGGGGTTCAAGAACAGGAGGAGGAAGCCGCCAACAACAACCTGCAGTTCCAGAAATTCTCCCCAGGCTGCAGGTGGCCCAGGTCTTGGCCAGGCCTGCTCGGTTGGGGGAAATTCACCAGGGAGGGGTGAAAAACGACCATTTACTATTATTCATTATCAGAGTTAAGAACTTATTCATGTCTAGAGATGACTTAGTTTTTAAAAATCAGCAAAATAGCTTAAAATAGGTTTAGAAGGTTTGAGGACCTGGGGTAACCCCTGGTGTGTATTTTCTGAGCAGTTTTCCACTTCATTGTGGAAGACATCTGAGTTCCGGGGAAAATAGAATCCATATGTCTCTGGCCCATTTATCCTGAAAACCCCGGGAAAACTTGCTTTGTAAGCAGCACGTGAGGGAGGAGCAATGCTGGAGGGCTGTCAGCCCATTCTCTTCCAATGAGCTGCATTTCCTTTCGCCAGCTTCACTCGCGATGTCCTTGGGTTCTGTCCTAACCTGTTTCTCAACCGACCAGTGCAGCTCACCAGTGACTTTCCTGGTGGTTTCTGTTTTGGAGCATAGATGTCTGCCAGTCCCCAGACACGCCTGGAATGAGGCTCCCACGGGCTGCCCAGCCCCAGCCCCTGACCACGCTGCCATTGCCTCACCCCCCTCACCCCCTCTCTTCATGGAAGGTGGTAGGTCATTTCTTGTAGACTTTGGGGTATATAAAAAAATCATGTAAAACACAGACACCTAAGAGTTGGACAAGGTAAGGACTTGCTCGGTGTTATTAGGAACAAAATGTTGGTCCCGTGCAGGTCAGAACAGGAGAGTTTCATAATAAATGCGTATGTGTCTCCTGTTCAGAGAAGCGTGATGCTTCTCTGCTCTAGGAAAATTCCAGAATGTATGAGCCATATGGGACTGAGCCCCTTCTGTTCGATGCTGCTTACAACTGTCGTCTTTACTTTAGGATTTGTTTTACTCAATTGTTTACTGTTGTATGTAGAGAGGTAACTTCATAAACTGAAAAAGCACGTTATTGTTCTTAAACAGCAAAAAAAAAAAAAAGAGTTAAAGGAGAATTTTGTCCTTGAAAACATTTTGATAGAAGATATAAGAGGGAGAGAAACAGTTAATGCTAGGGACAGGAAATCTATCAGTCTTGGGAAAAGAACTTGAAGACATAGATTGCAGAGCTGGCTGACAGCTTCATCTCTGGGCTGTCAGTCGCTTACAGACGAGTGACGTCACATCCCTTAAAGAGGCACTGAGCGCTTCCGTCTTAGATCGTCTCAGTCTTAACTCCTACATCGTTTAATCACCTGAACCACAGGTTCCCCAACTGAGAAGTGAAATCACAGTAAATAAGCACTCTCTGTTCTGATTCATAAAGGGGAAGAACAGTTTAAGTTAGTGCATTTTTTTCATTCTTTTTTTTTTCATTGTGATAAGCGCCCTCCTTAATCCCCATCGCCTATTGCCCCCTTCCCCCCACCCACCTCCCCTCTGCTAACCAGCAGTTTGTTCTCTAGAGTTAAGAGTCTGTTTCTTAACTTAAGAGTCTGTTTCTTATTTGTTTTGTTTCTTATATTCCACGTAAGAGTGAAATCCTATGGTATTTGTCTTTGACTGATTTATTTCACTTAGCTTTATACCCTGTAGATCCATCCACATGGTTGCAAATGGCAAGATTTTGTTCTTTTTTATGGCTGAATAATATTCCATTGTGTATATACGCCATCTTTATCCATTCATCTATCGATGGACATTTAGACGGCTTCCATAGTTTGGCTGTTATAAATAATGCTACAATAAATACAGGGGTGCATATATCCTTTTGAATTAGGGTTTTGTGTTTTTTGGGTAAATACCCAGTGGTGAAATTACTGGATTGTAGGGTAATTCTATTTTTAACTTTTTGGGGAAACTCCATATTGTTTTCCACAGTGGCTGCACCAGTTTTCATCCCCACCAATAATGCAAAAGGGTTCCTTTTTCTCCACATTCTTGCCAATACCTGTTGTTTCTTGTGTTTTTTATTTAACCATTCTGACAGGTGTGGTGTGGTATCTCATTGTGGTTTTGATTTGCATTTCGTTCATGATGAGTGATGATGAACATCTTTTCATGTGTCTGTTGGCCATCGTATGTCTTCTTTGGTGAAATGTCTGTTCATATCCTCTGCCAATTTTTATATTGGATTATTTGTTTTTTAGGTATTGAGTTGTATCAGTTCTTTATATATTTTGGTTACTAACCCTTTATCAGATATGTCATTTGCAAATATCTTTTCCCATTCCGTAGGTTGTCTTCTAGTTTTGTTGATTGTCTCCTTCGCTGTGCAGAAACTTTTTGTGTTGATGTAGTCCCAACAGTTTATTTTTGCTTTTGTTTCCCTTGCTTCAGGAGACATATCTAGAAAACTGTTGCTATGACCAAAGTCAGAGAGATTACCACCTGTGCTCTCTTTAAGATTTTTATGGTTTCAGGACCCACATTTAAGTCTTTAATCCATTTTGAGTTTATTTTTGTGTATGGCAAAAGAAAGTGGTCCATTTTCTTTTGCATGTGGCTGTTCAGTTTTCCCAACACCATTTGTTGAAGAGAGTGTCCTTTTCCCATTGTATATTCATTCCTCCTTTATTGAAGATTAATTGACCTAAAATTGTGGATTTATTTCTGGGTTTTCTATTCTATTCCATTGATGTGTATATTTTTAACCGGACACCTACTGCTTTGTAATGTAACTTGAAATCTGGAATTGTGATACCTCCCATTGTGTTTTTCTTTTTCAAGGTTGCTTTGGCTATTCAAGGTCTTTTGTGGTTCCATACAAGTTTTAAGATTGTTTGTTCTCGTTCTGTGAAAAATACTGTTGGTATTTTGATAGAGATTGCATTAAATGTGTAGACTGCTTTGGGCAGTATAGATATTTTAACAATATTTGTTCTTCCAATCCATGAGCATGGAATGTCTTTCCATTTCTTTACATCATCTTGAATTTCTTTCCTCAGTGTTTCATAGTTTGTAGAGTACAGGTCTTTCACCTCTTTGGTTAAGTTCATGCCTAGATATTTTATTGTTTTGGTGCAATTGTAAATGGGATTTTTTTCTTTCTTTTCTTTTCCTTTTTTACAGTTTGATTTCAACTTTTATTAATGGCAATTATAGTACTGGAAATCCATGCTTAACTGTAATTGCAGATTTCTCGGTGGGGCAAAACATCACAAGTATCCTGAACCTCTTTTTACTTTTTATTTTTTATTTTATTTTTTAAATTTTTAAATTTAAATTCAATGTAGTTAACATATTGTGTATTATTAGTTTCAGAGGTAGAATTTAGTGATTCATCAGTTGCATATAACACCCAGTACTCATTACATCAAATGCCCTCCTTAATGCCTATCACCCAGTTACCTGATCCCCCCACCCGCCTCCCCTCCAGCAACCCTCAGTTTGTTTCCTAGAGTTAAGAGTTATGGTTTGCCTCCCTCTCTGTTTTTATCTAATTTCTTTCATAACTGTTCTATAGTTTTACATATATAAATATATACACACATATATAATTGTATTATTATCAATTAATTCTTTTATGTTTGTTATTTACTGTTTTATGTATTTGGGTGCTCCCATGTTGGGCACATAAATATTAATAGTAAACAAACCCTCTCTGTTCTGATTCATGGAAAGGAAGAACAATTTGAGTTAGTAAAAGTGCTGAAATGTATTTTTTTTTAAAGATTTTATTTATGTATTTGACAGAGAGAGAGCACAAGCAGGGGGAGCAGCATAGGCAGAGGGAGAAGCAGGCTCCACGCTGAGCAAAGAGCCTGATGTGGAGCCCAAGGTCCTGGGATCATGACCTGAGCTGAAGGCAGACGCTTAACTGACTGAGCCACCCAGGCATCCCTGAAATGCATTTTTTTTAACCTCACATACCTAATGTTGAATTAATTCACATTCCTCATTTCATGATGCATTTTTAAAATTTGTCCTTGGGAAATTCCTTCAATTCTTTTCTTTCCTTCTTTCCATTTTTCTTTCTTTCTTCTTACCTTTATTTCCCTTCAGTACCAGCACCCATTCTAGTATGTTTAATATGTATTTTGTGTGTCTGAGTGCTTGCAAATGAATAATGTGCTCTTGTGCAAATACATTCTACTTTTTGCATACTGTGCTGTGTTCTAGATCTTATGATTCCCAACCTCAACATTTAGTCATCAGCTGTGGCAGCAGTGGATGTGCAGAGCTCCTTCAACATTCCAATCCATAATAATCTGCTGCCATGAATTCACTTATTCAACAAATATTTATATAAGCACTACTACCTTCTAGGCATGGCCTTAGCTACCTAGAATGTGTCAGAAAGCAAAAAGATAAAAATTCTTTCTACTTTTGGAGTTTACAATCTGGCAGAGAAAGACAGAAAATAAACAAGAAGGTAATAAATAAGCAAATTACATAGCATGTTAGCAGGTGATCACTGTGATATGGAACAAGAAGGAGGCCAGGGTTAGCAAGATTAGCCTTGTGGGGAGAGGAGGGGCAACAATTTAAATAGTTTGTCAAGGTAGTCATTTGAGTAGAGGCTTGAAGGAGACAAGGGGGTGATCATGCAGATACCTGGGGGGAGAGAGATTCAGGAAGAAGGAACAGCCATTGCAAAACCCTAAGGCTAATACATGCCTGACATGTTCAAGGTATAGCAAGCAGGCCCAAGGGACTGGAGCAGAGTGAGCAAGGGAGAGGGCAGTAGGAAATGAGGACAGATCATGCAAGGCCTTGGAGGGCATTTCAAGGACTTCGATTTTTATTTTAGATACAGAACCTTTGGTGACATTTGAGCAAAGAAGTGCCATGATCTGATTGTAGGCTTAAAAAGATCACCTTGGATGACACATTGAGAAAAGACTGTATGCAAAGCAAGGGCAAAAGCCGGGATTCTGGTTAGAAGGCTTTTGTAATAACATGAGGGGGAACTGATAGATGAGAGCAGATTAGAAACAGTAAAGATGGTGAGAGGTGGTCAGATTTGGGGCAAATTTTAAACTAAAAACTGATACAATGCCACAAAATTCTGCTTCTACTTAGGATGTAGAAAACCACCAGAGTACATTGTTCCCATGCTAACAATGAGAAAAATCCGGATAATCTATAAAATTATAACTTTTCTTAAGCTCATCAGAGAGCTGAGGCCTCAAGGCGATGAAAGAAATGGAACTCAAAAAAAGTGACAGTATTCTCCCAGGAGAAATGAGATACATGGGCTGTTTTGCTTTTGGCAAGGCCCAGAGAGAAGAAGTCGCTGCCAGAGAAGTAAGAAGAAACAAGCTAAAATATTAGCAAATTCCTAAAGACCTAGTATGTGCTGATGTACCAGTGTAGTTCAACTGCAAGCTACAGACACAAGGGGGATTACTCTCAAGCTCTTCTCCTTGGCCTCTCACAGGTGTTCACAAAGATTAAGGGTAGAGCAAGAGACCAGAGAGAGCACCCCTCAGTGGCCCAGGTGTGTAGGACATGTTGAGATGTCATTAGAGAACAGGCAAAAATCACTGCCCACCTTTCTGTCATATGATGCAAAGTCTTAGGCTATTGGAGAAAATGCGGCACAAACATCTTACCCCCAGAGCTCCTGGGAGACAGGTAGAAAGAAAACCCCTCTGACTTTGGATGGGGGGTATAAAAACCTCCTTCCTGCCTGCCCTGCAGCCCCCCCACTAAAGGAACCAGGAAAAATCCATTTATTCTGGAGGAAGGATAGAGGCAAAAACCATCTGCCCTGGAGGAGGAGCAAGAAAACCTCTTGGCACCCATATCTTGCACCAATACAAAGCAGAGTTCTGCTCGTGCTGCAACAGGGACAGAAACAGTTCTCCTGCCTGACCAGTCACACCATTTCCGGCCGTGTGGGGTGGGGGGAGGTAGAAGAGCAGGAAACCGAAAGGCCCTACATCTAAGGTTAAGTGCACAGTCCCTGCCTACAACTGAGGCTGGACCAGGAGAACTGAGAAGCTCCTCCTGCTCCCCAATCAGGAGCCTAGCACCAAGCACCAAGCACCAATAGTCTACTATGGGAGGAGGAACAAGAACAGGGAAGGAGAGCCCTTGGTGGTGTTGGCATGCAGGAACAGCTGAAATCTGAAGGTGGAGCAGAAACACAGACACAATTATTCTAGAATTCAAGGCCCTCCACTAAGCAAAATGTAGATAGCATACCATCAGAGGAATGTGAAGTCTGTAGTGCACTGAAGGTAATGAGAGCAGTTTTGAAACTAAACCTAGCTCGGCTACTGAGTACATTGACTCAGTTCCCCCACACTACTGACCAGACAGAAGAGGCATGCCCGTTTCTGGGAGTGAATATCATTTACCTCAGTCTTTACTGTTCTTCAGGCACAATGCCTGGTAGTCTCTGAAAAATAACGAGACACAAAAAATCAAGGGGAAAAAAAGAGACCCATTTTTTTTTTAAATTACGTTTTGCCAGTTTTATTGAGATACAATTGACATATAACATTGTATAAATATAAAGGATACAACATAATGATTTGATAATGTATAGGTTATGAAATGACTACCACATAGTTTAGTTAACATCTATCCTTCAAAGATTTTTTTTCTTCTGATGAGAACTTTTAAGATTTATCCTTTTAGCAACTTTCAAATATAAAGGCAGTATTATTAACTATAATCACCATTCTGTACATCATATCCTCAGACCTTATTAGTCTTATAACTGCAAGTTTGTACTTTTTGACCACCTTCACCTACTTCTCCCACTCCTTTACCCCCAGCCTCTGGCAACCAATCTGTTCTCTATTTCTATGAGACTCACTGTGGAGAGATAAAGGAATCAACAGAACCAGCTCAGAGATGCAAAATACCACAAAGTACCTTCAACATGCTTATGATTATGATTAATATGTTAAAGACACTAATGAAAAACCTGGACTGTGTGCATGAACAGATGAGAATTTACCATTCACAGGCAAGGAGGAATGGAATTGGGATGATTCTTTGAACAGTTTCAGGTCATTCCTTGTGATTGGTGGCAGGGCGGTGAGGAGGGTGTCTATATTCTATAAGCATGAATAGCCCTTCCTGTAAACTGAAAAATATCAAGGTTATGCTAGCAAGGAAGAATGAGGAAATGATTATGATGTAGGCAATCAGCAGCAACAATGCAAAGGGACTTACAGGGCCATAAAAATCACTACTCTTTACAGGATACCTAAGACCTAAGGAAAACTTTTCTTCTCACAAGCTTTAAGGGGTCTCTGTGTGTGTGTGTGTGTGTGTGTGTATACGTGCGTGTATGTGTAGGTTAGGGTTATGTAAATAAGGATAGTCACAGTGATACCAAAGCCACATCACTTTTTTTCCTGGACTGAATCACACCTCATCGTATAGCAGATAGGCCTTACCACTCCAGGAAGAAACAGCAGTGGAGGAAAAAAGCCAAAAAGAAAATAAAGGCAAGCAGAAACCCTGGATGGGAAAAGGATCAGGATAAATAGCTGGGAGGAAAAACAAATGGACTGAAAATACAGTCACAATGAAGAAAGGAAAAAAGACAACAGAATTAAAACCAACTTGAGTATCATTGTAAGCTGTGTCAGTTAGGATTCCATCACTGCAAACAACTAAAGACTTCCTGCAGTGGCTTAGACAAGGAGTTGTTTGGTTTTTTTGCACATAACACGAAATCTGGAAGTTGACAGTTGCTCACATAGGTTCAGCCACTCAGTAATGTTAGGGCTGACATCTTCACCATTGCAAGATAGTTGCCACAACTCCAGCCATCACATCTGAGTTTCAGGCAGAAAGAAGATGGATGATGGTGGGGTAATGCCAGCTGTCTCTGTGTTGCAGTTCCAGAACCACCTCTCCTCCTCAGTGTACTTATGTCATTGGTCAGCTAGTCACAGGGTCACCTCCAGCAGCCGGGGAATGCGGGAAAGCAAGTTTTGTCTGGGTCTATTTCCTTTGCAAACAAAATCCAGGTTCTTTTAGCAGATAAGAAAAGAATATGTGATATTATACAGACAACATCAATCAATATCTCTCTATGAGTATTCACTGAGACAGTGTACACAGAAGAAGCTAATATGACATCTGGCACATAATAGATGCTCAATAACTGTATTTTTTTTTTTTTTTTAAAGCTGGAGAAAGGGAACTTTTTTGAGATGGAACAATAGGAGCTGGCCTGTTATTTCAGAGGTCAGGTTCCCACACTACAAGATTGACAAATTGAAAGTTTATACTTGACTTCATGAATCCTTAACATACTCGGCAAAGACATTGCCATCCATTTTAAGAGCAGTATTAACAATTTTAAGAGTGCTGTTATCAACGGTGGGGGGGTGGTGGGGAGGCTGTCCTTCTATCCTTAGCGGGTGGGATGGTTATTGTAAACTGAGAAGAAAGAAACCGGGCCAGATACAGAGAAATAGCAAATGTAGCAGGAAATAAGCAAATGCAGAGGGAGCCTCAATTCTGAAGAGGACTTTTGAGAGGTAGAAGACAGAGCATACGGAGTCTGTAAGTGTATTGTATATACACACATGTGCACTGTATAAATAGTTCACAGGCCGTCAAGGCAGTCTTCAGAATCATGATATAGGAGAGGTTTCCATATACCAAAACAAATGATCTCAACATATCCCTTCTATCTGCTTTGCAAAGTTATTTCAAGAATATTAACTTTGTTGCTTTTAAGAAATTCTAAGGGATAAGTTTTAAAGCCTGTGAATGCACAGTCTAATCAAAGAGAGGAACTGATTTAAGCTCTGAGCTCTTTAAAAATAATAACCAACCAGTATAATAAATTTAAGTTCACCGTAAAACCATTTCCATAATAATAAATTCTTGTTCTGACATTTCTGATGGCAGCCGTTGGCAGAATATAATTTTCATCTCTCTGCTTCATCTCTGCTTTTATTTCTCTGTTTCGTCTCTCTGCACCTTCTTTGAGGGTACATGAGACTACTACAAGTGAGAAGTATCACAGACACAATGAGTACCTGTCCTTCTCCTGAATCCCCAATGCCACTCCTTTTGTATCTAATGGAAAATGGCAGAGCAGGGTAGCTACAAAGAAGTACCAGAGCATCCCCGTAGGATTAGCAGTTTGCAGAACATACATTTAGTAGAGATCATCTTGGTGCAAATAATTGTTTTCAATCAATATTCAGTTAAGGGGGCACTTGGGTGGCTCAGTTGGTTAAGCATCCAACTCTTGAGTTCAGCTCAGGTCATGATCTCAGGGTCATGAGAGTGAGCCCTGCGTCAGGCTCCAAGCTCAACAGGGAGTCTGCTTGAGATTCTCTCCCTCTCCCTCTGCCCCTGCTCATTCTCTCTCTCTTTCTCAAATAAATAAATAAATCTTTTAAAAAATATTCAGTTAGAGATTTTCATCAGGTTGTGAGACAAAAGAATACATTTGAGAATGATTTTCTTCACTATGAATCTCTTATTAACTGTCATTACCATACAGTTAAGTTAGACATTATAACTAATTACAAACATACAACATGGGAATGTTTCTCTTGGACCATTAATCAATCCTTCTTTACCTAAGAGGGCTGCTATATTAGTTTGGGAACAAACGTTAATGCTTTAACAAAGACCCCCAAATTACAGTGATTTCATAGAAGTTTGTGCTCTCTCATACAGAAGCTCAGGAAGGTGATCCAGGGCTGGTATGACAACTTTGCAACCACCATGAACCTGGCTCCTTTGAATCTTCTTGTTCTGTCACCCTCAACACATGACTTTTGTCTCATGACCTGTATTAGTCTGCTAGGGCTGCCATCACAAAATATCACAGACTGGGGGACTCAAACAACAGAAATTTATTTTCTTACAGTTTTGGAAGCTGGAAGTCCAAGATTAAGGTGCCAGCAATGTTGGTTTCTAGTGAGGACCCTCTTCCTGAGTTGCAGATAACTGCCTTCTCACTGTGTCCTCACATAAACGTTTCTCAGTGTATGCCTGCCCTTGGTGTCTCTTCTTATAAGGACACCAGTCCTGTTGGATTAGGGCCCCACCCTATGACCTCACCTAACCTTAATTGCCTCCTTAAAGGCCTTATCTTCAAACACAGTCACATTGGGAATTAAGGCTTCAACATACGAATTTGAGGAGGACAGAATTCAGTCCATAACATGACCCAAGATAGCTGCTCTAGCTCACACCTTAATATCCAT
Source organism: Mirounga leonina (assembly GCF_011800145.1). Classification (NCBI taxonomy): domain Eukaryota; kingdom Metazoa; phylum Chordata; class Mammalia; order Carnivora; family Phocidae; genus Mirounga; species Mirounga leonina. Next base: position 39,320,389 of record NW_023270323.1, read on the forward strand.
ATTCCAGCCAAAGGGTGGAGGAAAAAAAAGGGAGGACACAATTCGTCCCTTTGAGACGTGGGGAGAAATCTATACACATCACTTCCACTCAAATTCCGCTGGCCAGATCCTGGTCACATGGCCACACCTAACTGCAAAGCAGGCTGGGAAATCAATTCTTTAACGGAACTTCCATGTGCCTGGCTTAAATTTCTATTCTGAAGGGGAGAATAGATGTTAGGAGACAACTAGCAGTCTCAGCCACTGTTGGAAATGTCCTGTTGCCTAGTATAATCATATAAGTATCTCCATTTGGTTGTGCCTTCTCTCTCCAACCACTTCCCTTTTGTAGCTCTCGGTTTCCCCTCCAGAGAATTTATTCCCCTCAGTGCAATCTGGGAGGAGCCCAGTGCACCTTTATAGCTGAAAGCTTCTTTACGGCATCCACTGGAGACTTGGATGCATTGTTATATCAAAAGACCCCTTTCCCTTCAGGGACAAGGAGATAAAATGGGAGGGGGGAGGGGTGACGCAACTAGGGCAATTAAGGGAAAATGCAGGGTCAAGGAATAGAACTTCAATGGGAACATGAGAGCCCTTTCTCTGCTGGTGGGAGTGATAATGCTTTGTCTTGTTTTTAAATATCTCTAATAAGAGCAGACCTCTTGTGGGGGAGAGGACATTTAGAGCCATTTGACTTCCTACATGAATTTGCTCTGAGCAACAAATGGATCTTGCCTCCTGCTTCATGTCTTTTGAAAGTGGAATGTCTCCTTCCGTTAGCATTTTTAATCTGGTTCCTCCAAAATTGTGCAATTTCCTGCAATTTCTCCTATGGTAATCTAGCCAAGTTTTGTTTGGGGGACTCTCCCCTGTTGCTTGAAGGTTTCCCAAAAACCTTCCATTAGTCTCTTACTCTTCCACACCCTCTGGGAACACTTCGTTCTGGCACTCGCGGGAGAACAGCTTTTAAAAAGTGCATCTTGTTACCTTGGCCCCATTTCAGTCAACAATTATTTACTGAGTGCTGTCTTTGCCTCAGTGCCATTCTAGATCCTGTAGAATATAGACAGAACTGACTCCAAAGCCTGGAAATCACCTTACAGATAACCACTCATTTTCCAAATGAGGAAACCGAGGTCCAGATAATGAACAACTGGCCCCCAGGGTCATGAGGCTGTTTGGAAGAATAACCTACCAAAATCTTCCCATTTTCTCTTCTCATTAGAATTTATGCTTTGATTGGAAAGATGACGGGAAGCATATGGACTAATATGGCGCCTCCTCTGAGCCACGCATTGCGTGTTCAGAATGTTATGCAAATTGTATCATCCCTCAAAGGACTTAGTAAGATTATTCTGTGGGAATTCCACCAAAAACATTTTAAATAAATAATTAAATTGTGCACAACCTCTTCCCCCACCCCAGGGACCTATATGGATGAGCTAATCATCCAAATTCTGGACCTATAAAGGTCAGATCCTGGAACATGAGGTTGCTGCTACTTTGCAGGGACTCTTGGAGAACAATCAGCCAGCTATCTAGGGCTCTCTCTTCCTGTTGTCCTTATTTAAACTTCTCCATGTAGCTCATTTTATCTTCCCAACAGTGTTGTGAGGTAGATATCACCATCCCTATTTGACAGTTGAAAACATCTAGGCTTAAAGAGGACTACCCAGGGCAGGGATCTGGCCTCATTGTCAAAAGATTGTGATGGAATTATGTTTTATTGATGCCTCTTCTTGTCCTCAAAGTACTAGACTAAGTTATGCTCCCTTCTTTGTAGAGCTTTCCAAAGCAGAATGGTCTAAGTGTGGGAGGCAGGGGCATTTAGGTGGATAAGATGAACTTGGTGGAGAGTGCTGGCCCTCACAGCTGATCTCTCTGTGCAGCATGGAGGCCTATGCTCCTTCCTCTTTAGCGTTGAGGCAGGACAAGGCACTGAACCTCCAGAATGTAGCTGGTTCCTCTGGGAGCAAGCAGGGGCTAGGAAAGACTGTGGGGATTGTATGGGGAGGGGGAGAAGGGAGAGGCAGATCAGAGATGGTGCTCAGGGCCAGGTGCCCACCTAGATGGCTGTTTGGCCTGATATGGGATTTCAGGGGAAATGCAACATTTTGTACCATCTTCTGATTGCTTTCCTGATGAAAATGGGTTTTGCCATCACAGCCTTCCAGAACCTGCTGGCCTTAGAATGGAGTAATATATTTGTGTATACTTGCAGGAGAAAATGTCTGAAATAATACCAAAAAATTTACTAGTTGTGATCTTTGAGTGGAAGGGTTAGGTGATTTTTATTTCTTCTTTCTACTTTCTGTATTTTAAAAAATAACTAAAATTAGTTTTTAATCAGAAAAAAAATGAGATTTTTTTTTTCACTTTTCACTGTCATTTGGGAAACAAAGAAACTAGCGCATGTATGCATTAACTCCAAATATGATTGCAGCCGCAAGAATGCTTGGAAGTTTCAAAATGACCCAATGTGCAAAATAGTATCCTCTGGCTACACAAACAAGTTGAGAAGACAGAAGAAAATAAGATGCATACCCAGTTTTGAATGGGAGAGTGCATCTGTGTTATACCAGTCACAGATCATACCCTTTCTGGTTCCAAGAACAGGCTGTGTGATATCACATGTCTCCATGAAGCATCACCTCAAACTTTCCAGCTATTTGCTCACTGCCTCTTAGGGCAAAGGTTGCTGTTTACAACTTACTACAATTACCCAGGATCTAGTACGAGAAGCTTACAAAACAAATAGGAAAATTGAGTGAAGTTTTTTTAAATTGGAATCCAAGAAGAAAAATGATGACTATTCCACAGTGAATACCAGGAAGCAGACAAGAATCAAAGTAGACAAGAGTCAAAATGCCCCCCTGAGTATTTTAGAGTGAGGCCAATTAAATGTTGGCCTGGGGTACTGAGGCAGGCTGGGGATTTCCTTCTTTGGAGGCCTCTTAGCAATTAATATGTGAACATCTAACAAGATTTGTGTATGTGATTGTCCTGATAAAGGCATAGAAATCGACTCCATTGAGTTCCCAATCTATGATTATGGAGAATTCATATTTTACTTTATTCCAAAAGGGAAACAGCAACTGGTGAACAACCCAATTCTCCCTGTCTATTCTCATTTCCAATGAGTGTGGCAGTTCTAAAATTTATCACCTGTATCTAAAGGTTATAGTTTTCAGAGCCCAAGTTATCAATGGATCAGTGTTGGATCACTGAAAAGGAGCCCAGGGAGAGGGAGCAGGGAGACATGAGTCAGATTCCTTCCATTTTGGGGAACTGGATCTTCTTTGGAGAAAGATTACTTTCTGTAGACCTGTGCAGTCTGATATGGTAGCTACCAGCCATATGTGGCTATGTAAATTTCAGTTAATTAAATTAGGTATGGAAGTCTCCGGAGAATACATGGACACAAACAGGGAGTCCTGAACACAGGACCATCTGCTACCTTTCATCTTTCTGAGATGTTCGAGAATGGGAACGGACGTATTAGTCACCTCAAGAACATGTGGCGGTGCATTTTCTTTTAAGATAGTTTATTTTCTGTTCATGTGCACAGAAAAAAGTTCAGAAGGATACATACCAAATGACTAACAGTGAGCCTAAGCCAGGGGTGGAGGGGACTATCCCTCTACCAGTGAGGCAGAAGGGCCACAGGCAGAAGGGGAAGGCAGAGGTGGGAAGGAAAGGCCAAGAGGCTTTTACTTGTTCCTTTATCCACTTCTGGGTTGTTGAGATTTTTTTCTTTGCTGAGGATGCTTTAATTTTTAATGTGAGAAAACTAATGAAGAGACTTAAAAATCAATAAGCAAGCAAAAAAACACATGGATCCAAAATTCTAGCCAATCTCATTTTTCTTCTCTAAGAACAAAGATTGTAAAGAATAATAAACAAATGTTTGGGAGGAAATGTTACCGCTTTCACCTGCCATATGTTTGGCCTGGTCCAAAGTGGCTGGCGTGGCACTGTTTACCCACAATGTTTGCGTGACTTTGGTTGGCTTATGTCCTGAGCTCTGTGATTCTAAAATTAGCACAAGGCTAACTGGGAACTTTCCCTTTCCTCATCCTCAAATGCTGGAGGGCAGAGATTTGAGTTCTTTGCTTTGTCTGGTGACCTTGCCTGCATTCAAAGACTAACTCTTGGTTTTATTTAGAAGTCACAATCACTGAAATGCTGATTTTTTTTTTTAATCACTATGGTCAATAGACATTGCAATGGTCTACCTTTTTTTTTTTTATTTAAAGGAAATACATGGTGTCATTAAGCTCAGAAAAAATGTTTTGAAATGTTTTCTCAACTAGGTATCGACTTCCATTTGCATTTAGCTTTGGATGAATTATAATGTTCCATACACATTAGCTGGGAAACTTAGATTTATTTATCAGTAAAAAGACTTTGATGGTAGAGAATAGATAGATAGATAGATAGAGAGTATGCCTATATTATATGTATAAAATATGCCATATACATAAAGAGGGAAGAAAGGGGGAGGTTGCTGGGGAAGGTGGAAAAGCCTCAGATAGCAGGTTTATAGTGGAAAACCTGTGAAAGGAGAAGCAGAGAAGGAGGATTGGGTAGTAAGAGCTTTATCCTGCAGTGCAGCTTTGAGAACATCTCTGCCGGGTCAATGGGGAGTCTTTGCATGAAGACAACCCCTCAGAAGAGCCCACAATGGCCTGGAATAACTCAGCTCTATTACCCGCCCCCCTACCCGCTGCACTCAGTCATCAGGAGGGAGTAGCCCCAGGGAGCATGGCCAAGGTCTGACTGCCTCAGTGTCTCTGATATGGCAGCAGGAGGCTGTCAGTCAGTGATGCTCCCCATGGCAGCTTCTCTTGAGGGAGATCTGGGTGGTGCATTCTCTGCTAGGGCCGCTGTAACAAATACCATAGCCTGGTTGGCTTACACAAAAGGAATTTATTTCCTACTCGTTCTGGAGGCTAGAAGTTCAAGATCAAGGTGTCAGCAGGCTTGGTTTCTTCTGAGTCATGAGGGTAGGATCCTTTGCAGGCCTTTTTCCTTGGTATAATGGCCTTCTTCTCCAATTTCTCACATCGTCTTTCTTCTGTATGTGTCTGTGTCCACATTTCCCCTTTTAATAAGGACACTGGTCTTATTGGATTAGAGCCCATATTGGATAATGACCTCATTTTAACTTGGTTGCCTCTGTAAAGATCCTGTCTCCAAATATGCAGGTACTGAAGGTTAAGGCTTCAACATGTGAATTTGGGGGAGGAAACAATGCAGTCAGTGACATGCCCTCTATGGCCACCACAGTCTATCCCTTATGCCACAGAGCTCGATTTTTCCATATTGGTTCAGGGAACAGTTCTTCCATCATTGGCCTCTCTTCCTGAGGAGAAACTGAGAAGTGGGGAGTTAGCAGGACTAACTACAGCTCATTTGTCTGCAGTGAGTTTCAGGGCAGCCACAGGTACACCTCCTCTCCCTCCACCACTATCCTTTCCAAACTTCCCCCTCCCCCACTGCCAACAGCAGTCCCCTCAGCAGGTGTTGGAGGCTTACCTGGCAGGGTGAAATTGGCCCCTACTATTTTGCCCTCAGTGAGGTTACTGTGTAGGGCAGTATAATCTGGAGCAAAAACTTTTTTTGTTCCCCACCAAAACTGCTTTCAAAAAGATTTCATTTCCTTGAATTATATCCTTTCTTGGAACATCAGAGAATGAGGATCCTGTTTTCCAGGGAAGATATGCAGAAGTCAGAGCCTTTTGAATTTTCCAACTTTCAAAGTAGAGAGATGACCATTTCTTGGTGAATGATTATATACATTTTTGAAAACTAGTCATGGTAAACGGGCAGGGCAGAATATAAGGTTTTGGGTCCACAGTGGGTCCAAGTGGGGAGCACTTCCAATTCATATTTCTAATTCTCCCTTATTTCAACAATTAGTACTAGGCCTTCGCACAGCCAGTGAAGTTGGAGAGCACTTTTTTGGTTTTTTTTTAAAACCAGGGTTTTCATTACTTCAAAGATGAATTAGCTTTTGTATTTTTCCTTTAATATGAGTCATTTAAAAAAGATGAAACTTGTTATTAATAACCTTCTGAAAGGTTATTAAAAACTGGGTTTGCTAAAAGAGTAGAATCAAGCAGGAGTTTGATTATTATATGTGGAACTAGTGCTCTGGATTCTTCTTCTTTTTTTTTTTTTTTTAAAGATTTTATTTATTTATTTGACAAAGAGAGACACAGTGAGAGAGGGATCACAAGCAGGAGGAGTGGGAGAGAGAGAAGCAGGCTTCCCACCGAGCAGGGAGCCCGATGTGGGGCTCAATCCCAGGACCCTGGGATCATGACCTGACCCGAAGGCAGATGCCCAATGACTGAGCCAGCCAGGTGCCCCTCTGGATTCTTCTTTTAGGATTTCTCAATACTGTTTAAAATACAATTTCAACATACTCAGCTTACAATTAATTAAATTCTCTGAGAGGCGGTGTAACATAGTAATGTTTTAGTTGCACTGCTTTCAGCTACAAGTAACAGAATATTTCCATTAAAAGTGGTTTTAAGCAAAGAAGAATTTAGCAATCTCGCAAAACGAGAATTTGAGAGGTAGGCAGGCAAGGCCAGGGTTGGATCAACAGACCGACAGCATCATCAAGGATACAGGCTCTTTTCATCTCTCTACTTTGCCATCTTCAAGGCTGGCAGCTTCAGTACAAAAAGGCTGCTACATTTATACCACACATTTAGGCAATACATTTATAGGAAACAGATTTACACCCCACAAAATCTGGGACAGAGGTGGTGGGGGGAGAGAGGTTACTTTCCATACATCTTCTTTTATTAGGGGGGAAATTCTTCCCCAGGAGTCTCCCAGCTGACTTTCCCTAAGGTCCCATTGGCCAATATTTGGTAATGTGTTCTAGCTGCAAGGGAAGCTGGGAAGGGAACACATCTCCAGCTCCTTCCAGGAAGGAGGAATGGTAGTAATAGGCAGTTAACAGGTCTACCATGCAGAAGTTGACGTATCAGAGCCTCTGGAATCAAACTGATTAGAATGCCATCTTCTCTACTTATTACTACCATAAACTTGAATAAGTTACTTACTCAGTGCCCTAGTTTCTTCCTCTTCTCCATGAATTAAATGCAACAATATATGTAAATCCCTTTTAATAGTATCGGTCACATGCTGTATGTTAAGCATCATTAATTGTGCATTTAGAATCACAGAGAATCTCCTGGAACCTGGGTTTCATCCAAAAGCTATGTCTAAAAATTTGACTGACAAGTTGGATTTAAGTTACGTGAATGTTAAACTTTTATAGGACTCTAATCACTATTGTTATCTTTAGTACTTAATAGATTTAATGCCTATTATTGTCATAATTTTTTTAAAAGCCTTTAGTTGGCAGCCTTCTGTATTTAATTTATTTCCAAAAAAGCTTTCAGAGATAGAAAAAGTATCTTTGGGCCCTGTGGGAGGAGCCAGCTGCTGCCAAGAGTCCATCTACCTCTCTCTAACATACCTTTGGAATTTTCACATTGTGTTCCTTGGTCTGTTCTCAGTACAGCATGAGAGAAAGTACAAGTTCCACACAGTCATGTACCTTACCTCAGCTCTGTTTCCTAATCCCCTGGCTTTGAACTTAAGCAACTTTAGAAAGAAAGCATAGACTAGCTATCAGGACTTTCCTTTAAAATTTGATACACTGTTAGTGGGATGGAAATTGGCACAACCATTCTGAAGTACAATATGGCCCATCAAATATTTAAGCACATAATTCCCTTGACCCAGCAATTCCATTTCCATGAATGTAAGCAATAAATAAAGTTCATAAAGCATTGTAGGCATTTGCAAAAATGTTGTCAACAACCTGAATGTCCACTAATAGTATGTTAAATCATGATGGCATTTCTATATCATGCAATTTCCTACTGGAACAGTTTTTAAAACATGAGGAAGCTCTGTACCTACTTAGATGAATGGATGTTTATAATATATTCTTGAGTTCACAAACAAGAAAATATAGACTTGTTTATCCTATTGTATCAGTTTCCTATTGCTGTGTAACAAACCATCCCAAAAGCTTTAGTGCCTTCAAATGACACTCATTTTTTTATTCATGATTAGGTTTGGCAATTTGGGCTGGGCTCCGCTGGGACAGCTTGCCTTGGTTATATGCCGTGTTGGCTGGGCTCATACATCTGAGACTGAAACAAGGGTGCCGGGGCCAGCTGGGTGCTGTCCCCTCATCCTCAAGGAGGGTTAGTGCAGGCTGTTCACACAGCAATGGCATTCCAAGAGGGTGACAGCCGAAAAGGCAAATCATGCAGCTTTGGTTCAGGATCCCCACAAGCTCATTTCTCTCAATTTCCATTGGTCGAAACAAATTGTGATGCTAGATGAGAATCAAGGAGTGGGGGGATAGACTCCACCTCTTAATGGGAGTTGCTGGCTCATAAACATCCTCCAAAATGCCCCCCCATCATGTTCACTTCCTGGGGTTCATGTCTGTGTGTAGTCCATTTTGAGCCTGGGCTGCACTCCAGTGTGTGGCGGTGTGTGACTTCGGAGGCTAGGTTGTAACCGGCATGACGTCTTCTTCCCTGTCTCCTGGACCGCTCCCTGTGGGGAAAGTGTGGTGCCATTCCTTGAGGAAATCCAAGCAGCCTGTGGAGAGGCCCTTATGAGGAGGGACCGAGGCCTCCTGCCAAGAGCTGGCATCAATATGTCACTGGAAGAGTGAGCGACCTTGAGAGCAGACCCTCCAGCCCCAGACAAATCTTCAAGTGACTGCAGCCCCAGTCAATCTCTGGCTGCAACTTCATGACAGCCCTCAAGCCCCCCAGAACCCAGAACCACTCAGTTAAGCCGTTCCCTTTTCCTGATCCATAGAAACTGAGAGAGAAGAAATGATTCATGTTATTTTAAGCCACTAAGTTTTAGTGATTTGTTATGTAATATTAGATAATGAATAAGAGATGCAAATAATTTATGACCTGAATGTACACACACACACACACACACACACGCACATGGATCTATCTCTATGTCTGTATATCATTTGATTATTCCTTGAGACTGGGAATAAGGGTGTCGTGTGTGTGTGTGTGCGCGCACGCGCGCACTGTTGATGATGAGAGCCAAAGGGCAGGTGGACTTAGCACATTTTACTCGAGGCCCTGTTTTCTTTGTAGTTGTTTGAGTTTTTTCACACAGAATGTTGACTTCTGTAATTTTTTAATCAAAAAAGAATTTATCTTGGTATTTCAAAGCATTTTTATGTGCACATGTATAATGAGCAACTAGGGTGAAGAAGGAGGCACCAATCCATTTGCGAGCACTCAGAAGCCATCTGGCATGATTGCTCTGGACGCTTAAGGTCTGGTTGCTACACAGCATGACCCCAGACATGAGCACAGGCTTGGTGCACCGAGATGAATGCTCTCTGACAAAGCAGAGCATGGAGACTCCAGTAATAAAGCAACTACAGTGAGATTTCAGCATCCGTGTTCCTTTTAAATGAGATTTTCCCAAAAAGACAACATCCAACCTAGTCGGTGGAATGCAATTAGTACGTACAGATGGATCTAGTTTAGAACACTGAGAATCTGTTTGAAAAAACAAACACAAAATGGGGTCCAGCTGTCTGAACCAGTTTAGAGAACACCACATTTAAAAACAAATGCTCCTATAGGTTTTCCAATTGCTTTTTCATTTGCAGTGTGGTTTTAAAAATCAAACACCCCAATCAATTAGTCAGTGCACCCAACCGGGCCTTTTCAAAATATGGAATCTAAAGGCTTTTGTCCCCTGAAAATAGAGGTAAGTGTCACCGAATCCTGGGATTTTTCCCAAAGTCTGAGATAACTCCACAAATTTCTTCCTGGATTGTAAGAAATCGGAGTGCACCTCACGTTGTTATTTCCACTCATAATATTTATTATTGCTATTTTCATTTATTTATTAAGTGTTGACAGGATCCTCAGGGCTGGAAACAAAATCCTTGAGGAGACTGGAGTCTGTGCCTAATCATGACAGTTTGGTTCTCTTCTTCCTGACAGTCCCAGATTGTATAATATTTAGTCTCGTGGCATTTCAGAGCCCTGAAAGAGATAGTTTCACCTCAAAGGGAAATATCTCTAATTTCAAAAAAAGCATCAAATGAAGAAATATATATGTAAAGATGACATTTTCCTAATCCCTGGGGATCATAAGCAGATTGCTCAGAATATTTGCAATATTCAAATACTTCTAATATTTGTGATTTAGGGGAAGAGTCTGAACTTACGTGTTTTCCCTACTCTGATTAAAAACTCAGAGACACTGAAAATGAAATTTTATTTTTCTTGATGTAACAACTCATTTTGTTTATCCTGACTGCTTTTAGTCCAACCTCTATCCCCAGGTCCCCTTCAAGACAGTAATCTCGGGGCGCCTGGGTGGCTCAGTCATTAAGCATCTGCCTTCGGCTCAGGTCATGATCCCAGGGTCCTGGGATCGAGCCCCGCATTGGGCTCCCTGCTTGGCAGGAAGCCTGCTTCTCCCTCTCCCACTCCCCCTGCTTGTGTTCCCTCTCTCACTGTGTCTCTCTCTGTCAAATAAATAAATAAATTTTTTTTTTTTTTAAAAAGACAGTAATCTGGGGCACCTAATGTGTATAAATGTGAAAAGACAGCCTTTCCCAGAGATTGCAAACTGAGCTTTTGTGGGAAGCAGTTGAGAAGAACTAGAGCCATTGCCAAGTAATTTGGAATTTATAGTGTGCAGGTTTGGGAGCTGGACATGTGATCCATCTGCCCAGCTCCAACACTCACTGTGGTTTTGAACAAGCCCTCTACATCCTTCAAGGCCTGTTCCCTTCCATGATGTGATTGCTGTTGGTGAGCAAAGCATTGCAAAACTATTCTATGGATGGCAAAAGTGGAGAAGAGAGATCCTAGATAGGGAGATAGGATGCACGGCTGTGCATTCAATTGGGTTGACTCAAGGGCAAAACCACTTAATGTAAAATTCCTCAAGCAGTTGGCCTAGGTTTTGTTGAAAATTCCAGGATGTAGAAAGACTGGTTTCGTAGACAAGGAGAATGCCTGATTTATACACTTTCTAATTCCAGTGTGAGGTTTATTTTCACATGCATTTTATGCCCAGGTATAGAAAAGTTGTTTATAAAAGGAACAGATTCAAACAAAACACAAATTGCTGATGCTGGGGGGGTGGGAATGGGTGTCCCCTTCTCACTGAGGACAGAAATAAAGAGATCTTAATATCATGTAGCTTCTGAGAAGCTAGACTGAGAACAGCGCAGAGTTTCATGCCACCTTCCCTGAACAATGACAGCCACAGCGGTCCCACTCCTCCAACCAGGGAGAGGGAAGAAAGTGGAAGGTGGAAAGCAGAGATCTGTGTCAGGTGGCCTGGCACCCCCATATGGCCTGCCTAAAACAGGGTAACTGGATGCTGCATGGGCAGCCCCTCTATTCATCCAGGTCTCACCATGCAAAACCCAAGAAAGGGAAAGAGGCCTTGCTTTCAATGCAGCAGTCCAACCCCCTTGAATAAGGGGGCCCAGGGAAGGACATGCTCTCCTGTCTCACCAATCAGGTCAGTCATTACTCCTCCTCTTGGGGAGGGAGGAAGACCCGAGCTGGGGAGGCACCTGGAGGTGTGGCTCCTGATTGCTCCTTTCTGGGGAATGAATGGGAAATTCCTTCTGAAATATGGAGAGGGGTATAAATGTTTCCTGGCTCTACTTCAACACAAGTAAATACAACCCCCGGCTGAATAAACTGTCTCATAGGCGTTCCCATTGTTGTCCAACGCATGCTCACCAGGACCTAAGATGAGAAGTCAGGGAAGGTGTGGCCGGTGATGAGTCACCATATATTTGAATTCACATGAAACACAAAACAGGCAACTTGCACTTAGAAAGTTTTTGTTCTGAGAGAGGTTTTTTGTTGTTTGTTTGGTATTTGGAACACATTCTTCCCCATAAACTGATGTTGTAAATCTTTTTTTAAAAAAGATTTTATTTATTAGGGGGAGAGAGAAAGATTTGGGAGAGGGAACAGAAGCAGAGGCAGAGGGGGAGGGAGAAGCAGGCTTCCCGCTGAGCAGGGAGCCCGATGCGGGGCTTGACCCCAGGACCCTGAGATCATGACCTGAGCCGAAGGCAGAGGCTCAACTGATGAGCCACCCAGGTGCCCCAAAATATGAGCATTTAAAAAAGAATCTCTACAGTACCGCTTCATTGAAAATAGAAGATAATTTGCGGCCAATTTCAGAAGCACTTTATTTCCAGGCGCCCCCTGATGTTCTAAATCGAAATATTTGGTTTTCCTAAGCTGGCCCCCAAACCTTTCTGTAACAGAACAATCTCCACTCTGCCCTCTGTTTTCATGGGGAATGAATTACAAAATCTAACACGGGGAGCAAGGCACACATTAGTCCTAGGTCCACAGCAGCCTGCCGCCCCACGTCCCCTGCCCGCTTCCCTGGGCTGTGGAAAGCAGTCCCAGAAGCAATAGAAAGTGTTTCCACGGAAGGGAGGGCCTGGTTAGAGTCTCTAAAACCGCAGTTACTTGCTAGTTGTCTGTACACAGGGAAAATTGTATCTGCTTCCGAAAAGAACAGCAAGGGCCCCTCGGTAGCTACTTAAGAAACTCTTCCTTAGGTGATCTGAATTGAGAACAAAAAAAATTTTTAATTATATTTTTATTAGGTTTTTAATCTTAATTCCAGTGTAGTTAACATACAGTATTATTATATTAGTTTCAGGTGTATATAGTGACAATTCTAGACATTGCTCCGTGCTCATCATGGTAAGTGTCCTCTTAATCCTCATCCCCTATTTCACCCATTCCTCCCCCCACCCCCCTGGGGTGACCCTCTGTTTGTTCTCTAGGGTTAAGGGAGAGAATGTTTTCTTTTTCAATTACTCATTCCTTCATTCAACTGGACATGTAGTTGCAAACAACTAGACACAGTTCCTGCTTTCATGGAAGGAACTGAGTTGTAGGTGGAAGGGTGGGTATAGGAGGGTAAACAATATACTACAAAGGAAATGGTGTGTGCGTTGGGGGGTGTCTCTAAGAAAGGACACTTGAGCTGAGATATGAAGAATGAGGAGGAGGCAAGAAGAGAGGGAGTTGGCGTGGATATTATTTTGGGGGACGGGGTGGCAGGGGAAGACTGTAGGTCAGTACTAGCCAGTCCAGAAACAGCAAAGCTGTGAGATGGAGAAAATCTTGGAATGTTCAAGAAACTGACAGCAAGCTAGTATGGCTGGAGTGTGCTGAAGAATGAGTGTCACTGAGGTAACACTGGAGAGGTGAGCAGGGACCAAATGATGCCAAACCTAGCTGGCCGGGGTAAGGATTCTGTATTTGCCCCTCAGTGCACTGAAAAGCCTTGAGGCCTGTAGGTAGGCTAATGGCATAATCTGAATTTCATTTTTCAAAGTCTAGGCTGGTTGGAATATGGAGTGTAGATTTGGTAGAGAAACTGGAGGGAGAAGGGAAACAGGGAGGCCGGCTAGGAGATTCCTGCAGTAATCCCGGGGAGAGCCCGTGGAGGGTCTGCAGTCGTGGTAGTGCGAACAGGAGGCCGCTGATAGAAGTTCTGGACGCGGTGTTGACAGAACGCACTCATGGATTGGATGTGAAGGGAGGACAGGCTGAGTAAGGGTGACTCCCAGGCTGGGGCGCTTGGGGGGAAGAAAGGGGCGTTTGCTGAGATGGACGCAGGAGGAGGCACAAGAAGGGGTGAAGAGTTGGCTTTGGACACGTGGATCTGAGAGGCCTGCGCGTGGCACTGAGAAGGCGGTGGGAAGCTCAGGAGAGAGGTTTGAGTCCGAGATAACAAACATGGAGGGGCATGTAAAGCCTCTGGGGTGCGGGGCTTTAGACTCCTCACTGCCTCCCCCACTTGTCGGGGGGCGGGGAGGAGTGTGCCGAGAGGAGGGAAAGGAAAGCAGCCAGTCGGTAGCGGTTCAGAAAGCCATTTTCTCCCTCCTGTTACAATAAATCCACGTTCAGTCTGACTGTCTTGCCAGAGCGAAGTAGGCCTGAGGGGAAGCTGGCTCAGGTTCTGACTTCTTCATCACAGAATACTGAAAAAGTTCCTCTCCAATTTTGCGTTTCTCAGATGTCATATTCCTGCCTCCAAACGCACCAAAAATGAAGACATTTTGTCTGTGGATAACTGGACAGGTCACTTCCTGGGGACACTCTAAAAATGGGCCATTTTCCTCACACGGTGCAGTTATGTTTGCCTTCCGATGATGATCAAGATTTTAACTGCATCTGGACATTTCTGCTGGGTTGGATCCTGTCACTCAGCTGGAATGTCCCACACAAAATGGAAAGGACACTGAAGCCATGGGGTTTGAGCAGACCCAGGGCTCCACACTGGGAGCTACCAGTGAGTGAGTAATTCTGGCTTTGGAAAGGGCACATTTGTAAAGCTAAATTAATATGTCCTGTTTTTTATCCGTGACTTCTCTCCATTTCCAGTTTGAAACAGTGAGCTGCCTTGGTTACGTGACTATGCAAAAAAATGTTTTGGAGGTATGTGTGTTTATTGTTAATCCCAGAATGGACTTAGTGATTGGAAGTCATTCAGTCAGCACTGATCCAGATGCTCACAGAAGAGGAAGGTGAAATCAAATCCATCTACTTCACCTTTCAGAATGGAAAACCCCCAAGCTTCTGATAGTCCCCAAATCTGCTGTCTTTATTCCCTGGTGGGGAAAAGCTGGCAAACAGATGAGGAACATGAAAGCCTCTGTTACATCAGCTCCTTTCCAACAATTTGATTTTTTTGTTTGTTTCATACGATAAGGTTGAAAAGGCCCATTTGACTGTTACAAATTGCCTTTCCTCATCAAAGAACACCAAGATTAGAGTCTATAAACGTATCTGGACACGTGTTTAGTTGTAAACCCCTGGGAAAGACGAAGGAAATGATATCTAAAATGAAGGCCCAGCCCCTTTCCAATTTTCTTTATTGCCGTAACACCAATAAATAAATCTTTAGTCTTTGCTGAGAACGAAAAGCTGACCAACCTCAAGTGTCAAAGCCTGTGTGGCCCCAGTGCAAAACACCCCAAAGCTCCACCCAAACAAATCCAAGGGTAACAAGGGTGAGCAACGGTCCTAATGTCTCGACTCCTATATTTACAAGAACGGACAACTTGACCCCGCTGGGAGGCATCTCCTTTTCTCCTAATTAACGGTTTTACTTTCCTTTGACTGGTGGCCAGCTGCCCTGGGTAACCGCCATGGCACAGGAGAGCCAAATTGTAACAGTTGGAAGTAAAGAGGAGGCCAATTAAACCAAAACATGTTGCAATGTGACCTGAGGACTGGGAGCACATGTGCTGGTTGTTTTCTCACCAAGCAGAAGTTTCCAGGCTGTGAACTTCTTGTCATTCATCCCTTGGAGTATTGATTAAAAGAAGTTCGTAACTGTTCGGCTCCTCAAGTCACAAGGACAAGCTCGCAGTCAGACCATGATCAAAGCACACAGAGGAGCCAAGAGATTTGTAGGACACTTCCTTGTTGGTAAATCAGAATCCCAGTGAAGAGCCAAGTCTACATCAGCCAGCAGACCCACTGTGGATGAGAGAAGAGAGAGTGCCCAGCCTACATGTGTCCTACACACAAGTTATATAAAGATGGTGCCAAACTCACAGCCCCAGGGAGAGACCACTTAACTAACGGATGCTCCCTGTTTCTGTTTAGAATTCTATCCCTGGGGCTAAGGGTTTATTTAAGCAAGCTCATCGCCAGAGATGTCAGTCCACAGAAGGGTTCAAGCAGATCAGTAGGAAAAGTGAGATCCAGAAAATCATGCTTCCAGAAAGGCAGTTTTTACATTTATAACTCTCTGGAGCGCTTTGCAGGAGCACTTTGCTCTCTAATCCTCAGTTTCTTCATCTCTACAATGGGAGTACTGTAGGATTATGTTGAGAATTAAATGAGATGATGCAGGTCAGGTCATTAGCACAGGACCTGGCTGACCGTAAGCACGCGATGGATGTTAGCAAAGATGCCGCTACTGTCGCTGTTGACCGTGGTGTTGAAGAGTAGGTAGAAGAAATCTTTATTTGAACAATCGTCCTGTATCTTTAGAGTTAAAGGTTTGAACTAGTATCAGCCATAAACGTGCTCATTTTTTTCTTCTTTGTCTACAAACATTAGTCAGTGTTCAGTTACAAGAGACGCTGCCTATGGAAAATCTTTGAAAGCTTTGGCAAGGCATTGGAACGTAAGTTGGGATTGCTTGATTTGTCTGATATCAATTTCAGTGCATGTTCTCTGCATAATTAAAAATAAAAAGATGCCCAGGGTTCTGAGGCCTGTCGAGGCAGTAGCCCATTTAGGAACTGGTCCCAGCATGATGATGTCCCAGCCCTAGTGATGACCTGAAGGTGCAGTGACCCTGTGTTTACTTCCTTGTTGATTTCCCTTCCCTGGCTCCGAGCTCATTTTCCCATTGCCTGCAGGAAAACAACATCCAGGGGTGCGGTAGGACTGACTTGGCAGGCCTAAAGGTGAACAAAAGGATCCTGGCTTTCGGGAGAGCAGAAGGAAAT
This sequence comes from Mirounga leonina, assembly GCF_011800145.1. Classification (NCBI taxonomy): domain Eukaryota; kingdom Metazoa; phylum Chordata; class Mammalia; order Carnivora; family Phocidae; genus Mirounga; species Mirounga leonina. The sequence continues at coordinate 39,336,944 of NW_023270323.1, forward strand.
TCAGGGGAGCCTCAGCCGCATCCAGACCAGCACAGATCTGTCACTGATGCTAATTAGAGTGTTGCTCCGCAGGGGACTGCTCTTTCCGGAAGCTCCCCAGAGGGTGCTCTCAGGTTTATGGATCAGCATGTTACAAAGCCTTGAAAAAGGGGCAGGAGGCGAGCTGAGTAACTCCAAGGCCAAATGGTTTTCATGCATGTCTGGAAGAGGAGACACAGGAAAGAGAGAGAAAATTTCCCTGGGCTATTACTGAGTCAGAAAAGCTCAGCTCCCAAACGGACTGTCCGCTGAGGCCTCGCACAACTGGGAACTGATTCACAGTGCAGCAAAGGTAAGAGGCCTGGTTCCTCCACCAGGTAACATCTCATGCAATTTGAGAAACTTTGCTTTTGACTATCCCACTACTAGCCCTACCACCCACCCCACCCCAAGTGGTTGAAGAGAACTTAGAAGATAGAAGTGAAAAAGACACTCCAGAAAGGCCCTCAGGATATTAACACTTTTAATGTCTGATTTCTTTTTTTTTTTTTTTTTGCACCAGTCTTCATGAGAAACTTCTTCCTTCACTTTCAAAAATAAAAACTGCTTTTTTATCTTATTTTTTACTGGCCAAACAGGACAGTAAAAACAATCCACTAATGGTGACTGGATTTATATAACATTATTCTTCATCAGTATTCAGAACACATTCACATATTTTGTTTCATTTCTATCATAGAAATAGGCATTGCCCCCATTGCAATTTTACTCACAAAGAGACTTAGGTCCAGAGAAATTTGACTTGCCTGGTAGCATGTGGGTAGATAAGTAACAGCACATCCTGTCTCTATTCCTGCCTCTTTGCAGTAAAATGGTAACTCTACCTTTTTTTTTTAAGATTGATTGATTGATTGATTGATTGATTTAGAGAGCATGAGCAGAGGGCAGAGGGAGAGGGAGAGAGAATCCTCAAGGAGACTCCCTGCTGAGCACTGAGCCAGACTCAGGGTTCAATCCCAGGACCCCAAGATCACGACCCGAGCTGAAATCAAGAGTTAGACTCTCAACCGACTGAGCTACGCAGGTGCCCCAGTGACTCTACTTTTTAAACCAAATACCAGACAATATTCTCTGCCACATATTCTGACAAATGAGCTGATGAGAGGATAGGATTTTAGAAATTGGAACTCTCCTAGAAAACCAGAGATAGAGCATCCAGTGCTATATGCCACCTTGTTATTTATCACTGTTTACATTCATCCCTGGGCATTGAATCCAATTCAGCAAATGTTGATAAACTACATCCTTGGTGCCCAGCACTGGGTCACATGTCAGGGCATGGTGCAAACTATGTGCCCAAGGAGTACTGAAGGAGTTCAGTGTCAGGGCTGAGGGCGGAGGTCGTAGGTGAGAAGACTCTCCACAGGACATGTGCTTCACACTTGAGCTTGGCATAAGGGGGGGACTTTGATTGAGGGAGAGCATTTCAGATTGGTACAACTCCTCATGGTAGGAATTTGCTCAGGGAACATTTACAGCAAGATGGTGGCAACAGAGCAGGGCATGAAGAGCACATTCTGGGAATTAGATTGAATCATGGTTTTACTATCTACTTGCTCTGTGCCCTGGGGTAATTCAGTTAACCCTTGTGACCTCAGTTTCCTGATATGTAAAATGGGAATAATGGAGTCGTCTTAAGGTTTAAATGAGATAATGCATGTAAAGCCTTTGCTGGTACATAAGAAGTGCTCAGTAAATACTATTGTAATTGCCCTGGGCTTGGTTCCACGGGAGATACTAGGAATGCAGATAAGAGGAGCTCTACTCTCAATTTAATCAAACATTGTAAATTAGTTGTGTTTAACCAACTATCCTCCGGTGTAGTAAGTGCTCTGGGACCATGGATGGAAGGATCTGTGAGGTTTTGGGTGGGTGTTCTGGGCAGCCTGTTGGGGGAGGCGGGAAGAGGTTTCACAGTAGAGGCCTTGTGTGTAGGGAGGTAGCATAAGATAGTGCAAAGAGCTACACAGATGTAATTTTGAATCCCAGCTTCATCCTCAACCACATACATAGCACAAGTGTTTCATGTGCTAGGGCTGCGGTAACAAAACACCGCAGCCTAGGTGTGGTTTACACAACAAATTTATTTTCTCACAGTTCTGGAGGCTGGAAGTCCAAGATCAAGGTGTTGGCAGGTTTGGTTCCTTTTAGACCACTCTCCTTGGCTTGCACTTGGCCATCTTCTTGCTGTGTCCTCGTGTGGTCGTCCCTCTGTGGGCGTGCACCCCTGGTCTCTCTCTGTGTGTTCAAATTTCTTCTTAGAAGGACACCTGTTGGATTGGATTAGGCCCCACCCTAACAGTCTTATTTTAACTTAATAACCTCTAAAGGTTCCATCTCCAAATGCAGTCATGGTCTGAGATACTGGCGATTAGGATTTCAACATGTGAATTTGGGAGGATACAATTCAGCCCACAACAATGATCAAGCCACTAAACCTCTCTGAATTTCTATTTCCTCATCTCTAAAATGGGGACAATACTTACCAAGGAGAACCATTGTGACGATGATAAAAAGGACACATAAAAGGACACATATTCCAGTCTCGGGCCCATAGGAGGTGCCCAACAGGCTGTGGTTTTCATTATTAGCACTTTGGGCCAAACCTCAAGTGAGTGTGGAGTCCCTTGCCCAACCCACATTCCAGATAAACACTGAAGAACTGGCCTTTAGTTATCCCATGGACTTTCTAAGAGGACAGAGGAGCCCTCAGTGTTCCTGCTTCTTGGTTCTGATGAGCCCATCATCAGATAAGTCAAATGGCCAGCATGATCAGCTCTACAGATGTCTCTAGTTACTCAGAAATCTCCGTTATTCTCTAAATGAGTGGAATGAGAATACTTCTCTTCTGTGCCTCGTTAGAGAACCACCATGTACGGACAGACCCTGATCCTGCTTTTAGAGCAGCCACTCCAATCTCTGTCCACCCAAAGCAGCCTCTGGGTGCCTGTGATCTGGAAAGTCTGCTGGAAAACATTGTAATTCCAACCTAACATGCTCATTACATGTAGATGTAGATACAGATAGAGATGTAGAATAGAGGTATGTATGTGTGTATCTAGAAAAACCTCAAACTTCTAGAGGAGTCAGATACAGTATAGTATGAAGAGTTTTGCACTGTATTTTCTCTGAATCCTTTGAGACTAAGCTGCCAGAACAAAGCTTCCTCTTCCCCATGAACTTTAGTGTGCGTTTTCTATACACAAGGACCTTCCCCACATAACCACAAAGTCAGGAAATCAATGTTGATACATTCCTATTATCTAATCCTCGGACCCCAGCAACTTTTCATCAGTTGCCATTTTTGTTAATAATTTTTAAAAAAGATTATTTGAGAGAGAGAGCACGCGCGCATGCAAGCACGAGCGGGGAGAGGGTCAGAGGGAGAGGGAGAGATTCTCAAGCAGACTCCACGCTGAGCACAGAGCCTGAAGTAGGGCTCCATCCCACGACCCATGAGATCACAACCTGAGCCGAAACCAAGAGTCAGATGCCCAACCGAATGAGCCACCCAGGCACTCCCAGCAGTTGTCCCTCAGACCAACTCAAGTTTTCAGAATCAAGCGTTGTATTTAGCTGTCACCATCTTCTTTGTCTGCTCCAAGAGCAAATCTTCTTCGGGATTTCCTTCACTTTCATGACACTGACACTTTTTAAAAATCATGGAACACTACAGCAAAAACTAATGATGTAATGTATGGTGATTAACATAACATAATAAAATAAAATTAAAAAAGAATAAAATCAGGCACAGTTAAAAAAAAAATACAGGCCAGTTATTCTGCAGACTGTTCCTCAATCTGGGTTTGTCTGAGTCTCTTTGTGCTTTGATTCAAGTTTTACAACCTTGGCAAACAACATCACAGAAATGATGCTGTGTTCCTCTCATCGCATCCTATCAGGTGGCAGGTGATTTTAAACTTCACTGAGATTACGATAGTTGCATCTGCCAGGGCTCTCCACTGTAAAGTTAACTCTTCTTCCCTTTTTAGTGCGTAAGTGTTCTACAGAGTACTTGAAGTTAAATGTCTCGTTCTTAATCCAGAGTTCAACGTGCCCTTCTGACATGTTCCCATCATTCTTTGAGCACTTCCTGACTCCTTGGTATAATGAGATGCTACAGCCTTAAAATCAGCAATTGCTCCAAGAAGCTCTAGTTCCTTTTAGTAGAGATTTAGAATCCAAAGTCTGACTGCTAGATGTGTTTGTTGTGAACTGGAGTGTTGCTGTTCTCAGACTGTCTCAGTGGACAGAGCTAGGACCCCTGTGTGCGTTTCCATATTGGCCTATACGCCCTGAAAATTGTAAATTCACACTGCCACTTCCAATTTGAATCTAACACCACTGGGTTTATTCCAGGTTTCTCCCTTTCACAATTTGTAAGTCTCTTCTCTAACACTAGTCTGAGCTGGCTCCCATCATCCCTAATACCTTTTTTTTTTTTTAAAGATTTTATTTACTTATTCATGAGAGAGAGAGAGAGAGAGGCAGAGGGAGAAGCAGACTTCCCGCAGAGTGGGGAGCCCGATTCGGGACTTGATCCCAGGACCCTGGGATCATGACCTGAGCCGAAGGCAGACGCTTAACCATCTGAGCCACCCAGGCGCCCCATCCCTGATACTTTGGATCAGTCCCCTGTTTGTGACCAACTGCTACCATGACCCCTGCCCCCTTGCCCTACCCCTTCCCCATGCAGCTGCCCTCCTCATCTTGCTTGGACTCCAGTGGTCTGTGCCAGGCTGTCCTCCACAGGGATACCTTCCTCTGCTCATCCAGACTCTGACTCCTGTACTAGGCATCCCTTCTGTGTGGCTAACCTCCTCACCCTGTTTAGGCTCTGACACCGTCTGGGCCACCATATCTCCTCCACCCCCTGCATGGGTGACTACCTTACTTGGTCCCATAGCATAGCTTGAAAGACTGAATTGTTTAGGAAGAGAAAGGAAAGGAAAGAAGACATTTATTCAATTTTGACATTTTTGAGAAACTCCGAAGTCGCTCTGTGACCCATAAAGTGCATTTGAGCACATGTATTTGTTGTTACTCTTTGATTTGTGGGGAGCAGAGCAGCCTCCTCCACACAGATAGGACCCATGTCTCCAGTATCAGGCCTAAGGGACTGAGGTTCACACCATTCATTCTATTGCATTCAGTATTGCTCTAATCTATGTGGATATGGCTGCTCACTGTCTGCTAGGGTACTAACAACATTTCCAGGGTGAAAACTACTATTTGGGCAATCATTGCTCCTTTTCCTACTCCTAAGGCCCAGTCTGGGCTCTTCTTCATTTATTTCCTCAAAACCAAATATTTAAGCACTTTCTAGGTACCAGGTACTTGACTAGGTGGGGACATAGAGCTTTGAACCTTGGTGTTCACCTTCAAGAAACTCCCAGTCCACTGTGGGAGGAAGACAAGAATCGGACAGTTACATTTCCATGGGACCAAGTGCAGTGTTAGCTGTCTCAACAGCCTGTCAGGGGAGGGGCAACCAACAGGGCAGCAGAGAGCAGATGCCCGAGGGGAATCCTGACTGGGCAGGGTCAGCAAGGTGAGGAGGGCTGGTGGGAGGCACGGGGAGCCCTGTGTAAAGGGCCAGAGGCAAGGGCGGGGCTGGAAATGCAGGTGCAGGCTGGTGGAGGGAGGCCACCCACAGCAAGACCAACATAGCTGGATTTTAGACTAGAGGACAAGAGGCTCTGGAGCCAGGTTTTCTGGGTTCACACCCTGGCTCTGCCACTTACTAGCTGTGTGATCTTAGGCAAGTTACTGCTCTGTGCTTTAGTTGCCTTGACTGGGAAACTGGAGATTATTATAGTACTTACCTCATGAGACCAGGGTAATTGTTAAATTAGTTCTTTTAGATAATACATAGAAGAATGCATAGTGTATATAAAGCGGATAACAAATATTAAAAGTTATTGTTTTTCCCTATAGGTAGATCAAAAAGGGATTAAGGCACTGGCAAAGCAGAGGCACCAAAAAACATCATTAATTAAAAAGATAAATTTAAAAGAATGGATTTGGGCATTTCAACAGAAACTCTGAAGTCATCATCTTGAGAAAAATCAGAACTTTGGTGCACTTCTGTACGTTTATTTTATGGCTTACTGTTATTTTCTTTTGACATATTTTGGGGGATGGGGGTCCACTGGAATCTTTTCATTGTTTTGGCCTCCGAAGGTCCCAGCGTTACAAAAGAGACACGCTATGGAAACCTCTGTTCTATTGGTTTCCCAGTCACGGAGATCCATTAGGGATGGCCATTGTACACACTCATTGAGTCCCAGGACAATAGGATTGGTTATGATTGTTCTGACACCAGCACCAACCAAGGCTACCCCAAAACTGAAGAGAGGCCATCTTAAAATTCAATTATTGAAGAGAGGCCATCTTAAAATTCAGTTATTGCTAAAGCACTTCTGCACCCTGACTGCTCCCCAGTCAGAGAGTGGGGGCATTCCTGAAACCCATCCTAAAGTCTTTTTGAAACAGGAGTTGGCAGCCTTTCAGCAGTGGCCTTCTAGCCCCCTGCCACTGGAGCTGTGGACAGTGCTCCTTTCCCACAGCCACATCCCCTGAGAGGCAGGGGAACCAGAAACAGAGGCTCAGAAGTGCACATAGTGCATCAAAATGAAAAACTTCTATACATCAGACACAATCAGCACAGTGAAAGGCAACCTGTGGGATGGAAGAAAGTAGTTGCAACCATGTATCTGATAAGGGATTAATATCCAAAATATATAAAGAACTCCTACAACTCAACAATAAAAACCAAACAACTCAATTTAAAAAATGAGCAAAATAGACATTTCTCCAAGGAAGATATACAAATGGCAAATAAGCCCGTGAAAAGATGCTCAGTGGCACTAATCATTAGGGAAATGCAAATCAAAACCACAATGAAATACTACCTCACACCCATTAGGGTGGTGCTATCAAAAAGAAAAAAGAAAAGAAAAAAGCCAAACCCACAAAATAACAAGTGTTGGTAAGAACCCCTGTGCACCCTTGGTGGAAAGGTAGAATAGTGCAGCTGCTATGGAAAGCAGTATGGAGATTCCTCAAAAAATTAAAAATAGAACTACCCAAGATCCAGCGATTCCACTTCCGGGTACTTACCCAAAAGAATTGAAAGCAGGGACTCAAACAGATATTTGTACACCCCCATTCACAGCAGCTTTATTCACAATAGCTAAGGGATGGAAGAAACTCTAAAGTCCATGAACAGATGAACATAGGGGAAGGGAAGGAAAAAGAAAATAAGATAAAAACAGAGAGGGAGACAAACCATAGGAGACTCTTAACTGTAGGAAACAAACAAACTGAGGGTTGCTGGAAGGGACGTGGGTGGAGGGATGGGGTAACTGGGTGATGGGCATTAAAGAGGACACTTGATGGAATGAGCACTGAGTATTCTATGCAACTGATGAATCATCAAACTCTACCCCTGAAACTAACAATACACTATATGTTAACTAAATTGAATTTTTTAAAAAGTCCATGACCAGATGAATGAACGAACAAAATGTGGTATATGCATGAAATGGAATACTCCTCAGCCTTCAGAAGGAAGGAAATTCTGACCCGTGCTACAGCATGGATGAGCCTTGAGGACATTATGTTAAGTGAAATAAGCCAGTCACAATAGGATAACTACTATATAATCCCACTTACATGAGGAACCCAGAGTAGCCAGGCACTGGGAGGAGGGGGAATGGGGAATTGTTATTTACTGGGCACAGAGTTTCAGGCTGGGGAGATGAAGAGAGTTCTGGACGTGGGTGGTGGTGATGGGTGTGACGCGCAGCAGTGTCAGTGTGCTTTATGGCACTGAACTATGCACTTTAAAGTGGTTAAAAATGGTAAATTTTCTGCTTTTGGTACTTACCACAGTGAAAAATAATAATAATTAGGAAATGCCAATTAAGCTGGGCTTTTTTTCCTTAGCAAGGTGATTCTAGAAAAAAATGATTAGGAGAACTGTAGAAGGAAAATAATGCCATAATTTATAGAGAAATTATCCACATCTCAGAGTGTCCTGAGAAATGTCAGAGACCTAAACTTCAATACTCAAATTTTATTTTAAAGTACTTCTATGGAAAAAGAAGTGAGAAAATAAATCTTGGTCAGAACTTGGTCAAATTCAAAGACTTGGCGAGATATTCTCTTCCATATCACAACCTACTGGTCTTCCCGTGACATAAGGAGATCACCTCCTAAAACCAATAAGATCAGCATCATTTTGAAGATACAGACGTGAAAGAGACGCTATTCAATATGTTGATTGTTCCATTATGTGCGTGCTGCTACAACATTTAAACAGGTGCCCTGTGAGAGGGTTTTGAAAGACATCTGCCTGGATGTGTCTTGTGCTGGTTCCTTTTGTACTGAAAGGTACAGAAACAGACCCAGCGTGGGGCTGAATCTGAATTTGAGGTCATAGCCTGTGTTGGGAGAAGCATCCGCCTAACCTCTGGTTCTGGGTCAGCAAGAAGAGAGGAAACAGAGCAAGCAAGGCTTTTCCTCCCTCTTTCCTGAATACCTGACCAGGAGGCCAGCTCTGCCTCCCAGGGCGGGTCCTGCCTTTTATTGCTTCCTCCCCTTCTAATCTTTCAGGCTTGCTTTACAAACTCTGTGGGTCCTTAATTTACTCATACGTAAAATCGGAACAATAATGAGATATTAGCGGGCAACAGTGCTTTGTAAGCCATAAAAGGGATGTGTGTTTTAATTTATTTGTATACTACTTCATTCTACAAAGAAACTATGCTGCTGATAAGCAGATAATAGGAAGTAGAACACTAGCCTGTTTCCGGCCGACACGGTGTTTTTAGTTTTTCACATTAGCCACCAGCATCTAAAAATCAGATGATTTCATGTAAAAATCCGGATTTCAAATTCTGTTAAAATATAGGAACATCTGGCTACACAGTTCCCATATTTATCTGCTAATTCACTCACTCAGCCAATGCAGACTGGGTGAGAATTCTGGGCTTCTGGGTGCTGGGACATAGAGGGGAGGCGGGCTATAATTAAATAAAAAGATAAATAATAACAGACAATGGTAAATGTTACCAATAAAACAGGGTCAGAGGATAGAGATTGAGAGTGGAGTAAAGGGACAATGCTATTTTAGTAGAGTGACCAGGGGAGAACTTGTTCAGTTTGCTGCAGTCCACACCATGCCCTATAGCCTTTCTCACTTCAGTCATTTACTGCTGCCTGCTTGGCAGCTGGAGGCATCCGAGGTTGTCAGCTCTGAAATAAAATGATGGAAAATATCATCAAGAATTTAAATTAGGAACAGGGGAAATATAAATAAGAATAGAATGACAGGAGCAGAAGAAATTGGCACCAAGGATGGATGCCACGAGAGCCTCATGAGTGGTACAGTTGAGCGTCAGATTTAACTCTGAGCTTCCTGGAACTCAGAGCTAAGGGAGATATGTCCAATGACAGCATTCTCAGTTTTGGAAAGACAGAAATAAAACCATTCCTTTATGGGTATAGAACTTTTTTTCATCACCTGAACTTGGAGTAGAATTTGATCACATTAGGCTTTCTAAAGGGAACTCTGAGAAAATAATCAATAATCTCACCAACACAGGCACAGAAGTATTTTCCACGTTTCAGTCATTCATTCAAAACACCATGACTAAAACACTAACATAAGCACCAGAGATGCAAAAAGGCCTGTTGTTTTCTTTTCCTTTCCCCTAGTATCCATAGATAACAGATGAGGACATACTGCATTTAAACTAAACTCAGTGAAGGTCAAGATAATGCCATGCAGACGCCTGGTTCCTGCTGATCTCAGTTCACAGAGTAGTCAGCAGAATGGACAGAATGCCTGTCACTCAAACTATCTTCCTTCCATAAATCTATCTTCTCTCAGTTGGTTATTAAAGAAAGAGTAGAATTAACTGCTCTTTGTGACATTGCTCCATGACAGTCATCCTTATTACTAAAAGGCAATTTCTGTGACCTTTTGATGTAAGTAGGTAAATCTCCTTCCCTTTTCTGGAATAGCCCAGTGGGGGAAAAACATGGATGGTTATGCACACTGACTCCTTAATGTGGAAAACAGCCCACCTGAGGGAAGGAAATTCCTACATCCATTCACCCTCTGCACAAGAAGATTCCGCCACATTCCTGGGCTGGCGGGAGATCTAGCCCGTCTTCTAGAATGTTCCTAGGGAGCTTTCTCATGGCTCCAGTGTCCAGAGTGTCTTAAGAGTTCCCTTGCCAAAGGAGCCCAAAGGCTTCTTAATTTATGTTACCTCCACTGTGAATTCCCAAGTGCAGAGCGTGTCTATACTTTTAAATGTGTCTCCTGCCCCATGAGAAAACACACTGGTAAAAATGCACTTGAGCCAGATTTTCTGTCCTTATATTTTTGGCCCAGATGCTGCCCCGCTGAGTCCTTATCACCTGGATTATCTCTTGGCTCACTGGCGATTTTGTGGGTTCACTCTCCTGCACTTGGTGAGGATCAAGGTATTGTCTAAGGGCCAGAACCAAAACATTACTTCTCCCTCACTCTTTTTGAAAACTGAGAAGAGCATTTTGACTGCCAGTTGTAATCCTTACCCAGACTTCCTCCTCTCCATTACTACACCTCTCTGTTACTCTGACTAAATATCCCCTTTGAGCCAACCTCACAGAACTGGTTCTCTGGGTTTGCAACAATGACTTTCCAGAAACACCCCGAGTTCAGCCTGGCACGAGCCTCGCAGTCTCTGCTTGGCCATCTGGCAATGCGGGCCTTCTGGTGCTGAAGTTACTGACCCTACCTGAGATGTTATCCAAGTCACTTGATATGGAGTCCTGCTTTGTCCGGGAATGGGACAGCCCTCGAGTTCCCCAGGACTTGCTATGAGAGTCCCAGCTAGTGCTGTGTTTTCTGACAAAGCGCATCGTGTACGTTTCCTTCCACGGGCTGTAAACAAATTTGTAGTAGGTATATATTTACACACATTCACAAATGCCTCAATATATAACACATTTTTTTTTATTCTTATGTTAATCCCCATACATTACATCATTCGTTTTAGATGTAGTGTTCCATGATTCATTGTTTGCGTATAACACCCAGTGCTCCATTCAATTCGTGCCCTCTTTAATACCCATCACCAGGCTAACCCATCCCCAACCCCCCTCCCCTCTAGAACCCTCAGTTTGTTTCTCAGAGTCCATAGTCTCTCATGTTTCGTCTCCCCCTCTGATTTCCCCCCCTTCATTTTACCCTTCCTACTATCTTCTTATTTTAACACATAATGTATTATTTGTTTCAGAGGTACAGGTCCGTGATTCAACAGTCTTACACTATTCACAGTGCTCACCATAGCACATACCCTCCCCAATGTCTATCACCCAGCCCCCCTGTCCCTCCCATCCCCCACCACTCCAGCAACCCTGTTTGTTTCCTGAGGTTAAGAATTCCTCATATTAGTGAGATCATATGATACATGTCATTCTCTGATTGACTTATTTCACTCAGCCTAATACCCTCCAGTTCCATCCACGTTGTTGCAAAAGGCAAGATTTCATTCCTTTTGATGGCTGCATAATATTTCATTGTATATATACCCCATCTTTTTTATCCATTCCTCTGTTGATGGACATCTTGGCTCTTTCCATAGTTTGGCTATTGTGGACATTGCTGCTATAAACATTGGGGTGCACGTACCCCTTCGAATCCCTACATTTGTATCTTTGGGGCAAATACCCAGTAGTACAATTGCTAGGTCATATGGTAGCTCTATTTTCAACTTTTTGAGGAACCTCCATACTGTTTTCCAGAGTGAATGCATCAGCTTGCATTCCCACCAACAGTGTAAGAGGGTTCCCCTTTCTCCGCATCCTCGCCAACATCTGTCGTTTCCTGACTTGTTAATTTTAGCCATTCTGACTGGTGTGAGGTGATATCTCATTGAGGTTTTGATTTGGATTTCCCTGATGCTGAGCGATGTTGAGCACTTTTTCATGTGTCTGTTGGCCATTTGGATGTCTTCTTTGCAAAAATGTCTGTTCGTGTCTTCTGCCCATTTCTTGATTGGATCATTCGTTCTTTGGGTGTTGAGTTTGATAAGTTCTTTATAGATTTTGGATACTAGCCCTTTATCTGATACGTCATTTGCAAATATCTTCTCCCATTCTGTCGGTTGTCTTTTGGTTTTGTTGACTGTTTCTTTTGCTGTGCAAAAGCTTTTTATCTTGATGAAGTCCCAATAGTTCATTTTTGCTCTTGCTTCCCTTGCCTTTGGCGATGTTTCTAGGAAGAAGTTGCTGCAGCTGAGGTCGAAGAGGTTGCTGCCTGTGTTCTCCTTTAGGATTTTGATGGACGCCTGTCTCACATTGAGGTCTTTCTACCATTTTGAGTCTATTTTTGTGTGTGGTGTAAGGAAATGGTCCAGTTTCATTCTTCTGCATGTGGCTGTCCAATTTTCCCAACACCATTTGTTGAAGAGACTGTCTTTTTTGCATTGGACATTCTTTCCTGCTTTGTCAAAGATGCATTGACCATAGAGTTGAGGGTCCATTTCTGGGCTCTCTATTCTGTTCCATTGATCTATGTGTCTGTTTTTGTGCCACTACCATACTGTCTTGATGATGACAGCTTTGTAATAGAGCTGGAAGTCCGGAATTGTGATGCCACCAGCTTTGCTTTTCTTTTTCAACATTCCTCTGGCTATGCGGGGTCTTTTCTGGTTCCATACAAATTTTAGGATTATTTGTTCCATATCTTTGAAAAAAGTTGATGGCATTTTGATAGGGATTGCATTAAATGTATAGATTGCTCTAGGTAGCATTGACATCTTTGCAATATTTGTTCTTCCAATCCATGAGCATGGTACATTTTTCCATTTCTTTGTGTCTTCCTCAATTTCTTTCATGAGTGTTCTGTAGTTTTCTGAGTACCAATCCTTTGTCTCTTTGGTTAGGTTTATTCCTAGGTAGTTTATGGTTTTTGGTGCATTTGTAAATGCTATCGACTCCTTAATTTCTCTTTCTTCTGTCTTGTTGGTGTATAGGAATGCCACTGATTTCTGTGCATTGATTTTATATCCTGTCACTTTACTGAATTCCTGTATGAGTTCTAGCAGTTTTGGGGTGGAACCTTTTGGGTTTTCCACATAAAGTATCATATCATCTGCAAGGAGTGAGAGTTTGACTTCTTCTTTGCCGATCCAGATGCCTTTTCTTTTTGTTGTCTGATTGCTGTGGCTAGGACTTCTAATACTATGTTGAATAGCAGTGGTGATAGTGGACATCCCTGACGTGTTCCTGACCTTAGAGGGAAAGCTCTCAGTTTTTTCCCATTGAGAGTGATATTTACTCTGGATTTTCATAGATGGTTTTTATGATATTGAGGTATGTACCCTCTATCCCTATACTCTGAAGAGTTTTGATCAAGAAAGGGTGCTGTACTTTGTCAAATGCTTTTCCTGCATCTATTGAGAGGATCATATGGTTCTTATTCTTTCTTTTATTAATGTATTGTATCACATTGATTTGCAGATGTTGAACCAACCTTGCAGCCCAGGGATAAATCCCACTTGGTCCTGGTGAATAATCCTTTTAATGTACTGTTGGATCCTATTGGCTAGTATTTTGGTGAGAATTTTGGCATCCATGTTCATCAGGGATATTGGTCTGTAATTCTCCTTTTGGATGGGGTCTTTGGTTTGGGGATCAAGGTAATGGTGGCCTCATAAAACGAGTTTGGAAGTTTTCCTTCCGTTTCTATTTTTTGGAACAGTTTCAGAAGAATAGGTATTAATTCTTCTTGAAATGTTTGGTAGAATTCCCCTGGGAAGCCATCTGGCCCTGGGCTCTTGTTTCTTGGGAGATTTTTGATGACTGCTTCAATTTCCTTAGTGGTTATAGGTCTGTTCAGGTTTTCTACTTCTTCCTGGTTCAGTTTTGGTAGTTGATACATCTCTAGGAATGCATCCATTTCTTCCAGATTGTCTAATTTGCTGGCATATAGTTGCTCATAATATGTTCTTATGATTGTTTGTATTTCTTTGGTGTTGGTTGTGATCTCTCCTCTTTCATTCATGATTTTATTTATTTGGGTGATTTCTCTTTTCTTTTTGATAAGTCTGGCCAGGGGTTTATCAATCTTATTAATTCTTTCAAAGAATCAGCTCCTAGTTTTGTTGATCTATTCTACTGTTCTTTTGGTTTCTATTTCATTGATTTCTGCTCTGATCTTTATTATTTCTCTTCTCCTGCTGGGTTTAGGCTTTATTTGCTGTTCTTTCTCCAGGTTCTTTAGGTGTAGGGTTAGGTCGTGTACTTGAGACCTTTCTTGTTTCTTAAGAAAGGCTTTTATTGCTATATACTTTCCTCTTAGGTCTGCCTTTGCTGCATCCCAAAGATTTTGAACAGTTGTGTTTTCATTTTCATTTGTTTCCATGAATTTTTTAAAATTCTTCTTTAATTTCCTCATTGACCCATTCATTCTTTAGTAGGATGCTCTTTAGCCTACATGTGTTTGAGTTCTTTCCGACTTTCCTCTTGTGATTGAGTTCTAGTTTCAAAGCATTATAGCACATTGTTTTAACTTAAATCCCTTTCATTCATTTCTTTCATCACTAAAGCGAGTACAAAACACAGTGAGTTCAACAGATCCATCAGGTTTTGTTTCTGAAGGGTGAGGTTTTTGTTCAGGCTTTTCGAGTAAATGTCTTTCTGTAGACTAACAGAATTTTGTCACCAACTGGCATTGAGTGGCCAGGAAACACACCTGGCAAGGGGCTTTGTGTTTAGCAGGGGCTCAATTCATGAAATAATAATAATCACAGCCACTGGGTTCTTGTCCTTCGCCAGCCCCCATCAAACCTTACATGGCTTGGCTTATCTTGTTTCATAATTCTAAAAAATACTATGGTTATTCCATTTTTCAAAAGCTTAGAGAGATTAACTAACTTGCTCAGAGTCACCGAGTCACCGAACTGGGTTTGAAAGCACGTCTGTGATCCTCCAGAGCTCCTGGAGGAAGAAAGGACGGGGAGGAAGGCAGTAAGAGTAGGAGGGGCTTGGGTAGCCAGCTCTTCACATCCCCTCAAGCTTCTGGACCAAGGCTCTATGTCAGTACTGCAGTTCTCATCTGCTTAATGAACAAAGAACTGCTTTCTCAGAAGCCTGCGGCAGTCCTATCCCCTGTCCATTCTGGTCAACACCCGGTTAAATCATCAAGCCCAGGGGTTCTCAGCCTTGCCAACACTGGCATTTGGGGCTGGATAATTCTTGGTTGTGGAGAGCTGTCTTGTGCATTGTAGGATATTTAGCAGCATCCCCGGCTTCAACCCACCAGATGCCAGTAATATCTCCCAAGTTTTGACAATCCTATCTCTAGATGATGCCGATGTCCACTGGAGGGCAAAACTGCCTCATATGGAGAGCCACTGCACTAGATACAACCAGAGGTGAAAGGAGATTGAGGTCACACAGAAGTGATGGTGAACAAGCCCAGAGGTTGGGAGCTTCTGTGCGTATGTCTGGGGGGTCTCTGGGATCCTTCAAGTGAAGCAACCCCTCTCATAGTCACGGCACCATTAGGACTCAAACAAAGTGGAAAAGGCCAAGGTTCTAGCCACCCCAAAGGAAGCCTCAGGCCCTGCAGACTCTCAGGTGGGTGGAGCAAGGGGTCCCTCCAAAGGGCCCTAAAGGGCCATGATTAGCCTGCCCCATGCCACCACTGTGGCAAGAAATGTGTGTATATCTGGGAAATGGTCCTTCTTGTATAGCCATCTCTGTAACATTCATTTGACCCCACGCATAAATGGTTAGAGGAGCCAGGTCAGATGTGACTGCAAAGGTATACGGGGTATGTCAGAAGTGCCCCAAGCTGGTGCTGGTCTCTTGTGGCCTATCACAAGATGGCCAGTGGCCAGGAGAGCCCTTTTGGGCCCCACATTGGGCCTCAAATTTAAAATCTTGACATCTCCAGTGTTGTATACATGTTGAATTTTTGCATTCGGTCAAAAGCACTAATGTGTTCAATATATATATTTAAAATATATCATACTTTTCATATGTCTATTTTGGAATTTCTTTCATGTTTAACATCCCAAGAGCCTCTAAAAGTGGATGTGGGCTCGGCCCGTCTGGACTTCTGGCGAGGCCTGCTTTCATCATTATAATGGCACATATGGAGTGTTATCTCCAGAGTTATGTCCCTGGGCCCCCAAATTATTCCCCACATGCTCTGATTAGTGCTGAAAATTCTTTGGAACTTTTGTTTGCAGTGTCTTACATTCCAGGATAATTCTCTAAATAAAAAATATCCCTGGGAGAAATAGTATAATGACCTCTCCAAACTCAATCATGAGAAAATAGACAAGCCAATTTAAGAAAGGCTCAAAAGACTTGAACAGTCACTTAGCCAAAAGAAGACACACAGATAACAAGTAAACACATGGAAATGATGCTCAACATCATTAGTCATTAGGAAAAAGCAAATTAAAACCAGAATGAGATATCAGTACATATCTATTAGAATGGCTAAACTGAAAAAGACTAACCATACCAAATGTGGGTAAGGGTATATAGGAATTGGAACTGCTAATGGGAAAGGAAAATGGTACAACCGCTTTGGAAAACACATGGCAGTTTCATAAAAAGTTAATTGTACACCTACCATGTGATCCAGCCATTGCACCCTTAAGTATTTACCCAAGAGACAAGAAAGCCTATATCCATACAAAGACTTGAGCACATATATTCCTAGTAGTTTTATTTATAATCATCCAGAACTAGGAACAACCCAAATGCCCATCAACCAGTGAATGAATAGTACAACCATACAGTGGAATACTATTCAGCAGTAAGAAGGAATGAACTGTTGATACACACAATATAAATGAATCTCAAAATTCTTTTTTTTTTTTAATTTTTTTAAAGATTTTATTTATTTATTTGAGAGAGAGAGAATGAGAGACAGAGAGCACGAGAGGGGGGAGGGTCAGAGGGAGAAGCAGACTCCCCGCCGAGCAGAGAGCCCGATGCGGGACTCGATCCCGGGACTCCAGGATCATGACCTGAGCCGAAGGCAGTCGCTTAACCAACTGAGCCACCCAGGCACCCCTCAAAATTCTTTATGCTGAGTGGAAAAAGGGGGACAAAACAGAATACATCCTATCTGATTCCACTTATACAGAATTCTAGAAAATGCAAATAATTGATAGTTACAGAAAGCAGATCAAAGTTTGCCTGGGGGTGGTGGTGAAGGGGGAAGCAGGTGGGAGACATTACCGAGGGGCATTAGGAACCCTCTGGGGGTGATGGACATGTTCATCATCTTAGTGGTGGTGACAATTGCGTGGCCACCTCCAGATGCCAAAGTCGATCGGATTGTCCACATTGAATACGTGCCTTAGGAAGGAGCTCTGGAGCTAGGGTGCTGTGAGGGGGACAGAGGCACAGTCCTTCATGAGACCCACTGGGGTGATTTCTCCATTGCCCTCTCGTCAGGCTGAGCACAGAGGTTGTAGTCATTGCCTGGATAGTGTTACTGGAGTGAAGTGTGAGAAACTCATAAAAAATGTAGCAACTTATGGGTGGGGGAGAGCCCTGCGTCGGCACCCTTCAGACAACCTGAAGGCCCCCTTCATCTGGGTAAGGCCTCTCAGAGCCAGAAGAGATTAGGTCAAAGCACACTGGATATATTTGCATGGCAAAATCCCTTCTTCTTAGAGAGGAGAAAAAAGAGAGTGTCTCCCCACCCAGAACAGAGAAGTGACAGAACAGCTTGGATCCCCTCCAGCGTAGTCAGGCCAAAAAACTGAGCAGTATCCCAGTGTTCATTGAGAAAATCAAATGCACACACACACACACACACACAGCAACAGCGGCAGCAGAGCGAGCTGCCTCTGAGGCTGGGGTCTGCAGGTGCAGGCTCCAATTAGAGCAGCCGGCCTTCCAATACCTTTTCATCCCGAACAACGGCCGGACCTCAGTCCCCGCCAGGGATTGAGGAAGGCCCCCGGAAGGACAGCCGACCGGACCCGGGAAAACAAAGACTGTCCGAATAAAGGCAGCTCCTGTGAGTCGAACCTGAAACCCTAGCTTCATTTTTAAAACCTCTTGTGAGAATTAGCCAATGCATAATTTTGTGGAAAATCAGCCACTGACCGTAAGGAAACAAACTGCCTTCCAAGACCCTCCACTCTACTTCCTCCTTAAGTGAATGTAAGGAGTTCTCTTTTGCAGCCCAGGGAGGCACAGTATTTCCATAATGGCGCAGTCTTGTTGGTTGTTCAAACCCTTGACAGCAACACCCCCTAAACGGATAGATTTTTTAGGATTACGGATGCAGGGCGGTCCTTCTGTGATTGGTGGCTCTTTATCGTTTGTATCACATCAAGGCATAAAACAAAAGACATGGACCCTTATTTTTGGCAAAGAGGTGTGTGTTTGATGTGCTTGCCAGTGCTCTAGCCTCAGCAGGAAAACAGTAAGATCACAGACTCGTTTTCTCCATCCTTCTCCTCCTCTTCCTCTCCCTCCTCATGTTTTTTTACTGACTTCTTTAAGAGAAGGCCAGAAAGTTCAAGAAGCTTATACAGAGTTCCGTGCTTCCTCTATAATCAAGTCTTCTTATTCCACAGCCAAGGAAGCATTCCAAAGGTGAAGGAACTCTCGACAGGCATCACCTCCCGGGTGCTCTTTCTAGGCTGCTTTGTCACCACCACCACCAGCCTCTGTTTGGGGCTGCTTCTTCCCCTTCTTGATAGTCTTTATTGTTTTTAATACAAATCTCCAAAGAAGTGCCAACAATTAGAAATGTTAACAACAGAATGTTTAAAAACCTATGTTCCCACAATGTCATACTATTGTTCTGTGTTTCCCTCCAGATCTTGTCATTGGGCATACTTTTTTGTTTACTTAATATGTGTGTGTGTATTTATATATATGCATGTATTGTGTGTGTGTATATGTATATGTGTATACACACATACATGCATACATATAAAAAACTCCTGATTATTCCTGTAACTTGACTTCTCCACTGGATTTGCAGTCATGAGATATGAATGATTGGAAAGTTAGCAACAGAAGAAACAGTCCTTTGACACTTTAATGGCCCAACCAGTCAATTCTCATTAGTGAATACTAAGTGCTCTTAGGGGAAATAGAGAGTCAGGTTTCTGTGAGCCTCTGGTTCCAACAGTTTCATCAATTGATCAATACACAACCTTGTTCTGTGTGTGTTTCTGTATAAAGACACCTTATTTAATATATATTGTTTATTTATTAACATTGAACTCATGGCCAGCAGCACAAAGAATATGGGCCTGAATGAAGCGTGTCTAACACACCTGTGTTCTCTGTAAGACACCTCACAGCCTTCTTGTGTGTAGGAACACCGGACAGCACATCAGAAGTACATCTGGGGACCATTTTGAATACCAAATAGCAACAAAAAGCACAAAAATACAAAAAATGTGGCACTAAGTGGACCATGAAAAGGACACTTGTTTCCGTACGAGTACTGGAAGAAGAAGGCATTTTGTTGGACCTCAGCGGATCACTCATATTTTTCACTGGCCTCGCATGACTGTGACAGTGCCATGAGTTTTGACTGGGGACTCACAAATACACTTTAGTGAGTAGATGAATTTGCAAATATGGAACCCAAGAATAGTGAGATTGACTGTACCTCCATTTTATTAATGCCAGATACTGTGAAGACAGAAGGTAGTTGGCCATTCATCCTTCCCTTTTGAAAATAATTTGTCATTTCTTGTTAAAAATGCTACCGTGATGGCTGCCGGCTCTCATGACAGATCCTCTCCTTGTAAAGTGGCATGTTCAGGAATACCTGGTAGGAACCTTCTGTCTTGCTTCCAGGATCATCTTCAGAACCACAGGTGTGTTTGCATGGAGCCCATTCGGGTTGAAGGCAGGAGGTCTGAGTTTGAGTGGGGCTTCAGGCTTTTGTCTCCGTCAGCAGCCTGACCCTGAGCAAGGCATGTGTTCCTTCGTCTGTAGAAGAGAAAGTCTATAGTTCGTCAGGTCTAAGACACTCATTCTTTCACATCTGAACACCTCTAAAACCGTCTCTTTGTTTTACTCTTGATGGTGTGTTGTGGTTTAATTGGCAGCATTCTGTTTTCTTTCTGGGTGGTACATCGAATAAAGGTGCATATTCCACCCTTTGGTTGGCCTCTGAGAAATGATGAAATACAGCAATAACAACACCTACTTCCTGGTTTTACAGGGATTGGGCGATGCTGCAATGTCGCAGGCTTGCTGTGAAAAAGCGTGTGCGACAGGACATGTATGGTGCCACTACTTGCAAATTCAAGAATGATTATCGTGCCCTGCTCCTGAAATAAATCTATCTTCTTACTTTTGCAGTTCCTCAGGGAATTTCATAAAAGTTGTACCAATACTCCTATGACTCAGATTATATTTTTCGTGCAATGGTGGTACAAACATATTGGTTTAGGGGGTCATTAATTTTTTTTTGCCATTGGAAATAACTTCCAAAAGGAGTTTGAGAACTGCTGTTTTGAGGAAAGCAAAATGCAAGTTTCATGGGGGCTAGAGCAGTCCTCGTTCCATATTTACGATATTGCAACTGTGAGGGTGCGTGGGATCTGATTATTGGGATTCGCTTATTTGCATCTTTTGTTTTAAGAGAAGGCTAGAAAGTTCGAGAAGCTTATACAGAGTTCTGTGCTTCCTCTATAATCCTTGACAGTACGAGTTGGACTTCCTCTCACTTTAACTGCTTTTGCATATGTTCTGTCCTCCCAGTAATGAAAGTGAAAATATTGAGGCAATAATTCAGTCCTAAGTTATTAATATAACCCAAGCTTCTTCTGTCTGGGTCAGCCACATTATCACCTCAAAGGCTCTTTTTTTGAGGAGGGAGAGAGGTTACCTAGATGCTGTGTACAAGAGAAAGCTTATAGTACCTTCACTTCAAACAGATGCTTTAAGTACAGATTCTGACCATGTTTCCTTGTATATGTTTGTTTGTTCCTTGATGCAAAGGGTCAATATGAATCCAAGAACTATCTCCGGAGTCTGAACATGGACATGAGATGGGAACAACTAATTGGGCATATAGGGCCAAATGCCTGCCTCCTGATAGCAAAATATGGAGGTTGCTTTACTTGCTATCCTCTTGCCAAATTGCTAGCAAAGTAAGTGAGTGAATGGAAGAGGGGAGAAAACTGGGATTCATCAGGCTGCTTCTATGTGCCATTTTGTTAGGTGCTTGTATCTAAGTGTTTCAACACACCCACCTACGGGCATTATCATTTCCATTTTACTGTTATCAACACCTGCTGCACGAGGTGAAATAATTCATTTAAGGCCCCAGGAGTAAGGAACAGAATCACCTTAACACCCAAGTCCTGCCTCAAAGCCCTGCTCATTGTATTCTAAGGAGCAAGAGGGGCCAGTCAATGTCTCAGAGATGCTGTTACGATTGCTCTGCCATCCACTTCTCCTGCAATCTTTGAGAGGAATTTCAAACGGGGCTACTTTAGTCACACTGTTGTCTTCTTATCACAGTGACATGCATAAACAGGTGTTTGCTAATATTTTTTTTGAGACAGTGAGGTTTTGTTTTCCCCAAAGCCAGGCAAAGATACATCCCTTCTGCTCCACCATGCCTCCTCCCTTACAAAAATAAAAAGAAAGAAAGAGAAAAAGTAATAGATGTCCAGTCTCAGTGAGGTTCCTCTCTGATTTCTGTTCGGAATAGCAGGTCTTGTCCTCAGTAATTATTACTTTTGGGGTGCTGGCCGATACAGATTAACATCTCCTTTTCTTATATGTCACACTGGAACACAGAGATTTTAATTGACGTGCCCAAATTCACACAGGAATTAGCAATGGACCCAGAAGTGGGACCCAATACTCTGGTTCCCCTATCATAGGCCCACACTGCTGTCTTATGCACACTTAATAAATATTTACAGCTTTAAATATCTTCCCAGCCACAGTTAGGACAAGAAGTACATATACATGCACGTGAAACAGATGTGAGGAACGTGAACTTGAATGAAATGGACACAACACCCCTCATAGTTAAAGTGCTAGCCTAAAACCAGGAGACCCAAGATTTAAGACTTCTACTTTGTTTTTTCAATCTCTTGGTTGTTCTTTAATGTTCTTAAGAACAATGTTAAAGAACGGAGAGTACAACCTGGACTAAAGGACCTAAGGTCTGTGGCCACTTAGAAGTGCACTGGTGAGAGAGAACGAGGACAACATTCACCATGATGACCTTCCCAAGCTCGTGATGCTCTGCAACACCGGGTGGGAAACAGTCGGAAAAGCCTGTTACAAGAAGGCTTGTTTCTAATGCGTTGGATAGCATATTGGTCAAATCATGTCCTTACTTCTCAATAGACATGTTTTTATATTAAATCATATATAACGTCTGCCGAGATATTTCTTTTTCTCTTTATGATAATATTGTAATAATTGTAGTATTTGTACACTGAATGGACTCAGTCTATTCTAATCACATATATTCTTTACTATAAGATACTGAGGGGGCGCCTGGGTGGCTCAGTTGGTTAAGCGACTGCCTTCAGCTCAGGTCATGATCCTGGAGTCCCGGAATCGAGTCCCGCATCGGGCTCCCTGCTTGGCAGGGAGTCTGCTTCTCCCTCTGACCCTCCCCCTCTCATGCTCTCTCTCTCTCTCATTCTCTCTCTCTCAAATAAAAATAAATAAAATCTTAAAAAAAAAAAGATACTGAGGAAGGAAAACATCTAAATGGAAATTTATATTTCTTAATTAAATTCTCTTAAACATGGTAATGAGTTATGTAAAATAACCCCAATTCAAACTCACTAGAGAAAAAGAGGGATTTCGTTGGCTCACAAAACGGAGAAGTCCAGAGTGGGGACCCAGGTCAAACAACGTCAGCACCGTTTCTCTCCCGACAGCTGCCTCTGCACTTTCCAGCCTACATAGTGTATTGCCAGCATTCTATCCGCCCCCATCCCAAGTGACACGAAAGATGGATGGCAGGCTTCGAACTAACAGCTTCTTTTCAGAAAGGTGGAGGGTGCTACGTTTCTGCCCCACCTCAGATTTCAAAATGCTGGTGACAGATTCTGATTGACTTGATGAATCAGCCACCCTGTTGGACCAATCCCTGTGACCAAAGAAGAGTGGACTATGGCCAGCGAGGCTGGGTCACATGCCCACACTTCCTGAAGGGTGTAATAGTAGTGTATCGATTAGACAATGACAGGCTAAGACTGCAGCCCCACGAGGACCAGGGAGTGGAGAAGGGGCTCCCCAGAGGGAAGGATATACCAATGCCAGAAGAAGGATAGAAAAATGAGCCGGGCAGACAAAAAAAGTATTAATTAGCTCAGCCTGTGCCACGAGGCTTATGATAATAATTATTATTATAAAAATCCAGTTGACCAGCTAATAGTGGGTGCTCAAGCCTAATATATGACTTTCAGATTTCCCACCATCTTCAATGTAGAATGTTATCGTGACACACGTGATTTACAATATGCTCCATGCCCTACTCAGTTGATTTGCAATGGTTTCAGTGTTATTAACAAGAATATTAACAACAAAATACATTATTCTCAATCAGTTTCTGCATAGGGTTCCAGTGTTTCCCACATAATATTGCATGAATTCTAGGAGGTCCCGTGTGAAGTAGCTGGCACATATTTTGCTGTATAACCCTTCTGGTGATGGAGAAACTGGGCCCTAAGGAGGTTATGCAATCTCCCCAAAGTCCCATGACCAGTTTGTGGCTGAGCCAGTAAACTCTTGTCTTATGTCCCAACTGCAGGGATCAGCTCCCTTCTGGTCCACCATTTGGCGCAGATGAGGAAGATTGATGGTGATGAGGGTTCTTATGTCAAGCACTAGTGTGATTGGTTTTTAATGGTCTTTATTTTCATCTTAGAAGGAAAATAACATATTCTTCTCTGGCTAAATACTATTTGAGGAAAAGCCACAAAGCAGCCCCCTGAGTCCTGTTTACAAAACTAAGCCCAACCTAACTCTGCTGAGCTGGCAAAAACTGATAACCTCACTTCAGCTTCCCTGGCCGTGGTCCACAGAACACGGATCTGTATTTCTGGATATTGCTGTGCATCTTTCTTCATTTATCGTGGCTGGGGGATGTGAAAAGCGCTGCTAAAAAATGAGAGGTGGAGACCCTGGGAACAGGAGATAGTAAAAGGAAGATATAAAAGGGAAGAAAGAGAAAGGAGAGACTAAGAAAACTGTAGGGCACAGGTAACCAAAGAGGACAGTGGAGAACCAAGTTTGGAGGAAGGTGGTGCCAAAGTTCCAGGAGGGAAGGGAAGCTGACATTACCAAACCCCTATTATGTGCCATGGACATTCACATCCACTCTCCTGTACTTAACGCACCATTGCAACATCCTTGCAAGCAATGTGTGGCCATCCCATGGTCTATAGAGAGGGAAACAGAGGATCATAGTGTCCAGGTAACTTGATGGATTCATGCAACAAAGAAGTGATGAAGTTGGGGCTGAACCCAGACATATCTGCCCCCCAAGTTGAGATTCTTTCCACCCCTTTCTCCCCATCATCCACGTACTATCTAATCACTACTTGTCTTAGGACAGGTTATCTAGAAGCAGAACCTGAGACAAGGATTCTTGTACAAATGATTTCCCGAGGAAGTGTTCTCAGAAAGAGGGGAGTGAGGGAAGAGGGAGAGGGCAGGGGAAAACTCTAAGCAAGGATATTATTCAATTACTCTAGCTTTAGCTGATCCAGCAGGGAACATGAATTACCTTTCAGAATTCATCCCACCCTGAGGCGAAGGAGTGAGACTTTGGCACCCATGCGATTCAGTTATTATCTGTGGCCATCCCTTTTGGTGAGGAGGGATGTGAGAGATGTAACATCCCAGGGGAGTAACTGTTTAGAAGAAGGCGGGTCTCTGGAGAAGGAGGTGGCTGTAAGTCGTTAGCAGCCATGTTCATAGCAGTTGGAGGATGGGTAGACCAGCACAGGAAAGGTGATCTGCACCAGGCAACGACATCTTCTCTGAACTCTGCTACCAGTCTTTGACTGTGCAAGGGAAGGGAGAAGGGGAGGCCAGAAAAGAAGTAGCCACTGCCCCCATGGTCACTGAAGAGCCCAGTCTGAGTGCCATGTCAGTTATGAAGGCCTGGCCACTGTGGTAGCCGATCTCTCCAATCTGTAGGCAGCAGACCTCACACGAGGGCAGTTTCTGTGATATGTGACCCCGTATCTGCCCCCAAACCATAGTGCTCCCTTCAAGGGTCCCTTCCTCCCTGCCAGGCCAAAATTCAATGGTTTAGAAGAATCAGAGGACCCAGGATCTTTGACTTCACCTTCACCACATTCAGATATTTATCACCAATTCTCTCTACACTCGCCTGTTTGCTCTTCTTTCTCCAACAGATTTTATTTTAAAATTTCAAACACATAACTGCAGCATCTCACTAAGCCAAGGATTCTCAAAAACTTTTAAATGTATATATACCAGAGGCTCCCTCTGCCTCCATGGAGATTCTGAATCTATTAACCTGGGATTTCTTTTAAGTCCCTGGGTGATGCTAATTGCAGGATTGAGAATTACTATATCAGGCATTCCTCAGTCACTTTGGGCCTATATATTAGAATCACCTAGGGCATTTAAAAAAAATACCCATGCTCAAATCCCATCCCCCAGAAATTCTGATTTGATGGGTCATAAGTGGGGGTCTGACATTGGGATTTTTAAAAGCTCCCCAGATGGTTTTCATGTGCAACCAAGGAGGAAGGACACTGACTTGGAGATTTTTTTAAAACTAATCTATGGGGACACATGTCAGGATAGGGAGATTTGGAACTGTGTTGGGATCAGAGTCCTAATAAGAGGACAAGGAGCCTCCATGGAGAGGAGCAGCAGAGGTGAAAGAAGAGATTCTTACTATTACTTTGACAATGAACAGCCAGTGTGATCACATTTCCCATCA
Organism: Mirounga leonina; assembly: GCF_011800145.1. Classification (NCBI taxonomy): domain Eukaryota; kingdom Metazoa; phylum Chordata; class Mammalia; order Carnivora; family Phocidae; genus Mirounga; species Mirounga leonina. Next base: position 39,362,961 of record NW_023270323.1, read on the forward strand.
AATGTAAATGGAACTAGATTTTTTTCAGGAATGTTTTTGTTTCTTCAGGTGTTCCTCCCCAAAACTGGTGGGTGGAAAGATTACTATACCTGAGATTAAACCCAGAATTAATCCACCCAGTTAAGACAGCTCAGGCATCATCCTATCCCACTCCTGATCCTTCCCCTCACCAGGTACATAGGTCCCAGGAACACCAGCCACTGAAATTAATTATTTCCCAGTAGTTGCACTCCTTGCATTCCTGGTCATCTGCCTTTTTCCCTCCACACATCTCTCTCTCTCTCTCTCCCTCTCTCTCTCTCTCTCTCTCTCTCTCTCTCTCTCACACACACACACACACACACACACACACACACATACTTCTCTATGTTGACCTAACCCCTTGGGCTGCACCTCTAGCCCAGTGGACCTTACGGCAAAGTTCTCATAGTTCCCCTTGCTGGCTCACCTGGACTGGTTTGCCCAAACTCTGCAGCCAGGAGGGCCCTGACCCATCCTAGTGGTTGGTTCCCATACCCTATCCTGATGCCTCCTTCCAAGATCTAAAAGCTGATCCAGTTGATTCTTGGTATTACTGGCAATTATGTCCTATAAAGTCACTGCAAACACTAAATTAGTAAATACTGAACCATTGCTCCTAGGGGAAATATAGGGTTAGTTTCCTGCTAGCATCTGGTCACATTTTCAGCAAACAATCAATAAACAACCTTGTATCATGTTTAAGACACCTTATTTAATATATATTATTGATTCATTAACATTGGGCTCACAGCTAACACACTATAACTCATGTCAGAACAAAGCTTATCTAAGAAATCTATGTTCTTCGTAAGATACATGACAGCTTCCTTGTACTAAGGGATACTAGACAGCATTTCACAATACTTAGGGGCCATTTTAGACAACAAAATTACCAACAGAAAGCACAAAAACTGTGGCACTAAGTAGACTATGAAAAGTACACTTATTGAGCTGAAACAGGGAGGAAGACATAGCAGAGCATGTGCATGAAAGAGTGTGCAGGAACCACAAATACTGAGTTTGGGTTACAAGTAAATGTTAGCAGGTAGGGAAATTCACAGCTATGGAATCCACAAATAATGAGGATTGACCATATAAGCATCCAGTTCTGAGTGACAAGATGTTTTAATAGCTTGCTATTCATTCAAAAGCCTCTGTTTTAAGCTAGCTCTCCTGAAATACTATATAGCTGAAGTACAGTGTTGTTACCCCCCCTTTTTTAACCAAGTAACTATTTTCATGGGAAAATATTCATGTTTCCAAAGATAATTGAAGATTTTTTGTTTGTTTTATTTTCTGGACCAATGGAACATAATAGGCAACATGAGACTAGGTGCACTGTGTAGATTCTGGCTTTTCAATAGAACAGTATTTTGGAGGAATGAGAAAAACAGACGTATTTGTGGTCTTTATTGTGGATACATAAAGAGGATTTTTTTTCCCTTTATTTCAAAAATGGCATCATCCATGTAAAAAATTAAGGTGTGCCTATAATGTAAAACAAAACAAAAAACTCTATCCAATTCGAGGGTGTGGCCTCAGGGTTGTCTAGCTGAGATCGCTGGCCAGAGGCATGGATTAAGTACTACCACTCTGATCACCCCATAGGCTGAGCAAATACGGAGAATGGGTGTGTTTTTTCCCAGCTCCCAGGTCTGAGCCTGTCTCTTACCTACTGTCTAGCTTTACTGTTATGTCCCTAGGGCAAACAACTTTGCGGCTGGTTCAGAGCAGCTGTGGGCAGGGCTGCAGCCTGGGTGCCGACAAACCATTCGGAAGGCAGGCTTTGTCTTTTACAACACACTTTCTTTCCAAGTCTTGGAGGGAAGCCATGCTTTGGCACTGCCTGAGACATTTTTTTTTTTTTGCCTGAGACATTTTTGAAAGGATGGGCCAAAGCAAGGGCAGAAGGAGCCAGAGAGAGCTCTCAGCACTGACACTCTGTTCCTCTGCTATAGTTGGTATGAATTTCGTCTGTTTATTGGTGGGGAGGATCTAGTAGCCATTATTCTGGCTTCTGCTAGGGACAGCTTCTGGTCCTGTTTGTTTGTGGCTGTACCAAGGGAGGGTTAGAAGCAAGAAGAAGGGGACTTGGCCCACTCTCCCATTTCAAGTACCCCCCTAGTCAGCCCAAGCAAACATTCTCTACCTGCATGCTCGCCATGTGGACACAGCTTTAAGAAAAGTCTTCCATTGACCCATTCTTCCCACTACATGGCTGCCTTCAAGATTTGCCTAACAGAAATCCTGCAGATGATCCTGTTTCCAGTGAGTGTAATTTTCACTTGCACTTGAAAACTTGAAGAGGCACTAAAGAATACCTTCAAGTTGGAGAGCTGTCAATTGATACCCATGATCTGTCTTCACTGCTTCCTAAATGCGGTTTTCCTCAGAGACTTGTGGAGTCAGGATGGTGTAAACCACAGGTCCATTGACTAGAGCTGAGTGCTCCCACTGAACACCCATCCTGGAATAATCAAGTGAAAGTGCAGGAAGAAGACTGGCTCATGAAGAGGGTGCAGGACTTCTCGAAGAAGCACTTCCAGATCCTTGAGAGAAGCAGCAATGGCAGCAGAGACTTAACAAGTTCTTGTTCAGTTCAGAGTGTCAAATATGATCAGATTATGGCAGCCATCTTCAGAGATGAGTGAACTCAAGACTTACCTAACCATAAGCACATTTAAAGAAGAGAAATAAATTACTTCACCTCCATGCATTCACTCAACAATTATTTGGCTTTTTTATATTTGAATTTTATTTTCTTTGGCATGGGGGGAATTTAGTTTGGGATTATTTCATTCATTAGAGTCAAGGTGCCTTAATTCAAAGCAGAAAATCTTGTTTTGTTGATTTGTGATTGTTACTTTCAATATAAGCGTTCATGATTAGAAGGAATTGTCATGGAAATGCTAATGTGAGAGTCAATCCAAGTTGTCTGGAAGGGAATTAAACATTTTTTTTTCTGTACCGTCAAGGACCACACTAAGAGAGTCAAGAAGATGGAGAAGCTCCAAGGTAATCAAAAACTCCAAACCTGGTCTCTTTCACAGCATCCAGGGGATGCTTATTACACTAGCAAAATTTTCCTCCTCCCAGAAGATACCCCTGGCCTGAGACAAAGGCCGATGCAAAGCTTAAACTGTCCCATGCCAAAGCCCTCTTAAAACCCAGTGTGTGTATGTGGGGCAAATGTAGCTGATTTGAAAAACTGCTGGAGTTTGTGGTGCTCCTACCCCCAACTCCTGTCCAACCAAACTGGTCTCGATAGATCCGTAGCTGATCTTTATATACTATTTCTTTGTCAAAGACACCTGAAGAATGAAGGCTCAGTCTTCCAGACTACTTGCTGCCCTTCTAGCTTCACTTTCCATTTCAGACTCTTAGTAAAGATAGGTGTATGATGGTATGTTTTTCATTAGATTTCAAAAGTAGAATTAATACTCAAATCTTTGGCTTTTATGACTGTAAAGCTCTTTTCTGAAGCCCTTAAGAAACCTCAGAGCTTTCTTTGGATCACAAATGAGCTGAAGAAGAAGAGCTTGTTTCCTTTCTTTGGTTTGCCTATTTATGGTGAAAAGAATGGAAAGAAAGGACTTTTAACTGAGAAGAGATATGATTCTCTCTATTGGCCAGCTCCCAATTCTGTCCAGATGGCTTCTGGTGCCCTTCCAATCTGGTCTCCACACTAAAGTTGGGTGATCTTTTCAAAATGTTGTTATGCCCAGCACCTAACACTGTCCTTGACCTGAAGCACCTTCCACAAAGATTTGGTGACTAAATGAATGAGGAAGTGAATTGTAGCTTTCAGGTAGCTAATTTCTACTTATTTTTAAAAAGCTTTATTGAGTTATAATTCACATGTCATAATATTCACTCTTCTAAAGTGTGTAATTCAGTGGGTTTTAGTTTATTTACAAGGTTGTGCAACCATCACCACCATCAAATTGCAGAACATCTTCCCCACCCCAAAATGAAACCCCAGAGCCAGTTGAAGTCCTTCTCTATTCCCCTCTCTGCTCAGCCCCTGAAAACTGCTAAGCTGTCTTCTATCTCTATGGATGTGCTTATTCTGGATATTTCTTTTAAATGAATCATATGATATGTGGCCTTTTTTGTGTCACATGTCTTTCACTTAGCATCATGTTTTCCAGATTTATCCATTTGGTAGCACGGATCAGTACTTTATTCTTTTTTATTGGCAAATAATACTCCATTTTGTGGATATACATCACACTGTTCATCCATTCATCAGTTCATGGAAATTTGAGCTGTTTCCATTTTTTGGCTATTAATTAGAATGCTGCTATGAACGTCTGTGCAAAGTTTTATGTGGACCTATATTTTCAATTCTCTTGGGGATATGTATACGTAGGAGTGGAATTGCTAAGTCATATGGTAACCCTATTTAACATTTGGAGGAACTGCCGAACTCAAACATGGCTGCACTATTTTACAAACTCAGTAATATACAAGGGTTCCAATTTCTCTATATCCTCACCAACATTTTGTTTGTTAGTTTGCTTGGTTGGTTTTTTTAATTAATTAATTTGTTTATTTATTTATTTGAATTTTTCTTTTTCTTTTTAATTTTATTATGTTATGTTAGTCACCATACAATACATCATTAGTTTTTTTTTTTTTTTTTTTTAAGATTTTATTTTATTTATTTGACACAGAGAGAGATACAGCTAGAGAGGGAACACAAGCAGGGGGAGTGGGAAAGGGAGAAGCAGGCTTCCCGCCGAGCAGGGAGCCCGATGCGGGGCTCGATCCCAGGACTCTGGGATCATAACCTGAGCCGAAGGCAGACGCTTAACGACTGAGCCACCCAGGTGCCCCACATCATTAGTTTTTGATGTGGTGATCCACGATCCATTGTTTTCCTGTAACACCCAGTGCTCCATGCAGTATGTGCCCTCCTTAATACCCATCACCGGGCTAACCAATCCCCCCTCCCCCCTCCCCTCTAAAACCCTGTTTATTTCTCAGATCCATAGTCTCTCATGGTTCATCTCTCCCTCCAATTCCCCCCCCCCATTTTTCCCTTCCTTCTCCTAATGTCCTCCATGTTATTCCTTATGTTCCACAAATAAGTGAAACCATATGATAATTGACTTTCTCTGCTTGACTTATTTCATTTAGCATAATCTCCTCCAGTCCCATCCATATTGATGTAAAAGTTGGGTATTCATCCTTTCTGATGGCTGAGTAATATTCCATTGTATATATGGACCACATCTTCTTTATCCATTCATCTGTTGAAGGGCATCTCGGCTCTTTCCAGTTTGGCTATTGTGGACATTGCTCCTATGAACATTGGGGTGCATATGGCCCTTCTTTTCACTACATCTGTGTCTTTGGGGTAAATACCCAGTAGTGCAATTGCTGGCTCATAGGGTAACTCTATTTTTAAATTTTTGAGGAACCTTCACACTGTTTTCCAAAGTGGCTGTACCAACTTGCATTCCCACCAACAGTGTAAGAGGGTTCCCCTTTCTCCACAACCTCTCCAACATTTGTTGTTTCTTTCCCTGTCCATTTTTGCCATTCTAACTGGTATAAGGTGGTATCTCAGTGTGGTTTTGATTTGGATTTCCCTGATGGCTAATGATGATGAACATTTTTTCATGTCTGTTAGCCATTTGTATGTCTTCTTCAGAGAAGTGTCTTTTCATATCTTCTGCCCACTTTTTGACTTGATTATTTGTTTTTTGGGTGTTGAGTTTGAGAAGTTCTTTATAGATCTTGGATACCAGCCCTTTCTCTGTAGTGTCATTTGCAAATATCTTCTCCCATTCTGTGGGTTGCCTCTTTGTTTTGTTGACTGTTTCATTTGCTGTGCGGGAGCTTTTTATCTTGATGAAGTCCCCAAAGTTCATTTTTGCTTTTGTTTCACTAGTTTTTGGAGATGTATCTTGAAAGAAGTTGCTGTGGCCAATGTCGAAGAGGTTACTGCCTATGTTCTCCTCTAGGATTTTGATGGATTCCTGTCTCACACTGAAGTCTTTCATCCACTTTGAGTTTATCTTTGTGAATGGTGTTAGAGAATGGTCGAGTTTCATTCTTCTGCATGTGGCTGTCCAATTTTCCCAGCACCATTTATTGAAGAGACTGTCTTTTTTCCATTGCATGTTTTTTCCTGCTTTGTCAAAGATTATTTGACCATATTGTTGAGGGTCCATATCTGGGTTCTCTATTCTGTTCCATTGGTCTGTATGTCTGTTTTTGTGCCAGTACCATGCTGTCTTGGTGATCACAGCTTTGTAGTATAGCTTGAAATCGGGCAACGTGATGCCCCCAGCTTTGTTTTTCTTTTTCAACGTTTCCTTGGCGATTCGGGGTCTTTTCTGATTCCATACAAATTTTAGGATTGTTTGTTCCAGCACTTTGAAAAATGTCATTGGAATTTTGATTGGGATGGCATTGAAGGTATAGATTGCTCTGGGTAGCATAGACGTTTATTCTTCTGATCCATGAGCATGGAATATATTTCCATCTTTTTGTGTCTTCTTCAATTTCTTTCATGAGTGTTTTGTAGTTCCTAGAGTATAGATCCTTTACCTCTTTGGTTAGGTTTATTCCGAGGTATCTTATGGTTTTTGGTGCTATTGTAAATGGAATCATGTCTCTAATTTCTCTTTCTACAGTTGCGTTGTTAGTGTATAAGAAAGCAACTGATTTCTGTGCATTGATTTTGTATCCTGCCACATTACTGAATTGCTGGATGAGTTCTAGTAATTTGGGGGTGGAGTCTTTTGGGTTTTCCACATAAAGTATCATGTCGTCTGCGAAAAGAGAGAGTTTGACTTTTTCTTTGCCAATTTGAATACCTTTTATTTCTTTTTGTTGTCTGATTGCTGTTGCTAGGACTTCTAGTACTATGTTGAACAACAGTGGTGAGAGTGGGCACCCTTGACGTGTTCCTGATCTTAAGGGAAGGCTCTCAGCTTTTCCCCATTGAGGATGATATTGGCTGTGGGTTTTTCATAGATGGATTTTATGAGCTTGAGGAATGTTCCCTCTATCCCTACACTCTGGAGAGTTTTAATCAGGAAAGGATGTTGTATTTTGTCAAATGCTTTTTCTGCATCAATTGAGAGGACCATATGGTTCTTCTCCCTCCTCTTATTAATGTGTTCTATCACACTGATTGATTTGCGAATGTTGAATCACCCTTGCATCCCGGGGATAAATCCCACTTGGTCGTGGTGGATGATCCTTTTAATGTATTGTTGGATCCTATTAGCTAGGATTTTGTTGAGGATTTTGGAATCCATATTCATCAGGGATATCAGTCTGAAATTCTCCTTTTTGATGGGGTCTTTGCCTGGTTTGGGGATTAAGGTAATGCCGGCCTCATAGAATGAGTTTGGAAGTTTTCCTTCTGTTTCTATTTTTTGAAACAGCTTCAGTAGAATAGGTATTATTTCTTCTTTGAATGTTTGGTAGAATTCCCCAGGGAATCCATCAGGCCCTGGACTCTTGTTTTTTGGGAGGTTTTGGATCACTGCTTCAATCTCGTTACTGGTTATTGGCCTATTCAGGTTGTCAGTTTCTTCCTGTTTCAGTCTTGGCAGCTTATAGGTTTCCAGGAAGGCCTCCATTTCATCCAGATTGCTCAGTTTATTAGCATATAGTTGTTGATAATAATTTCTAATAATTGTTTCTATTTCCTTGGTGTTAGTCATGATCTTACCCCTTTCATTCATAATTTTATTAATTTGGGTCCTTTCTCTTTTCTTTTGGATAAGTCTGGCCAGTGGTTTATCAATCTTATTAATTCTTTCAAAGAACCAACTTCTAGTTTTGTTGATCTGATCTACTGTGTTTCTGATTTCTAATTCATTGGTTTCTGCTCTGATTTTAATTATTTCTCTTCTAATGCGTGGCTTAGGTGTCGTTTGTTGCTTTTTCTCTAGTTCTTTAAGGTGTAGAATTAGTTGGTGAATTCGGGATTTTTCTATTTTTTTGAGTGAGGCTTGGATGGCTATGTATTTCCCCCTTAGGACCACCTTTGCAGTATCCCATAGGTTTTGGACCGATGTGTTTTCGTTTTCATTGATTTCCATGAATTCTTTAAGTTCTTCTTTGATTTCTTGGTTGACCCAAACATTCTTGAGCAGAGTGGTCTTTAGCTTCCAAGTGTTTGAATTTCTGCCAATTTTTTTCTTGTGATTGAGTTCCAGTTTTAGAGCATTGTGGTCTGAGAATATGCAGGGAATAATCTCAATCTTTTGGTATCGGTTGAGACCTGATTTGTGACCCAGTATATGGTCTATTCTGGAGAAAGTTCCATGTGCACTCAAGAATGAGTATTCTGTTCTTTTAGGGTGGAATGTTCTGTAAATATTTATGAGGTCCATCTGGTCCAATGTATCATTCAAAGCTCTTGTTTCCTTGTTGATTTTCTGCTTAGATGATCTGTCCATTGCTGAGAGTGGAGTATTGAGGTCTCCTACAATTAACGTATTGTTATCAATATGACTCTTTATTTTGGTTAACAGTTGGCTTATATAGATGGCTGCTCCCATGTTGGGGGCATAGATATTTACAATTGTTAGATCTTCTTGTTGGATAGACCCTTTAAGAATGATAGTGTCCTTCTGTGTCTCTAATTACAGACTTTAGTTTAAAATCTAATTTGTCTGATATAAGAATTGCTACCCCAGCTTTCTTTTGAGGTCCGCTGGCATGGAAGATGGATCTCCATCCCTTCACTTTCAGTCTGGATATATCTTTAGGTTCAAAATGAGTCTCTTGTAGACAGCATATGGATGGGTCCTGTCTTTTTATCCAATCTGCAACCCTGTGCCATTTTATGGGAGCGTTTAGGCCATTCACGTTGAGAGTGATTATTGAAAGATATGAATTAATTGTCATCATGTTGCCTGTGAAGACATTGTTTTTATAGATTGTCCCTGTAAATTGCTGTTGTATATCACTCTTGGGGTCTTTCTCCTTTTATAGAACCCCCCTTAATATGTATTGCAGGGCCGGCTTAGTAGTCACATATTCTTTCAGCTTCCGCCGTTCTTGGAAGCTCTGCATCTCTCCATCCATTCTAAATGAAAGCCTTGCCGGATAAAGTATTCTTGGCTGCAAGTTCTTCTCATTTAGTACTCTGAATATGTCTTGCCAGGCCTTTCTGGCTTGCCAGGTCTCTGTGGATAGGTCTGACATTATTCTGATGTTCCTCCCTCTGTACGTAAGGAATCTCTTCCCCCTGACTGCCCTTAAGATGGTTTCCTTGGTTCTAAGATTTGCAAGTTTTACTATTACATGCTGGGGTGTTGGCCTGTTTTCCTTGATCTTGGGAGGGGTCTTCTCTGCCTCTAGGACTCGAATGTTTATTTCATTCCCCAGATTAGGGAAGTTCTCAGCTACGATTTGCTCAAATACATCTTCTAGTCCTCTCTCTCTGTCTCTCCACTCCCTCCGGGATTCCAATTATTCTGACATTGGAATGCTTCATGGTGTCACTTATTTCTCTGATTCTATTTTCATGGATTCTGAGTTGTTTTTCCCTGTGCTCCTCTTTTCCCTTTTTATCTATTATATTGTCTTCCAGGTCGCTTATTCTCTCTTCTGTCTCAGTTACCCTAGCTGTTAGATTATCTAGATTGGATCGGATCTCATTGATAGCATTTTTAAGTTCTGCCAATTCACCTTTTATTTCTGCCCTTAGAGACTCTATGTTGCCATTAATTGATTTCTCCATTTTAGCCATTGTCTTCACAATTGCTAGCCTGAATTCCATCTCCGACATCTTGGTTATATCTGCATCCATTTGTAAATCTGAAGCATAAGTCATAATCTCTGAGTCTTTTCTATTTTGGGGGCTCCTCCTCCTAGTCATTCTGCTGATGGGTGTTTGAGGGAATGTATAGAATCGGAATTATTGACCAGAACCCAAGCAAGATGCACCTGTTTCCTGGGACCTTAGGGTTGCTGGCCTCTTGTTTTCCCAGCCTGTCTTCTGCGGGAGGGGCCTGCCGCGCTGTTACTCAGGCAACCCTGTTTGGGCGGAGTTGCCCTGTGCCCTTGTGGTGGGGGATGGGCTCAGTGGGAATCAGTCTTTGGGGCTTTTGTTCTCTGGCGCCTTTCCCTGGCAGCTTTCCGCGTCTCTTCTGTGAGTCAGAGCAGAAGAGACCGTTTCCAACCCTCTGCCTCAGAGCAGAGAGACCGTAGTCTGTTCTTCAGTGAGCCCTCCAGGCCACACTATCTCCATTTCTGTCTGTGCTGCTATAAACTGCAGCGTCCTGGGTTGTGCGCCCCTCCGCAGCACCCCCAGTCCTGCCTCCAGGTCAGGGCGCGTCTCTGCCCTTTGTGCTTCTGAAACCGCCAGCCGCTCCCAGTTCGCGCGTGTTTGCACGCGCGACTCCACCGCTTGGGGTCTTGTCCCGGGGGCTGCAGTTCGCCTGCGCGCGACCCCGCAGCTCTGGGTTTCCCTCCCGGGAACTGCCCTAAAGTCCTTTCCCGACGCTACCAGTCTGTGAGTCTGTGCCCATCTGCAGTGCGCGAGGCTGTCACTCACCGGCGGTGCAGGATCCCCATGTCCAGGCACCCTCCTGCTGCCGTTTATTCTCCGATATCTGCCTGCAGAATCACGGCTCTCTGCTTCGTACCTCAAAACCAACCACCTGCGATATTCTGTTTGTAGAGATCCAGATCTTCTTACATCTCAGGCTGGTTTCGTGGGTGCTCAGAGTGGTCTGGTAGATTTCCAGCTCAATTCCCTGTTTATTTATTTATTTTTAAGATTTTATTTATTTGAGCGAGAGCGAGCGAGTGAGTGTGTGTGCACACACGAGTTGGGGGAGGGGCAGAGAGAGAAGCAGACTCTCCACTGAGCAGGAAGCCCAAAGCAGGGCTCCATCTTAGAACCCTGAGATCATGACCTGAGCCAAAGGCAGATGCCTAACCAACTGAGCCATACAGGAAACCCTGTTTATTTTTAATACAAATTTTTTTTTGTTTTTTACCATTTTTAAGTGTACTGTTCAGTGGCATTAAGTACATCAACTAGTTGTGCAACCATCACCACTGTCCCTGTCCAGAACATTTTCATCTCCTGAAACTGAAATTCTTTACTCATTAAACAATACCTTCCCATTCCTCCCACCCTCATCCCCTGGAAAGCACTATTCTACATTCTACCTCTATGAATTTGACTACTCTAGAGACCTCACATAAGTGGAACCACACTTACGTGGTTTGTTTTTTTGTGACTGGCTTATTTTACTTAGCATAATGTCTTCAAGGTTTATCCATGTTATAGTATGTGTCAGAATGTCCTTCCTTTTGAAGGGTGAATAATATTCTATTTCATGGCTATACAACATTTTGTTTATCCATTCATCCATTGATGGACACATGGGTTGCTCCCACCTTTTGGTGATTGTGAATAATGCTGCTATGAACATGGGTGTACAAATAAGTGTTCGAGTCTCTGATTTCAATTCTTTTAAAAATATACCCAGAAGTGGGTTTCCAGGATCATATGGTAATTCGATGTTTAATTTTTTGGAGGAACTGCCATACTGTTTTCCACTGTAGCTGCACCATTTTATGTTCCCATCAGCAATGCACAAGGGTTCTAATTTTGCCACATCTTAGGCAGTACGAGTTATTTTTTGTTTTTGTTTTTTTTTTTTAATAATAACCATCTTAACTGATGTGAAGTGATATCTCATCGTGGAACAACATTTATATTGTCTTTTTTATTTTAGCTACCCTAGTGAGTGTGAAGTGGTTTATCATGGTTTTGATTTGAATTTCTCTAATAATAATGTTGAACATCTTTTCATGTGCTGTTGACCATTTATATATTTTCTTTAGAGAAATGTCTATTCAAATAATTTGCTCAGGTTTTAGTTGGCTTGCTTGTCTTTTTATTGTCAAGTTGTAAGAATTCCTTATATATTCTGAATACAAGTCCCTTATCTAATATGTGATTTACCAACATTGTTTCACATGGGTGTCTTTTCATTTTCTTGATGGTGTCCTTTGAAGCACAAAAGTTTTTAATTTTGATGAAGACCAGTTTAGTTTTTTCTTTTGTTGCTTTTACCTTTGGTGTCATTTCTAAGGAACTATTGCCTAATTCATGAAGATTGACTGCTATGTTTTCTTCTAAGAGTTCTATAGTTTTTGTTCCTGCATTTAAGCTAATGATTCTTTTTCTATTGAATTATAATTAATATATAACAGTATTTTAATTTTAGGTATATAACGTAATGATTTGATGTATGTGTATATTGCAAAATGATTACCAGGATAAGTTTCATTAACATTTATCACCACTCATAGTTACAACTTTTTTTCTTGTGATGAGTACTTTTAAGATCTACTCTTAGCAACTTTCAAGTATACAATACAGTATTGTTAGCTATAGTCAGGCCAATGATCCATTTTGAGTTAATTTTTATATATGGTATGCCTATAATTTAAAAAAATATTAGCCTAAAAATATATCAGTCTTTCTAAAAACAATTGAATATATTCATTACTCTGCAAAAGAAGGCTGTTGCTGCCATGTTGGGCAGCTTCCTTAACCAAAGTCATTTTCTTATAAGTTCTTTAAAAATTACAAGAATGTTTATAGGTAAAAATGTTCTGGTCTTTAACCGTATATACATTGTATTTAGAAATTCAGAAAATGTTTGAATATTTTATTTAACCAATCATTTAATACATTTCTGTGTCTAATGTACACATGCAGCTCTCGAAGAAGTAGATGGTCTGCAGGGTCAAATGCTGCAGAAAGGTCAAGGTAAAGGACAACTAGGAAAGGCCTTTGGGCGTGGTGGTTGGTGATTTTAAGCTCTCTGGGCGGGACTCCAGCAGATTGGGAGGGTGGCAGTGAGGGCTTCGAAGTCACAGTTCAGAGGCTATTTGTTACGGAAAGGAGAGAAATAGGTTAATCATTAAAAGGTACCAAAGAGGGGCGCCTGGGTGGCTCAGTCGTTAAGCGTCTGCCTTCAGCTCAGGTCATGATCCCAGGGTCCTGAGATCGAGTCCCACATCGGGCTCCCTGCTCGGCGGGAAGCCTGCTTCTCCCTCTCCCACTCCTCCTGCTTGTGTTCCTACTCTCGCTATCTCTCTCTCTGTCAAATAAATAAATAAAATCTTTAAAAAAAAAAAAAGGTACCAAAGAGGGACAAATTAGCTAATATAAGGGAAAGTGAACATGTGTGCACTGAGAAGAGATAATATAAGGAGAGCCTAAAGGAGGCCAAGAAAAAGAGGAACTGAACCCAGTTCTCAGAGGCGAGCAGAAAGGACGATGTTAAGAGCAAGGTTACACAAGGAATTGGAAATCAGAAAAACTTATATTCCTTTGAGGAATAACTACCTATATAGAGATCTTTCAATGCAAGATTGTAGTCAAAACTAAAAGAAGTTCAAAACCTAGAACTTGAGCTCCAGGTGCAGGTAGACCTGGATGCAAATTCTGGCCTTGCTTCTCAGGAGCTGTGCAACCTTGGGCAAGCTATTTAACTCACCTGTCCTTCGCTGTCCTCTCCTATAAAGTGGCAAAAATAATAGACCCGCCTCATCAGGTTGTTTGAGTGAGGATTATATGAGAACTACGTATAAATCTCTTGGTAGTTATAAATTCTCAGCTCTAACAAAAATAAAACATATCCATAGTCCTGCAACTGAGAACTCAATTGGTTAAAATTATATTGTGTTCCATCATAACCCTCTTCCTACCACTTTGTCGCAATGCTCTTGACAAATATCTGAGAAGTACATATGGTTTCTATAAGAATTGTTTGTGACTCATCTTCCTCATGTTATGTGGAGTTGAATCTCTTTCCCCTCCTGTCCTCTGGCGTAACTGAGGAGTTAGCCTGCATTTTGGTCCAGCCATTCACACCGGCTGACTTGGATGTACTCCAGCCATATGAGGCATGCAGCTCCGTGTGCTCTGTCTAGGATGACGGATCCTGGTGGATGACATCAGCACACCATTCTGAAATCTCCAGCTCTGAGCTAGGATAAGTGATTAAAGACCCTGATGAGTGGGCACCTGGGTGGCTCAGTTGGTTAAGCGACGGCCTTCGGCTCCGGTCATGATCCCGGAGTCCCGGGATCGAGTCCCGCATCGGGCTCCCTGCTCAGCGGGGAGTCTGCTTCTCCCTCTGACCCTCCTCCCTCTCATGCTCTCTGTCTCTCATTAAAAAAAAAAAAAAGACCCTGATGACTGAATATCTCCATACAATATTTTCCTAATCTCCAGGTAATAAAAATACAAGCTCTTGGGCAACTGAAATTACTCTGGGCAAAGCTCATTGACACTCGCCTCCCAAAGAATAATATTTTACGTCTAAGAGAGACAAAATTGTGAAAGAATATGCTACTGACTTTCAGTTCCAAGCCCTGTGACACAGTCAACAATGAGCGATCTTCCTGGCGACAGATGTGTCAGCCTCACTCCCTTACTCTAGTCTCTCCAGCAATGCTGGATTTTCCCCAGTAAATATAAGTAACTCTGACTATGGTATCTTGTTTTCCTCAGAATATTTTTTGTTTACACTTAAACCTTTTTCCTCTCATGAGCTTCCTTTTTTGTTTTCTTTACTGTATCCTGTTGTAATAAGAGGATTTTGTTTTTACTTCGATTTGGAAAACTTCCTTCCTGGCATTCAGATTCTCGCCTCAGATGTCAGACGGAGAGATAATGGTCCATTGCTGGCCCTGGGGTAGGGGATGATGGAGAAACAAGGAGAGCTGTAGTCTCCACAGGCCCGTCAGGTTGACATACTTCATGCGTGAGAGGGGCCCAGTATGCACCAACAGTGCTTTACTGTTCACTCTCACGACACCGGGGCATTAACATGCAAGGCTAGTGTTTTGAAAATTGTCAGTATTTTCTAATCGATGCACTCTTTGAAACGTCAGTGGGTTTTCTAAGGAACTTAACCACTCAGAACAAGGTTGGATTTATTGCAAATGCCAACTTTTGTGATCAAAATCCGCTCTTCCTGGCTTACGACATACCTACATCTTTCTGAAGCAGATTGCATTCAATAGCTGCCTTCTCGTGACAAACTAAATACACAATAAATAACATTTTTAAAAATATCTAGGGAAAGAGGAGAAACATATAACTGAGTGGAACTTGCCTGTAAAAGAGATTTTGAAAACATTATTATCCTCCAGAGCCCTGTTTGACTAAAACCCTAATTTCCAAAACTTGCCTCCATACCCACAAATAGTAGAATTCTAGTGCTTAAAAAGATCTATGGTGGGGTTGGGGAGAGACCTATGGGATTGCTTTGTCCCACTCCCTCATTTATTAGTGAGGAGGCAGAGCCCGGGAAGGTGAAATGTGAGGCCCAAAGCAAGGTAGCAAGGAATGAATTGAACACCCAGCTCACAACCCAGTGCTCGTCATTTCATTTCATGTCACTGCCTCTGTCTTCTGAGGTGGGATCTGGAAAATAAAAATATAATGAGAAATCATAATGTAAACTCTTTAAAAGTAGAAACTAGATTTTCTTTTTTTTTTCTTTTTTTTAATTATGTTATGTTAATCACCATACATTACATCATCAATTTTTGATGTAGTGTTCCATGATTCATTGTTTGTGTATAACACCCAGTGCTCCATGCAGTATGTACCTTCTTTAATACCCATCACCAGGCTAACCCATCCTCCCACCCCCCTCCCATCTAGAACCCTCAGTTTGTTTCTCAGAGTCCATAGTCTCTCATGGTTCATCTCCCCTCCAGTTTCTCCCCCTTCATTTTTCCCTTCCTACTATACTTCTTCTTTTTTTTTTTTTAACATATAATGTATTATTTGTTTCAGAGGTACAAGTCTGTGATTCAACAGTCTTACACAATTCACAGCGCTCACATTAGCACATACCCTCCCCAAAGTCTATCACCCAGCCACCCCATCCCTCCCACCCCCCACCACTCCAGAAACCCTCAGTTTGTTTCCTGACATTAAGAATTCCTCATATCAGTGAGATCATATGATACTTGTTTTTCTGATTGACTTATTTCGCGTAGCATAATACCCTCTAGTTCCATCCACATTGTTGCAAAAGGCAAGATTTCATGTTTTTTGATGGCTGCATAATATTCCATTGTATATCTATACCCCATCTTCTTTATCCTTTCTTCTGTTGATGGACATCTTGGCTCTTTCCATAGTTTGGCTATTGTGGATATTGCTGCTATAAATATTGGGGTGCACATAACCCTTTGGATCCCTACATTTGTATCTTTGGGGTAAATACCCAGTAGTGCAATTGCTGGGTCATAGTGTAGCTCTATTTTCAATTTTTTGAGGAACCTCCATACTGTTTTCCAGAGTGGCTGCACCAGCTTGCATTCCCACCAACAGTGTAAGAGGGTTCCCCTTTCTCCACACCCTCGCCAACATCTGTCGTTTCCTGACTTGTTAATTTTAGCCATTCTGACTGGTGTGAGGTGGTATCTCATTGAGGTTTTGATTTGGATTTCCCTGATGCTGAGCGATGTTGAGCACTTTTTCATGTGTCTGTTGGCCATTTGGGTGTCTTCTTTGCAAAAATGTCTGTTCATGTCTTCTGCCCATTTTTTGGTTGGATTATTTGTTCTTTGGGTGTTGAGTTTGGTAAGTTCTTTATAGATTTTGGATACTAGCCCTTTATCTGATACGTCATTTGCAAATATCTTCTCCCATTCTGTCAGTTGTCTTTGGTTTTGTTGACTGTTTCCTTTGCTGTGCAAAAGCTTTTTATCTTGATGAAGTCCCAATAGTTCATTTTTGCCCTTGCTTCCCTTGCCTTTGGCGATGTGTCTGGGAAGAAGTTGCTGCAGCTGAGGTTGAAGAGGTTGCTGCCTGTGTTCTCCTCTAGGATTTTGATGGATTCCTGTCTCACATTTAGGTCTAAGAAAACAGCTTCTTAACCAAGCTACAATGTGTTAATCTTTACAGGGAAATGTGGCAAATGTAAACTTAATCCCTAATCTTTTAAATCTGTAGGAATATCACAGCCCCTGTTGCATTTTGTGACTACAGTTTTTATATTTTCTTTATCAGTAAAAACATTAGCTGACTCCTGGGTTTGTTAAAAAGTTTTATACTTCACCCCCTGGGATTGCTATAACAAAAAAGACAATGATAACAAATATTGGAGAAATTGGAACCTTCGTGTATTGCTGGTGGGAATGCAAAATGGTGGAACCACTTGAAAAAGCAGTTCAGGGGTTGCTTAAAAAAGTTAAACATGGAGTTACCATCTGACCTAGCAATCCCACTTCCAGGTGGGATCCCCAAGAGAATCGAAAATGTGTGTTCTTATAAAATCTTTTACATGAATGTTCATAGCAGCCCCGCTCATAGTAGCCAAAATGTGGAAAGAACTCAAAGGCGCATCAGTCGGTGAATAGCTAAACCAAATGTGGTATATAGCCACACAATGAAAAAGCATTCAACCTTAAGAAGGAAGAGAAGAAAGAAGAAACATGGCTGAAACTTGAAAACACTTTGCTAAGTGGAAGATGTCTGATACAAAGGCCACATATTGTATGACTCTGTTTATATGAAATGTCCAAAATAGGCAAATCCATAGGTGCAGAAAGCACGTTAGTAGTTGCCAGGTCTGGGGAAAGGAGAGAATAGAGAGTGACTGATGGAGATATGGGATTTCTTTTGGGGATGATGGAATGTTCCAGAATTAAATAGTAGTGACAGTTACACAGTCTTGTGAATACACTAAATATCACTGAACTGTACACTTTGAAAGGTGAATTTCATAGTATGTAAATTATATCTCAATGTTAAAAAATTTTTTTAAGACCCTGGACTCCTACTTGGTGAGAATAACATTTTCATCTTAGAGTTGCACTGTCTAATGGTAGCCACTAACCACATCCACATGTGGCTCTTGAGCTCTTGAAATGCAATTAGTCCAAAGTGAGCTATGCTGTAGCTGAAAATACAGGCTGGAATTCAAAGACTCAGTTAAGAAAAAAAAAAAAAAAAAAAAAGAACGTACATTACCTAAATACATTTTTGATATTGAAGTGATACTATTTGGGATATATATAGTTAAATAAAATATAATGTTAAAGTGAACTTACCTATTTATTTTTACTTTTTAAAATGTGGCTACTCGAAAACTTAAAATTCTGTATGTGGCTCACATTATCTATCTCATGACCAGCTCTGCCTTCGAGGTCACCCACAGCAGGTTGGTGTCTTTGCAGAAGCCCATGTAAGTGTTTGCATCTGGATGTTAGTGAATCTGAGGCTGGTCCTTTTCCTTCACATAAAGGGCTTTGTACCCTGGGCTTGATTAGCTCTGTTCCATTAGCATGACTCAACACATGTAAACAGGGCAATTCAATGGATGCTTCCAGTTTTTGTTCTTTGAGTAGAAGGCCACCTGCAAAAACAGAGCCTTGTTATCTCAAAGAGCAAGGTTCTGGGTCTTTATTATTTTAGAAAGTATTTTTTGTGTCTCTTGCTAATGAACTACACAGCAAGTCATCTGAAAAAGGAATTTTTAAAAGATACCATTTCTTTCCTGCTCAGAGTGACTTTTTTCCAAGACGCAAGTTCTGTGTCAAAATATTCTTAGCCTTGACATGCATTTCTGGACTTAAGTGAAAACGGATCTTGGGATTCTCTTGGAAGGGAAATTGTTTTTAAATGCACTGAACACAAGGGTTTATTTGGTAGGTATAGTAGTTAAGGGCAATTCTGTAAATAGTGTAGGAATGTCCACCAGTGAGGAAGTTAAGTAGATTGATTGCTTTTTTAAAAAATCATAATATCTTTTTATTATGAAAATAGTGTATGTTATTTTGCGAAATTTCAAAAACACCAAAAACAGAAATAAATAACCAACACTCCTAATCTCAATGCTGGAGATAATCATTGTTAATATATAAATGTCTATCCTTCCATTGGAAAAAAAGATCTTGATAAGTCAAAATTATTCTATATAGAGAAGAGTGGAGGAAATGCTGTTGTTGACTCTTGGATAACAAAATAGTAGAACATTTATTTTTCAACCGATTAAAAATAGTTCTATTGGCGCTCTAAATTTTCAGAAGAAAAATCCAGTCTGTATAGGTTTGGTTTACAACATCCCTGTGTTACTACTTAGTGTCTGGGCTGAATGTAATCCTTCAACCCTTACTTCAATAAAACAAGAAAGATATTTACATTACACACACAGAAGATGTGGGTGGGCATATCTCTATACATTTTTTTTCTATTTGCCAACAAGGTTGTATAAAAATATTTACTGCTTTCCTATAGGTTCACGTGTGTGGTGTAGTGTCCACGTCATGAGGCAGAAGGATGGATTATTCACTGGAGTTTTTATGGACCCACATTCAAGTGTTTCCCCAGCTGTGTTTACAGCTTTGGGTTTCTAAGCCTCTTGAGAAGTAATCAGTTTTGATTATCTTAAATCCCAAAGTAAATTTTCTTTTTTGGAGATTATTCTAGTTGTTAGCACAGGTTAGTCTGGCCTATTAAGCCATCTTTTAGTGCTGTGACATCCAAAAAGAAAGCTGTGGTTTTGCTTCGAGGAGAGAGGACAATTTGAAATATGACTCAGATTCTTCCTTGTAAGAGGTGAGGTTTCAGAACTCCTTTGCTCTCTCTCTCCCTCTTTTTTTTTTTTTTTTTTTTTTTTGAAATCTTGTCCTACTCTTTGGTCATTTCATTGAATAAGTCTGGTCTCTTTAGTGTAAGTACCTTTAGAGCCAAGATTCTTATATGATGTTTTTTATTAGTTCATAGTTTTAAAACTTTCTGTGTACAAGCACAGACATCCTATAATGCTCTCAGTAATACTTGTTTCTTGACTAATGAGAAGTACAAGTGATATTTAAAAGCCTGGGAGATTATAGCTCATAGGTGATTTCTTGTTAGGTAACTTTTATAAATGACTGTGTTTAATAGTCCTTCGTTTAAACCTTAAATATTCCTTAGCTGTAACTATAAAATTAGCCACATTTAGAGCCAGAGTGTTTGCTAAGAGCTCAGGCTCTACCTTTTAACTGTTAGCTTGGGCAGATCAATGAACATATTTGTGCCTCAGTTTCCTTATGGAATTGATGACTAATTAATTGACTCAATTAGCTAATTCATGGGAAGTGAATGGCATAATGACTGGCATATTGATAAGGTATCAGTTAGCTGTTGTTCTGCCCCCCCCTCCACTGCCACTGATATATCTACAACCACTACCCCCTTGACCAATGCACCCAGGCTTCCAGCCACTGGAGAGATACTCTCTACTTCCAGGCTGGGATCGTTGAGAACTATCTATTATTTGGAAAAATGAGACAACAAGGGAACATCTGCATAGCTGGCCAGGTCAGCTAAACCAGCCAGCCATTCGTTTTGTGACACATGCAAGGTCTAAGCAATGAGATGAAAAGCAGCAACAGGTGTCCCATGAGATGCTTAATTTGGCCAACATATGCTGACCTCCCGCTGGCCATACAGTCCTCAAGAGGAGACACAAGACCCAGTTTCTGCCTTTGCAGTCTTGTCTCCTGCGAAATTTTTTAAGTGTGTGTGCTTAGGAATTACTTGTGTCCATATAGGCAATGTGTTTTCTTAGATCTCAGGGGGACAAAAAAAAAAAAAAAAAGGAGAAAGAAAAAGAGCCTCACTATACACAGAACACTAGAAAAGAGGATGGATAGATACTGAATTAAAATGTCCAAGCCTCTATATTCATCAACTATTGCTAGAGGATGAACCACTTCAAAACCCAGTGACTAAAACAACAACCATTTATTATTTCTCATAATCCTCAGAGGTTGGCTGAGCTATTCCTCTGCAGGTTTTGTCTGGGATAGCCTCAATCATGTGTCTGGGAGTTGGTGCCGGCTATTGGCAAGAACCTTTTCTTTTCCCAAGAACTCTCGTTCACCAGCAGGCTGGCCCAAGGTCCTTTGCCGCATGGTCATCTCAAGGTTCCAAGAGAGCAAGAGGGGAAACTGCAAAGCCTCTCCATGCCTAGGCTCTGGAACTCCCATAGAGTCCGGGGCCAGCCCAGACAGGTTCACAAGGGTGGAGAAGTGGTCCCTACTTCATGTTGGGAGAAGAATATCACATGGCACAGCTTCAGTTAACTACCGCTGAATTAAAAAAATATATTAATAATAGCTTAAAACAATGATTTTTAAATTTCTCCATAATTCATTGGAGGCCATCATCATAGTAATCTTACCACAACCTATTTGTCACTCTTTAAATTGTGACCTTTTCTCTATAGTGGCCTGTTGATTCCTCCTGTTTCTACAGTTAATCAATTTGAAATGTCATGGCAAAACTAGGGTCGGTGATTTGAGGAAAAAGGAGAACTCCATTTCTGTCTCACTCTCAGAGTCCAAAACAGATGAATGAATTTAGGAATGGCTCCCAAAGTCAACTTGGGATAAGATGAAGAGAGTACAAGTTTTAGTAGAGAAAAGGAGCCAGATTCTGAGGCGGGGCCACACCCCTAGAGTCCTCCCTGCACCTGGAGCTTCCTTTGAAGTGAAGGAAATTGCTCCACCACAAGGAGGCTGAAGGAGGCAGACAGATGTAAGCGTGGAATGTAAAACTAGTAAACATTCTATAAACACAAGGAGACGAGGGACTCATTAACAGTAAACAGTGTGAGCTGACTAAAGGTATCTCAAGTTAGTTCTTGGCTTCTTGTGTCTTGCTTCATATTGGATCCTGAGGAATTCACAATTTAGACAAGTCTATAATTCTAAGATGTATGATCTAAAGAAGTGGTCATTTTCTCAGGTACCCATGGTGGAACCTTTCACCTTCTGCCCAGAATCATGTGATCCACTTTACTTAGAAAGGTTAACCTGGCAGTCAAGAAAGGAAGTATGGACAAGAAGGAATAGAGGTAGAAACACCAAAGGATATTCATTTCTAGAAGATTGTTGGAGACTTTCTGAGTGCTATTTCTGAGACGAAATACTATGTGATAGTAGGGGAAGTCTTAGAATTAAATATGGGAATCCCAGAATCAGAAACTCTTGCCTGGAGAATGTGTTGGCACAGGAATACAAATGGAATAGCAAAGTTTCCTGGATAGGAAGAAGTTAACAGTGAAGCAGAGTCCCTCAAACTGGCCAGGTGAATTCTTTATGTCTGAACAGCACACATGCATACATTTTCACAAATGCATGTATGTGATTCAGTTCAAGTATAGGTACAAGTGTATGATCCTGTGTGGGTGGTCTTTCTGTTTTCTCCTTGTTGGCTTGACTCCTCCTTTTCTCTTCCACACATACTAATTCCCAACCCACCCACCTACCCAGATAACCCATATTAATAGTCTAATATGTATCTTTCCTATTTTTACCAATGGCTGTATAATAATATACCCATGTACACACACACATACAAGTGCTTTCTGATCATTATTTTTAAAAAATAGAACCATAGTACACATAGTACACATTTTTCCCCTGCATTGTGCTTTACTCCATCAACAACACCTTCTGAAGTTCTTCCTGTCAACCAGCACAGCTCTGAATCATTCTTCTTAATGGCTACATGGTTCCATCATATGGATATTCCATAGTTTATTCCCCTATTCATAGAAACACATTGTAGCTTTTACAAATAATTTGCAAAAAAAAAAAAAAACTCACCCTCCAAAAAACATTTTTATATGAACCCTTTTGTTCTGGTGACTTCGTTTCTCCTTGAGAAGTTCTCAGGAAAAGGACGGCTGGCCTGAAGAGTATATGTATTTTAAATTTTAATACATATCACTATACTGCTTCCCCAAGAGGCTATAACATTTTTTTAAGTACTTTTTTAAGAGGGGGTGGACAGAGGGGCAGAGGGAGAGGGAGAGAAAGAATCTCAAGCAGGCTCCATGCCCAGTGCAGAGCCCAATGGAGGGCTCAAAACCACAACCCCGAGATCATGACCTGAGCTAAAATCAAGAGTAGGATGCTTAACTGACTGAGCCACCCAGGCGTCCCAGCTATAACATTTCTCATTCTATTCACACTGCATGAAATACTCCCTTTCCTATAGCCCTGCCAGTGATATGTGTTACATATCTTTTAAACTTTAGACAGTCTGACAGCTCATTGTTAGTTTAGTTTGCAATCCCTTCCCTTGTGATGAATTAGAGAATATTTGCATGTTTCTCGGCATTTGGATTTGCTTTTCCGTGTATTACCCATTCATATTCTTTACCCATTTTCCTATTGGCTTGTTCTTGTTTCTCTTGTCAAATTATAATCTTTGTATATTATAAAAATTAAATATATTATCTGCATTATATATATTTCTGCAAATCTGTCACAGTCAATGGTATTTTTATACTTTTGCCTTAAAAATTATAATTATTATAGTTAAATACATCTGTTTTTTCTCTTGTAGCTTTTGACTTCTCAGTTTTTATCAGAAAAGTTTCCCTGCACAATATAGTATGTATGGTCTACTAGATTTTCTTGCAAGAGGTTTGCTTTATCTTTATATTTTCATTCATATTTTTGTACTATATCCTTGGATGCACCATAAAATTGGGATCCAATAAGTTTCTGGTTTGAATATAATGGCTTCATAGAGGGTTTGAATAATTGGCGAGGAAGTCCCCTGCCCCATCTCTATTTTTCCAAAATGACTTGTCTTGTCTTTGGTATTTATTTTTCTCTAGAAACTTTAGGATCACTTTACCCAATTACCAAAAACAAACACAAAAAATACCCACATTGTTGAAATTTGGGGGAATTTTTATGGCAATCAGTCTTCTCATCCAAGAATTTGGTACATCTTTCCATTCTTCATTTCTCCTTTTACATATTTTAGTATGACCTTGTTGTTTATTATTATTTTTTGTTATATCTATTTCTAAATATTTCACAAGGGTTTCTTTTTTACTGTTTTAAATGGATTTCTTCCATTCCTATTCTTATTGCCAGAGTAAAGAAAAGCTACTGATGTTTTGTTTTTTGTAGTTTTAGATCAATCTACTTTACCAAATTCTCTTCTTAATTCTGGGAGATTTTTACTAGATTCCTTTGGGTTTTCTAGGTTTACAATCATGTCATCTGCAAAAAAAAAAAAAAAAAAGATAGTTTTTCCTTTTCTTTTCCAGTGTTTTTTCCAGTTTTAAAATTTGTTGCCATAAAGTTTCATATTATATTCTCTTTTAATACTTTTAGTCATTTTAATCTGTTCTTTCTACTTCCTGAACTTTTATAATTTTGCTTTTTCTTCTTTTTAAAAATCAGCTTATTTAGTAAATGTATACATTTTTAATATAACAAGATTTTGAAATTATTTACATATTCTACTTTTTTCTTTCTACTTCATTAATTTAAGATTTTAACTTTATTAATCACTTTCATTTTTTGATAATTTCTTAGAATGTGGTTTTAGTTTCTTTATTTCTCATCTTCATTCTTTCATAAGGACATTTGACTATAGAATTTTTGATATAATCTTCTAGAGCCTTAGAGTATATTACAAAGTTCCCCTTTTTGTAATTTCCAAGATTGTCAGTGATTTCCCTTTGATTTCTTCTTTGAGCCAAATGTCATCTAAGTATTTCTTAATTTCCAAGTAGTCAAGTTTTTGGTCATTTTTAAATATTTTCTTTCTTATTTAGTGAATTAGGATCAGACACATAACCTTTTTACTCTTTGAATTTGCTGAAGTTTTCTTTGTAGCAAGGTTTAAGTGTTTATAAATGTTTCACAGACATATGAAAATTTTCTGTATTAGGAATGTAAGGTTTTGCCCAATGATGGTGTTGGGAGGCAACATGGCATAGAGTTTGAAAACAAAGACTTTAGAGAATATATGTCTACTTCCAAATTTTCAAATTACAATATGACTGTGAGCACATCTGAATGGTAATGGTGTCTACTTCATAGAGTTCTTATGAGGATTACATTATTTAATATTCATAAAGTATTTAGAATAGAAATTAGCACATAGCAAGTGCTATATAACTTGTTGTTATATAAATAAAAATAATTAATCAATTCATCTATTTCCTTACTGCTTTCTTTCTGCAGAATTGTCCAATACAGTAAAAAGAGATATATCAAGTTAATATAAATTCTTTGGTGCTTTTGAGGATGGCTTGTGGGTTAAAACATTATTCTGGTGCTATTTTCTTTTTATTTAAATTTTAAATTATTAAAGTGATAAGTTTTAAAATAGTTCCTTAGCTTTTTTAAACTGTATGTATTCTTTAAAAATTTTTTTTTAGTTTTTAAAGATTTTATTTATTTATTTATTTGAGAGAGAGCAAGCAAGGCGGGGGGAGGGGCACACGGGGATGGGCAGAGGGAAAGAGAATCTGAAGCAGACTCAGCACTGAGCCTGGAGCCCAACACAGGGCTCGATCCCAGGACCCTGAGATCATGACCTGAGC
Source organism: Mirounga leonina (assembly GCF_011800145.1). Lineage (NCBI taxonomy): Eukaryota > Metazoa > Chordata > Mammalia > Carnivora > Phocidae > Mirounga > Mirounga leonina. Next base: position 39,388,367 of record NW_023270323.1, read on the forward strand.
CAAAAACCAATGGTTGGACACTTAACCAACTGAGCCACCCAGCTGCCCTAACTGTATACTTTCAATGTTCATCTTACATTTTGGATTTTTCTTATTCTCACTACTTATTTTTTTTTTACACTTGACCACATTTAAATAAAAAATTTTACGCTTTTATAAACTTGGTCCCAATCTCATTCTTCCTTAACTAGGTTGTCTTTTCCCCCAGATAACACAAAAATAACCATTCTTATTATACTTTAGAATGCTAAATTTTCTTCAGGGTAGTTTGGGCAAGATAAAATAACCTGTGAAATCAGATTGGATTAGAGGTGTGTGTGCTCCAGAAATTGTGTTAAGTGTACTGACTTCCACAGTCCATTTATTTTTGCCATATCCTGTGCCTTTCTTTTTTTTTTTTTATGTGTAAATCCAAGTTTCTGTCTCATATTCCTTCTGCCTAAAGAAATTCCTTTAAGAGTTCTTGTAGTTCCTGTCTATTGGTAACAAATGCTTTTGATCTTTGATTATCTGAAAAAGTCTTAATTTCCTTCATTTGAAAGGCTTTTCACTGAGTATAAAAATTTGTGTTTACAGTATTTCCTTTTCAGTATTTGAAAAGTGTTCCTCCATACCCTTTGGCTTTCATAGTTTCTGTTGAGAAGTCTGCTGTCTTTCTCATCTTCCTTCCACAGATCTGAACCATTAGGAAGGCTTTCTCTCATCTTCTACCCTACCCCAATCTTTTTCATGAGCACCTGGTGTGGTCTGTGGAGAAGAGCCTGTGACTGAATGTGAATTCTCCTTTTATCTGCTGTTCCCAGGATTTCTATGCTTTCATGATAGCCCCAACTTGACTTTAGAAATCTTTACAAATTTTAGCAAGAGGTTTCTTACCTGTTTTTATGGAAAATCTGTCTTTTTTGCTCTGCTTCACATTAGCTAGTACTCATATTGTATTTCTCCTTGGAGATGCCTATTTTTCCTTAGATTTCAGGCTAGTTGGTTGCCCTACAACCTCAGCCCTTTAATGGACCCCAGAAAAGTTATAATTGTGTAGATTATTCAGCTTTTTCTTTTCCTTAGGGTGTGAGTGATGCTCTTTCCAGATTTTAACATGTTAAGAGAAATCCATTTACGAAATTTTAAGTTTAATTGACAAATATTATTATTTAATCTATAAATCTAGCAAAAAAAATGCAGTTCCTTTTTATGGCATCTTTATAACTTGATTTATTAAATTTCCTTAAAATCTTTAACTGCATTGTAAGTTATATGATATAAAGATAATATATTAAATTTTCTTCTTAGTTATTCCAACTATCTGTTGAAGTGGATTGTATTTTCCAAAATGGCTGCCATACCACAATTCCCATCCCATATGCTTTCAGTGTGAGCTGAAAATGCTATTTTCAGCTAAAATAGCTATGCTATTTTCCATAGAGAGTTAGAAACTATTTTTCCATCCCTTTAAATTTTGGATGGGCCTCATGACTCCTTCTACCACTAGAATATGGGAGGAGTTATGCTAATCCAGTTCTGGGCATAGCCCTTAACTCTTTTCAGTTTCCACTTCACTAGGTTAATGGGGACTCCCAAGTCTTGCAGTGATTTCATAATCCAGGTTCCCTGGATTCTCCCTTAACACTCTGATGAGTAATGCAAACCAACCAGGGATTGTGAGGAGGGAGAAGTTATTTTAGCATTTGTTTACAGTCAACTCACCTTTTTTGTTATTTGGTTCTATTCTCAATTATGTTAATATTCTTTCAACAACTCTTAATAGATCATTAATTTACCTCTCATTAATTTTGCATATCTCTTTTGGTCTGATTTTGTGGCCACAATTCCAAAGTCATTCTGGTGCCATCCTGAAGTTACCCGGCAGAATTGTATTCTTTTAAAAATCAAGTTGTTGTTCTATTTCTAATACTGTTTGTTTTATATAGTTAGATGTCTGATATTTGATGCATACTTTGGTATTTAATGCAAACTAGCCTAGGACTGTGATATCCTCTTAATATAAAGTGTCTTTTATCATGATGGAATGTCTTTTTTTTTTTTTTTTTTTTGCCTTGCTTAATGATTTTAAATTTCAATTCCTTTTTTGCTCATGTTAGTATCCTATTTCTGACCTTTTCATCTCTGCATTCGCCTCTTTTCCTGCCCTTATTTCATCACATTAATAGCATTTAGTTGAATTTTGTGTTTGAAAGCCTTTGCTATTTATTTATTCAGCAAATATCTATTGAGCACCTTACTATGGCCTAGACTCTCTTCTAGACATTGGTGTAAAAAACAAAGGTCCCCACCCTCAAGAAAGTCTATGGGAGCAGACAGGTAATAAACAATATGCATAATAAATAAGCAACTAACAAAGTATTTTGGAAGTCCTAAATGCCATGGAATAAAATAAGAGAGCAGAGTATGTAGGATTGGGAGTGCAACAGGGAGGTTTGTAACTGTAAATAGAGTGGTCAGGATAGGTCTTGTTGAGAAGATAACATCTGAGTAAAAATTAAAGGAAGGAAGGAGCCAGCCATGTGGACATCTGGAGGAAGAGTATTCCAGGCAGAAAGAATAGCCATTACCAAGTTGTGAGATAGAGGTATGCTTGGCATGTGCAAGGGAAAGCAAGGAAGCCAGTGTGGAAGGAGTAGGGTAAAAGGGGAAAGTAGTAGATTAAAACTGAGAATCATCATGGATCAGGCAATAAGGACATCACTGGTAACTTGGCTGAGTATGCAGTTTTGAAGAAATGGGAAGGAAATACCATGTTCTTCATTTTTCACAATGGTAGACATACTTCATTCTATTTCTTCTTTCTAATTTGCTTATTGTGGATTTGATTTTTTAAACTTTTTCTTTTTCCTAATTTTCAAAAGTTTGACCATTCTCGGACACAGGATATCTCCAGTCTGAATTTCTTGTATTTTCTGGTCACTAGCCTAATCTCATTTCTGTCTTTGCTTGCCAGAAGAAGTGAGGGAATTTTGGCCATTCTTTGGGCCACTGTGGCAGTCTGGGCAGGAAACAAGTGTCATGGTCATATCAGGTCATCAAAAACAGCTTCCTAAAGGGGCTATTCCAAAGGTGAGCACAGGGATAGTGCAGTAGTCAGTGCTAGTAAGAGTGTGTGTTTCAGTGGGAGGGTGGAGCCATTACCACATAGGAGAAAAGAAGCAATGACTAGAACCTTGAGAGAGAGTTTGTGCCCTATGTTGGAAAATTAGCCACTTCATTAATCTGGAAGGGGAGTTTATTTTTATTTTTATTTTAAATATTTATTTACTTATTTTTTAGAGAGAGAGAGTGGGGTGGGAGGGGCAGAGGGAGATGGAGAGAGAGAATCTCAAGCAGATACCCCGCTGAGCATGGAGCCTCACATGGGGCTTGATCTCACAACCCCGAGATCATGACCTGAGCCAAAATCAAGAGTCAGATGCTTAACCAACTGAGCTACCCAGGTGCCCACTGGAAGAGAAGTTTAAATGAACACAAGATAACATGTCACTTCCCCTGGAATTCTATATATTCATAGTATCATCTTTTCCCATTTCCTGTCCTTGCATCACTCTTTTCTTGGAAGGGGTGACTACAACCTGCCATCCCCACCTAAGACGTTCAACCCCATCCCAGACATGAGCACAAATCCTTAGTCTAGGAGAATTCACTTTCTAGTTCATTATATGAAAGACAAGTTACTCTGTCTCAGACTTTGGACTGATATTCATAATTCACTTTTGGTTACAAAAAAACAAACAAATCCAGCTAGTGTAAGTGTATTCCAGATATCAGGTGTTCTTTGGAGATCTAGTTAAACTTGGTCTGAACCCCAATACCACTGCCCATGAGAATTCAGTCCTTATGAATCTCTGTGAGTTCCTGGGTCACTTTCTCTTGCTTCTTCCTGCCTTCACACTCCCATATTGGCATGGGCTCTGCTAGTTCTGCCTCTTGTCTACCAGGCTTTTAAGTCTAGAAATTTCACCAGTTTTCCCTCATTAGTTCAGTATTTTGTGACTGTAAAAACTTTGATGACTGGTTACTTTTCATGGTCTCAGTTCATTTTTTCTTCAAACATTTTCCTATTTAAGGAGGGGATACAGTGCTTATGATAAAAGAATAAATAAGGAGTGCACAAGCTTTAGTTGCAAGTATATTTTTAGTGGGGCAATGGGAAAAGAAAAATATACATTCTTTCCCAGGAAGAATAGAACAAAAACCAGCAGCTCATTGACAACTTTGAATGGACGTACCATCAGTTTGATAAACCGCCCTCCAACAAATGAATTTTGGCAGTTCCCTTTGTTTCTGCACCACCACCATCTATAAGAATTGTTAATACGTATGATAGCCCTATGTTGCAGTGAGAAGGCCATCAGAAATAAATTTTCCATTTGTGAAACCATTGCCAAATACTCCAGGCAGTATGATAGCCCATGTAACTGGAGGTCATTTAAAAAATATTAAAAATCAGTACAGCACAGACATCAACCAGTAATAGACCAGACCAGTCAGACAAGGTCTTAGGAGTAAATACCTGGTACAGCCATATGGTGGACACCAGCTGAATATCTACCTTACCTATAACCCAATAGCAACTTTGCTAATTCACATCATTTTTGCCCAAATATTTCTTTTCTCTTTCCCTTTCCAAACTGAACTTTGTTCATCATGCGTTCATTCAACAAAGACATTATTATACTTCTTCGGGTGCTCTCCCACCCTTTCTCCAGCTCCTGTCCCATTGTTGCCCACATAGGTATTATCCCTAATAAAGTCTTTGCATATTTCATCATATCTTGGCATCTGTTTCTCCCAGGACCCAGAAAAACTCCCTAATGGCTGTATCAAGATCACAGACAGCAGAGCTCACTAGTTACATTTAGATTTATCCCTGGATCACTGCAGAGGTTAATTTCATTTCTATTACTTTTGGCATGTACATTAGCAGACTCTGGTTTTTATTTCTCATTCTGTGCCTCTTTCCATTGACCATTGACTTCCTGATGAGGATCCACTTTTGCTTTTCTATGAAATCTCATGTGATCATTTTCAGGGGAGGACAATGGTACTAATAGAAGTCAGCCATTTAAGCAAGGGTAAAGAGTGTAAGTGGTGTACAGATTCTATAGAATGGGGAGATTTCTGGGAGAGGGGATGGGATAAAGGGAGAAATAATGGTAATCAGTTTAGAGAGTTTGGCTTTGAGATGACTGACATTTGGGACTGACCTGTTGGCGACCCCTGGCATGTGGTTCCTGGTTCCTTAATCCTGGAGAAGATACCTTGCTACCTTGAAATGGGTTGAAGGTTGACCAGGAACATCACAGATCTTCTTCCAACTTCAAGTTCAAATGAGTTAGTGCATGCAGCAGGTCCTGGGGCAGAGATGAGGAAGGGACATCCTAGCACCACTGCTGTCCCTCTGCCAAAACTTTACAGCTACATGACATTGAAGAATGAGCATCTCACAGTATACATGGCTTGCTGCCACACTCACACTCTAGTCACAGCTGCAAGTTTAGTGGGTGACAGAACATGAACAGTGTTGATCCAGGTGCAGCCAAATAATTTAGAAGAACTGGCCACCTTGGGGAGACACCTTAGTGAGAGTCACCTAACATGGGGGTGTGAGTGTGCCTATGGCAGGACATGTCAAAGCTGTACTTCCAGTCCACCTCCTGGGGCAATTCAGAGAAAGTGGGATTGGACTGGAAGGGTGGCCTCTCCTCTTGCCAAATGGACCACACCACTTCAGGGGGACAACCTGAACCAGAAGAACCAGCCTGGCCACCCTGAGCTGATGGCAGGCACTGATATTGACAAAGCATCAAATTAAGACAGTACAAACAAGGAACTTGGAAATCTAGAGCCTCTATTACCCAGACCAGTTAATAACACTTCTCCTGGCTCTTAACTCTCCATAAATGCTGAACTGGGCTCAATGGATTTAAATGCAAAATGCAGACCTCTTCTCAGACATTTTTATATCCCAAGGGGAATGATTTCCTGCTCTCTTACCTTGCCCCTCAGCTGCAGTTGAAGTCAACATTTCCACCTCAGGATTAGTTGAGCTACTCAGTAATGGGGGACTCCATGAAGGGTCTATGATGATAACAACCCCACGGTCTCATAATTGGCAAAGGACAGTAGGCTAAAGTATTCATCATTCTGTGATTATCTGAACTTTGGACTGGAAGTACATCTTCCACACTGACTTTGGGAGGAGATGGCTGCTTCTGGGGCAGAGTTCCCAGAACTAGACATGGGGAAGCCCGCCCTCCACATCATCCAAACCCAGGTCCACTGCTCCACTTCACTGTGGCTTCATGACCACCAAGAAGTCTACCCTTGTTTACTCCAGGCACCTTGTCATGGAGGAGTGACAGGTAGCCATGGAATTCAGCTCTAAGAAAGGCCTGAAAAGACACCCACCCATGTTCATCATCCAAGTTGTAAAGGAGCATCTTCACCTCCTCATGATTCGAGAAAAGTCAAATGAACTTTCCTTTGCTGAGACTCTGTTAGTCAGAATCTGACCAAGACACTGTCTCCTCATTAATGGTGAGTGGTCTTCATGATATTCTCTTTCTTATATTCTTTGACTTAGGAGAACTAAAGGACAGGCTTCTTGACACTGATCCCCATTTTTGAGGACCTGTCCTTTCTTGGACGGAAGTGAAAGTTCATTAAAAAGAAAACACTTCCCCCACTGAGAAAGTTGGCTTCCTCTGTGCTTATCATACCTGAGGAGGCCAGCAACATGACTCCCCTCTTGATTTTGCCATTTCCACTCCATCCCACTGGGACATTTTGTGTGTATCTGTAAGTCACTTTATGTTATTAGTTATTATGAATTCTCAACTCCCTCAGGAAAAAGTTTGAAGAGGTCAGGCTTTTGGGCCTGGATTTTATAAGACAGCAGAAACGACAGTAAATATATTGGAGGGTTATGGTGAGGAAATGGTAATTTGTTCTCCACTGAGGACTGATGGCACAGAAAATGTAATTAAAAGGGAATTAAATTACACCAGAGGCTTAAAAACTTATGAGGTTTGAGGTGGGGATCTTTAAGAATGGTTTACTGAAGTAGACCAACTCCACCTTCGAGGAATTTCAATTCTACAGATGTAAATATCTACAGATGTTTCTGTCACCTGCAGAGAACGGGTCTTTTTTCAGATTCTTCCCAAGGTACCAGCCCTTCTGACTGTGGTCATGAAACTCTGGGACCACATGCGAGAAGTAATTAGTCTTTCTACCCTCTCAGAGAACCCACCCCTACAATGTGAAGACTGTAAAGCTGTAAGAGGCCACAGATTCCCTGGGGTGACACACTTAGATTCTAGAAGCAGGTTAGGATCCCGGACCCCCTGTGTAGCAAAGGACCAGGATGAGGCTGTGTGGGCACCCAGGAGGATGAGGAGCCCTAAAATCAAGAGAAACTACCCTCCAATATTGGCTCTGCCATTTACTAGCTGGGCAAACTCGGGCAAGTACTTTTTAACAACTTGGAGCCTTTAAACAAGAAGAAACAAACCCATCCCCTCCTTCATGCAATTGCACCTGTGCCCCTCCTCTATTATGGCAATTCCACCTTTGATTGTTTAATCATTGGTCTTAAACTCTACTTGTCCTTTGACTATGAGTTCCTGAAAATAGATTCTACTTATCCTTGACATGGACTTGCATATTAGTGGTGTTTAATAAATTTGTTGAATAAGCGAGTGAAAGACTGAATGAGTGAATAATGAATGTCTAGATTGTAGCATTACTGTAACACTTCAATGGGATAAAATCAGCTCCCCTCCCCAAGCCAACAGGCCTAGACTGCTGGGAGAAGGAAGGGGAACCTCGAGATTTAGCTTGTTGTGAGTTTCTCCATCCCCTCCACCTCCCCTTGTCTTATACTCATCTTTAGTTCTTTTAACTAATATTAATCACAGGCATTGGGCTAAGTTCCTTCCTGGCACTTCGTTCAGGCTGAGTCCTGAGGGTCTATGAAAAGCTGTGTTCCCTACCTGGCTGTCTAGAGAGGAGATGGTCTTTTAAAAGTGGCAATCCGTGAAATACTTGCTGAAGTAGAGTGTGTGGCAAGTACGAGGCAGGCAAACCTCGGGGAGGTCACAGAAGGTTCTGTGAAGGAGAGGACATTTGAGCTGAGCCCTACAGGTGGAGGAGGATTTTCCCAGGCTGAGGGAGGAGTCGTACCTGAGTCTCAGGTCTGCCTGTAATCAGCTGGGCATGTCAGACAAGTTACATCACCTCTCAGAGACTCAGTTTCTTCATCTGTTAAGTAGAGTTTGTTCCTGGGATGTTTGCCAGGATCCCATACGAGAACACAGATAAGGTGCATACTGTCAATCCGGGCAATGGTAAATGCACAATAAATGTTGGGGGGGGAAATCACATGGGTAAAAGCCCGGAAGAGAGAGAGGCTGATTACTATGGGAACCACAAACGGTCAGGTTTTGGGGGTATCTAAGGAGAACCGTGGTAGAGTGCCTCTTTCCCATCTGGGTTTGGGATAATTTGAGAAAAATTCAGAAGAGTAATTATGGAGGCAAAGATACCACCTTTTAAATGGTAATGGCTAAATTGAACAACAGCACCTGGAAAAAGGGAAAACAGAGCTTGAAGACCCGGGACAGGGCAGACCTGGGAGTGGCAGCTTCTCAAATGGAAGAATGGCCAGAAAAGACTCAGAGCATGGCACAGCACAGGGAAAGTCTGGCTCACTCCCAAGACAGGAAAGGGAGGAGCAAAACCGAGCTTACCTGGTTGTTCTTGCCCATTTTTCCAGTCAGGGACTCCCAGAGGTGGACTGAGTAAAGTGTGGAGCTGGTCAGTGTTTGCTTTGGAAACCACTTTCCTGTGGCAGTGCTCCTCTCTGACACAGGGTGACTCGGGCACCCAGGTCTGGAAAGTGGATGGTGTTCTGTGGATGGGAAAGATAAGATGTTGATGAGTTTTGATAGGCAGGCAGGGGACAGATCATGAAAAGCCTAGAGGACCAGGCAAGGAGAATGAACTGAAGGTGGGGTGACCACCGAGAGGGAAGGAAGAGACACTAACCAGGAGTGCCGAGGAGAGTGACGAGTACTGCAGGTGCTGTGGGACATCCCTAAATAGTGGCACCAGTCTTCAGGCTTATGGGAAGAGAGAAGGCTAGCACAACGGTCCCCCCAGGTCACTAGGAAGTTGAAGAGCTGGCAAGGAAGTGGAATCTGGGCCAGATAAGCTGGAAGTGAAAACAGCATGGAACAGATATTCTCGGGCAGCCTCCAGGCACCAGAGATCACAGTCAATGCAGAGAAGAAGGCAAAGTTTGGAGAAGGGAGAGGAAAAACCTGAATGGTTGAGCATACAGCAGAGAATGGTGTTCTCAGATATTTTGAAATGGAAGATTTGATGGTGATAAGAAGATTCAAGGCGTGGCCCTAAGAACTGGCAGCTTAGGGGCGCCTGGTGGCTCAGATGGTTAAGCATCTGCCTTCGGTTCAGGTCATGATCTCCAGGTCCTGGGATCGAGCCCCATGTCAGGCTCCCTGCTCAGCAGGGAGTCTGCTTCTCCCTCTCCCTCTGCCCCTCCCCCTGCTCATGCTCTCTCTCTCTCTCTCTCTGTATCTCTCTGCCTCAAGTAAATCAATAAAATCTTAAAAAAAAAAACAAAAAAAACCAAGCAGCTTAAGAGGAGCAGAGGTAAATGTCCTCATAGTTGAGGAGGTCGAGGATGCCAGAGGGGTCATCTACAAGGACATGGAAGCCCTTAGAATGAGGCCAAAGTTAACAAGGAAAAGAGATATATATATATATATTTTTTTATGTTTTATTTATTCATGAGAGTCAGAGAGAGAGAGAGAGAGAGGCAGAGGCAGAGGGAGAAGCAGGCTCCCCGCCTAGCAAGGAGCCCGATGCGGGACTCGATCCCAGGACCCCAGGATCATGACCTGAGCCGAAGGCAGACGCTTAACCATCTGAGCCACCCAGGCGCCCGGAAAAGAGATATTTTATATCTTTGATGTATGGCATTGGGTCAATCATTATAGCTGTATATGAAGGAACCAATAAAGAAACAAAGACAGGACAACTTCCAAAATAGTGACAACCGTCACCAAAACATGCACTAACCCACCTGGTTTATGCAGGAATGGAGTCATATAAACATAAAGATATTTATAGTCGTGGAATATAGGCCTTGTGATAATTATAGAGACCATGACAATGAAGTCCTTCTGTGTATGTGTGCTAAAGCAGAGTGCGCTGGCCACAAATAAGTGCCATGTTCACAAAATAGGTGCCAAGTCCAATAACTGAAGTACTCCCTCTCCCCCCAAATAGCACACAAAGCAAAAAGTGTCTGCTCCTAAACTGTAGATCAATAGATTGCCCTAGAAGCTCGTTTGCACACCAGGCAATATACAGGCTGTGAGTTTCTTGAGAGAATCAGAATCTCCTCCACATACACAGAACCAGACGGCATCTATCATAGCAGCTGATAGTTGTGATTATTACTATTATTTTCCATAAATTCCCTTGTGGGATCTGCTGATTTGCATCATGCTAAGCACTTGTAATTAGCCAATGAAAGATTTGGGGCTAAGATAGTTTTAAAAAAAAAAATATCTGAGGCCAAGATGATGGAATGTATACAGCAATTCCATCTCATATGCTGAGTACTTTCAGCCAAAGTGGCTTTTTCTTGAGATGTGTTTATTAAAATCACATGGACTATGTTTTGTTGTGGCATTTAGTCATCTTAGACAACTCTACAAATATGCCATAAAAAAAAAAAGGAAGCAAACAGGGGCAAAGTAATTCTGACGAATCACGAGGCACGCTCTTAGCAATAAGTTTGTTGCCAGGAGGATTCCTTGAGAATGCCAACCTTCATTGTGTTGATCTAGAAGGAAAGAACTTTGAAAACAGACCTCCCTTCCCCCCTTAGATTTCCCTGTCAAGATACATGAAAGAATTCAAACTAATCAAAAAGCCCAAGTGAGCTGGCTGGTTAACTAGGACAGGCCCAACCTTGAGTTCAGAGAGATTTCTAATGCGTTCCACCGGTCCCTGCAGACAACCATGTTTACGGGATGTGACAATTGCAAAGGAGGCGTGCCTCTAAAGAGAATGATGATCATAAGGTAGCCGAAATGGCATCTCCTGGAAATATTGCTCCACACTGAAAACATGGTCCCTCTTTTTTTTTTTTTCAAGATTTTTTTTATTTGACAGAGAGAGACACAGCGAGAGAGGGAACACAAGCAGGAGGAGTGGGAGAGGGAGAAGCAGACTCCCCACTGAGCAGGGAGCCCGATGCAGGGCTGGATCCCAGGACCCTGGGATCATGACCTGAGCCGAAGGCAGATGCTTAACGACTAAGCCACCCAGGTGCCCCAACATGGTCAGTCTTTATTTTTTCTAGAGAAGTGTACTCTTGATCCCCTTTATCTATTTCACCCCCTTCCTCTCCCCACCACACACACACCATCCCTCTGGCAACCACCAGTTTGTTTGCTGTATTTAAGAGTCTATTTCTCGGTTGGTCTCTTAAAACATTGTCACTCTTAATAAATCACTCCATGCTCAAGATGCTGAATTTCTTTCTTCCTTTTTTCCCCCCCCAGTTAAAAAAGCTGTTTATTCATCATGAGAGTAGTAGCCAGCAACACCGTGAAGACCTGAAGCAGTCAGCCCTTGAAGGTCTTTATAATCTGGTCCCACCTTACCCATCCAAACTTAGCATGCCATGGATCCTCTTTGCCTGCCTCCCCCTGCTCCACCACCACCCGTTCCTCCCCGACACACACAGGTTGTGATCATCCCTGCCTCCATCTACACTGCCACCCTGTCTGGAACTATGTGCCCTTCCCACCATCTTGCCAATCCATCAAGGTCCCATATATTCTCCATGAAGTCTTCCCCGATGGCACCAGCCAACATTGCTCTTTTCCTTTTCTGATTATCCCTCCACCTTCTGTGAAACAAGGCATAGAAATTACACTGTCTTTGGACTTCCATCTTGAATATTCTGAGGTTATCTCTCAGCTAAAGGGCGCCATGGCCCTTCAGCAAGGACTAGTGACTCCCCTGTCTGGTATGGGGGCGGGGAAAGAATGGAACAGTGTGCATTTAGCCAACCCAGTCTCAACTGTCCACCATGGCCGTGGTTGGTACTAGAACTTAATTTTACATTGTCTCATATTATCCAACTGTAGGTAGTTCCATGTTCTTATGGCTGTCCCGATAAGATGTTCAGATTTTAAAGGGATACACTGTTGAAGTTATAGAGAGAAATAACAGTAAAAGATGTCACTGAAACTTATAACCAGTCATTCTACAGGGGCCCCTCAAGTTGATCTTTCATTCCTGGGGTTGGTTTGACTTCCAAAAGATGATTTTAAGTGATGCATTCAGGATGTGTTTTCTCATAACCATATGCATAAATAATATGCATCTGTGTATATGTTCTATACATATATAATCTATGTATAAACCAGATTAATAATTCATTTGCAACTGAAGACACTCTTTCCCAGAAACTATACCCCCAGGGCGACCTCCACAAGATACTTCCTTCTGAATAAAGGATGGGTAAGAAGCTTCGTTAGTGTTCAAGAAGTTGCCTGGTGAGCATGAAATCAGAAACTCTCCTCCCCTTCTTTCCACTGGTTAAAACTGCTCTGGGCCTGTTGCTTGCTGGCTGGACTGCCCTTAAGTAAGTTCTCAGTCTTCCTATGCCTTGGTTTTCCCAGTTTTAAATGCAAATAGTACCTAACCTATAGGACTGATGTAAAAAGTGCTTAGAACAGTAAGTAGCACCCACTAAGCACTTATTCAGTGTCAGCTTTTTATGTTTATTACTTCTACCTTTTCACCAGTACTTTAGAAATATCATTTCCTTAACAATGCAAGAGCCCTAATGGAATAATGAAGCCCATATTGATTTTTTTTAACCTTTAGAGATTATTCTAAATCTTGGGAGTACCAAGATGCATCTCACTTAGGATGTCTGATTGTGTAAAATATATCTACCTTTTTCTCTTTCTCTTCACTTATACAACCACACCAAGGAGTGAATTCCACTCCTGCTTCAACTCTTGTTCTTAATTTTTATTCATCAGGCCATATATATACAGAAGGCCAAGTGTATATGAATACAGCAAGTGAAGCCCCATAGCCTGGAGGCCTTTGGATAAAGCTTTATGCACCATCACTTCTTACAAATTCTCCCCCTCCCCACCCCGCCACACACACACACAACTCCCCCACCAAAAAGACAATAAAACAAAAACAAAACAAAAAGAATCTGTCTGTGATTCCATTCTCCCGGGACAGACTTGGAGGCCCTAGAAGAAGGTGAGGCATGATTGACACACGGGAAAGGCAGGTGGCTCAAGACTGCTGGAGGCTCGACCTTCTAGATGATTCATCAAGTTGGTGGCTCGCCCTGCCCTTCTTCAGGGCCCAGGGGGACACCCTGTCCAAGTGAAGGAGAAGCCTTTGTTTTGCTGATGTTTCTCATTTGAGAATAAGCTGGGGGACTGGTACTTTTCCCATATGGCCCACATGGAAAACGGTTTGCCTCTTCCTGTTGTTGTTAACACTAAAGAAGAGGCCACACCAACCTTAGTTTCTATGGGATAAAAACGTGAATGGGGATTTCTTTTTTTTTTTAAGCTTTTCATTCTCTTCAAGGTGCACCCAGGTCCCAGGTGGGGAAGGTAGTGTAGAGCAGTCTGGGACAGCTGGGGGAGAGGAACCAGCTCTCCTCCTAGTGAAGTATCCAGAGCCCACCCTGCACCCCGTGCCCTTGACTAGAATTTCTCCTCCTTCCCTCCCTGGTCGTTTTACTGGCTGCGCCCAAAGTTGAGGCCAAGAGAACAGAATCAAGACCTCCTTCCTTCCCTCTTCTCACCCTCCCCCTCTCATTAATGTCTCTTCCTCCACCCCTCCTCCAAGATGCCAACCTATCACCCACGGACTGACCAAAACCCGCTAAAGCAGTGCAGTGTTAGAATGCGTGGAACAGAAGGGTTTCCAGCATCAGGAGAAGAGGGATACGGAATAGGGGGGCGGGGGGGGGGGGTGGGAATAGGAATTTCCACATTTTTTTTTTCTTCAAGGGAAAAAAAAATGTCTCTCTGGGCGAGCAACCATCTCCTGGGAGGGGAAACCCACAATTTCCCCAGGTAGCACATTCCAGAGAATGAAGGAATCGTCGGGAGATGCTGGATGGGGACCACGGAAATACACCGCACTTAAATACAATGAAGGGAGTTGTTTACAATCGTCTGGAAGATGCCAAAGGGTTGAACAGTCAGTCATAAGCGCTCCCAGCTGGTTCTGTGGCGTTACTGTCTTTTCCTGCTGGAAGAGCTCAAGCAACACGGTGACTTGCCCAAGGTCACACAGCACGCTTGGGACAGAAACAATTCTGACTCCTTCTTCCTGGCTGTAACTCAGCAGACAAAGCCACCTTATTACTGCACGATCATTCAAATCTGAATCATTTAAATTGCTCCTAATTGCAGGCTTAGAGGGAACCGTCAAGTCCATGTGACTAACGACCGCGGTAGGAACAGCCAAAGTTTTCCAAACTCCTGAATATGGGATCAAAACACCGTCCTCCCCCTGGGGTGGGGGTAGGGGAAAAAGCGTTTGAGAGCTCGACCTTGAAACTGCCAACCAGTATCATATTTAGATTTTTTTTTAAATAAATTTTAAGCATCACCTCTGATTTTTAGTCTCAGAACAGAGAAGCACTTGGGATTCAAAGGGATGCCATTCAGAACGGCATTCCAGGGGAACTCTCAAATATTTTCCAAGCCGTCGATCGATCTTCACACTCTTCTTTCTTACGCCCACCAAAACACTGTCTCGGCATTTAAATTTCCTTTTTGCCTCTTTTATAGGCAGCTATTTGGGAGGGGGTGGGTGGGAGGAGGGAGCCGCGGAAGCCACCCGGCTTGTAAGTTCAGATCTGTCCACGGGGCTGGACACGTGCTGTGCTCAGGAAAGAAAGTAAATTCCAATCTGCCAATTGCTCTAACTGATTCATTTGTCTGCACAGAGACGCCGCCTACCTGCTCGCAGGTATTCAGGTAAATGACAGGTGGGCGGGACCTATACTGACTGTTTCAATAGCTAAAGTCCCAGCAATGTTTTATCTGTGAGGCTCCTGTGATGTCACACATTTCCTGCTCTCCACCAACCAATCCCTTCTCCTTCCTTAGCCACCTGTGCCCCAGGGTTGAGCCTGGTCACGGCTCTGGCAGCCCCAGGAGCTGCTGGATTCACCCACAAGGCATGGGACCTGCGGAGCTGCCGCTGCCTTGAGAGCCCCAGACACACACTCGAAAAGGTGAGTTGAAACCCTCCATTTTTCTCTTCTGGCATTTGGATCCCTGGCCCCTGAGGGATCTGAGTGAGGAATTTGAACATAAAAATAAAAGCTGAATGGCTTAGCCCGGGTGTGTGTCCCACAGGGAGAAGCCCTTTTGAGAGGGAAGAGCAGAGAGATGCCTTGACATTTTGGTTGCACAGGAAAATTCTCCCAGGCCAGATATTTAATCCTTTTTGTTTCTCTTAATCATTAAGCCAGCCGCTGCTTGTCTAGGAAGTTGATCTGATTTTTTTTTTTTTTTAACCCTGGAGTGGAGTGCAGTGGAGACTTTTCTGAAACTGAACTCAAAGGTTCAGACCTGTTTAGCCGCTTAATGGGGGTTGGGTGGCCAGCGCCGAATGAATTCAGGGTTGCCTTATTTTTGCCTCATTTGCCTTATTTGGCCTTACTTCTCTGCATTTGTCTCACCAGAGGCAATTTCCATCTGAACCTGTGAGATGACCTTACATTTTTTTCCCCCCAGAAGTGCGGTCCTCAGACGGGTAACTTCTGCTGCCCTCCTCGGAAGCCCTGCACTCATTTTCCTCCCTCTTTCTTCTCTAAAAAAGTCTACTGTTTTCTTTGTTCTTTGTTGACGCTCTTAAAAACCACTTTGCAGTCCGGATTAGAACTGTTTACATCCAGACCTGAACTGGCTGCCTGCTGACCTTTGGTTAAAGTAAAGATTATTTCCTCCATGCTTAACATTGGAGAATGAATGTAACTTCAGGTCTGATTTTTAATTTTTTTCCAATTCTTCCACTTTTTTTTTTTCTCTTTTAATAGCAAATATACCGAAGACATTGTTCTGCCAGGACCTGACGTTTTTTTTTTTTTTTAAGTAATTTTACCTGTAGGATCCATTTTTGTTTTCTTAATCCTGATCCCACAGCCTGTACTACTTCTGTTCTTGACAGCCCAAGAGCCACACTCCACAGCCAGCACTGTCCTTAGAGAAAGGAAAATAAACCCAGTCCCCTGCTAGGATGAGCTGGAAACTGTAGAGGGAGAAATGAACCAGCCAGGGGACATTTCATTCTGGATTCCTTCATCAGTTACTTTTCTGAGATCTCAGTTCGCAAAGATCTTTGCAAAGGAATAGCCTGTTAGGAGTTACGCTCCTATTCATCCACCCTGAAATTGAAGGTGCGTGTCAACTCTCCAGAAGGAAAAATTGAAACAAGCTGAGAAAAGTTTTGTCTCAGACCTTTGCTTCTTACCACTAGAAATCCGCCCGGGCCTTGTTGCCAATTTCTCTCTCCCTCCTTGGAGGCTTGTATTGTACTCTCCCTGACCTTTGTCTGTTCTTTTCCCCCAAATGGTGTGTTTGGTTGGTGGCTACGAGGTTGTCCCCTACTAGTCTTCTCACTTGATTCAGAGCTTTGTCAGTAGAAGAAACAAAAAGATCTCTTCGATCCTGAATCTTTCTGGAGAGAAATGTGTCTTTAAAGTCACAAACCTCTGCACAAGATGTATTCCCTCTGGGTTACCACGGTCTGTTAGCTCTTTGCACAGTAGTGAAGTTATGACTAAATACATCATTTCGTCACTGTATGTCAGGGTCCCTAGCTACTAAAGGAACAAAGCTGGGCGTGCTATGCCCCCAGATAGAAGAAAGGAAAAAAATTACAGAGACTGGAATCCAGAGCCAGGTTATGTAGAATGTACTTGGTCTCTTGGTAATTTACACACAAGTATTGTCCAAAGGGGTGAAAGACCCACAGTGGTTCCCTCCCTGTACTTACGCCATCTCTTGGTTCAAGTGACAATAAATAGGGCCTGATTTGAAAACATACAATGTCTTCCATTTACATTCATGAGCAAGTTACTCAACTTCTCAGACCCTCAGTTTCTTTTTTTTTTTTTTTTTAAAGAATTTATTTATTTGACAGAGAGAGAGACAGCGAGAGAGGGAACCACAAGCAGGGGGAGTGGGAGAGGGAGAAGCAGGCTTCCTGCTGAGCAGGGAGCCCCATGCAGGAGCTTGATCCCAGGACCCTGGGATCATGACCTGAGCCGAAGGCAGACACTTAATGACTGAGCCACCCAGGCACCCCAGACCCTCAGTTTCTTCATCAGTAAACAGGAGACAATCCCTATGATACGAAGTGACCATGAGATGTAAGTAAGGTAACATGCTGAGAGCGTCGGGCGACCAATGTCTGGCTTTACATGGGCGCCAAGTAAAGGTGCAGTCCGTTCTTAAAGGAATTTTCCTGGGTGCTTGGCAGAGATAGTCTGACCCTACGAAGATAAAAGATCTTCTGTGGTTGCAATCATTAGGAACCCTAATAGTTCTTGTTATAGTTATTAATTGTACATAATTAACTCCAACGTTAACAGTTCAGAGAAAGAAAACAAGCAGGAGGCAGGAGCTTAAACTGTTTCACACAAGCCAGGCAGACCGGTCTCTGCCAGCTCCCAGACGTGCTTAGGAGTTGCTGGCCACCGCTGTTCCTCCTGCCTTTCCCGCCCCAAAGCCCTCATGCCACAGTAGGCCCACCGAATGTGGTCCTCCGCAGGCCTGCAGGGGGAATGTCCTGTTGTCATTTGCTGTAATCTGACTTGGCAGGCGGCCCTTTCTGCTTTCAACTGTGCTCTCTCTCCAGGGCAGACTGGGTGCCTGGTTTCCTCCAGTCTTGCAGATAAACACCCTTGGCCGCAGCCTGGTGAGCTGCCGTGCCAAGTCACCAGGACGAGGAGGAGGTGGCCGGTTGGGAGACTGCCCTGCGCTGGGGAAGGCGGCTTGTGGCTCCCTTGGAGGTGATTGCCTCACTCATGGAATATCCCATGCCATTGGATGACCTTGAGGCATTGCGTAAGAGCAGAAGTGTTCCCAGGCTCCTCTAAGTCTCACCGTACCCTGAAAAGCTAAGGCAAGTTTTCATCATTCACGAGCAGATTGAGGACAGAGGTTCACAACCTCAACCCTACTACTGACGTGCTTAGGGGTTCCTGGGGAAGAACCTCAGCCTCCCTGCCCATCCGTTTCCTTGTCTATTTGCCTTTTCTTTAGAATAGCATCAGATTGCCTGGGTTCAGAAGCCAGCGCTCCCTTACACTAGCAGTGTGGCCTGTGGAGGTGATTTAACCCCCTTTACCTCAGCTGGAAAATAGGCTTATTATGAGGAAGAAATGAGTGAAATGTCTAACGTGCTTAGAACACTTCCTGGCACAATGCGAGCTCTTGTTAGTATTATTTTTTTAAAGGAAGGTAGAATCAGACAGATCTGGGTCCGAGACCCGGTTCTACCGTGTAATTAACGTAAGTCCCTTAGTGCCTCTTTGTCACATGTGGCCTCATCTGGAAAGTGGAATACTTCCCAAACCCAGTGCTGCTGTAAGGAATAAACATGAAACGGTTTCATGTAAAGTGCCTGGTCTACATACAGTAGGTGCTCAATAAATGGTAACCCTTGTTAGGTTAGTACGGGCGTATGTCTGGTTACATGCGGGCATACTTGGCTTGATTGCATTCTGCAGATATTGCATTTTTTTACAAATGGAAGGGTTGTGGCAAGCCTGCCTCCAGCACGTCTATCAGTGTCGTTTTCCCAACAACATTTGCTCCTTCGTGTCGCCGTGTCACATTTTGGTAATTCTCACAGTATTTCAAAATTTTCATTACTGTTGTATGTGTTATGGCGACCTGTGCTCAGTGATTACGACTCACTGGAAGCTCAGATGATGGTTAGCATTTTTTAGCAATAAAGGATTTTTAAATTAAGGTATATACATCGCTTTTTTAGACATAAGGCTATGGCACACGAATAGACTATGGTAGCATGTAAACTTTTATATGCACTGGGAAACCAAAAAATTCACTTGACTCGCTTTATTATGATATCTGCTTTATTGTGATACTCGCTTTATTGTGGTGGTCTGGAACTGAACCTGAACTGTCTCCAAGGTGAGCCTGTAGAGGAAACAATTATTATATTGGTTAAAGTTTGACTTACCAGGTCATGCTACAGTTTGGACATAATAGTGTTGGAAACAGTAGTCAGTGGAGGGCCAAAGACTCTTTGAGAAAAACAGATTTCCCCAAAGACCCCCAAAGGTTTAGAAAGAATACCTGTTAACAAAGATGATCTTGTTTATCTTGGAGCTCCATGGTAGGGTAGCTGCCCGTCGAAAGGCCTGGTCTTCTGCAGACCTGTGGCGGGAGGATTCTGTGATGTCAATAAACAGTGGGTTCTCCCAGAGCAGTGATGCCCAGCTTCCTGGCTTCCAGTGTCTCCCTTTTGGATGTGAAATACTCAGTTGGAGTGGAGAAAATAGGGTCCACTGCTGGGATTCTGACTACTTGAAAGGCCATTCTTGTAAGATGCTGCCAAGAGAGGACATATGAGAGAGGCTCTGAAATGTGTCCTCCTCATCACCTCAGTATTCATGGATCTCCTGGAGGTGACACATAACTATTCCTGATATTTATGTGCTGGCATCACGTAGACTTGCTTTTATGTGGGTGGCACATTTATGGTTCTCTGACAGTGCCTCCAAACTATCAAGGGCTTTTCAAAACTATTTGGAAGGAAGACTACATCTCTCTTTCTGGGTTAATGGGATTTAGCCATCTGTGATCCCCAAAGAATAAGGGTTAACATGAAAACCAGACAAGTTGTTAAGTATAAAAACAGCACTTAGCTGAAATCAGAAACCAAGAATGTCAGTTGCCTCCTGTAAACCCCTTACACTCACCATTTCCTCTTACCTCATTTTGTTCTAAGTGAACAAAGACACCACAGTGACCTATTGCTTAGTTACATGGAGAGGCCTCACAGATCAATATAAGAAAGAACTTTCTAAGAATGAGAGCTGTCCAAAAATCCGGTAGGTTGCCTTTTGGGGTACTGACTTCCCTGTCACTGAAGGTGATTGTTTTTTGGTATATTTGTTTATATTTGTATGTGCCCGGTATGCATTGCTAAATGAATGAATGAAGGCCAAAGAGAATTTGTGTTTCTTTAGCGACACATATATTCATTTATAAAATGTAGGTTATATTGATCGCATAGCAGTATTATAATGATTAAATGAGAAAATATATGTAAAGTACCCAGCACAGGATCTTACACCTAGTGAATTGTTCATTAAATAGTAATAATAATAATAATAGTAATTATTATTATTTTCTACTATATTCTAAAAAGAGGAGAAAGAAGAGATTCCTGCTTCAGGTAGGGAATAGACAAGATGGCCTCCAAATTTGAGATTTACAGTTTTTACGAGAATCTCTTCATTTCTATTCTTTTCATCCCTGCCCTTCTTCCTCTGCCCTTCTGAAAGAACCTCTTCCCCTTGCTGTTGGGAACCATGCTCTTCGATGTGGTAGATTGACTTTACACAAGGACAACCATCAGAGTAGGTTCTGGCCCAATTCACCAGGGACACTGTTGTTGTTGTTGTTTTTTACATCACTCATTTGTGCCTTGGAATGTGTGGATTTAAATTCCACCATTATTTTCCAGTGACTCTTACTTGCTTCTTATGTTTGACGCATTTGTCATAGGCACACAAAAGACTTCACCAACAGCAGAGTGGAAACTCTCCAAGAATTTTCTTTAATAGCATCTTGGCACAGTGCATGGCAACAGCACATGCCTGATGGCGAGGTGTAAATATGTCACTGCCATCTGGGAGATGATTTGTATGACTTGCCTATGACTGCCTTTGTCAGTCACGTGGCCTTCTTTGACTAGAACACTGCATGGTTAGGCTCCTGAGTACTCACATTAATACATGAGTCACCTAGTGTTTTCAAATTCCTCATTCAGTATCCTTGTTAGATGTGTATTATGTTCTCTACAACACACACACACTCAGCTAGTCTCTCTGCAGTCTTTTCCCCCCAGGGGCCCTAGCAAACTTGGCTTACCCATCATCGCTGAAAACATCTGTATTCTAACTTAGGAATGGATTAAAAGAAAATGATTACATTTTTATACAAGGGCAGAACTGCCTCCTTAAGAATGGAGCAGTCTAAGTGGCAGCCATTCCCAACATATTTTCCATATCCCTAAGCGCTGGAGAGAAGCATTGGTGTGGATCATTGGGGATGTTTACCCCATTCCTGGGGGAATGCCCCTGGAAATACATAGCCTTCTGTGTTAGTTTCCTAAGGCTGCTGTAACAGATCGCCATAAACCTGGTGGCTTAAAACAACACAAGTTATTCTCTCACAGTTCTGGAGGCCAAAAGTTTGAAGTCAAGGTGTTAGCAGGACCTCGTTTCCTCAAAAGTTTCCAGGAGAGAATCCTTCTTTGCCTCTTCCAGCTTCTGGTGCCTCCAGACATTTCTAGGCCTGTGGCTACATCACTCCAACCTCTGCCTCTGTCTTCCTATCACCTTCTCTTATGTGTGTGTGTTCTCTTCTTCTGGGTCTAATGAAGACACTTGTCATAGGATTTAAGGTAAATTAGATAATCCAGGATGATCTCATCTCAAGATCCTTAACTCAATTCATCTTCAAAGACCTTTGTTCTAATAAGGTTCTGGGGATTAGGACAGGGCAAGATATTTTAGGGGGCCAACATTTACCTGCTACACACATACCCCAACTGATGCTCATACACACAGGTTTCTCTCACTACTCATAGAGCAATTCCTTGTCCACGTGGAGGCTGAAATATTGGTCAAAACATAGGTAAAGAGAGTTATAATCAGCAGCCTTCACCACTACCATCATGTATTTCTATGTCCAAGGCAAAATAATAAGTGTTTTATGATCTAAAGACCTATTGAGTTTTTTCGGTCAATAGTGTGATTGTATCTAACAAAAGCAAATCAGTAAAGGCCATCTTACGTTGCTTTAAAAGACAAGTGGTATCTTGGATAAGGAAGTAACAACTCTACTGAACCATCAAACCACAACTGGATAAGTGTCCACTTCTGGGTACCATGTTTTCAAAGGGACCTTAACAAACTAGTGAGCATCCTGGGTAGACCATTTACTACCACCTCGACTACCAAGGAAGACAACTGGAAGTACCAGAGACAAAAAGAAAAGAGAGAAACCATCAATTCTCTCTTTAATTTGGAGGGGGGGTTGCCATGTTTTGAGGGAATGAATTGATCTACGTCACACTGAAAGGTCCAAGTAGCAAAAGGAAAGCATTCAGCTGTCAGAAAACTAATGAGCTCCCCATCATTGTAGCTGTTAAAGCAGAAGCTGATAGATCATCCTGTAAGGCTGTTGTAGAGGATTCCTATACTTGGGGAGAAGATTCTTACCCAACCTCAAATCCTGTGATTTCTTAATAAATCATTCTAAAATCTCAAATACAGGTCATCATGTGACCAAACACTAGTATGTATATTTCTCTTCCTTGACTGGGGGATTTGCTCAGGTTCTTCTCCTACCGTAATTTCTTCCCACTTGTCCAAATACCATTAATCTTTGATGATCTGCCCTGAGACCCAACTATTCCATGAGCTGTCCTGACCATTCTGGGCCACATTATACTGTTCTCTTACCTCTTTTCCTCCAAAACTTGTCCCTGGCTCCTATTTTTGGGGGTGGGGGGTGGTGGTGAAGGGGGTAGGTGGATCATACTCCTTGCCACACTCATTGTGTATTTTTTTTGCAGTGCTTTAACATTTTTTTCTATATGTAAGTTCCATTTTTCTAATTAGACTTAAACTTACTGAAGATAAAATTGAATTCCCTATGGGAACTCCCACAGAATTTAAGACAAATGCTGGGCATGGCATAGGTGATTGGTGAACATATATAGAATTAAAACACAGCAGAAACAATGTTGAGAATTCAAATATCTTCCTCACCTTGTCTTTCCCTCTATACAATTTGGTTATCTGTTAAGAAAAAAAAAAAAAACAAAAAACCTTTCCCGAATCTGTTTTTCAGCCTTGGGTGGAAGAAGGTCAGCCTGCTTTTCCATGCTTCTCCTCTGACATTAGCGCTTCCCAAGATCCTATGGCGAGTATTTACATGAACAGAGCCCTCCTCGGTCAATGCAAAATACTCTGCCTTCAGTTTTGTTGTTGGCAAGGGGTCGGCTCCATTCCACCGTGTTGGTAGACCAGGAGATGGGAAGACATTTTTTTCTGGGACAGAGTTCTTACAAACAAACCCACGTAGGAAAGGGGTGCCATGATACCCAGGCGAAAGGCAGTGGTAAATCTTCAGGCAAGAGAGGGAAAGCTCCTCTCCAAGCAGCTTGTAAAAGATCTTCCCTGGGCTACTAAAACTTGTATCTGATCCGCTAGCCACTTGGGACTCTTTTCACTTGAGCACTTCCCTTGTTCTTCCCACTTTCTGTCTGAGTTCTTAGCTATTGACTCCAGACATTGTCTCCTTTTAGTTCAATTCTCCTTTAATTTCAACCTCTTTAAAGACCATTTAGATATATTTTTTTCTGTCCTTTCTAGTGTTTGCAACACCATGCAGGCTAGTGTCATTCACAGATGCAATGAATGAATTGCTTGCTCCCTCTTGGAGATCATGGATTTCGATATGAAGTAGGATCAGACCTAACCCTGACTTTTGAAACAGTCCATAAGCACCTGCCTTCTTTGTGTTCTCTCTCCTTTTCCTCTGCAAATGTATATAGCACCCCTGCCTCCTCAGCCTGCACTTCAAACCCTCTTGGTTAAAAGACAGTTTTTATCCCATGTGTGACAATTTTTATTCAGGTCACTAAAGCACTTAATTCCCCCCTATTATTGATGTGTCTGTAAGCTAAGGAATAGCCCACAGAGCATTTGTCCACCCTCTTATGTCCCTTCGTTCACAGTTGGTATTTGTAAAATCTATCTATAATTTAAATGTAATTATACATTTATCTATAATAGACCTTTGTTCTAATAAGGTTCTGGGGATTAGGACAGGGCAAGATATTTTAGGGGGCCAACATTTACCTGCTACACACACACCCCAACTGATGCTCATACACACAGGTTCCTCTCACTACTCATAGAGCAATTCCTTGTCCACGTGGAGGCTGAAATATTGGTCAAAACATAGGTAAAGAGAGTTATAATCAGCAGCCTTCACCACTACCATCATGTATTTCTATGTCCAAGGCATAGATAAGTGTTAATTATCTATAATTTAAAATGTAATTATAAATTTACTTTGTTTGGTAGAGAAAGATAGAGCTTGCCCTAACTTTGGCAATCACTCCCTCCCCCCCCACCGGCCCCGCCCCGCCAATAATCTAATTTAGGAGTTCCAGCCAGGGCCAGGGCAGTGGTTAGACAAACACGCCACTGATAATTATTTTGGAAAGAGAAATGAGGCCGCCAAGGTGAAGAATTTCCCAGCACTAGTCCATTCGATTCCTACAGGAGTGCGTTTCTGGGCTTCACGGTCCAGGACGGTGTTCCTGACTGACCGGGATCTCTGCACTGAGCTGTGGCCTCAATGACCAGTTTGAACCCAATTCTGCAACCCTTTTGCCCTGCGTAGCTTCATCCAAATTTCAAGGTATCGTCAATGACAAAAAACCTCAAGCTCAGTTTCTTGAAGCTTAAAGTTCCCTCAGAAATCCTCTAGCAGAGGGGTTCTTAGTCTTTATTGTGTTTATGTAGAACATTGGGGTTGGAGGAAGATGGATTAGGAGATTCTGAGCAACATTAAATAAGTCAGCAGAACTTCGGAAGCAGCCCAGCTATAGGAGGGCAGAGCCCCACACAGTTTACATGGTCACGGAGTCCCTGCTGGAGAGAACACTTGTCACTTATCAGACACACTCTCAAAACAAAGCTCTTTCGGGATCCAATCATCTTGTGATCGTCTTGGGGCCTGGCTTTAGATGATGCTTCTTTCCTCTCACGTGAAGCAAATTCTTCCTCCAGCTTATGAGCCCTTCAGTGAACTGCTCACCTAATGGGCCCAGGTGACAAGGGCACCTTCTCAGACACTTTCTTCTCCAGCACTCATGCAGCTTTTTTCTTTGTCTTTTTTTCTCTTCTCTTCTCTTCTTTTCTTTTTCTTTCTTTCTTTTTTTTTTTTTTTGAGAAGCATCCAGAGCTGCGGGACTTGCAGCTCATCTCATTGGCCTTCCATTGGCTGCCCGTGGCCTTGCTTTTTTAACTTTCTCATTTATTGGGGATGTTGGTGAGTGTTAATCGATGTTTGTGCTCTGGATGAAAAAAATGATCTCTGATTTGCCATGCGTTTAAATGGTTTCCATTTCTATTTTTTCCTGTTGTTCAGTTTGTCAGTACATTTTAGAACAGCAAGATTTACCAAAATATAGGAATGCTTACAGACAAATGGGAGAATCCAGAGCCCCAAATACCACTCATTCTTGGGATCGGGTTATACACTGCAGATTCTAATACTCAACTGTTTAGCCACTAAGGCATTTCTGTTTAGATAAATCCACCTAATGCCACTAAATATCTTTGAATTTTCTAAACTGTGCTCCTAGCCGCTACTTTTCTACTTTATTACCCTTGACTTTCTTCCCCCTTCTGTGCTCAGGAATTGCTAAGAGCTTTCCCCAGGCCTCAGGGCAGTGTCTGGCTCAGGGCAGGCCAGGACCGCAGTGATAGCAATGGCTTGAGAAAACAGACGCCATCCTAGGCTCTAGTCCATTTCACTCTGTCCTGGAGTTTTGGGGTTCATTCTACCCACACACTGTAGGAGGGACACCGAACAATCGGGGAGCTTGCAGAGGAGAGTGGTCAGCCTCCCAGAGCATATGGAAGCTGGAAGGAATGCCAGATAGCCGAAGGCTGCTGGACCTGGAGGGGTTGGGGTGGGAAATGGGGTGTCTTCCAATAATTAAAGGACTTAGGGAATTTGACATATTCTCTCTCTTTTTTTTTTTTTTTTGACTATGACCTATTCTAAATAGCTCCTAGGAGAATACTGGCACCCATGGAGGGGGTAGGTGAGTTCTAGAGAAGCAAATTTTTGTTCTGTCTAGAGACTGTTCTCCTAGTAGTTAGAGCTCTCCAATGCAGGATGATCTATTTTAGAAGGTAGTAAAGGGCTGTTTCATTTAGGGACCTTCCCTCAAGGTCCCTTTCAACACAAAGAGTCTATGGCTCAATGTTTCATCTTTGTCAAGGTCAGAGTCCCAATGCAGGACACACTGCCATTGACTATGAGGATGAATTCTTTTTAATAGTATGCCGTCCAATTACTGTCGTTTTAAAACTGTGACTCATGCAGCCATTCAAGAGGAGCTGTGGAGTCAAGTCTTGTCCTTTCAGGAGGAGGAAAATGTGAAATTGTCAGTGCAGCCTGCCAAATGACATGTTTATCCCTTGTCTTTCCAGCGCGGTATATGGTTTATCCTCAGGTAACCATTTTCTGCAAAACCAGTGTGCATTTAAAGGAGAATTAGCAGGACATGAGCACACCAGGGACCCCATTGTTCTGGTCGGTTATGTCATGCAGACATTTTCCCACTTCCAAACAGTATGTATCCCAAAGGCTGTTCCTTTTTTTTTTTTTCTTTAAGATGTGAAAATATGTTTGTTCTTAAGACTTTTGGATTTTTAGTGCAGGTGACAGGATACATATGACCTCTAAGGACCTCGCAGACAGAGCTGACTCACGTTTGCTCTGGAATGTGGCTTTGTTGTCAGCCAGAGAAGCTTAGAATTTGAAAGTTAGGTAGAAGAACTTCTGTACAAATTCTGGGTGTGACCATAAACTGGCGGGAAAGGAAGCAGGAACGAAGGACCCAGATGGAGACTTCTATTTTTCCTGGCCCTTCTCACCGCTACATTGGTGGGCTGCATGTCCCTCTCAAAGTCACCTTGGGCTTCTGTTGCACCACGAATCACAGGAGAGACAGAAAAGATCATTCCTAAACCACAATAGGTTTCTATGAAGGAAGTGTACGATTTTCACCCCCGTGCCCCGTACACACACAGGAGGGAATCGACTTCCCTTCTCTTTCTCCATCCTGCAGGAAAGCCATATTGCAGCTCTGTCGCCTTACCTCAGCCAGGGCCAGGGGGCCTGAAGGCTGGCACACTGAGGGACATGAATGGACTCAAAGCTGACGGGCCCTCTCACTTGCTTTTAGAAGAAAAAAGAGTTTACCTTTAAGCCATAATGATTTTAGATAATTTCTTATCAGTTCAGCAAGGCACATACATGTCTTAAAAACATGATACATCATACATGTTTATGAGACGTAAACTGGAAATAAGAAACCTCAAATAATATTAATCATATTTTTTAAAGTCTACCTAGTTCTTTCTTTAGAGTCTAAACTGCTTTTTTGGGGGGGGTTGCAATTCTCTCATAATCTGTGTCTATTCATTTAGGCTTTATTTAGTCTAAAGCAAGTTGGAAAATATATACGGGAGTGTTTACGTTAATATTATGTTAGGAATCTGGTCTACTCACATGGACAAGGGCCAGGGAATTCAAATTTCTCTTAGAAAAACAAAAAAAGGAAAGAAAAAAGAATTGGGGTTGGAGCTAGAACCCACCATTTTTGCTTGCCCATTCCCCATTCCATTCATTCGGTCTTGGGCATTCTAGCGGTCAGTAAAGGGAAAGAATATTTTTAAACAGAGCCTTGGAAAAGCCTATTAGCAATGGGCCTAAAGAGATTTTAAACCTAATTTCTTGGGGCTCTTATATTCGGCTGGTTCCATTCTGACTAGTCCTGATCAGGAAAGATGCCTGGACAAAACATAGCGAAATGGTTAGGAACAGAACCCAGAGTCAGCACCACTTTATGGTTTGTTTCTTTTTTGGTGAAAACTGGCAAGTTACTTCCCTGTCACACTTTAGTTCTTCATCTGTTAAAAGAAAACAAACAAAACCCAACAACCCTGGGGATTTGCATGGATTAAATAACATAGTCTATAGAAGGCCCCCAGGACAGTGCCGGGCACATGGTAAATGCTCAAAAACTGTTAGAAAGCAAAGAAAAAAAGATTTTCCCAGAAGCTGACCACCCAAAACAAAGCAAAATCCTCTGCTTTGTTAGCACGGAATCCTAGAACTCTGTTTCTGAAAGGGACTTTATAGTATCAGTCTAGTGGCTTGGTTTTTTTTCTTTTCCTTTATTTTTTTAAAGCGAGGTTTCTTCCAACAGAATATTATAAGGAAACTGACGTGTCAGAAACACATCAAAATGGAGTTGGGACTGGGTAGGGTGGAGAAGTGGGCACAGCTCTACCCAAACTGCCTTCCCATCTTCCCTCCCCTGGAAGACACTGAAGCATCTGCCACTTTCCAGAACACAGTCTGAAAACCCAAACGTCTGGTTCAGCTCCACCATTTCACATTTCCAGGCAGGGCCCAGAGACGTGAAGTTGTTTTTTCGGTGGCACGACCAGAGCTACAACTGCATTCCTGTCACTTTCGAGTACAGCACAATGAGAAAGAATGGACAGGACCCAGACACGTGGGAGTGTTTGACCAAACTCTTGTCAAAGTTCAAAATATGTGCACTTTTCCCCCTGTAGTCGATGATCATCTTTTGGGTGGCCCATTTCCGTTTTCATGTTGATTTTTTGACTTTTTTTTTTTTCATGCCACTTAAAGCATTTCCTGTGTGGTTCCAGTGCCTTCTATCAGCCTTGAGGACACATAGCAGCTGTGTCTGTTTCCATGAAATTTGGCTAGAAACAACTTCACCCCCTTCTGCACTCTCTACCTTAGCCTTCTGTGGTCTCTTTTGATGCTAAATAAAATGTTATGATTTCTGAGTGTTTTCACATTCGGGGCATTTTACTTCAACCTCTTGACCAGAGTGTTCTTTCAGGCGTATGAGCGCAGTCCGGAAATGTAAACATGAAGCTGACCCAGAGAGAGCTTGAAGTCAATGTATTTTCTTTTTGAGATAAGGCTATGCTCCTACAAACAACCTTGGACTTCATTTGGTAAAGAAAAAGGATGGAACGTGGTTTAGAATGCCGTGCCATTTCCAAATGCAGCAGGGTTCCTGTTAGCTTCTCCGTGTGTCTTTATGTTCTTGTGGAATGCCTAAAGTCTTTTCATTTACTTTCCAAATTGAAGAAAGTCGAGGGGGCGGTGGGTGAGGGAGGGTGCAGGATTCTTAAGCGTGCACCTAGCGCACGCTTCTGTTTGCACTTGTCACGCGGGCTTGCCAGTTACCTGTGCTCGCGCCTGCCTCCCCTGGACTGGGGACTCCAGGAGAGCAAGGGCATGTCCTTGAGAGCTCTCCTGAAGGTCTCCTCCACACCCAGCTTACTACCCAGCTCAGAGCTGGTACTCAAAACATATCTATTGAATGATTCCAAGATGCTTCCAGGTATTAATCAGGAATGTTAAAACCTCCATTATTTGGACTCCTATAGTATTCCACTCGTTTGAAATATATATATAATTAAACAAAAGAGCACTATTAAAACAAAGCCAAAAGACCCCTTATAGGAACTATAGCTTTCAGTTTCTAGGTCGATTGAGCTAGATGGCAGACCAAATGAATTCGGTACAAACACATGTAAAGATAGTAGCTGATATTGACTGAGCACTTACTGTATTCCGGGTACAACTGTAAGAGCTTTATGTCTCATATATCATCTCATCCTCACAGCAATCCTAGGAGGTAGGCTATTGTTATTCTCCTTTTACAGATATGGATCCAATCACTGGCCCACAGCGGCGGTGGCATTCGAACCCAGGCAGTGCAGCCCCAGAGCCCACGTGACCACTAAGTGACTGACTGAGTGGATGACGAGCATACGGACGAAAACGTTCTCTCACCACAGTAAAAATACAACAGACTCAGCAGCTCTCATTTCTTCTCAGATGATTTAGTCAAAGGCTCTGATGTCCTACATTTTCTGAGTTTTAGAGGAAGCTGGGGAGAAAGATAAGAGAAAGCCATCAGAGGGTTAACTGTTTTTCTTCTTGTCCTGATCTGACAGAGCATTTTATCTTTTTTAAGATTTAGTTATTTATTTGACAGAATGAGAGAGGGAGAAAGAGATAGAGAGCACAAGCAAGGGGAGGGCAGGCAGAGGGAGAGGGAGAAGCAGACTCCCCACTGAGCAGAGAGCCTGATGTGGGGCTTGATCCCAGGACCCTGGGATCATGATGTGAGCTGAAGGCAGATGCTTAACCGACTGAGCCACCCAGGCACTCCCTGACAGAGCATTTTATAAATCGCTGGTCTAATTGAATTTTATTAATTCATTTTATTAAATTAATACAATTTATGTTTCTTAGGGCATATTTCTTCTGAGTTCCTCTAGGCATTTCCCAGATAGTACCCAATGGCTTTTCCCACCCCAACGTGAGGATATTAAAGGTAAATATTATTGCCACTAGGATGGATGGTAAACCGAGGAATAAGGAGGCAAGGTCCTTTGCCCAAGGTCATGTCAGTCACCAGAGTGGGCAGCGAGCCCTGGCCTTCTGAATCACAGCTCGGTTCCCTGCCCACTGGTGGCAGAGTCTCAAGTTCACTGAAAGTGGAGTCTTTAGGTGGCCGTGAAAACGAAGATGAGCTGTCTTATTCTCTTTCAGGTCTGTGGATGGCTCCTAGAAGATCTTGATTTACTCCTGAGGACATCCCGTTTTCCTGGGCCAATTTCCTGTCAGACCATCTCCCCCGTTGATCATGAGCCAGCCAGACCCCGCCTGTCACCCTGATCCCAGCCCTGCCCCCCCGTGTGTGGTATGTGGCCAAGCCCACTCCCCCGAGGAGAACCACTTCTACACCTACACCGAAGATGTGGATGATGACCTCATGTGCCACATCTGCCTGCAAGCTTTGCTGGAGCCTCTGGACACTCCCTGTGGACATACGTACTGTACCCTGTGCCTCACCAGCTTCCTGGTGGAGAAGGACTTCTGCCCTGTGGACCGCAAGCCGGTGATGCTGCAGCATTGCAAGAGGTCCAGCATTCTGGTCAACAAGCTCCTCGACAAGCTGCTGGTGACCTGCCCGTTCTCGGACTACTGCACCGAGGTCCTGCAGCGCTGCGATCTGGAGCAGCACTTTCAGACAAGGTAGCGCCTCCTCGTGGGCCAACCCCGGGCGGCCCTGTCCTCTCAGGGGCAGCTGGGCTCGCCTGCCTCCCAGGGGCAGTGCTGTCCTCGGGGGCTGGGTGCTCCACGACATGCCTTTCCTCTGCCTTCTTTGCAGCGCATGAAAGCAATCGCCCAAGGGAAACCTTCTAGGTGTTTATCGCTATGGTTCGGTGTAGGACACAGGATGTCATAGAATTGCGGTGTGTAGGTGTGGGGGGTAAGGGGTTTATTTTATGGTGGTAACACTCACGTAACATAAAATTTGCCACTTTAGCAGTTTTTAAGAGTAGAGTTGAGCGGCATTAAGTACACTCACACTGTTGTGCGGCCATCACCACCATCCTTTCTCTAGAACTTTCTTCATCTTCCAGAATTGAAAACCATACCTATTAAACCAAAACTCGCCATTCCCTCCTGTCTGGCCCCTGGTAACCACCATGCTACTTTCTGCCTCTATGAATTGCTCTAGGGACCTAATAGAAGAGGAATCATACCATATCTGTCCTTTTGTGGCTGGCTTATTTCATATGTGTGCATTCTGAAATGTCAAAGATACTGGAAAGATCTGAGGAGCGTCTTTCTCTGGGGCTCATGGCCCCCAGAAGATTTCCTGGCAGGCATTGCTTATCTTTTCACATCAGGAAAAAAAAATGTCTCCCAATTTGATCCATGATTATTAAAATGTCCTCTGTATGGGAATTGATGAAGCCCAACTCTTCTTTGAGGAGATGCGGGGTATTGCCAGCAAAGTTTTCAATGGAGAAATGTAGAAACTGTTGTCTTCCAGTGATTTTTCTGTTTTTGGCCAAGGTACACACGGGTGGCAGAGAGATGGTGTCACCACCTCCGCTGGTGGGCAGCATCATCCACTCCACCTGTCTGCCTCTTACGTTGTCCACTTACATTGTCATGTTCCTGGGCATTCCCCTGGTTGATGGCCTCAGGACAGCCCTGAGTCTTGTTTCACATGAGGCACTCTCTTAGAACATTTAAGGTGCTTAAGAGAGGGTGAACAATAATACCACAATTATTCATAAGAGGAAATGTGGAAGCTAGTGTTTACTTTGGTTCCTGTCATGACAAGGGCAAGAGGTAGGTGCAGGTGTTTTTTCTAAAGGTCACATACCTTAGGTTGTGAATCTGAGTCTTTGTTTTTTAGGACAGGCAGATTCTCTGACATGGACATTTGCATCCAGGGCAGTGGCTGGGCCGTAATGCTTAGCGCTTGTTTTCCATGCTAATTATATCTGTGAACTTGCTTTTCGCCCCCAGGATGTTGAATGAAAGGCATCTAACCCAGGTTTCTGGGTTGCCTCTGACCCTCTGTTGTTGACATCTAAACTAGGGTACCCCTCTTCTCATTGCCCAGAAGGAGATTTGGCCAGAGGAGAAGGGGGTGAGGGAGGCTGTTCGTGACCTTTGTTGGAAGTTTGGCCCAGCGGGAGGAGAGGCGCTGTCTGCAGGGAAGTAGGTCTGGGGCAGGTCAGAGAGAGGCAGATGCTGACAGTTGCTGGTGCAGAGCCAGGGCCAAGGCCAGGGCCGCACTGGCTAGGGGAGGCGAGGAGTGGTGGAGGATTTAGGCCCTGGTAGAGCTCCCTCCACCCATCCCATTCCCTGCTCCCAACATTTGCACCCTCTACCTTTGTTATTGGGGCTGTATGAGTTTCCTATTGCTGCTGTAGCAAATGATTGCTACTCAGGGGCTTCAAACCACACAAATGTGTTATCTTACAGTTCAGAGGGTTAGAAGTCCAACATGGGGTGCACTGGACTGACATCAAGGAGTTGGGAGGGCTGATTCCCTCTGGTTCTAGGAGAGAATCCCCTTCCTTGCCTTGCCTAGCTTCTGGAGGCCACCTGCCTTCCCTGGCTTGTGGCCCCATTCCCCATCTTCAAAGCCAGCAGAGGACCATTTTCCAGTCTCTCTGCCTGTCTATCTCTGTCTTTCTCTTTCTGTGTCTCTCTTTGTCTCTCTGTTTGTCAATCTCTTTGTCTCTCTCTGTCTCTCCCTCTCTCTCTTTTAAGATTTTATCCATTTTAATTATTTGAGGGAGAGCACGAATGGGGTAAGAGGGAGAAATAGACTCCACACCGAGCAGAGAGCCTGATGTGCGGCTGGATCCCGAGACTCCGGGATCATGACCTGAGCTGAAAGCAGATGCCCAACCGACTGAGCCACCCAGGCAACCTCTCTCTCTTTCTGTTTGTCTCTGTCTCTCTCTCACTCTCCCATTTCTGCTTCCATCATCACATCTCTCTCTGTGGCTCTGGCCTTCCTGCCGCCCACTTGGTAATTACATTGGACCCAGATGGGTAATCTACAATCATTTCCTCATCTGAAGATCCTTAACTTAGTCACATCTGCCAAGTCCCTTTTGCCCTGTAAGGTGACAGATCCACAGGCTCTTGGGATTAGGAGGTGGCCGTCTGTGGGGGCAGGCGTGGTTCTGCCCACCACAGGAGCTCCGTAGAGGAGGGATAAGAGAGGGGAGAGCAAAGGACAGAAATGGGAGTAGTCTCTGGAGACAACGTGAACATAGCAGCTTCTCCTCACCTCCTCATTAAGAACTGATTGGGGCCAAGATTATCCTGAAAACTAGAGAGAAGATGGCATATGGATCGGAGGGTGAGTTCGCAACAGAAGTGGGGCAGAAGAAGGGCCAGAAAGAAGCAGTTGGGTCCTCTGGGGTCTCCAGGGGAGAGAGGACACTGGCACCCCTCAGCTGCCCAGAGTGGGAAGGTTATTCACCCACCCACACAGGCGTTGTGGCCCACACACCTCAAGGAAGCCCAGGGAAAAGTCTGGATGAATCCTCAGCTGATAATGATATACACAATAGAAAAACAACAGTGAGGAAAGAACCCAAAACTAATTGAAATCACCTCTTCACACTGAGGCCTCAGAGCTTCTCACAAGCACCCAGCAGCAGCTCCCTGTGAGGGGAAAACTCCCACGTAAGGGAGGTGTAGGTCTCAACACCCGCTCTTGGTCTGCGCCACACATCAGCTTCCTAAGTAGGTCGAAACCAACATTTCCAAAAATATCTTGATATATTAGTCATCAAATGCTTAATATACACTCCTTCCCCTCCCGCCCTGTGGGCCTTTGATTGGCAAGGATTCAAAACTTGGAGCGTATCCAGGACCTGACTCTGGAGCCCTGTTAGGTGTCGGGCCAGCAACTGGGCCAGTGGACCATCTCTTCCCCTATCCCTCAGAAGGGAGACGAAGATTAAGTTGTTACTACTCTGGAATCCCTTTAACTGGGAACCACCAAGAAGTGACCAGGAAGCAAGGGTTTTCCTTACGTCTCCATAAGAGACCTCCAGGTTGGTGGCTGCAGGTACTGGAGCGTGGTCACACATTTATACTAGAAGATAGCTTTCTTTGTAAATTTTGCATCTCAGTTTTGGTATTTAAAATGTAATGAGTTTTAAAAAATATTATTTGCCTTGTGGCATTGAAATGAATATAAACTAGGCAGGCTCAGGGTCTATCCAGTAAGGAGACTTAACTACAATTCTGGTTGAAGACCACCATCTGACCAATGTGGGTCCACACACTCCCTTCCAGCAGGTCCCAGTATCCGAACAGTCCCGGGCTTCATGGAGAACTACAGACTTAGCTTTCTCTACCTGTAGAATGGGAACTTATTTCATTTGGGCTCCTTAAATACAAAGCTCTTCAGAAACGAATCACATTTAGAATGTTGCCATTGTCCCTCTAGAAAAGAAGACGTGGTAGAGAAATATTTTTCCCCTCAGCTGAGGTCTCTGTTTATGACCTGTCCATAGGCCCACGCTCATCCTAACTGTTGACTTGAGCCAGAGATGCGGGCAGCCTCGACTTTAAACAAACGCTGCCTGTTTTCTCCAGAACTCATGTCATTTGTAAACATTGTTGTAAACATTGTTATCTGGCTACTTGAGCCCCTGAGTTGAATGTAAATCCTTAAGTAAAACATTTAGGACTGATTGTGGTTGTGCATGACTGGCTGGACCAGCAGCTCCTTGGACAACTGTTCCTGACTTCAGACGAGAGGGTTCTTCCATGAGAGTAAGCCTGAGCATGTGAGCTAATGTTTGGAATCTTCTGGCTACTTCCATTGACCTCCGTCCTCTGAGATGCTTGTGGACTTCCATCGCATGGATCTCCTGCAAAGAATTCCCACGAGGGTGACAGGCCTGTTGAGTCAAGGGACAGAGAGCCTTCTTAACCAAAGGACATTGCCAGGAGACATTGCATAGTCGCTGTAGGGGCCATCCGATGCATCCCTCTTGACCCAGAGCAGTGAGAGGGTGTGTGGGAGGAAAGCCTTCACTTCCTTGATCCTCAATGGGAGTTGTCTGAGGCTCAAGACTACATCATCCTTGTGTAATAGCATCATCCACGTGTATAATATTTATCAAGGATCTGCAATAGGCCTGGCCCAGAATGAAAGAAAAAATCTATACACACCATGATTTCTGCCCTTGAGAAAATGACCTTTGAAGAGTGGAGA
Organism: Mirounga leonina; assembly: GCF_011800145.1. NCBI lineage: Eukaryota > Metazoa > Chordata > Mammalia > Carnivora > Phocidae > Mirounga > Mirounga leonina. Next base: position 39,424,184 of record NW_023270323.1, read on the forward strand.
AGTTGAAATCACGTGCACATTGAATTGTTTCATAGGATAATTCCCTTTGCCCTTTAGTTTCTATCTTATGGAAGATAATAACTATGGGGGATAATAGAGCTGACCCTTAAGCTACTAGCAGGAATAAAGAGATCATTGTTCAGTGTTTTGAAAACAACCCTGAATGAAAATGTGTATAATTGGCCCAAGACACACCTGACTGAAGCCTCCCGGGGTTTTGTTTTGTTTGTTTTAATTAATTTTGCAGCCCAAGTCCCGGGAGTTTCTTCTCCAAAGACCTACCCTGGAACTTCTCTTGACCTTTACTTCTAGCAGGCGACCCCTTTCGTTAGTGTATTCAGTACAACACAGACACGGTTACTATCTGTGGTGCAGGGAGGATTCTGCTGCTGGAGGAAAGGTCTAAGGGAGCATTCCTCTATGGAAAGACAGGTAGGTTACAAGTCTTGTTGGTCATGTCAGCCAGGCTCCACATTTTCCCTATAACTGTGTTTTGACATACATACTTTACATGACATTCCAATCCTGAACCCAACTTTTTCCTGGTTCCTACCTGGCTCAGAGCTGCTCTTGACACTCTTCTGGGTACAGAAGAAATGAGGCAGTTGTCTTGGCTTGCCTTCTGGGAGAACCATTGAGTTTCTATCATGCTCCAAGCAATTTGCTAAAGAAAAAACATTCTCCAGGGCACTCATGCCCTGAAATCTTCCTTATCTTTTTCCTTTCTTCCTGGACATTTGTTATCCATCCGTATGAATGCTTGACCCCTGCCATGGCTCTTGGCCAATTTGAAGTCCTGAAGTCCTTTGGTTTTGTTTTGTTTTGCTAATTTGCTTCTGATCAAGAAAGATTGGTCCAAAAAGTTGACACATGAACCGAGTTGAATTCTAGTTCCTTCAACAAATATTTATGAGCATCTACTGTGTTCTAGGCACTATGGTGAGGATACAGTGCAGAACAAGACCAGTAGAGCTCCTGCCTTCCAGGAGTTCCTTGTTTAGTGAAAAGAGGCAAGAAAACAGGAGGTAATGGGTGATATCTGAGATGACATTTAAGGTTAGATAGAACTTAGGCAAAGGGTACAAGGTTCAGGGTTAGGGCTATTTACTGGCAATGTCGCTAAATAATATGACCATTTAAAGTGGGATTCTATCCCCAAGGGATTGTATTAGGATTATATCTGATGGCAGATATTAGAAAACTCAAACTGAATTGGTTTAACTTTGTAAAAGTTTCATATTTCTTATGTAACAGAAAGTATAGGGGTAGGAAGTCCATGACTACTATGATGTTATCATGATGCCATCAGGAATCCAAGCTCTTTCTGCTTTGCAGATACACTTTCATCCTCAATTTTGTCACCTCTTGATCCCAAAAGAGCTGCTCAAACTCCAGCATCACATCTAAGTTCCAGGCAGAAATAAGTTCCGGGCAGGAAGAACCAGCAGGAAAGGCAAATCGACAATGTGCAAACTGAGACTTTTGCTTTAAAAAACTTTCTGGGATGCCTTACCCACTAATTTCTGCTTATACCTCATTGGCCAGTATTGTGTTATATGGCCACCCATCTGTGAGAGAGGCTAAAGTGCATTATTACCACCACGAACTAAACCTAGATTCTGTTAAAAGGCAGAAGAGAAGATCAGATCTTGAGTAGGCAACCAGCGGTTTTTGCAGTAATGAGATAAGCAACAACAACAAAATTCCTTCATTTTTATATTGCATTCATATCTGTTAATGAATTTTATGCAAGGAGGTAAAAGGGCAAACATCCTTCTTTTGTCATTGAGACTTGGAGAAGCACTCTGACATGTCAAAGATTATCAGAAATACAATCTAGCACACTATGAAACCCACAGCCTTTTTTTAGACACCATGCTCTTCCTGAGCCATGATCTATCCAGCAGATCCTGGACACTCGAGAAGAGCATGTCCCAGGACTCCATGAAACTCCATATTCAGGAAAAGGCTGTAACATTTCATGTCCCTAACAGTGCAGGAGGAAAGAAAAGAAGAGAATAACAAAGCCTCTTGGAGATAGGTGCTGGGCTCCTTCCCTGTTATGAGTGGTTATTATTCATTATTATTATTAATAATAACAATTTTTATAACGATAGCTAAAACTCATTGAGCCTTTTGCTCTTTATAGGCATCATCTCATTCCACCTTCCTAACAACGCTATGAGCAAGCACTGTTATTATTGTCTTTCTTTTACGGAGGAAGAGACAGCGATTCAGAGAGATTAAACAACACGCCCAGTGTCACACAGCTAGTATGCGGCAGGGCTAGGGTTCAGTCATCTGTTTGACTCCAGCAGCTAAATACCAAACCTAACTTCCTTTGTGCAGCTATTTCATTTTACTTCCTTTTCCCCAGCCCTGACTCACTCTTGAATACCAGGCTTACAGGAAATGGAATTCAAATGAGTCTCAACAAAACTATAAATGAATACATGTCCTGCTTTATCAAGATGGCTTATTTCTGCCCGAAACTGAGGCATTTAAACCCGTACATTCTAAGGTTCTACTGTGCTTACACTCTTTCAGGCCTGCCTCAGGTAAATGCACTGCTCTGAGGCCAAATTCCTGTTGCTACAGCTCATTGCAATTGGTCTCAGCTCGCGGCCTTCTCCCGGGTCTGCGTCCTGGACGGTCTAGTTTGCTGGAATCGCTTGGGTGCCATTAGTGAACTATCCCTTTAAGCCATTTCTGTTAAGATTGAGGCCTCAAGCTGCAAAGACCCAAATGGATTCTAGCCCTCCTTTTTTTTTTTTAAGATTTTATTTATTTGTCAGAGAGAGAGTGCGCACAAGCAGAGCATAAGCAGGGGGAGCAGGACACAGAAGGAGAGGCAGGCTCCCCACTGAGCAGGGAGCCCGATGTGGGGCTCAATCCCAGGACCCTGGGATCATGACCTGAGCTGAAGGCAGATGCTTAAGATTGCTCAGATTCTAGTCCTCTTGAAGATGGGGTAGAAGGAGGGGAGCCTCGGGGGCTTCTGGGGGCATCACAGAGTTTAGGCATGCAAAGAAGTCCTAATGGGAAGGTAGAGAGCATGGGCTAGAGTCACTAATCTGAATGCTGCAAGTGCTGATGGGGCCCAGCCCCCCGCGGGACCCAGTGGGTCAGGCATGAAGAGAGCTCCACTTCAGAGAGGAGTGGCTGAGGCTCGGGGGATTACATGAAATGCCCAGCATCCCAGAGCTGGTGCCAGAGCTTAGTTTGGCCGCTCAGGGGAGGAAGAGGAACAGAGAGACTTCCCTCCTTGCAGAACCAGAACCTGAACCTGGTTCGGACAGAACTCTAGGTCTATCAAGGCTCTCTGCTATTCTCAAGGAGAGCGACACAGCCTAATCTTGCAAAGGGCCAATTGTCCAGATGAGTAGAGAAGCTGTCACTTCTCTTACAGCCGCTAGCGTAGTGGGGACAGGGATAGGTAAAACATCCTAAAGGCATGTTCTAAATATACACTCAGGCGCAGAGCTGGTTCATGTTTAACCCTCCTCTGTCGCAATATCTGGAGACTCACTTCGAGCTCCGATCTCCAGGCTGTGTTCCAAGGATGCTAATTTCTTACATTGTCTTCCTCTAGCAAACTGGGGGACAGCTCTTGATGATTTGCCTATCCGCATGGTGGGGTCTGAATGTGCCGTGGCCGTGCCCTCTCCTCACGCAGCTCAGCTTCTAGCCCATCTGCTCCCGGCCAGTGATGTCAATGTACCAGCTGCTTCCCAAGAACCAGTCGGCATCCTGCAGGAGGGGCAGGTCCCTCTCCCGGGCATCAGCCTGCTTGCTCTCAGCCCGAGCCCTCTTGCCAACCCTGGTGGGTCCCTCCGGTCTCATATCTCCCCATCTGAGAAGCGGAGGGCACGACCCTCTTCCAGGCCTGTGATTTATCAGCGTGGCTCCATCCCAGGGCTCCACATGAGATGCCTTCTCTCTGCTGATTGTGGGGACATGGCCAGGTTTGTTTCGGGGAACTGAGCTGGGCTGGGCCCCTGCGGCTGACAGAGCGAAGGTGGCCAGGAAGAAAGCAGCCTCCTGTCGGAAAATGAAGGCACTTCTGCTGCTGGTCCTGCCTTGGCTCAGCCCTGCCAACTACATTGACAATGTGGGCAACCTGCACTTCCTGTGCTCAGAACTGTGAGTCCCGCCATAGCGCTGCCTGCCTGTGTTTGTGTGTCGGGTGTGTCGGGGGTGGGACCGGAGTCCGTTCCCTGGCTGGTATGTTTGTTTAGAGGAAGCAGTCCCTCACAAGCTAGATGCACTCGACAAAGCACGCAGCCAGCCAGCAGTCTCGAGTGACATGCATAGGTCTGTGACTTAACAAAAAAACACACACACCATCTTACGGATGCCCCGCTTTCCCAGCGAGGCATTTTCTTCCTGCTTCTGTGCCAACACTGCCTTTTTTTTTTTTTTTTTTTTGGTACTCTATTTTTTCTCAATAGATGTGTCTTCTCTTCCTTCCATAAATAGAACCAAAGAGCAATTAAGAACCGAGCTTGCAGACACAGATCTGCAGCCCCTGTCAGGCATTTCTAGTTCCCTTTATTGGGAACCCAGTCTGCGTACCTGAAAATACGCACAGCCTCAGCACGGCAGAGAGGTCACCGTTTGTGTAAAACAATAGGCAGCCACTGGAGCTTGGGGTTTGACCATTTTTAAACGTATGGGCGAGCAGAGGGAAGTGTGCAGGGAGCCCCCACATCCCATCACCTTGACTGCTTTGCCACATTTGCTTTGTGTATTTTATTCAGGTGATTTGGAGTAAATTGCAGTCACGACCTTTCGCCCCTAAATACTTCACTAAATAAAATAAAGACGTTTTCCTACATGACCTATGTCCATTTTACAAAAGGAAATGACACACACCCAAACTCTACGGTGATGTTTTCCTGGCTCCTTTTGCTGGTAAGCTTGGAAAGAGTATTGCAGGTGAATGTGAACAGCTTCTGGCCAACAGAGGAAAAAGTGCTGAGGTCTGTGTGCCTCAGTGCTGGGAACACTTGACAAAACAGTGTGTTCCTCCTCACTAACCTTTTGGACGGGGAAACCTCGCAAGGCCTAGCTTATGTGTAAATTCTAGTCGGTGGACAACTGAGAAGCATTCTAATTAGAATTCCTAGGGCCCAGACTAGAAAAGCTCAGTGGGTCGTACAGAGATAGAGGTAACCCTCCTGAATGTGTGGTGATAACCAGGACCTCCTTTATAATCAGCCAGACTAGCCAGTGTGCATAGCACAGGAGATGCTCAATAAATTCTTGATAAATAGAGGAGAGAACAAGGGACCTAGGTCCTTGGAGGCAGCCGATTCCTTTTGACGACCCTGCATTTCAGGATTAGCTGGTCCCATCTTTTTCAAATGTAACCCCCCAGTCCTCCTCAGATAAGAAGGTTCAAAGGGGAACTATCTGGCTTAAGCCTGAGTGGTGAGCATCTCTTGGGTAATAATGGCATATGGAAGCTTTTCTAGAAAAATATACAAGGACAGAGCTTCTTGGGATTGTGGCAAGTCTCCTTCTTCCCCTTTGATGGTGTCTCTGAAATCTGGTGCCAAAGCGCTCCTCCTCCGTACCCTCGCCCCCACCTGCTGTCCTTGTTGGGGGCCGCGCTCCTTTCCTAGGGCTCCTGCAGCAGTGACTGCATGCTTGGTAAGTTAAAGCAACAGAAATCTCTTCTCTCACAGCTCTGGAGGCCAGAGCCTTGAAATCAAGGTGTGGGCAGGGCCACACTCCCCAGGAAGGCTGTCAGGGAGAATCCTCCCTTGCCTCTTCCAGTTCCTGGCGGCTCCAGGCGTGTCTTGGCTCCTGGCCGCCTCGCTCCAATCTCTGCTTTTGTCGCCATATGACCTCCCACTTGTGTCCTTTCCAATTCTCTGTCATTTCCTCTTCTTATAAGGACACTTGGCATCGGGTTTAGGGCCTGCCTCATCCAGGATGATCTCCTCTTGAGATATTTAGCTGAATTACATCTTTTTCTAAGTAAGGTCACATTCACAAGTTCCTGCTGCACATCTCTTGGGGGACCACCACTCAAGCCACTGCGGGTGCTCCTGAGGAGCCTCTCCACTCATTTACTTTCATTTTTACAGCCTAATTAAAGGAAGGCTCTTCACACTGGCTTCTCAGTTTTCTTTTCTACAAGTACGTGAATCAAGGCCACTTTTCTGTTGAGTAACTGGACATAAGCAGGCCATTCTTTCCAAAATGTGAAGGATATCCAAGAAGCCTAATGCCAGGAAATTGCCAGGACGGCATTCCCAGGCTGATGTGCCAGAACTTTCTGGAAGCTTCCAGTCACTGGGCATGATTGATGAGAGAATTCTGTGTGGCTATCACCTGATGCTACTAGTGTGATAATGAACTAATCGGCAAATTAATGACACATTTCAGGTACTGTGGCAGTGCTTTGAGCAATACAGGCAGTAAAAAAATTGGCATGGTACCAACCCTCAAGGAGCTGACAATCCAATTGAGAAGATGAAATTTATACACCTCAGAAATATTAACAATGAGCCAAGGCATAAGGGGATATGTCTTTAAAAAGTAGGATAGGCAATAAGTTGAGAGGAGGTGGAGTTTGCCCATTTCCATGAAATTGGTCAGGTGATGCTTCTAAGGAAGGTGGCAGTTTGAGCTGGATCTTGAAGTCATTAGGAAAAGTTTAGGCAGAATCACGGATGGGAAGAGAGCACTTCAGGCAGGGCAAAGGGCACTACAGAGGTTGCAAGGTGGCTGTGGTTGTCACCAAAGCCTTGAGAAACGACAATGGAGAGCAGTAAATGGGACTGCTGGGTCCCTTCACTGTTCTTGGAAGCTAGGGCCGTGGGATGGTGGCTGCATGTTCCTGAGACAAAGAGACACTTCTCTCACTGCCGTAGGCCACTGGGATCTCGAAGGCAGGCAGAGCTGAGTGGACTCACTGGAAAGCGCTGGGAAGCCACACTTCCTCCCGCCCCCTGCCCCCTCGTCTGAGCTTTGGCGCCTTGGCCTTGGGTGAGCTTGACCTGTGTCTGCCATGCTCCCAGCTGTAGAGACGCTCCTGGATTTTCCTTCCTCTCTAAGGCAAAGGCTCTCTCAGTCTGAGTCCTGTTCCCTCAGAGCCCAGCTAGAAAATTGGAACTAATCCTGTAAATAGCGTCAGCTACAGTCTGTGGCCCTGGGGGCCACAAACTCCAATGCCTACAGGAACCGGGCAAGAGTTATTTCAGAATGTGAGTCATTCAGGTATAAGATAAAAGGAAGTGGTGAGGCCTCTGAACAACTGTAGTGTGTGTGTATGTGTGTGCATGTATATAATTCAAATGTTTTTAGACATTACATATAATTTAATACATATTATTGTTTAAATATATATGATATGTATGATACATATTATATAAGATATGTATAATGTCTAAAAGCATCAATTTAAAACAAAACAACAACTCTCCAGCAGATCACTTCTGCCTGCCCAGTTTGGCCTTCAGACTCAACAGTTTATGACCCTGGGCAGCTCCATCTTTAAACATGTCCATGGTCGCCTCGTGCCTTGACGCAGAGGGCAACGAATCTCACAGAGCAGCCTAAAACCAGAACATCTGACGTGGAATCCCAGTCCATAGGTTAGAATCAGGGCATCTAGGATTGCTCTCAGGGCCGGCAAAGAGCACCCCATGACCATAAAGGGCCATGCTCTCTTCCCCCATGAGCCCTCACCCCCACCCTTCCACAAACTCTCTGACTTTCCTAGACCCCAAAGCGAATGTAGGAAACAGACTCTCAGTCTCATAGAATGAGCATGGATACGGCCTTCTCATCCTTCTGGGTCCCTTTGCTGCCCTACACATGAGAAGACATATAGGTGAAGCCTTGAGAGTAGCATGGGTTCTGAGGACCACTCAAGTGAGAACTGAGGGCTGCGTTTGTTCTTTTCAGTGCAGATATTTGGGCTCTACAATCTGCTAAAACAAAAATATTTGGCGGGGGCATCTGTTTTCATTCTTAAGCTCCCCAGGTGATCCTTATGGGCCCACCATCTTCGTTCTTAACAAGCTCCCCCAGTGATCCTTATGGCTCCTCCATGTTCATGCCCACGAAACTCCCCAGGTGATCCTTATGGGCGCTGCAATAAGAGAACTCTTAGCTCCAGCTCGCATGTCAGCTCGCCCTGACTTCCCCTGCGGAGAACCAGCACTCCACCCTCCAGGTCTGCTCTGTATCGTCAGCCGCTTACCTGTCTGTCTCCTTGACCTGGTGAGTCCTGAGGGAGAGCTTGAGGGATGTTCATTTGTGCACACCCAGCTTCTACACCCTTCACGCTTTGCTTAAACCGAGCGCCGTGAATTTGGCTCCTATCTTGGCCAATTGCTACATATATTGCGAGGTCTGATAAAGAAGACCCTGGTTTGGTTTCTGTGGAAGCGAGCGTTGATCCTGCTCATAATGATGCGAGCCAGCCTCATCTCTGGTGCTGCAGAAAGCAATGGTCTTGCTTTCCTGAGGCTTTGGTAGTGTCTCTCTACGTACTTTGCTTAGCAAGAATGCCAGGGAAAAACCTTAGAGTCTGGTGGCTGGTGAGATGTGGTTTATGGTACACCGCCAACTCTCAAGAACCACTTACAGAAAACTGAGAAGTTCTGTCCCCTTTCCCCCACCTTTACCATTTCTAGCTCCTGTCCCGCTCCCAGTACTTCTCACTTCCACGTCCTGCGCTGCTGGATGCTGCGTTCACGCCCGTGGTGGAAGTCTGAGCGCGCCCCGCTTTGCAAAGCAGGAAGCTGCCCTTTGAGTTATAGCTGCAGGGAGCCGGAGGGCAGGGAGGCATGGGCACTGCGGGATGGCCAGTCCCCCAAGCCAGTGCTGCTCCCCTTGGCTGTGTGACTTCTCGGGAAGTCAGGACATGGGCTCTCGTTACAGTCTGTAGCCAGAGATTTTTGGTTCGTAAGTGGCAGATCCGTGGACAGTTGTTCGTGCCAGTATTTGGAGGGAGAAACTCCACTCCAACCCCTGTCGAGACCGCAGTTCCAAGCAGGGAAGGCTTATTCCCCCTGGAATTCTGTGCACGGAGAAATTAAGATGAGGAACTCTGATTTTGTAACTTGAACCATCGAGGGCTATGGGCAGATGAGGCCTCCTGGAGGAGTTGCCAAGAGTAGCAGGAGCTCTGTGGCAGCCTTGTGTGTGTCCTCCCTGGGAGGTGGGGGTAGGGCCCAGGCTTCAGAGACGCAGAACACCCACCGAGTGTCTTAGGTCCAAGGACTCCAACCACCCACCACTTCCCTAGCAGAACTTTCTCCAGCCAACCTGCAAAACACACTTTCTGACAGACTGCACCATCTTCCTGCAGCAAAAACATTGACTTTGCAGGCCAAAGAGCATCTTAAATCACACCTAGCTGGGCATTCCCGGCACTCAAGTGAAGATTGTTTGCCTTAGTTTTATGTGGCACTCATTTGGCCCTGGTCCAGCTTCTCGGGTTCCCTTTCTCTAAGTCAAGGCTCTGCAGCGGCCCTGGCCTTAGTAACGTCTCTGCTCCTTGCTAACTTCAGCTAGACATGGGCTGGGTGTTGGGCCCCGAGCTATAGCCTGGGAGAGCATCCTCTTCAAAAGCTTTGTGCCGCGAGGAGCTCTGCATGAGGCCGGTCTAGATGGATGCCGTTGGGCTCTTTCTGGCGTGAGGGAGGAGAGGAGGGAGCACAGCGGGATTACCTCAGCCCCCATTTCCTCTGCACTTCACTGTGTTAACTACTCCCGACACTTTCCAAGTTTAAACCAACAGGGTGAGCTTTATGGATTTGCCAGTAAACACTTTCCAAGTTGGGTCTCCAAGAATTGGCTTCTTTCTCATCAAAACAGAAAAGGGAAAAAAAAAAAAAAACGTTGCTGATCTCTGGATTTTTCTTGTCTTATGTTTTGAGAATCTGAAGTCAAGTTTGGATTAAACCCGGAAGGAAGGAGGTAGAGTTTACAGAGGAAATGGGGTGAGGTGGAGAAATCCTTTTCCAACAGAGAGGAACAGCGTCCAATCTGGGGGACCGGAGCCAGGGCCCATTCGGGTTCAGTGACTCTCTTAATGTCTTTCTAAGCATTGCCGTTTAGCACATGTTTAATAGAGCATTTTTCCTTAAATCTACAAACGTGTGTATTTGGAAGGAAATTGAAGCCTCATGTTCCTGGTTCGTTTATACTTAACTCCTCAAAATGTTGCTTCATAATCATTCTTTGATGTCCAAATTTCACAGGGATCCAACTTAACGGTCTTATTTATTTATTTATTTTCATTGAGAATCGGCAAGTTCTCTTTTGCGGACAGTAGAGCAACTCCAGTCCCAAACCATTCACTTTCTGATCTAAAATGCAAACTCTGGCAGTTTCAAGATCCCACCCAAATGCTTGACCAATTGTGTTTGCATTTCTTTGGGTTACACGACTCAGTCAGGTGCATGACCAACGAAGTGAGGATTTCTTTCATGGCAGGACTCCCTCACTGATTGTTTCATGTTTGGTTGACTTTATTTTCCTTTTAACTTCTTATAATGAAAATCTCAGTGCAAAAGTAGAGAGAAAAGTATACTAAATCTCCCATGTACCCTATCCCCCATCTTAAATAACAATTCATGGGTATCCTGTTTCATCTAGATCCTTGAACTGGTTTTGAAGCAAATCTCAAACACCATATTTGATTGGTAGACCTTTCAGTATTTATCTCTAAAGGGTAAAGATTCTTAACCATAACACTAATATCATACCAGAAACAATTAACTATAATTCCTTAATATCAAATATCCAGTCAGCTCAAATTTTCCCCATTTGTCTATCTTCTCTTACAGGTTGTTTGAATGAGCTAATAAGGTCTACACTCTGCAATTGGTTGCCATATCTCTTAAATACCCCTCCCTTCCAACTCTATCAATGCAAAAAGGAGCTCTTGAGGTAAAAATTTTGAGGACTACAGCTTTGGCAAACTCCAAATACTAGCCTAGTAGTTGGAAAAGGAGAAAAAGAAATTATCTTAATTTACTACCAAGTTGAGGGAAATGCAAAGGCAAGATCCAAAATAATCTTATGAATGTAACCAGAATGAATGGGGTTTTTTTGATCTTGTCATCCAGATCTTTGAGGGAACTTAAAGAGAATGGGAGAGTATCTTCTCCTGAGGGTGATAGTCTTCCAACTTTTTGGTCAAGACCTATATCAAGAAGGAAATTGGTCCATATGCCTATCCAATGTATAGCTATCTGCTTACACCTGTATTTACTATATTCTACCCATTAGAAAACCTCGCACAAATACTGGTAAAGGATGAAGTCTATGTAAGGGTTCTGTTGCATCCTCCCCACATTCCTCATGGGTGTCTGCACTTCGGAGACCACCACAGAGTTACGGGCTCTCAGGACTCGTCTTGCATTAGAACACCACCCCTTCAAAATAAACAGTAAATTGCCCACTGCCCGTCTGTGGGATTGGCCTTGGAAGGAATAGGGCAGGAAATGGCCCATTTTTGCAGGCCAACAAAAACTTGTGGGCCAAAGGACCAGACATCTTTTCTTAGTCATTTCCCCCTTTTTTTTTTTTTTTTTTTTTTGGACCATCACTTCCTTGTGTGGCCCATGTGGACCCTACTCTCCCAGCTTCCTACACTCTCAACCATACCTGTCTTCATAAACCTTCCTCACCTACCCTCCCCATCCCCCACCAAGAGTGGGGCTGGGGAGGGACCAGGGTTGTGAAACCTTAAGGATTTAGAGTTTGAGGAGTCCTCTTTTTAAGACCCAATCATGAATTCATACTTGCTAGGTCCTTAGACAGTCCTTGGAACGTTCCTGCATACCTTGAGGTGTAATCATCAGTCTTACGGTAACCCCCTCCTGTTTGAGCAATGTCCTACAGTGTGTGTGTTCTCCCACTTTCTCCCCCCGCCAACTTCTCTATTTCTGTATGGAGCCAGCTCTCGGAATTCTGGTGCCTACTTCTTTTGTGTTTAACTCTTGCATATCCAAAGCTAAGAAGAGTTTTCCTAATGCCCCATGGGCCAAGGAGGTACCTCTGGCCTCTTCTCCATCCTCTTCTTCATTAGCATTTCTACCTAGAGTAAGAGAAGAAGCCAGGGCCCCAAGACAATGACTAAGTCCCTTTGTCATCCCGGGAACCATAATCAAATGGCCCACCACGGTGAAGGTTGGTGGTGAGAGAACTTGCTGACTAAAGACACGTGCTCTGGAGTCAGACTGACTCAGGTTTCTATTCGGTCTCTACCAGCTGGGCAACCTTGGGCAAGTTACTTAGCCTCTTTGAGCTTTTCTCCTTTTATAAATGGGGATAACAACCCCTACCTCACAGGCTGTGGTAAGTGCTGAATGAAATTATGTAAAGCACGTAATACAGTTCCTGGTACATGGCAAACCCTTTAAGTATAGATTTTAATAATAGCAGATACAAGAACATATTTCATCAATTCTGAAATACTTAATATCTCTGAGAGCAGGCTACATCTTATCAATGACACTGTCCAAAGATCATGGGCAGTATTTTTCTTTCTTAATAATCTGTAAAATAATGGCCCATCCTACAATAGAGGAGAGTCTTTGCTGTCATGAAATTTGACCATAAAGCTCCATCCACAATAAGCACAGATGGGCTGAAATCAAGAAACCATACAGTCCTTTATTTTTTCTTCCCTCCCTCACTGAAGAGGCAGGTAAGTGGCTGAGCTGAGAGAGGGTATCCAGTGTCTCATGGTGAAGTTGAGACAGGATAGAGCCATTTGTCAGTGGGCAAGGACCACTGCTCCCACGTGGCTCCACTCCCATGGGTAGGTCCTTTATCATACCCCCTTCTCTCCCCAGAGTCTCCCTTAGACACTTAGCTCTCTTCCTTGTTACCTTGACACTGAAGCTCCTACTTCCTTCCTCTTTCCTGTCCATCTTCCCCCTCTCCCAATTTGAAGAGGAAGGCCCAATCCAGCATGTTATTTGGCTGGTAGAGTCTGTGACCCAGAACCATCCTTTTTTAGAGCCCAAGGAGGCCATGGAGATGATCTGGTCCAATCTTCCCATTTATATAGAAGAAACTGAGGCATAGTAATTTATCCAAATGACTCAGCCCTGTCAGCAACACACTGTGACCTCAAACACCTCATGACACTTTTGGGGGGAAATAATACATTCATTATTTTAATGTAGCCTCAGGAAACCATAAAGCTGGAGCTAGTTATTAAAATTTTAAACTGCTTCAGGCAAAGCAAGGCATAGATGTGCTAAATGATGCACCTGACCACACACATCACCCATTAGGAATTGAGTGCCCTCTGAGGGGATCTGAGCAGATGGGCATGCTCAGAATGCTCTCTCAGGAATACCTTGACCCGTTTGCAAACTGGGGGCCCTTTGACAGTAACAAGGCTTTATATTTGAACATGGCATTCCAAGGGTTTCATGTACAACGGATGGCAGCCAAGTGGCAGGGCTGAACCCAATCATGAAGCAGTTACAAGCTTCAGCTTGTAGTAATTAAAAACAGCCTCTGAAGCCACTCCAATCTGAGCTCAAATGCTGGTGCATCACTTACCAGCTATGTAACCTTAGATTAATTCACCTCAGCTGGGCCACAAGTTCTCCATCCTTCAATCAGAGCTCTTAATGGTAGCACCGACTTCATGGGGTAAGAATGAAATACACGCATGAGGCACTTAGTGGACACCTGGAATATCATAAGTATGCTGTAAACAGCTGTGGTAATGGTAGATAAATGACCTCCCTTGAACTTCACGGCAAATGCAGTGAATCCCCATCCTCCTGGTGAGCGAGCTAAGACTCCTTGAGGTTAGGGAAGCTCCTCTCAATGATCCAGCCAGCCTGGAATCCAGGCATCCTGATTCTAGGACCAGGGTTGCCCCTATCCCCTCACCCCCACTGCATCTCCCTTGTTGCTGTGAAGATGGTGTTACTGGGGGTGGGTGTCAAGTTGCTGCAGGTCTTTATAATTCACTAGGGCCGGATTTGGGGACTGTGATGGATTCCGAACCAGAAAAGCAAACTGCTTTATAGATGAAATTTTTCTGGGCAAAATATTTGTGTAGTTTCTCTGGCCAGTTAAAATTACTCTGAAGATGGAGCTTTCCAGCAGTTACAATTATTTTTTTTTCCACTAAAATAGGCACAAGAGGGCTCAGCCAAAAAACCTCTTTGGCCTCATGAGCTTCTTGATGAATGAAGAGACCATCAGAGGGATTCTGTTGTGAATGCATCTGCAATAGCCCTTTTCTCCAAAATGCTGCGTTGTTTTGTTTTTTTTTATAGAAAAACATCTGGGCAACTATCAGAAGCAGAAGCCCTTCTCCCATGAAACAAACTCTGTGAGGATCTGAGGGGTTATCAGGGAAGTGTGGGTCGCGTAGCATGATGAGTGTGAGCGTGGACTCCAGAGCCAGCCAGACCCTGGCTCTGTCACTTACTAAATGCAAGTCTGCCTTAACCCCTCTGAGCTCAGCCTGGTAGGGGCTACATGAACTGCATATACATCCTCTGTACCATGCCTGCACATGAGCATTAGAGACCAATGGTAGCTGTTTTTGCTTCCTCCTTTGCTACTCTACAAGCCAACTTCCTTTCTTTGTTCCCTGCATCCTTTTTCCTCTTCAGAAAAGAGCCCCATGTGGTACTAGACAGTGGTGGTGGTGGTGTCTGATTACTGGAGGCTCTTTCTGGAGGCATCCCCCCTTTTGGCTGCCTCTGGTTCTACTCAGGACGGCAGCCCAGCCTCATCGGGGAATTAGAATTCCTTTAACGTCACAAAAGAATGATTAAACACTTGAGAGATGCTGACTCTCCATAAAAAACCCCCCCAAACACTTATGACCTGCTTCAGAGAATTTAAAACTCCAAATGGTAGCTAGACAGGAATGGTGTCTAGGGCTCAAAAATAGAACCTGGGAGGGTCAACGGGACTAAGAAAAGAGTATTCTAATTTAGGCATTGTTTATTCAGTGACAAAATAACCAGACAGCTTAGGCTATTCTGTGAGAAATGTGGTCAATTTGATTTTTCTTTTAAATCCCTTATCAGTTGCTTAGTATCATTAAGAAAGCATCAGGGTGACAAGTTCTCAACTTTTCACCTGGTTTCTTTGTATGTATATCCATCTCCTGTTACTTTCTTGGTGTGGCGGGTGGGGTTGGATTGAGACACAAAGGATTCCAGTGGCTTGGTTCTCCTTCAGATTCTTGGTCTACTATTTAACAAAGGCAGGGCGTTTCTATTCATAAAATCAGTACGTTCCAGAAACAGATTGCTTTGTTCAGTAGAAGTGAATCAATGTTCTGAAAAAAAAAAAAAAAAAAATCCAACAAGCTCTCTCCCACTTCTTAGAATTCTTTCCCTCTAAGTGCTTTGTTTTAGAAGTGCTTTTTCTTTTTTCTTTTTTTCTTTTTTTCCCCAAACTAAGCCACCTACCGGTAGATGAATTAGTAAAAACAAAGCACTCATTCCTGGGAAGCATATAATTTAATATCAGGTATTTATCAAGTACCTATGAAACATCAGGCATGTCTAAGGCTCTGAGAATCCTGCAGTAAACGTATATTCCAACGAGAGAGAAGTAAACAAACATCTGGTATATCAGATGGAAATAAGTGGTATGAAGTAAGACAGCATCTCCTGACCCCGGTTTATTTATATAAGAAGGCCTCTGAGAAAGTGGCATTTGTGCAGAAACCTGAAGGGAAATGGGGAAGGTTTTGAGGGCTTCTGATATGGGAGAGCCTGACTTTGGAGTCGGGCTGACCTGTTTGCACACCTAGATCTGACACTGTCTTGCTCCATGTCTCCTTATGCGGCCTTAACCTCTCTCCTCCATTCTCTCGTCTGTAGAGTGTGAGTGAGGATTCTTACAGCCCAGGATTCCCAACAGTAGTAAGACACATAGAAAAGGAGCTGGTGCCTGGGCAGGCCAGCTGAAGGGCAGTGCCTGCTACTTCCTCTTTAGCCTTGGCTGGATTATTTCTGAAGGAGGTTGGGGTAGAACTTTCACCTGGTTCAACCTCATTCTGGGTCACATGCTCCCGATGTAGTTCTAAACGAGTCTCCGATACCAAAGGCCTCCCTCTCCACACAATGCCCACCCCCCCTTAACTTCAGTCTGAATTCATGTTTAATTTTCTCATCCCTAAATTGTGTTGCTTTCTATGTCTCTCCAGCCTGGTCAGATCTGTTTTTGGTGGATTCTGTTTGCAGGTGTGTCTGTCTGACCTGGTTTTCTTCCTTCCTCCTGTCTCAAGTCTTCTGTGGTGCTCCCCACCTGAGTGTCCTCCATAAATTTCATGACACCCTGTCCTGGGTCTTCCATGAGGGTAGTGAGTCAGGGTATTGATGTGTTGGCAGATTAAGATCCCCCCTCTGAAACACCTCTCCATCACTAGGCTTAATACCTCATTTTTTGGGGATTTCCATCCATTTTCAGCCTCCATTTTGAATCTTTGGACTGACAGAGAAAATCTTTCCCAAGACCCAGTGCACATTTGGCTCAATGCCCTCCTCCCTGTACCTTTACATTCTTAACTACCACAAGAGCAGTATTAAAGTCCTCAAGATAATCTCATAAACTTGTCTATGGTACTTTAAATGCAGATTGTTCGGGCGCCTGGGTGGCTCAGTTGGTTAAGCAACTGCCTTCTGCTCAGGTCATGATCCTGGAGTCCCAGGATCGAGTCCCGCATCGGGCTCCCTGCTCAGCAGGGAGTCTGCTTCTCCCTCTCCCGCTCCCCTGTCTTGTGCTCTCTCTCTCTCTCAAATAAATAAAATCTTAAAAAAATAAAAATAAAAAAAATAAATGCAGATCGTTCTTTGTTTATTCATCGCTGGTATTCTGACCCTTCTAAATTTTGCTCCCCTAATACTTATTCCACAACTGACAATTGCATGTGTCCTATGCTAATTTCTCTCTACCCTTTCTGATTTCTTTCTATATCACTATCACATGCTGTTGGTCTTTTTCCAATCTTCTGACATCCCCCTGTGTGCGAGGTAATTTTTCAGAAATAATTATTCATCTTTACTGCACATTGTTCAGTAAGCATGTTAGTCAAATTCTCTTATCCCCTGAGGACATGTGTCATCTGGAGCAGTTGATTTATGTATGTTTGTGTTTGCCAAACATTCCTATTCCTATCTTTTTTGTCCAAACTGATCCATGTGAGTTTATAACTCAATTTCACTTGTTTATGCTTACATTTTTCAAGGAGTTTAGCATTTCATGTTTTAACATTTTTTTTTTTTTTTGGTGTTGGCCTCTTTTAAAAACCTAGTAGATCTGTGTTCTTCTAAGCTTCTTGGCCTGTTCTTTATGATGCAGGGTGAGCTTACAGATTCTAAAGCTATTGCTAAGTGCTAAATTCTTCTGTTTCAACTTGTATATTTTTTTTCTCTGAGCTGAATTGATACAGTCCATTCTGGGCATCCTATTCTTGGGTATTCAGAACTGTTTGGTGACCCTAAGTCTCTGACATGACTGAATAGGTGTCCACTTTTTCCATTTGATCTAGAGACTGGAATTAAAGAATTATGAACTATAAATTTCAGGGAATATTCATATTCGATGGAATATGCTGATCTGCTTTTTAGAAACCACCAACTTGCTCAACTTCCCGAAGTGTAGAATTTTCCACTCCGCGAATAGTTTGGCCCTAATTATTCACTCTTTTTTTCCCCCAGGGAAATAATTTTATTTAACCCAACCTATCTTTGTAAGATAACCTTGCCAAACCAACATGATTTTAGAGAGCTTTTTTCTGAATTTATTCAATTGCTATCTGTATCCTAACTTGGGTTGATCACTCCACCCACCCACTAGAGAATCCTGAAGTCACAGCACACATTCCTGCCGTTTATTTTTAGACTATAATCCAACGCCCTTACTTTACTAAAGACAAATGTTTGACCCCAATAAGCAAGGACATGTAAATCTGCAACCACTCTCTGCCCATGACTACTCCAACCGAAAGCTCTGTTTATAATGCAATAACCCTTACTCTTAACAAGCTTTACAAGCAATAACCCTTATTCTTAACAAACTTTACAAGCTGGTGTGCCACTTGACTTTGAAGTTGGTATTGAAGTACATTTGCGTGAAGCCCCATTGTCATTTGGAGCTGTTAGCAAGAAAGTGTAGTTGCTGAGCCGATTTTATTTTATTCAAATGGCATTAGATTTGGTATTGATTAGTAACCCGAGCAAAAATAACTGGAGCATCTGAAAACTGAATTTCCAGTCTTAACCATGTGGCCAAGTGAAGCTTTGTCATGGATGCCCCATGCAAGGATGCAGAAATTCTATTTGCAGCCATTGCAAAGAGAGAACAGTTTACAAGATGTTGTTGCTGTTTTCTGAAAGCCTACTTTTTAACCTTAAAACCTGCAGTAAGCAGTGTTTTTGATAGCGTCCGTTTAGGTAACAGCAGTCCGGTATTTGGTGACTTATGTATACATTTACTCTAACGAGCTCAGAGCAGAAGTTAAACCAGCTGGAAAGGAATCATTTTCTGCAAGTGAAAGAATGTTTGTGTGAATCCTGTACTATAAGAAGAGAAATTCCAAAGCTCTCAAATCTTAAGAGCCATTGGAAAAGGAGGGACTAGGAAACCTCCAAGGATTTTGTCAGCCCAGACTACTCAGTAGGTAAATACCTATATACTCTAGCACTGTCCCCAGAGGAGAAAATAACTTCCCTACTTGTTGAGATTCTGCAGGATTAGAGGACCAGAAGGGGAGGAAATAATGGCTGGGGACCTTCTGGGAAGGGAATAAGGGGCACTTCTCTAGTCCAGACCCTGGCCTCGGGCATCTAGCAGCTCCCCTTGGCGGAGGGCTCTTGTGGTCCTGTTAGTGCCAGAGGGAGCCCTTGGTTTCTGTAAAGCACCAAGAGCTCCTTTGATGGAGCAGAATGGTTAGGCGGCTGATCTGATGTTAGTCAGGAAATCTACCTTATTTAAAGTGTGGTTTAAAAAAAAAACAAAAAACCTTCAAGACTAATTCAGTCCTTGGAACTGACCCCACTTCCAGTGGGACCGAGTTGATTTAGTCCCCCTTCTGGATCCCCTTCAACCACTCAGATGTCCCGGACGGACTTGGCCAGGTACAACTGTCTGTGCATGAATGTTAATGGGCTGTTTGGCTTTGCACTCTCTGATTACTTCCAGAAGTTGCAGAACATCTTGTCCCTGTTGAGGGTCTTCAGTTACCTTTTTCCCCTCTCCCTTCCTCCCTCTCTACCCCAAAAGGGCCCCTGTGTCCGTGCACTCCTGTTCAGCCTCTCCTGGCCATGAAAGTAATGAGACTGGACCCTAATGGCTGCTGCATTTTAAATCTGTGTGTAGTGTCCCCAGTGAGCTGCGCACCTGCGAGTGTGAATCACAGCCTATGAATCCCAGATGCATCACGAAAGACGCGGGTGATGTGGGGGAGAGCTTTTAACCAAACACATGCCGGAATATGAGGCTTAAGCCATCTGGCAGAGAAGCAGATTGACGGACTTTTCTAAAAGGGAAGACTTACTCAGATCGATTGGACCGGAGTTGCAATTCAGTGGTTTTCCAGAGATGAATCCTAGTCTGTTCAGAAAAGAAGCCTAGGGGTTCTGATTCTTACCCCCACTTCCAAGTATGTGTGTGCTTCCTCCCTGCCCTCCCCTGCCCCCAGAGCAGCAGAACTATAAGGAAAGGCTGTTCTAGGTAGCAGAAGACAGGGCTGGCAGAAGGGTTTCCCTGTCGCTGCTGATCTTGGTCCCTGAGGCTTGAAGACGAGGTCCCACTCATCCCAGTGGTTTTGTGGGCAATCTAGTGGAAAGGGGTACAGATAAAACAGGCACAGTGATGTCCCACCCAGGGACGATCCGGACACCCACCCTTCAGGCTTGTGTGTGAAGCATGTTCTCTTACTACGTGTTCTGAGTGTCAGGCTTGGAAGTGGGTTCTTGATGGGATTTTTGCGGTGGTGGTGGAGGCAGCCGTGGTGGTTTTCTTAGGGGACCTTTATATTTAGCCAATGGCTGATTGAAACCAATTGCTATGCAAATTTCTTTACATACTTTGCATCCCTAATATTTCACATTCCAAATGAGCATAATTAGAGAAGCCGTTACGAACAGTAGCCAAGCCCTACCCAGCCTTAGGATACTCTTGTCTCAGCGGGTCACTGACTTCCCCACACCATCATCCAGAAAGAAGGGACTAGATGGGCCAGATTGTACATTTAAAGAGGAAGAAAGATGATGCTCATTGAAAGCTTTCTCTCTCCCCACCCTACCCCCTTTTTCAAAGAGCTTTTCCTTAGCCTCCCTCATGAGAGGGTATGGTCCTAGACTCCTGTCGGATGGGGAGTACTGCAAAGGAAGACGCCCAGGGCTGTCCACCGGTGGGGGGCTCAGGCAGTACTGAGAGGCTCCTGAGTCTGAGGGCAGAGCCAGTGTTTGGCACAAAGTGTTGAGTTAGAGTAAATAGAGGGAGAGGCTGGGAGAACACTAAAGGAACCTAAAAAGTGGCCACGTCCCCATCTTTTGTAACTACGCACTGTGTGTGTGTGTGTGTGTGTGTGTGTACACATGCGCCCCTCGGACAAAAGATTCAGTTGACTAAGAAATGTGGACCTCAGGCTGTTGTACACATAGCTCTTCAAGGGCGGTGGGTACCATTTCAAAGCTTTTACAAGCAGACTCGTAATCCCTGCATCGTTTGCTGGGTATTAGACCCCACTAAAAAGCACCAGGTATTCATGCAAGTTGGCTGCCTTTAAAAAAAAAAAAAAAAAAAAAATTATACACCTTTTTCACCTATTTTAAGGCAAATCACCTTTGGCAGGAAAGTCTGTCTACCTTCCCCACCACCACCTTAAAATGCAAAGAAAGTAAGCCTGGGGGTGAGTTTCTTCACCTAATGGCATGCCAGAATAATGACTGGCTTGGGCTATGAATAAAGCAAACAAAAAGGTAGAGTTTCCTAGGAAATTCTCACTGCTAAAACCATGTTAGAGATAGTTAGATTTTTCTACAACCAGTGAAAGGAACGATCCCTGGGTTGGAGCTAAAATTTCTGTGTTGATGCTATTATTTATATCCTAGTGTAAAAAATGCAATCTACCACACCTTTTGTGGTGGTGGTTTTTAACCAAGTCAAATGCATCATTAGGTGTAGAAGCAAGAAGGGGAAGAGAACCAGCTACTTATTTAAAAAAAAAAAAAAAAAAAAGGAAAAGGAAAGAAAAAACCCAAAGGAGTGATTTCTCATGAGCACCTCGTGCTAAGTGTAATCAAAGGCTCTTGAGGGGCATTTAGAGCATTCACTCAAGGAAACGGTCACATCAGTGTCTGTGGAACTCTTCATAAAGAAGTGATGCGGGAATAGAGGCACTAGACTGGGAACGGAGTGGCTCTGAGAACTAACTCAGTTTGTAGATCAGTACTGCTGAACAAGTTTTTAACAAAGCGCATTTGTAGAATATACTGTGTTCTTGACAAAGGAGTAGGGAAACCTGAGGTCAGAAGCTGCTTGTATGTGGCACCATTCCACTCAATAACATTTCTAGACACTTTCCTGTGACCGTTTTTGGGCTTGCCTTCCACAGGAAGAGTTCCTCAGGGGGCGCCTTTGGTGGCTGTGCCCCTTGTGTTAGGACAGTCTTCTAAAGGAGGCAACCTGACCGTCTCCTCCCCTGGGGGATGGATAGCTTCAGTTACCAGAGGAAATCCTATTAGGCATTTCCCATGAGCTTCCCGTGAGTGTTTGACTTGAACTTGAACCTAGGAAGTACATTCGCAGATGAAGGGCATTACATTTATGTAGTTATCCCTAATCATATCTTCATGGTTAAATAAGGAAAATCATGCTACTTATTATGTGGAATACCAAAGAAAACAATGATAAGATGGTTCAGGGTGTTGTAAAAATGTGTTTATAAATAGGTGGAAAGACCTATAGGCCAGGATCAAGTGATTAACCCACAAGGCTTACATTGTGGCAGTACCTCTCAGAAGTAGTGACGTTGATGAAGTCCAATATTTTGGTGTTTGAGCTTCCTTACCTGTAAAATGGGGGTGATGGTGCCTTTGTTAACAGTTATCAGATGCTATACTGAATGTAGGAGATAAAACAGTCCCAGCCCCGTGTGCTCATGACCTAAGCCAATAGATGAAGGAGAAATAATGGTGGGTTTTGTTTATTATAACTGATGGTAACGTTTACCTCTGAGAGCATTAATATGGTGTTTTAAGGTATTTGTGAATAGAATAACAACACTAATCAAGGAAAGTTAATGTTCAGTCTCATTTACAATGCAATGGGCCAGTTTGTTTCATTGGATTTCTCATCCAGTGCTGCAGGTAATCAGAATCAAAGTTTGCTGTTCTGGATGGATGTGGCGGGGAGGGGGGTGTGGGGAATTTTTCACTTGTGGCTACATCAGGATGCAGGGTTATGTCTTGGAAATAGTATTTCAGGAGAAAGACAATGATTACTGTAGAATTTGCAAGAAGGACCAAAAGAATCTGCCTTAACAAAACAACAAAGCCTGGTCTGCTGTTTACGGAGTCTAAATAACCTAATGAAACGGGCTTATTTTGTAATGGAAACTGCAACATTGGTGGGTCTCCTATAACTTGAATTATATCCTTTGTGTTCCTTAAAGCCTAAACCTTTAAATTATGCAGAAAGAAAATTCTATTTCTCTTCTGATTCAGCCATAAGGATTCATAATTATTCCAAGATTGGCAAACACTTTTCCATCAATTCCATGACTTAATAGAAAAACTCTGTCATTTACAACAGCTTAACGCTACTGGTTTCTTACCTTCCACACTCAGGCATGGTCATTTTTTCCTGCAGTAACTTCTTAAAAAGGCCATGGCTCAGTCATTCGCTTAGCAATCCCTCCAGCGTTGCAGCCATCATCCTGGACAAAGACACGGAGGCCCCCAGAGACAGCAGCCTGGCCGGAAGGCTATGGCTGCTGAATAGAGAGACAAAAAGAGCACATATAATTTGACTCTTGATACGTTACTCTCTTGAGCTCGAGAAGACAGTTGAGCTGTTTTTCCTGAACATTTCCACATCTTTCCCTAAAGACAGGTTCTCTTAGCCTTCTGTTGCACACCAACTGACCAAAATCCAAGGCCTGTTCTCCCCTTTTACCAGCTTCTGACACTTAAGGTTGAAGACAGGACCTTACCCAGAAGCACAATAGACTCGGGAAAGGACTTGCAAACACTCTCGAAGAATCAACAAAGGCATGAAGGAAACCCTGGGGCAACTGGCGGGGAGGTTGATATTTCAGAGGCACAGCTGCTCCTCATACCCTTGCCTTCCTGCTCAGGGTCCCTGGACTTGGGGTCACTGGACTTATGCTTACACCTGCGGTCCCATTATAAGTCTCATGGTGAAGGCTTCCATGGTGTGTCTTAGAATAAATTCGTACAGTAGGCTGGGATTGTCTTCAGTGCTACTGATGAGGACATATTCCATGGATTCCCATGTCTACCTCCCCACCCTCACTGGCCTGGCAACCTGACGTCATCGGCTGGCTTCCAAGGCAGGGACAGAGTCTCAAACCTCTGTGCATTGGAATCACCTGGAGAGCTTGTTTAAAAACACAGGTACTTGGCATCCCCCAACCAATACAGTGAGGGCTCTCAATCTCGGCACTAGTGGTATTTTGAATGAGATAATTCTTTGGTGTGGGGAATTGGCCTGTGCATTGTAGGATGCTCAGTAGCATTCTTGGCTCCTACCTACGAGATGCCGGGAGCAACCTCCCCAGGTGTGCCAATCAAAAAGATCTTTAGATATTGCCAAATGCCTCTTGGGGCATAAAATGGCCCCTGGTTGAGAATTACTCTGAGGGACTCGAATTCCTAAGGGGAGAGTGGGGTCCAGGTTCTATCTTTAACAAGCTCCTCCAGCAAATCTATTTCCTCTGTGTGATCTATTGGGCCCTATCTTCCTTTTCAACACCCCATGCCCTTCAGCCCCTGCTTCCATAACCACCTAGAGGATAAAAAGGTAAAGCTCTGTTCTTCCTTTGCCAGGCCAACTGTGCTACCCAGAAGGCAATGTGCTAAATAAACAAAATCCTACTCTGTGCTTTTGAGTGGCCCTCTTTGAATCTAGGGAGCATATGTGCTTAATAACAGAGTCTTTGGGCAAGAATATCCCTGCTGTTCTTCTATAACCATGGAAAGCAATCAATGAACTCCCCTGATGGGACCTTTAGACCTGAAAGGGAGAGAACATCTATGTAGCAGGCTCCCAGAGGGGAAATGTTTGGAGCAGAGGATGCCTGGCAGCAACTTCCAGGGCAGCCTGGAGCAGGAAGGCTGGACCTAAACTTGCCTGCGGGGGAGGCGTCTTCAGTAGAGACCCTATCGGCCCGGCCCGCAGTCCGGCACAAGCTTGGGTACTCCCAAGGCTGACTCTGATGCCTTTGTTCCAGAATGAATGATGTGGGTGCCTTCAGGAATTCTGTTTGTTCTGTCCCCCTGTTCGTTCTGTCCACCTCTGTCCAAGTGGTTGGAACTTCCTCCCCAAATGGTCTTATTGGGGATGTTATTCCCCAACTGGCATGAGGAGAATTTCCTATGGGGACTGTCAATTAGCCGCGTTCTGGAAGAGCGGGCCCTTTTGCGGGGATCTTTATGGGAAGCAAAGGTTTTGTTTAAAAAGAAGGCTGGTGCCGTCTGGCTACTCCAGGGCCTCTAGCCTGTGAGTTTCCTGGGGCTTTCAGCTATTGGAGCCGATGGCCTTGTGTCAGCAGATGCTTTCTTGAAGGGGACACTGAATGTGTTCGTGGGATTCGTATCCTTCATCCATCGCTTTTGCAAGCCATTCATTGCACACTTATGTTTAGCAATAACCTTGCCTTTGTTTCTCACTGGCAGCCCTCCCTCGCTGGCGGGGGTGTCCGCTCGTGGCTTCTTTCCTCGGACACAGCAGGGCTCTTTAACTCCTTTTCAGCGAAAACAACTGAGGCAGAAAGTGGTGCCCAGTCCCCAAAGAGGCTGCACTGTGTCCCCTAAACATTCCTGAAGAGTGAGAAATAAATACATCACCAGGATGTTGTTGGGATAGAACAAAGAGCAGTAACACCCGTGTCTGGAAGGACTTGTCCTAAGATCTCTCTTAGAACTCCAAGCATTCATTATGGTCCAACATTAAGAAAAATGAAGTGCAGAAATTGTGGCTTACCAGCAGTTTGCTTCAAACGTATTACAAATGTGGGGCATTTCAGCCTCACGTTTAACCCTTGCTCACAGTTTACATGACAGTTAGGAGTTCATTCACCTCCCTTTACATTCTCCCCCGGCTTATGTGTTTACATGGCAGGGAAACATCAGAGTGGGCAAAACTAAACAACTGGCTTCAAGCTACAATAATTTATACTAACAAAAATTGAAAACTAAATATTATCCCAACCCCTGTCTGTTTCTGTGTGCCTCATCCAGGGAGCTGCGGGTGTAGAATGTGAGATGGAGCCCGTGTCTGAGCCAGCCCAGGCCACAGAATTTTAGGATGATTAGGGGCATTAAAGAATAGCCCGCTGAAGCCTTTCAGTGCATCGATGAGAAGAAGCCCTGAGAAATTAGGTGGTTTGCTTAGGAGAACACAACGAGCTGGAGCAGAAGAAGGACAGGTGGCATATCTTAATTTCTGACCCAGTTTCTTGCAACCGACAGAATTCTGTTGCCCATAAAGTGTTCCCTACCTCATGTCCTCAGCACTTCCTTGCTGGACAGAGTAGAGAAATTCTTGACTTGCGCCAGTTGAGTTTAACTTACTGGAAGAAAGAGTAAGAAGGCTGAAAGCTCTGGGGCGAAGGGGTGGGTAGTGGGTCGGCCCTAACCTAGTACCACAGACTAGGGGGAGTAAATAACAGAAAGGTATTTCCTCACAGTTCTGGGGGCTAGCAGTCCGTGATCAAGGTGCAGGCAAGCTTGGCTTCTTCTGACGGTTATGAGGGAAGGATTTATTCAAGGTTTCTCTTGTTGGCTTGTAGATGGCCATCGCCTTTCTGTGGCTTCACATGGTCTTCCCTCTGTCCCCTTCTGTGTCCTAAGTTTCCCTTCTTATAAGGACACCAGTCAAATTGGATTAGAGACACCTGACTGACCTCCTTTAACTTTATCTCTTTAAAGGCCCTTTCTCCACATAGAGTCATATTCTGAGGTACTGGGGGTTAGGACTTTCATATGAATTTTGGGGTGGGGGGACACAATTTAGTCCCCCATAGGGTGTATGTGCACAACTTAGTCCCCCATAGGGCGTATGTGCATGCACATTTTTGTGCAAAATAGAAAATGAGAACAACAGAAGGAAAGAGAGAAAATAGGAACGCAAACAAGAGTCCCTCGGAGGCTTGCTGAGGAGGCATAATCCTTTCATGCCAAGACCTTGGCAGGAGATTGGAGAAAGAGAAGACGGCATGAGAATGGAGGAGAAGCTGGAGCTTCTCGCTGGCCAGACCCCTGGACTCTCAGAACTTCCTGGCATCGTCTGACAGGGCCTGCTGACTTGAGCTTGGTGCTGTCAGTCTTCCGAGAGCGAGCAGGCTGGGGGTTAGGGCGTCTTTGTGTGAGCCAGTTTGTTTGGTTTGAAACGGGACTGCCCAGGAGTCCACTACGGAAGCAGAGGGGTTTCGAAGGGCCAGCTCTGCGCTGTCCGTCCATCATGGTAGCCACTAGCCTCGTGTGGCTGCCGAGCACTTGAAACGTGCCACTTCTAGATTACTATGCTCTACAAACATTAAGACGCACAGGAGATTTCAAGGACTTAGGATAAAAAAAGAGTTTATGCTTAGGTGTGGAAAGAGTAATGTTTTTATATACTGGGTTAAATAAACCATATTAAAATATGCCTGCTTTTAGAATTTTACTTTATATAATATGGTTACTAGAAAGCTGTACCTATGTGGCTCTTACTAAGTTTCTGTTGGACAGCTGTATGCTCTAAACTATGCACGGGAAAAACTGGGATGGAATTAGGCTTGCACTATTTCGAAAGGTTAGAAACTATATGAATATGTGTGTATATATAGGTACATATGCAGTTTTCTATCTTGCATTTATAAAACATAATCCTGTTTCTCTTTGTTCTTTACAAATATGATCTTCAACATACAGGGTAGCATTTTTTGAAATTTTCAAATTTTCTCCATCCTAGGTAATCTGTGATGAACGGTCTTTAACATAAATCTTTTAAGGCTGAGTTCTTAGATTTGGAATTTCTTATTCAAAGTAGATTTCTTAAAAATATTGGACACATAAGCCAAATTGCTTCCTAAAACATGCACACCCCTGTCTTTTATCTCCATGTTTCACTGTAAACACATCTGTCAGCACTGGATGTAATCCGTGTTACTTGCATACATCAAATACTGTCTCACTGTGGTTTCTTTTTTCTTTTTTTTCTTTTTTTCAAGGATTTTATTTATTTGACAGCGCGTGCGAGCCCACAAGCCGGGGGAGGGGCAGAGGGAGAAGCAGTCTCCCCGCTGAGCAGGGAGCCTGATGCGGGACTCGATCCCAGGACCCTGGGATCATGACCTGAGCCGAAGGCAGACGCTTAACCGACTGACCCACCCATGTGCCCCTCGGTGTTTCTTTAATTGGAACGTTTTACTTTTTTCATTACAGCCGAGGCTGAACAATTTTTTCTTATGTTTCATTTGCCATGTACATTTCAAGATTCCTTAGCCATTTCTGGTGGAGTTTTCAGTGATTTTACTATACTTTCTATATATTAAAGATATCCTTTGATTATATATGTTGCAATTATTCTATTAGTCTTTATATTTATCCTTTGAGTCCTGTTTACAAATACATAGAAAGACAATGGTAAAAAAAATCTGGAAAATAGAGAACACAAATATTATTTATAGCCTGGTCTAACGCAACCATTGTTACTGTTTTGCATGTGAAGACAGGCGTTTTGGCATGATTCTAATCAGCTTCGAATATTTGTTGACAGGAGTGTTTAATTTTTACTTGTTTGAACATACTCGTCTTCACCTCTTCCACTTCTTCGCGGTGGAAAAAGTTCTCCGTATTGAGGTCTGAAAAGCATCTGCTTTGTCTTCTGGGCTTTGCGGCATTTCTCACAGCCCTGCGTTCACTTCTTTCCTTTTACCCAGCCTCAACTGAGGCCCTGGACAGCGTGTGTCCGTTTCTCTTGGTTCTGGTCGCCGTGCACTTGGGAGCTAGGCCAGTGTTCTCTGCGAGGCACAGATCCTGAGGAAGTTCGGCCCAGAGCCACACACACCCCCCCCCCCCCCCCCCCAGGTAGTAAGGTCTGTCAGCAAGGATGCTCTGCTGTGTTCTGGTGGGAGCTCGTGCAAAGGCCCCCCCACTCCCCGTCCTCTCGCATCCTGGCAGCCCACGACAGACACGGGCCCGTCAAATGCCAGCTTGCTCTGTTCCCCAGGTCTGCCCTGCCACCCTCTCTGCCCAGAGCTTCGTACCTTACTGACTGGACTGTCCCTCCCAGGTTACAATGTGCCCGTCATCCCTTCTCCCTTGACCTTTGTTCTCTTGTTTCCTGGAAATCGCGGTCTCCACACGGATGTAGAAATACATGAATATGGTAACAGCAGCTTGTTTGCCTCAAAATTTAGCACCCACGGTAATCTACTTTCCACTTGCAATAACCTCCCTAGGTCTCCGTAGCAGAGTGCCGCATCCTTCCCTCCTCCAAGGGAGGTTGTGCAGGTAGACCCAGGCAGCTGGTCCATTTAGTCTGGGTTTGGTTTACATTGGCCAATTACCTCTTCTCATTGCTCACTGTGGAGGCTGTACTAGCTTTTTAAATGTTTGGGATAATCCTCCCTGGGTGAGTTCTCATCACTGATGGACGGGCCCTGCCACTCTCAAAGGGAAAACGTGAGGAACAGCACAACGGGCTAGGCAACAACTTTTGTGTTCTAAGGAATTCTAGGAGACAGAATGGAAAGACAATTGAACGTGGGTACGAAGTTTAGATAAACTTAGAAAATGTAAGACTGTCTTCCCAGGACCTGGCACATAGTGGGCTCAAAATGAATTTATTTCTTGGGGAAATAAGTGAATGAAGGGAAAAGTAAATTATATTCGAGCACAAGCCTCACTTAATTACTGGTGGAATCTGGCTCATGTAATGGGATTAGAATCCCCCCACTTCGTCTCTTTATTATTGAGGAAGATACTCATTCCGGGAAGATGCAGTGAGAGGGGGAGCTTTCACAAGGTTTCTGTCTTCAGAGTCCGGTAGCTGACAGCCCTGGGGTGCCTCCTTCCCCTGCTGGGGCTCCCTGTTGCACTGTATACCCTCCCCTATGGATCTGTGGGCATGGGCTGTACCACTGATCCAGGGAGGAATCAGAACTCAGGCTTACTGAGTGAAGGGAAAAATGCTGATGAGCATAAAAACGCAGGATATGTACAGAGGAGTCCAAGCACTTCCTATGCATAATGAAGTGGTGAAAGGGAGCATGCTTACAAGATGGAGCCAAGAAATGCTCTGGAGCTAAGAACCTTTATAATAATTGAGCCAGCACCGGACTTGTGGAAACTGATTCTGGGCGTGGGGAATTCATGTAGACCCCCTCTCAAAAAGATTTTGACGCCTCAGACAATGAGTACCACACCAAATTAGGAAAACACATTTAAGTGGATAAACTCCTAAAAAAGAAAGTTACAATGGATAATTAAATAAGCTATTTTTCTAAGTCAGATTATTTGTACCACGAACCTGGGAATTAGCTAGTGTGTTGAATATACAGAATTAAAACTATCCATACACCAAAATTTGACCTCAATTTATAAAGATGAAATGAAGTTGACCTTGGTGCTGAGAATATAGAACTGGATTTTTTAAATTCCCAATGATATATTTCAGTTGCAGCTAATGTCTATAAACACAACCTTGGATTTTTGTGGGGGGAGGGGTAGAAAGAAGAGTCTGAAACCTCATTTGATCAGCATGTATTTGGCCTCTAATTCATGCATTCCCTACCCCTCCTTTAGCTTTCTTTTTCTTTTTTTTTTTTTTTTCAGTTGACATACAATATTAGTTTCAGGTTTTACAACAGTTTCAACATACATATACATTATGATCACCATGAAAAATTTAGCTTCTACCTGACACCATACAAAGGTGTTACAATATTAATTATATTCCCTATGCTGCACATTACATCTGCATGAATTATTTCATAACTGGAACTTTGTACCTTTTAATCCCCTTCCCCTATTTTGCCCATCTCCCCCACCCCCCTCCCCACTGGCAACCACCAGATTGTTCTCTGAATCTATAGATTGTTTTTGTTTTGTTCATTTTTTTATAAATAAAATCATAGGTTATTTGTCTTCTTTTCACTTGCTTCACTTAGCATAACATTCTCTAGATCCATCCATGTTGCCACAATGGCAAGATTTCCCCATTTTTATGGCTGAGTAATATTTCTTTGTGTATATATACATATATATACCACATCTTCTTTATCCATTCATCTGTTGATGGACACTTAGGGTGCTTTCATATCTTGGCTGTTGTAAATAATGTTGCATGAACATAGGGTTGCATATATATATATATATATATTTTAAAGATTTTATTTATTTATTTGAGAGAGAGAATGAGAGACAGCATGAGAGGGAGGAGGATCAGAGGGAGAAGCAGACTTCCTGCCGAGCAGTGAGCCTGATGCAGGACTTGATCCCGGGACTCCAGGATCATGACCTGAGCCGAAGGCAGTCGCTTAACCAACTGAGCCACCCAGGCGCCCGGGCTGCATATATTTTTTTGAACTCGTGTTTTTGTTTTGTTCAGATAAATACCTAGAGATGGAATTGCTGGACCACATGGTAGTTCTAGTTTTAATTTTTTGAGGAAGCTCCATACTGTTTCATAGTGGCTGCACCATTTTGCATTCCTACCAACTGTGCATGAGCGTTCCCTTTTCTCTGTATCCTAAGTAACACTTGTTTCTTGTGTTTTTGATAATAGCCATTCTGACAGGTGTGAGGTGATATTTCATTGTGGTTTTGATTTGTATTTTCCTGATGATGAGTGAACTTGACCATCTTTTCATGTGTCAGTTGGCCATCTGTATGTCTTCTTTGGACAAATGTGTTTTCAGGCCCTCTGCCTTTTTTTTTTTTTTTTTTTTGGTTTTTAAAAGATTTTATTATTCATTTGAGGGGAAGAGCACATGCTAGAGCATGAGTCAAGGAGGGAGAAGCAGACTCCCCACTGAGCAGTGGTGGGGGGGGCCCAGCACAGGGCTCCATCCCAGGACCCTGGGATCATGACCTGAGCTGAAGGCAGACGTTTAACTGACTGAGCCATCCAGGTGCTTCCCATTTTTAAAAATTTTTAATTTTTTTATTTTTTAAAGATTTTTTTATTTATTTGAGAGAGAATGAGATAGAGAGAGAGCATGAGAGGGGGGAGGGTCAGAGGGAGAAGCAGACTCCCCGCCAAGCAGGGAGCCCGATGCGGGACTCGATCCCGGAACTCCAGGATCATGACCTGAGCCAAAGGCAGTCGCTCAACCAACTGAGCCAGCCAGGTGTCCCCCCCACCATTTTTTTTTAAATTGGATTTTTTTTATGTTAAATTGTTTGGTATTCTTTATATATTGTAGACATTAATCCCTTATCAGTTACATTATTTGCAAATATTTTCTCCCACTCAGTAGGTTGCCTTTATGTGTTGTTGATGGGTTCCTTTGCTATGCAAATTTTAGTCTGATGTAGTCTCACTTATTTTGCTTTTGTTGCCCTTGCCTGAGGAGACAGACCCCCAAAAATATGACATCAAAGACTAACATCAAACAGCTCACTGCCTATGTTTTCTTCTAAGAGTTTTATGGTTTACAGTTTTACATTTAATTCATTTTGAGTGTATTTTTGTATACGGTGCAGGAAAGTGGTCCATCTGGAGTCTTGCATTCTTTTGCACATAGCTGTTTAGCTTTCCCAGCACCATTTATTGAAGAGACTGTCTTTTTCCCCATTGTACACTCTTGCCTCCTTTGTCAAAGATTAATTGAATATAATAGCTCAGGTTTATTTCTGGGCTATTTTGTTACATGGATCTACGTATCTGTTTTTGTGCTAGTACTATACTGTTTTGATTACTATGGTTTGTAATATAGTTGGCAATCAGGGATCCTGAAGCCTCCAGCTTTGTTCTTTCTCAAGATTGCTTTTGCAGTTTGAGCTCTCTTGTGGTTTTGTCTAAGTTTTAGGATTTGTTCTAGTTCTGTGAAAAATGCCATTGGTATTTCGAAGGGGATTGTATTGAACCTGTAGATTGCTTTGGGTAGTATGAACATTTCAATGATAATTCTTCCAATACATGAGCACAGACTATCTTCCCATTTATTTGTGTTGTCTTCAATTTCTTTCATCAGTGTCCTATAGTTTTCAGAGTACAGGTCTTTCACCTCCTTGGTTAAATTTATTCCCAGGTATTTTATTCTTTTTAATGCAATTATAAAGGGATTGTTTCCTTAATTTATCTGATAGTTCATTATTAGTGTATAAAAATGCAATAGATTTATATATATCAATTTTGAATCCTGCAAATTTACTGAGTTTGTTGGTTCTAATAGTTTTGGGGTGGAGTTTTTGGGGTGTTTTATATATAGTATATCATCTGTACATAGTGACAGTTTTACTTTTCTAATTCAGATGTCTTTTGTTGTCTGATTGCTTTGGCAAGGATTTCCAATACTATGTTGAATAAAATGTGGTGAGAATAGGGATCCTGTCTTATTCCTGATCTTAGAGGAAAAACATTTAGCTTTTCACCATAGAGTATGATGTTAGCCATGGGTTGTTCCTTTATGGCCTTTATTATATTGAGGTATGTTATTCCTATATCCACCTTGTTGAGAGTTTTTATTATAAATGGATGTTGAACTTTATCAGATGCTTTTTCTATACCAAGATTATATAATTTTTATCCTTTTTTGTTGTTTTTAATGTGTATCATATTGATTTTTTGGGGGGGGGAGGGATATTGAACTATTTTTGCATCCCTGGAATAAATCCCCCTTGATCATAATGTAAGATCCTTTTAATGGGTAGTTGAATTTGGTTTGCTAATATTTTGTTGAGGATTTTTTCATCTCTGTTCATCAGGGATATTGACTTATAATTTTCTATTTTTGTCATGTCTTTGTCTGGTTTTGGTATCAGGGTAATGCTGCTTTGTAGAATGAGTTTGGAAGCATTTGTTCCTCTTCGATTTTTTTTTTTTTTTTTTTGAATAGTTTGAGAAGAATTAGGTACTAACTCTTCTTTAAATATTTGGTAAAACTCACCTGTGAAGCTCTATGGTCCTAGACTTTTGTTTGAGAGTTTGATTACTGATTTAATTTCATTAATTGTAATCAGTCTGTTCAGATTTTCTATTTCTTCCTGATTTAGTCTTGGAAAATTGTAATTTCTTATGATCCTTTGCATGTCTGTGGTATCAATTGTAACTTCTTCCCTTTTATTTCTAATTTTACTTATTTGGGCCCTCTTTTTTTCCCCTTCAATGAGTCTGCCTAAAGATTTATCAAATTTATTTTTTCAAAGAACCAGCTTTTAGTTTTATTAATCTTTTCTGTCTTTTAGTCTCTATTT
Source organism: Mirounga leonina (assembly GCF_011800145.1). Taxonomy (NCBI): domain Eukaryota; kingdom Metazoa; phylum Chordata; class Mammalia; order Carnivora; family Phocidae; genus Mirounga; species Mirounga leonina. The sequence continues at coordinate 39,457,810 of NW_023270323.1, forward strand.
ATTTCTGCTCTGATCTTTATCCTCTTCTAACTTTTGTCTTTGCTCTTTTACTAGTTCCTTTAGTTGTAAGATTATATTGTTTAAGATTTTTCTTTTTTCCTTTAGTAGGTGTGTCACTATAAACTTCTCTCTTAGACTGTTTTTGCTGTGTCCCATAGATTTTGGAACATTGTGTTTCTATTTTCACCTGTCTCCATTGTTTTTGTTTTTGTTTTTTTAATTTCTTCTTTGATTTCTTCAAAATGGTTGTTTAGTAGCATGTTTAGCCTCCATGTGTTTGGGGTTTTTTCCAGTTTTATACTTATAATTGATTTCTAGTTTTATACTCTTGGGTTGGGAAAAGATGCTTGATAGGATTCCAGTCTTCTTAAACTTATTGAGACTTGTTTTGTGGCCTAACAGTTGATCTATCCTGGATCTGTTCTAGGTATTTGGTTTTGGTTACCATAAGATCCATATATAATGTCCTATGTGTATAGCAGTTTATTTTAAGTTGATGGGTGTTTAAGTTCAAATGCATTCTATGACGCGGATGGAATTAGAGGGTATTATGCTAAGCGAAATAAGTCAGAAATACAAGTATCATATGATCTCACTGATATGAGGAATTCTTAATCTCAGGAAACAAACTGAGGGTTGCTGGAGTGGTGGGAGGTGGGAGGGATGGGGTGGCTGGGTGATGGACATTGAGGAGGGTATGTGCTATGGTGAGCGCTGTGAATTGTGTAAGACTGATGAATCACAGACCTGTACCTCTGAAACAAATAATACATTATATGTTAAAAAAAAAAAAAAAAAAAGTAGGAATGGAAAAATGAAGGGGGGCAGGAATCAGAGGGGGAATGAACCATGAGAGACTATGGACTCTGAGAAACAAACTGAGGGTTTTGGGTGGGGGGATGGGTTAGCCTGGTGATGGGTATTAAGGAGGGCACATATTGAATGGAGCACTGGGTGTTATACGCAAACAATGAATCATGGAACACTACATCAAAAACTAATGATGTAATGTATGGTGACTAACATAATAAAATAAAATTTAAAAAAAATTCAAATGCATTCTAAAAGCACTAAATTTTTACTACACCCCCTACAATTTGCTTTTGGTGTCATATTTTACATCTTATTTTATGTATCCGTTGACTAATTATTGTAGGTCTAGACGATTTTACCACTTTTGTCTTTAAACTTCCTATTAGCTATGTAAATGGTTGATCTACTTTTACTATGTTTACCTTTACCAGTGATTTTTTTCCCCATAATTTTCTTATTTCTACTTATGGCCTATTTTCCATTTTTAGAACTCCCTTTAACATTTCTTAAGGCCAGTATAGTGATGAAATCCTTTATCTTTTACTTGTCTGGGTAACTCCCTGTCTCCTTCAGTTTTGAGTGATAAATCTGCTAGATAGAATATTCTTCATTGTAAGTTTTTTCCTTTTAGCACTTTAAATACATTGTACTACACTCTTCTGGTCTGTAAAGTTTTTGCTAAAAGTCCGCTAACAGTCTTTTGGGGGTTCCCTTGTATATAACAGGTTTTTCTGTTGCTGCTTTTAAGATTTTCTTTATCTTTAACTGGTGACCCTTAGATTATAATGTTCAGTGTGAGTTTTGGACTCTGTGCTTCCCAGACATGGATGTCTGTTTCTTTCACCAGGTTAGGGAAGTTTTCAACCATTGTTTCTTCAAATAGGTTTTTCTGACCCTTTCTCTCACTCATCTGAGACCCAGTTAACTCAGAAATGTTAGTATGTTTGATGTTGTCCCAGAGGTCCTTTAGACTATTTTTTTAAATTTTTTATTTTTCTGTTTTGATTATGTGAAATATATTGATTACTACTATCTTCCAGACCACCAATCCATTCTTCATCATCTAATCTGTTGATTCTCTCTAGTGTATTTTTCATTTCAGTGATTGCGTTCTTCAGCTTTGATTGGTTTTTTTTTTTAGTATTTTCTATCTTTCCGTTGAAGTCCTGACTGTATTCATCTACTACTCTCCTGAGTTCAGAGAACATTTTTATGACCATTACTTTGAACTCTTTATCTAGTAGATTGCTTATCTCTGTTGTTTTGTTCTTTTCTGAGGTGTTGTTTTGTTCTTTCATTTGAAACATATGCTTCTGTCTCCTCACTTTACTGAGCTGTGTGTGTTTCCGTGTATTAGGTAGATCAGTTACATCTCCCAGTCTTGAAGGAGGTGGCTTTCTGTAGAAAGTGTCCCATGGGGCCCAGTAGTGCAAACCTCCTAGCCACCCAAGCCAGGGACTCCCAGGGTATCCCCTGCACAGGCTGCATGCTCTCTTCTCTTGTGGTCGGGCCACAACTGTTATGGGTGCATTAGTGAGCTGGGCTGGCCCCCAGCCCATCTGGCTGAGATGTCCAGCCGTGATTGCTGCAGACATGCTGGGGAGCAGGACAGCCCTCTAATATAGCTGGCTCTGAGGTCTGCCTGTGACTGTTGTAAGTGCTCTAGTGGGGGGAGGGGGGGCTGTCCCCACTGGAAAGGGCTGCTTGGAGGGGGTTCCAGTGATGACTGAGGCTACATGCCAGACATGGTGGGGTGAGGATCACTCAGGAGGGGCTCTGGCTAGGGCAGGTGAGTTGGGCAGGGCGAGTTCTCAGGAGAACACTAGGGTAGGGCAAGTGGTACTAACACAGTAGAAGGCATCAGAAATGGCCCTGCCAGTGCCAGGACAGCTAGGTAGAAGGAAAGTAAATTTAAAAAGTGGTGCCCAGCAGCACTTCACTCCCCAGAGAATGTTTCCAATATGCCCTAAAATTAATAGATTTCTTTCACATGTATCCCAGGTACTTTTCAGTTGGCTGCCACTGTGCTGGGACTGGAGCAAGTGAGATTGTGCACATGTCCTTTAAAACCACAGTCTCCTTTTCCTACTGCCTTCTGGCTCTCTCAGACCTAAGCGCCACTGGTTTCCAAAGCCAGGCATTATGGGGGCTCATCTTCCCAGGGTGGGGAGCCCAACGTGTGGCCCAGACTCTTCATTCCTCAGGGAAAGCACCCCCCCACCCCATGTGTGGGTCGCCAGGTCTGGGGTGTGGTCCTGACCAAACTGTATCTCTCCCCCTCCTACCAATCTCAGGGTGGTGTTTTCTTTACATCCTTAGTTGTGTAAGATCTTTTCTGTTAGTCCTCAGGTCCTTCTCAGAGATAGTTGTTCTAAATTTAGTTGTAGTTCTGGTTTGTCTGTCAGAGGAGGTGAGCTCAGGATCTTCCTCCTCTGCATTCTGGATCCTGCCCCCAGCTAGGTTTCATTTTCTATTACTTTAGAATGATAAGTTTTACCTTACAAAAGGGAATTTGCTCTGGATTTTAATTTATTCTACAAATATTGTGAGACTTCTACAGAGCCAGCGGCTGGGGAGGTAAAGATTTTAAGCTGCACTTTTTGCCATTAGAATGCTCATGACTTAACCGGGGAGACTGAGGAATTTCCAACTGGAAAGTGCCAGGGGTTGCAAAGGCTCAAAAGAAAAGAATAATTTTATCCTGGGGCTTAAAAAAGCCTTTTAAGAAATGACCCTTAAGCTGGGTCTTGAACTCAGAGTAGGGTTTTGTTGGGCAAAGAAAGAGGGGAAAGGGAATTTCAAGCAGACACTAGAGCAGACAGAAAGGCACTGGGATGGTTGTAATTCCTGTCCAGAGCAGGACAGTGTTTGGCGTGGCTGGAGGGAAGAGCCTCTCATCGATGTGATTGTGAAAGCCTGGGGGGTCAGTTTGTACTGTATCTTTACCAGCCGCTTGGCCAGCAGTTTTCATTAGGCTTTAAATGTCATTCCAAAAGTAGTCCTTCTAGTATGAGGTTGCAGCTTTTGGTTTCCCCACTTAGTGCCAGGGATTGGTGGGTTGATTGGTTGGTAGTTCGGCACAAGAGTTCAGGAAAATGGAAATTGTTCACAAGTAGCTGTTGTGTGTTGTTTACATAGTAACCAGTACTCCTCATTTTATATCAACATTTATAAATTCCCCAAACTGAATTTCTGATGTAAACATGGGGATGAACACTTAAGAATGTGTCCAGTGATTAGGTTTTTTGTTTGTTCATATTACCATTGATTAGAAGAGGTTTCTTGTCCAACAGGACTTAAATTATCCTGGAATCTTTATTAAATGTTTTGTTTCCTAAAAAGTCCCCAAACATACTATAATGCTTTTCCTTGAGACAACTTCCAAACAAATGGTCTGTATTTTTTTAAAAAATCAAATGTCAATGCCAAGCAATTATTTAGATTAAACAAATAATTAGATACTGGCAATTTGCAATGTTCAATTCGCAAATTACCTCTTTACCCATTTATTAAATGACAGGGTCACGCTAACCCTGATTAGGTGGTATTTCCTAAAAATGTGACGAACTAACAAAGAACTTCATTATTTTAACCATCAGCCCAAATTCTCATGGTCTTCCCCAGGCACACCCCTTTCCTGGCATCCTGATTACTTTCCCTGAGAGGGGCAAGCTCTCAACCACAGGATGATAGCATTGCCTACCATGTTTTTTTTCAAGAACCTTCCTGATTCTGTCTACAATTAAGAAGTTTTGAACACTTGAGCTATCTCTATTTGCTAGCCTAACTGATCATTTCTTCCCCATGGTGGTGATGGCCACTGAACTTTGATGGTCACAAATATTTCTGTGATTTTTCTGAGGTCAGATTAGAGCTGAAACTGCAGGAAACCAACATCTTTGTGGCTGGCTGGATAAGCTAGTTTGGGCTAAAAGCATGGAATGGCAAAAACAGGAGATTCAAAAATTTGGTTTGTATCTTCTTGGTTTACCAGCTGTATGGTTTTGGGCAGGAGGCAGAGCTTTTAATTCGTTTTCTTAAATGTGTAACAAAAGGGACTATAGCCCACACTGAGTGGCTTTGGGAGTTCTAAATGATAGTGAAAGAAGAGGGCATGTGAGGCATGTGAAGGCCCTGTGGCTGCAAACAGCTATAAAATGTAGATTACTATTTGTGCAACAGATGAGTGCTTTCTGGAAGCTCCCAAATCCAGCACAAATTCCCACCTGTATACTCTGAGTGCCTCCTCATGAGACCTTCAGATCATGTGTAAATTAGAAGAAAGCACACCCTTGGCAAGTGGACAGAGTTCTTTTTTTTTTTTTCTTTTCTTTCTCCCCTGCCCTCCACCCCCAAGAAAGGGCCCCTTCCTATTGGTAGATGCATCCTCTGCTGGCACGTGGCTGGGACAGCAGAGAACTAGCTGAATGTCAGCCCCCTGAAGCCTTCAGTTGGCCCCCTTTGTGTAGGAGCCAAACTGTCCAACTATGTTTATTTCCCCTAAACCTTATAATCTCCTCAGAAATGCAATTAGCTTTCCAGGAATTGGATTGGTTCTAGAAGTAACATTTCCTGCTAGAAAGACCTGGGCTTGAAGTCAAACACATTTTTCATGTTTTGATCTGCCATTTACTAATTGTGATAGAATGAATGACTTCAAGGAAAAGCATCTTGGTGGTCTTGTTATGTGACCTTGGGTGAGTGATTTAGCATCTCTAGATCTGTTTCCTTATCTGTACAATAGAGAACACCAACACGTTCATCCCCAGAGTTGGTGGTATTAGATGTGGGAGAGACCATGTCTGGAAGGGTAGTACAGGACTCAATAAGTGTCCATTTCCTAGAGTGCCACTTTTTTTTTTTTTTTTAAGATTTTATTTATTTATTTGACAGAGAGAGACACAGAGAGGGAACACAAGCAGAGGGAATGGGAGAGGGAGAAGCAGCCTTCCCGCTGAGCAGGGAGCCTGATGTGGGACTCGATCCCAGGACTCTGGGACCATGACCTGAGCCGAAGGCTGATGCTTAACGACGGAGCCACCCAGGCGCCCACCTCGAGTGCCACTTCTTCTGCCACCTCCAAACCTGGCTCTTTGGTTTTCCATGGAATAGGAAACCTACTGTTCATAACTAGTTCTTCAAATCACAATTTCAACAAGATAATGATTTCAGTGCTAACAAGGTCCAAGAAAAGCGTTGTTGACTAGAACTTCAAAACGGGGGGGAGAAACACACTTTAGTTTAAACCATAAGACTGTTTTTTATCAAAGCATGTCTTCTCAAAACAAATCAATACTATTAACATTAAGAGAGTAGACATCAGCCAAATCTTCTGATTTTTCAGTGGAACAAAGACCCTTATCCAAAAACGTCAGTTTTATATAATCCAATTGATGGCCAATTTAAGAATAGGTTGGCCAGCCAAATTACAATTAAGTTAATAGAAAAAGTTGTCCTCTGAAAATCAGTTCTCAGTATCCTACTTTTCAAAATCCTCTACTATAATTAACCAAATCCTCTATCATTGACAGGCAAATGGGAGAATGGGGAAAACTGTGAATGGAGCCCTCATAGGGTATTTTGGGACAGTTGGCAGAGTAAAGAGAGCTACTAGTTGTTTCAAGAGTCTGAAGCTAATACCTGAATCCACAGTGATTTCTACAATGTATTTGAATCTATCTTCACTTGAAGAGGCCAAAACCAAACTGCCAAGTTCACCTATAAAGCATAAAATTGATAGTCTCCTTCTAGTAGGCCACTGGCAGATTTTATGAGAGGTGTATATTTATATTTGAAAACTCACTGTACACAACTTGAGATAATTTTCAAAGTTCAAAATATAGTGGTCTTTCTCTGTAACAGTACTTTTTCTTTGCCAGGAACATAAACCCATGCCCATGTGGGTATTTCCTCGGAAGCTTTCCAGAGGGTCCTGTTGTTCAATCTAGATGGAGGGCTACTTGATTATTTATCTGTACTTATATTATGATAAACTACTCATAAATGAAATTCTTAGCATCTTAATACAAATGTAAAATTCTAGAACAGTTCAGATCAAAAGGATGTTAGCCCCAAATTCCATCCTATAAAGATGTGGGTCCTTGCAGTTTGTGATAATACTCTGCAGCTTCACTTCCCAGTCTTTTATTTCTATTTTTGGTAGGGTAAAAGCTTGATTTGAACAACTTGAAGTCCACATTGCTCTAATAAATCTGGAGACTGTGTTTATTCCCTCAGGAATAATTGGACAGATTAAAATGTTTGACCCTGGTGATTTCAGTGTGGTTCTTTGGTGATAGATTTTAGTCATGAACAGGTTGAGTGATAAATTGGATGGCTGGCAAGTGGCCAAAGTTTAAGTTTCACTTATTTTTTTTCTATTCCCTTTCCTTGCTTTCTCTTCCCTAGGGACTGTTGAATTTCTAGAGAAGTAAAATGAGTAAGAATCAAATGGGTTGAAACCCAAAAGGCAACCTTAGAGCCCACCAAGTGATAGAAAGTAGGAGCCAGGGCCAGATTCAGGATTCAGCCAGGGTAGTAGGAGTCAAAACTAAACACTGAAGTTTTGAAGGGTCAGTAGTAAAGACAGAGCTTTTAACATGTAGGCAAACCCTAAATTCAGTCGAAAATCATTAAGAGCACATCATGAGCAAGTAGTAACTTAAGACATTAACCTACCTCAAGGATCTTATAATTTTAGCATTCAGTTTGTATGTGTGAGTGTGTGTGTGTGTGTGTGTGAGAGAGAGAGAGAGAGAGAGAGAGAGAGTGTGTGTGTGTGTGTGTGTGTGTGTGTTGGAGAAGCAGGTGTGAAAATGGATGATAAAGTAAGGGGGTATTAAAATTCTCTCAATTTTTATAAGTGTCAAGCCAAAATGCATCCATCCTGCTTTATTAAAGATACTTGTCATAAACAATCATGGTATTTCAGGCAGGACCTGGTCAGAGAAATCATTAACAGTATACAACTTTCAAACTTCATTCTTCAATGAATCACCAAAATCAGAAAGACTATAAAACCCAGGGAACAGTGTGACATTTTTACATAGGTAGTTGGAATTAAGAATTTAATTATTGAAATATTCCTGCATCATCATTCAAGTGTTCATTAAGAGCCTCCTAGACACCAAACACTCAGCATGGCTCCCAGTAGGGATTTATCATTTTAGGCATATAGTTAGAGCTAAAAGAGAATCCAATAGGTTCTATTTAAAGGTTTTAACCTCTTAAGGTAATAGGAAAAAAACCATTGATGTGGCTTATTGTTATCCATAGGAATCCATCACTGTGTTTATTGAGGTGGTATTTCAGCTTACCCCTTGAGCTATATATGAGTTTGGGGACTATTTTGTGATGGTGTTGGCTATCCTTTGATGGGTTGTTTGCCTGGTTATATCTTCATTATAGCATGCCAGTAAACAAAACTAAGAATTCAATTGCTAGCATTTTAGATGAAAAGGATTCGTGCAACACATTATAGCCTCCCACACACACTGTGGAAGATCAGGATAAGTGGATCCTGTCCAGTGGAGGAGATGGCAATGAGTCTTAATTTCTCCCCTTATCCAAGTCCAAATGATTTCAGCAGAGAAAGAAACCTTATTTTACCTATTTCCCTGGGGGATTGGCATAACTAGTTTCCACTACCCCCAGACTTTATCCCAGACCATTCTCTGCACAGCATTTAAGGAAGGATGGGGAAGATGACTCAGCTACCCTGAGAGCAAAGACACCTGGTCACCCAGACATCAACAATGAAATGATTTCAAGAATTCACATGGCAATGATTGGTCAGTGGGCAGATTGTGCAAAGCAGATTGTGTAATTTGTCCAATTAAAATCTGTGAGAGAAAGGATTAGGGTAGTTCTCACCCATGGCCACACTTTGGGATTACCTTGGGGAGCTTTATGAAAACCCCAATGTTTAGTAGACCAACCCCAGAGATTCTGATTTAATTGGTCTGGAGTGCTTAATAGCCTGGATCTTAAAAATCTTCCCAGGTCATTCTATTCAACAAAGTTGAGAACCACTGGATAGTGTAACAAGCATGTTGATACACTGATAGCAGTGCTATGTAACAATATATCTCAAAAGCCTTAAAAATATGTATTTACTTGGTCCAGTTATGGAAAAGCAATACAAAAACTGAATATATAGGTATCTACATGTCTCTGCATTGAAAAGTTGGAAGAATAAATAGATTTGCATGGCTTTTCTTTGGGGATAGAATTTTTATAGGTTATTTTCATTTTTCTGTGTTTTCAAAAATTTCTTCCCTGAACCTCTGTTATTTTTGAAACTTAAAAAGACCATTTTTTTGGACTCTAATAAAACAAACATTTCATGAATACAGCATGTCCTTACCCTTATATGTAAGACATGGTCTCAGGGAGTTTTGATCTAGTCAAAGACACACACCAATGTCCATCAGCACTCCGTGTCCATACGTGGTAAACACCAAGGTCTTGGGGTAAAACAGGTGCAGCTCATACTGTCCTTGTTTGTCTGCCTGTCTTTCTTCTGTGCTAGATTGCTAACTAAGAGGGAAGAGTCTTAAGAGCACCTAGCCTTGTGCCTTATATTTGGTGGACTTTAGCCATCACTCGAATATTTGTGGAATGAATGAATGAGAGTAGAGAGAGATTCCTCTGACACTTCAAAGGAGAAAATGGGATTAGGGGCAGGACTTGGGTGAATGAGTCGGATTTGTTTGGATGGTGGCCACTCCAGGTGAGAAGCCAGTTTGGACAAAAACCTGGGATAAAGGCAGGTTTGACGTGAGGAGGGACAGTTTGTAGACCTGCTCAACTGCAGAGAGCCTTGTCTGGAGCAGCAACTGTGCCAAACCAAAGGAATCGAGCAGAGCAATAGACAGAAGGTGGGCCTGGTGAGAGAGATGGAGAAAAAAGAGGCTTCCAGGGATCCAAGAAGTAAATAACAGGGTCCCTCACTTTTCCTGTGCATAGAAGCATCCCCTCCCTCCATTTGCATAACACAATTTGGGGGAAAGGAAATAGGATTCACAGAAGGGGAGAGATGGTTTCCTTTCAATATAGTGAAATTTTAGCAAATTTTAGCAAAATAAGCAAATAGGCTGATAAAATAGGATTTTTGTTTGTTTCATGCAGAAAGATTTGGCACAAAAGAGTCAAATATCTTTGCCTGGAACATTCTCAAACAGAGTGAGGAAGAACACACTTTCTCAACATCTGAGTGTCAAGTATTCTGTCAGGAGGGCTCCTGACACCCAGCTCAGAAAGAGCCGGGAGAAAGTCCAGCGTTTCACAGTTATCCTAAGAGCTGGAATGGAATGCACTTTGAGGAATGAAGGAAATGCTTTAAAACGTCGTCTGGGAATGATTTCTGCTCAAATGCCTTCCCGCCGTCCTCCACCCCCACCCCCATGCCAAGGTGTCACCTCCAGACAGCCCTTGGGGTTGTGCGGGCACTCAAAAAAGACCATCCTGAGCGGATGGAGAGCTAGGTTGCTTTCAAAGCCAGTCAGAAAACCTCCCTGGGCAGTAGTTGGTATTTAAAAACCCTCACCACTATGAAATCCACCCTTTTCCAGTTCTCCTAAAAATCATTTCCTAGTCAATCCTGAAATAGAAAGTGCGGTTGATCCATAGCCCGGTTTCCCGAAAATGAGAAGCTAAACGTTGGTTATTTCCAAGGGTTTTAAAGGTAAAGATGACAATTCTGAATGGAACCAAGAATTGCAGAGACCAAATGTTAACCAAAAACACCAACTCTTCCCCGCCACCCCCGCCACCAGCACCACACCCCCCCCCAAATCCATGGACAGTGGATGGAAAACTCAAATCATCTGTGGCATGAGAATTGTCTGCACTCCCTCCCCCAGAGTGTCCAGGAAAACAACTCTGTGATCCCGAAGATGTCGGAGCCTCAGAATATGGATAAACTATTCTGACGTCTCCATGAAGAATGGACCTGGCATCTGGACCATGCCCGAGCCCTCCGCCATCCGTCATTAACCACTGTCAACTTCACATCTGGTTGCGGCTTTGGACTCCTGAGCTGTCACCCCAGGGAGCAGCACTGGTATTTATCAGGCACTCCTGCCTTTCTTAGGCTTTTCCTAACTCAACAGTGGAGGCGATTCTTCTAGTTACTGGAAGCTCTGGAATTTCATGAGGTTTGGACCTGCAAGGTTCTGTGCCAAATTTGAAGGTGGCCCTCAGGACACCCTTCTAGGAGGGTGTGGTGTGAGCACATGCTGGGAGGCACCTGAAACCACCACAGCCCCACCCAGCTTGTTTCTGTTTCTATTACATCGGGGCAAAAATCTATGAAAAGGAAGAAGACTTTGTAGGAGTACCATGGTAAAGGGCATATTATTTGGAGTCAGAACTCTGACTTTAAATTCTATCTCTGCTGCTTATCGGGTGACCAGCACATCCCGGTTTACGTGGGGCTGACCTGGTTTTTAAACTGGAAATCCCTCAGGGCACCTGGGTGGCTCAGTCAGTTAAGCGGCAGACTCTTGATTTCGGCTCAGGTCATGATCTCAGGGTCATGGGATCGAGCCCTGTGTTGGGCTCTGTATTCAGCAAGGAATCTGTTTGTCCCTCTCTCTCAGCTCCTCCCCTCGCTCTCTTCCTCTCTCATTCTCTTGCTCTCAAATCTTTAAAAAACAAAACAAAACAAAACTGGAAATCCTTCATTCCAGGACTCCGGTCAGTCCTAGGCAAACCGGGATGGTTGGTCCCCTTAGATGTTAACTGTGTAATCCTGAGCATGTGAACTTTTGTATGAGCTTTCCCCATCTGCACAACAGCGGGAATATTATCTGCCTCATTATGTTGGTGGGAGGATTAAATGAAAGAGGGTGAAGTGCTTAGACCTGCCTAACCCATGTTAAGGACTACGTGTGTGCGTTTATTATAAGATAACTTGACAGTTACATGGTTTCAATTGACAACAAAATCCCAGACTGAGGAAGTATGTTTGACTCTCAGCTCCTTTGCTTACTGCTGCGTCATCTTGGATAAGTTACTTAACTTCTCTCAGCCTCGTTTGCCCCATTTGTAAAATGGGAATACTAGAACCTGCTGGGGCAGTATTTGGTCCCGTACACCACAAAACTGTACCTGGTGGTAAAGACCAAGCACCGAACAAAGGACAGCTCAGGTGGTTATGGTTATGACTTGCTGTTAACAGGAGAGACCATGTATCCCTAGCCAGTGTGGGACTGGTGGGTCTGCCTCTTTTCTCCCTCTGATAGAGTCGAATCCCCTTATCCACAGGGGATACATCCCAAGACTCGGAGTAGATGCCTGAAACTGCTGATAGTACCAAACCCTCTATGTACTATGTTCTCCTATACATCCATGCCTATGATAAAGTTTAATTTATAAATTAGGCACAGTGGGCGCCTGGGTGGCTCAGTTGGTTAAGCGACTGCCTTCGGCTCAGGTCATGATCCTGGAGTCCCTGGATCGAGTCCCGCATCGGGCTCCCTGCTCGGCAGGGAGTCTGCTTCTCCTTCTGACCCTCCCCCCTCTCATGTGCTCTCTCTCATTCTCTCTCTCTCAAATAAATAAAATCTTTAAAAAATAAAAATAAAAAATAAATTAGGCACAGTAAGCTATTAACTAATAATATGATAGAAAAATTATAGTGATATACTATAGTTTATATGAATGATCTCTCTCCAAATCTTATTGTATGGTACTTACCCTTGTTCTTGTGACAGAGACGATGAAATTTATGTGATGAGTGGGGTGAGTGACGCAGGCATGGTGTAGCATGAGGCTACCACTGACCTTCTAACTATATGTCAGAAGGAGGATCATCCGCTTCCTGACTGTCGTTGACAGCGAGTAACAAACCGTGGAAAGCGAGACAGATAAGGGGAGGATACTGTAAATTCTGTTTTCCACCCAAATGCTGTATATTTATGCTATATATTTGAATATGAATGCCTGGACTAAGGGGTGCCCTCTAGAAGAGGAACAAATCACCTAGAGATGCCCACACACCCTGAAAGGATCATTTTAAGCCTCTGCCTCTTAGGATGCTTGGGGTCACACCTATTCTTGGAGATAATTAGGGTTTTTTGGAAAGGAAGAATGGCAGGGAGACAGCAAGTCCAAGGGCATTTGGAGACCACTGTACCTGCCTCCCCCACCCACCAACCCACTATACATGCTCTACAGACACGGCCCTGTTGACATGGCAGAAGAGAAGGCATAGACAACACAGAGCTCACTGCTCATGCCTATCAACCGCAAGCCTAGACATGCCAACGGGCCCCACTTGGTGGCTCCTGCTGTTGCATTCTTCATAGCACCACTCAGGTGACAGTGGACCATATCTGTAGGAGAGAATATAAGGTTATATGGGGTTCCTGTGGCTCAGTCGGTTAAGCATCCAGCTCTTGATTTCAGCTCAGGTCATGATCTCAGGGTCATAGCATCGAGCCCTGAGCTGGGCTCCACGCTCAGCGGGGAGTCTGCTTGAAATTCTCTCTCTCCCTCCGCCTCTGTCCTTCCCTTCCCCACCCCACTCTCTCCCTCTCCTCTCTTTCTAAAATAAATACATATTTAAAAAAAAAAAAAAGAATATAAGGTTATAAATAACCTGCTTCTAAGGTTCTCTGCTTTTTCCCTGCCTCCTACAAAGCAGTCAGCTCCGAATCCTCAATGACCAGGGTGCATGGTATCTTATGGTCCTAAGGTGCATGCCTCAGTTAAAAGCCTTGGGTTCAAATCTCAGTGCCTCTACTTATCAGCTGTGTGACCTTAGGAAAGTTACTTAATCTCTTTGGGCCTTAATTTCTCATTAGCAAATGGTGATAGGGATCTTTCTCATTGAGCAGACGTGAGGGCTTGAACCGGTTAATCTGTGTAAAGCATGTGCAACAGTACCCGGTCCATGGTAAGTCTACTGTCCGTGCTGGCTGTAATTATACATTATTAACTCATGAGTTGAGATTTGAAGGATGAAAAAATGTAGCCACAGATTATTTTACAGACCTAACTCTATAAACCAATAGAAAAAAACAGAAAAGGAGAGCCATTCACATTAGGTTAAAGAATATCTACTTGTTCTTCCCTGCCTCCCGCAAAATACACTCCACAGAGACTGGCCAACTGTTTCTAATGTGTCCATGGCAGCGGGTGATCTGTCCCATAGATCACTGGAGGAACAGATCAGCATCTTGGGTAAACCGAGTCAAGAGTGCTTGCTTAGGTTGTCCATCAGACCTCTTTGTTTCCTGAGCCAATTCTACCTTAAGAGCACCCTGCCCCTCTCCCCACTTCACAGTGCCTGAGTCAAGAGGCTGGTGTTCTAGCTACCCAAAGCTTGGCCTGCATTCCCCCATTGCTTTCCTGTGTGTTTTTAATTTTCCCTTTCTGGTATTCATTAACAAGTGAGGCAGGGGTGGTTGGAATTGCTGGGGACATTTTCCCTAGTGGTTTGGAGGCAGAAGAAACGGACTGATGAGAGGAAGGAGTATGTGGTCGGTGGTGATGTAAGAAGTCCATCAACTCCCCAGGGGGAGAGCCTTTCAGGCTCAAGTTCATACTCCGGGTCTAAAGGAATTCCCAGAGGGTGGGCTTGACCAACTGATGACCTCTCTTACTTATTAACTGATGTTTACTTCACTTGTGACTACACAAAAGTGCTAATGACTTTTTTCATGTATGGTTTCTAGTAGCTTCGTGAGTGGCCATGTAATTCGATCCCAGGGAACATGGGTTTTAACTTAGAGGAGGAGAAAAAGTAATCCAGACAAGGAGGAATGACTTTACCTAACATTCTTCGACCAAAGAGATTACTGAAGAAGCTGCAGGTATAGTGAATGAATTCTAGAAACTATCCAATCTGAACTCAGGAAGGTCCCTAAGGAGGCTGTGTGCTCAGGACCAGGCTGCCTGAGAACCAGAGGAAACATTAATAGGAGTGGTGTTACTGTTACTTGAGTCTTATCCAAGTAACATGATCAGGATTAATTCACAAGGGTGGGTCCTGCTCGAGGGTGGGCTCAGGGAGCTCAAATGGGACTGTTTTGGAAGATGATGATTGATGCATTTATTTTTATCTTAAACACAAGAATTTCTAGTGCTGTGCATTAAAAGGATCATGAAATACTAGTCATCTTGTATTTAAAATATATAGCCTGCCTTCTTCAAAAAAAAAGTATCTAGGCAGCCTGCAACAAATAAAACACATCTGGGCCAGCACAATTAAAAGTATAAACAGTATCTAATAAAAGGAGCAAGGGAAAACCTAGCACAGGGCATTATGTTAAGTGAAATAAGTCAAAGACAAATCCTGTATGATCTCACTTAAATGTGGAGTATTAAAAAAAATGAGTTCCTATATATAGAGAACAGATTGGTGGTGGATGGGGTGGGTGAGTGTGTGAAATGGGTGAAGGGTGTAAAAAAGTACAAATGTCCAGTTATAAAATAAGCCATGGAGGTTACAGCATGGTGACTGTAGTTAATAATACTGTATTGCATATTTGAAAGTTGCTAAAAGTAGGTCTTAAAAGTTCTCATTACAAGGAAAATGTAACTGTGTAGGTGACGGATATTAGGTAGACTTATTGTGATCATTTTGTAATATATACAAATATCAAGTCATGCTGTATACCTGAAATTAATAATGTCATAGGTCAACTATACCTCAATAAAATCCATCAAAGGAAAAAAAGCTATCTGGGCCAGCACAATTAAAAGTATAAACAGAGAGCATCTAATAAAAGGAAGAATAAAAACAGCTGTTTCCCGGGCGCCTGGGTGGCTCAGTTGGTTAAGCGTCTGCCTTTGGCTCAGGTCATGATCCCAGAGTCCTGGGATTGAGCCCCACATCAGGCTCTCTGCTCGGCGGGAAACCTGCTTCTCCCTCTGACCCTCCCCCCTCTCATGTGCTCTCTCTCTCATTCTCTCTGTTTCAAATAAATCTTTAAAAACAAAACAAAACAAAACAAAAAAACCAGCTGTTTCCCAAATCTCTCAGGCTGCTGACATACCCACGTCCATGAGCGCTGTCAGCACAGTGTTGAGAATCTCATGGTGAGCAAGACAAGCTGGACTTTCAATCTCACAGAAGCTATGTTCTTTTTGGGGGAGACATGTATTTACAAGGGAAGCAAGTAGACATACAAAATAATTTCCAAAGATGTTAAGTGCCAGGAAGTAAAATCAGGTGCTGGTGAGAGAGGTGGTTCATTTTAGATGGACAGTCAATGTCTGAGGAGGTGACTTTGAGCCACCCACTGTCAACTTCATCCCTCCAGCTCCCTCTTACCCACTCAAATGTTGGCATTAGATTTCTCAAAGCCCAATTATCTCCTGCCCCCACGGGCATGGCTTAATCCTGCTGAACCTCAGAAGTGGATTAGGGACTGGTAGTTTGGTGTCTTGGGTTTTGTCTCCTGCACACTCCCAGCATCTGTCCTCCTCTTTGATCTCACTTCAGCTCTGTTTTTCCCTGCATCAGTGTCACTTGGGACAAAGTCTGCACTGAGCCCAGTAATGCTGGTACCTGCCATGTACTTTCATCCTTGGGGCCTTTGAAAGTAGCATTCATCGGGTGCCTGGTGGCTCAGTCGTTAAGCATCTGCCTTCGGCTCAGGTCATGATCCCAGGGTCCTGGGATCGAGCCCCACATCGGGCTCCCTGCTCGGCGGGAAGCCTGCTTCTCCCTCTCCCACTCCCTCTGCTTGTGTTCCTGCTCTCGCTATCTCTCTCTCTGTCAAATAAATAAACAAAATCTTTAAAAAAAAAAAAAAAGTAGCCTTCATATCTAGACTGCCAGACCAACGTCCTTCATTTTTCTAGATTCAGTTCTAGCTTCACGTCCTCTGGGAAGCCTTCCCTCGCTACCTCCAAGCAGAGCGAGTGGCCCCTTCCTCTTGTCTTTCGACACTTGTTGTACCTCTATCTCCCTCAGATAATGGGGCCTGGTGATTTTTCTGTTTTCACGTCCGTCTCCTTGAGAGCATACACTGCGTAGAGGGTTTTGTTTTGCTTTGCATCCATATTGTCTATCATCATGCCTGATATGCAGTAACTATGCTAATTACTGCTCATCGCTCCTACATTCCAGTACTGATGGGCACCTTGTGTGAATCTTTAAATCTTACAGTAAACATTATTGTGCCCATTTTATATCCAGGAAATGAGGCTCAGTGATTAAGGAATTTGTTCAAAGTCACAGACCAGGAAGGTGGCAGACTTAGGATTCCCATCCAGATGTTTTGAATTCGAAAGCTTGTGCTGTTTCCACTTCACTTTCTCAGGAAGCACTCTGTAAGTGTATATTGAATGAAAAACCGTATTTTAAAATCACTTGCCCTGCTCTACCAGCATAATCCATCAAAAGAAGATGTATGGTAACTGTTACTTAGTTCTATGTGTGTACTGGTTTTGGAACCCAGATCAAATAAAGTTCAAGGTGCCTATGAGATGTGGAAATGAAGACGTGATGGAAGCAGGTTGATATATGAGCCTGGAGTGCAGGGAAAGTTCTGGGCTGGAGGCCAGGCCACGGGAGGGGAGAAAGCATGGAACCCCACAGCCTGGATTCCAATCCCAGCTCCGCTCTGTGAACCTAGACAAGGCTTTCCTGCCTGCTGGCTTCTGTATCCTCATCTGTAAAGTGGAGGTGGCGTCGTGACTATTACAGGACAGTCGTGAGGGGTAAAGAATACCACCCATGTAGAGCATAACACAGTACATAGTAGATCAATAGGTAATAGCTGTCTTCTCCCGACCCCCTTCTGGCTTGCCAGACCCTGTAGGGAGCCCACGATCCTTACAGATCAGGCAAAGTCTAGAATGTCAGGATGAGGAATTGGGACTATCTGGTAAGCAGTGGGAAATATTTCTACAGGAAATTTTTTGAGTAATATGGCGAAGTTAGGATAGATTGGATGGGGAGAAAGACCAGGTGCAGGGAGATGGGCTTGGTTGTGTTGTAAAGCAAGGGAGATACAGGGTCAGGAGGGCCAAGGTGCTGGCACAGGAAATGGAGCACACATGTCTGATGCCCACTGTCAGTCTGCAGGGTCACCAGCACCTTGATAAAGCTTTCTCGGAGCTGGAGCACTATGGGTTCCCGAGAATCTCAATGGCCTATCCCCCTGCTGCCTCATCCAAGGACACAAACAAGAGCCTATTGCTATTTCATGGTGACCATGTCTCTTGCAGCAGGCTCCTAGCCTGGCCCCAAGGACCCTGAGCAAAGTTTGAGTCATTCCTCCTGTTCAGTGGAGCAGCTGAAGCCTAAGACCCAGCCATTGGCAGAGGAGCTTGCTTCCCTCCAGAGCCCCCTGATCTTGATTCTCTTTGCCTGAAAGAGCAAATACACCCATTAGGGTTGAATGGCTCCCTTTCTCATTATGTAATAGCTTAGGGCAAGTAATTAGCTCTCTTAGCAGTGAAAGACAGACAGTTGAGAACTTAGTCTCCTTCTCTGACTTCTTTGATCAGAAATAGGGCTGGATAGAAAATCCCAAGTAAAATATTAAAATGCAAGTAGGACTGATAAGTACATTCAACAAGGTTGCAGGACACAAGGTTAACTTAAAAAAATCAATTGCATGTCTAAAGTATGTCATGGACAGTCATGTCTTCTGTGAATAGAAGCAGTTTTATTTCTCCCTTTCCAATCAGTATGCTGTTTACTGCTTTTTCTTGCCATATTGCACTGGTAAGAACCTCTAGTGCAATACTGAAAAGGAATAGTGAGGAAGGATATCTTTGTCTTGTTCCTGATTTCAGTGAAAAAGCATTCATCTTTCAACATTAAACATGATGTTAGCTGGGATGTTTTATAGATATTCTCAAGTTGAAGAATTTCCTTTTTATTCCTACTTTGCTGAGAGGTATATGCATATAATGAATATTGAATTTTATTAAATTATTTTTGTACTTATAAAAGAAATAGGGCTGGGGCAAATCATGGAAGGGAAACCCCTTTTGGAAACATCTTCCCTATGCATGCACACACACACCCTCACTCAAGTGGGGACAGAGGGAGATTGGGGAAAGAGTAAAAGGAGGGTAGCATTGCTTCAAAGAGGACCGAAAAGAGAGAAATGTGTCAGACCTACTCACATTGGCAGGGTTTGTTTGTTTGTTTGTTTTAATTCCCAGAGGTAGAAATTGTCATCCCTTGAGATAGATCTGGCCTACAGATGTGTTTTGTTTGACCCATGCCATGGGCTTTAAAATGTTGAATTTGTTAACTTTTAAAAATCAAGAGACTGCACATTAGAAACTGGATTTCAGCTTATAAAGTTTTCATTCCAGCAACACTAGGCTGTTTTTTTTTTTCTTGAGGTATAACTGACATATATTAGTGATTAATTTCAGGCATACAACATAATGATTTGATATTGTGAAATGATCCCCACCGAAAGTCTAGTTAACATCAATTGCATAGTTACAAATTTTTATTTCGGGGAGGAATTTTAAGATTTACTCTTCTACCAACTTTGAACTATGCAATACAGTATTATTAACTATAGTCACCATGCTGTGCATTACATCCCTATGACTTCTTTATCTTATAACATGTTTATAACTTTTTGATCCCCTTTGTCCATTTTACTGACCCCCACATTCCCTTTGGCAAACCCCAATGTGTTTCTATCACCCTGAGGGGTTTTTTTGTTTGTTTTTGCTACTGTTATTTTAGATTCCACATATAAGTGAGATCATACAATATTTGTCTTTCTCTGACTTATGGCACTTAGCATAATGGACCTCAAAGTCCACCCATGTTGTCACAAATGGCAAGATTTAATTCTTTTTTATGTTCAATAATATTTTATTGTATATATACACCACATTTTCTTTATCCATTCCTTTATTGATGGACACTTACATTGTTTCCATTTCTTGGCTTTTGTGAATAATGCTGCAGGGAACACGGGGTGTGGATGTTTTTTTGAATTAGTGTTTTTGTTTTCTTCAAATACCTAGAAGTGAACTGCTGGATCATATGGTATTTCTATTTTTAGTTTTTTTGAGGAAACTCCATACTGTTTTCCAGAGTGCCTGCATCAATTTACATTCCCACGAGCAGCGCACAAGGGTTACCTTTTCTCCATATCCTCACCAATACTTCTTTCTTGGTCTTCAGTAATAGCCATTCTAACATGTGATATATCAATGATATCTCAATGTGGTTTTCATTTGCATTTCCCTGACGATTAGTGATGTTGAGCGTATTTTCATGTACCTGTTGGTCATCTGTATATGCCCATTTTTAATATGATTGTTTTCTGCTATTGCATGAATTCTTTGTGTATTTTGGGTATTAACCCTTTATCATGATTTGCAAATATTTTCTTCCATTTTGTGGTTTGCCATTTCATTTTGGTGATAGTTTTCCTGTGCTGTGCAGAAGCTTGTTAGTTTGATATAGTCCCACTTGTTGATTTTTGCTTTTGTTGCCTTTGCTTTCGGTGTCAGGTCCAAAAAAGTCATCACCAAGACTGATGTCAAGGAGCTTACTCCTTATGTTTTCTTCTAGGAGTTGTATGGTTTCAGGTCTTACATTCAAGTCTTTAATCCATTTTGAGCTAATTTTTGCATATGGTGTAAAACAGTGCTCCAGCTTCATCCTTTGGCATGTGGCTGTCCAGTTTTCCCAGCACCATTTATTGAAGAGAGACTGTCCTTTTTTCATTGTATATTCTTGCTGCTTTTGTCATAAATTAATTGGCCATATATGTGTGGGTTTGTTTCTGGACTCTATTCTGTCCCTAGATCCATATATCTGTTTTTATGCCAAGCCTATAATGTTTTGATTACTATGGCTTTGTAAAATAGTTTGAAATCAGGCAATGCCTACAGCTTTGTTCTTTCTCAAGATTACTTTGGCTATTGGAAGTCTTTTGTGGTTCCACACAAATTTTAGATTATTCTATTTTTGTGAAAAGTGGCATTGAAAGTTTGATAGGGACTGCACTGAATCTAGATTCCTGTAGGTGGTGTGGACACTTTAACAATATTAATTCTTCTAAGCCATGAGCACAGAATATCTTTCCATTTATTTGTATCATCTCCAATTTCTTTCATCAATGTCTTACAGTTTTCAGTGTACAGATCTTTCACCTCTTTGGCCAAATTTATTGCAAGGTATTTTATTTCTTTTGATGCTGTTATAAGTGGAATTGTTTTCTTAATGAATTATCAGAAATTGTTAGTATATAGAAACACAACAGATTTTTGTATATTGATTTTATATCCTGCAACTTTTCCAAATTCATTGATTAGTTCTAATAGTCTTTTGGTGGAGTCTTTAGGGTTTTCTATAATATCACGTCATTTGCAAATAGTGACAGTATATATCTTCCTGTCCTGTTTGGATGCATTTTATTTCTTTTTCTTACTAATTGCTCTTAGGTTGGTCTTCCAGAGACAAGGACCAGCAAAGGCCTGTAACAACTGCTGGACCCTTGAAATGGAGCAGCATACCTCACCATGGTCACCTGGCCTCACCATCCTTGTTTCCTCACTTCACTAGCATATGAGTTTATAGGACTTGGCTTACGGGCGCCTGGATGGCTCAGTTGTTAAGCGTCTGCCTTCCGATCAGGTCATGATCCCAGGGTCCTGGGATCGAGCCCCACATCAGGCTCCCTGCTTGCGGGAAGCCTGCTTCTCCCTCTCCCACTCCCCCTGCTTGTGTTCCCTCTCTCGCTGTGCCTCTCTCTGTCAAATAAATAAATAAAAGCTTTAAAAAAAAAAAAAGACTTGGCTTAAAGTAGGATCAGACTGGGCAATTAATGAACTCAATATGAAGAACAGACTTGATGTTTACCTAGTTCAGAAGTGACAAGAGGGAAAGAATGTGAGGGAAGTTAGATCAAAGGGAGGTTGCATAGTTAGCCAGACTATTATGATGAGGTATTGAGGCTCTTACTTACAGGCAATGTATATTCTTCTATCCTAAGTGGTTAAGTTCACTGTCAGAAGGGAACCATCCACTGCAAAGCAGCTCGTGCTTCCTGGTTGGCTGAATTCAGCAGGACACCCCATCAGAGCCTCTGTGAATTATGTTAGGGTCTATCCAGCTTCAGGTCAACTCCTGTCAGTAGCAAACTCATGGACTCAGGAATTTTTGCAAGAAAAGAGTTCATTTTCTCTTCTTGCTCCCCATCCCCTTACAGAAAAAAAAAAGGCAAAAATTCCATGGCACATCCATTGTCCACTTCTTATATTAAGACTGATTTGCCTCTGCTAACTTTGATATAGGAGCTCAGGATCCCAGTACTTTATTACCAAAAATAATAATAATAATAATTGATTTCCAGAGTTGCTTTGTTGAACAGATGGCATATCCAAAGTACATAGTTTGGTTGAAAAATGGGTTTTTTATGTTCCTTGTGTTCATCCTTCAAGTTCATGGCCATCACCCATCACCACCTGAGAGTACTTAGTGCTCGGGATAACTAAAAGGGAGAATAAATCCTGCTTCCTTTGAACACAACCCAGGGTTCACTGTATGTTCTTGTACCGGCCAGTGTTAATCAGCTCTTCCTCACTCCTCCCCTCTTTTGTGCTTATAAATCAAGAGGCCTCAGTATTAATCACCACAAAAGAGATAATTAGTAAGTACAAACTGCAACCTTCATAGATCATTCTGTGCCTTGGATTCAAGCTAAGCCAAGAAACTGGAGGAAGCAACATCACACAGTTATGGGTTGCTTTAGCAGAACATTTTTTTTTTTTTTAAAGATTTTTATTTATTCATGAGAGACAGAGAGAGAGAGAGGCAGAGGGAGAAGCAGGCTCCCAAGGAGCAGAGAGCCCGATGCGGGACTCGATCCCAGGACCCTGGGATCATGACCTGAGCCGAAGGCAGACGCTTAACCATCTGAGCCACCCAGGCGCCCTCTACATACAATTCTTGAGCTTGGATCTCACCTCCTACCCTCAAACTTATACAAAATTCTGAGTAATTATAGAAGGTTAGGAACTCCTTCAGAACAGCAGGTGATGGCGGTAGAGAAGGGAACCAGCTAAACCTCTACAGCCCAAGATGGTCTGTCAGTCAAGTGTCCGGTGAAGTGATTTTACCATCACATGCTGTCAGTCTTTTCATTAGCTATTTCATTTCTTTTTTTTTTTTTTTTTAAAGATTTTATTTATTTATTTGAGAGAGAGAGAATGAGAGAGAGCACATGAGAGGGGGGAGGGTCAGAGGGAGAAGCAGACTCCCTGCCGAGCAGGGAGCCCGATGCGGGACTCGATCCCAGGACCCTGGGATCATGACCTGAGCCGAAGGCAGACACTTAACCATCTGAGCCACCCAGGCGCCCTAGCAGAACGTTTTTTATTCAAGGCATAGGAGTCTGAAAGTTTAATTCTAGATTCTGTTCCCCCCCCCCCCCACACACACACACAAACTGTTGTAAGGATAGCTATGATTTGAGGCCACGGGAAGATTACTTACCCATTTTATAAGGTTTTCCTGTCCTAGACTAAAAAACGTGACTCTGGAACCCCAAGGACTTGGAACAGCCATTTTTTCTTAATGGTATAGTCTTCAGATTCAGAGATTTTAAATACCTTAATCCTCCACAGGGTCATGGCAGCAAAATAAGATGTCCCTTTGTTCCACTGGGATATGCTATGTCCTCCCAGGAAGCCATGACTTACCAGCCATTTGTCCAACTGGGAAATTCATTTCCTGTTCTGGCAGGGCACATGGTCAAGGGCATTGCTGCCCCAAGAAAAGAAAGACTGTTTCCAGTCCAACTAAATAGTCTAGGAACTTCCTTCCCATGCATTGCTAACCAAATATTGCTGGCTTGGGTAGAAGTGTTCCACTCATGTATTTATGACTTTGGAACTGTTCAAATGCAAGCTGGCTTTTATTTTTTCCATCACACGGTTCTTCCAATTTTTCAGTTTCCCATATCAACCAGTTTGCTATTTTTAAGCAGAACAATTTCAAGCCAAAGTAGCTAATCAGAACAATAAAACCTTACCAATTCAAGCAAGGAGCTTGAATTTTTTCAGTGAGAAAAAGACTAGCATTAAAAACTGGAGGCCTGTTTCATCTTCTATAAGATAAGGGTATGGGATTGTATAATCAAAGTCCGTTTCTACTAATATTAAAACCACATTTCATCAGATCTAAGATGCCATTGATCATACGAAACATATTTTACGTACCAACAGTTTTAAATATTGTCACTGGTTACATTATTCCAAAACACCTTTAAAGATTTGCATGCAGTGTGTGGATTGGTCACATTGGACTCCTAGGACTTTGAAATCCATTCAGACAAATTTGGTGACCTCTCCTGCCCTCTAGTTGTATTGTTTGGCATGAAATAGTCCAATCCTATTGAATGGTCTCAGTAACGAAATATAACACCACTTTTTATCTCCTTGGGGACATCTTTCTTTCTAAGCAAATAAAGCATTTGCTTGTCTCTTTGCAAGAAAATATGGAATTGCTATTCTCCTAACAATGAATATTTGCTTCATCAACATCAAACTTAGGCGCCACTACTCTGTTTTTGAGACTTTCTGTATATGCAGTAACTTTTCATTTCAGTGCTGAATCATAATGTAATCTTTTCTAAGACATTGAATGCCAATTCAGTTCGATGGCAAAGTGCCAAGAATGGACGCAACTCAACGGAAGTTAGAAGATGCTCCCCACCCTGTGACTGTGTCTGCCCTGTTCAGATAACGGTATCTGCATCATGACTGCAGCTTGGCACAGTAGAAGCTGCATGACTCCATCACCCATGCATTCTAATCTCAGAGATGTTAGAGTATGAACAAACAAGCATCCCAGAATGGATTGATTACAGAAGTAGCTACAATCTCCTGATAACTTACTATATCTCTGGCAGGGTACTAAAATATCGACCCGACCTCACCGCAGCCCCAAATGTATGTGTAGATTAGGAAGTTTAACCAGGTTAACAAAATTGCCCCAGACACAGGTAAATTTCAGAGCAAGGATTCAGAACCAGACAGTAAGCCATTCTATCTACTAGCTCTGTTTCTACAGGCTATGAAATTGTGTGCATATCAACTGTAGACTGCTGTTGGATTCCTTTTACTTTCAAGAATGTGAAGCATCCCTCCAAATAGGCTCTCAGAGGGTAATTTAAAATAGCTCAACCACATAAGATTTTCTATAATGAATTGATAAAAATAATTTATAATTAGCACATCTATTATAAGCAAATGGCCATTTCTTAAAGGGGCTCACCCTCATGATTTCTGCCTTCACAACAACTGTGGGAGCTGGTGTGGCCATCTGCAGCTACTTGCTCATCACAGTACAATGAGATCGTCAACTCATCCCCATCTTCTGACCAAAACCCTAAGAGCTGAAATGACCTTCTCAGTGACACATGTATGTACATTCACAGCAAAATATGGATCTAGATCTGCTTATACCTTGGCCTCCTGGCCCTTGGGCCTGCTCCTGAACATGGGGAGTGAATGGTTATAGACAATTATGGTTTTCTTTTTAGAGACCATGAATGTAGTTTTACTTTCCCAATGTTAGAAGACATGACAATGAATGGGACTTTGGTGCGCAGGAGCCCCTGGCCCCTGGTTCTGGCCAGTAGCCCAGAGGTAGAGCATGGAAGCCAGCAAGCTTGCCTCTAGAGAATACCAATGCTAAGCAAACCCCTGTGGCTTTGTGGTGATGGCGATTCTGTTTCCACGGACAGTTAAATATGGAATCTGGGAGGAGCTTTGTATTTATGTTCAGTGCTTTGGGAACCAAACCCAAAAGAAAGGACTGAGTGTGACTAAGGGCTTTTGTGGTCAAAATAAACACCAACAAGAGAGAATTACTAAGTCCAAACAGTTGAAGAGTGCCCACCTCAAGCTCTAGTATTGTAGACACCATGACAACTATATACGTTTGCATGCCAGAGGCCAGTGTACTGAGAGCGCTTTAGGAGAATGCAAAAACATCTTTTAAAAATGGTTTCCTCAAGTCACTAAATCATCTAGTTGGTGAGTGTATATTGAGTACCTACATGTGATAAAGTGGGGGTGGGACATAGGAGTGAACAACTCCCGTTCCAAGTGCAGCAAGCATGTGTACGTGAAGAAGCCGGGTTGAACAATGAGCAAAGCGAAAGCCTTTTCTGACCTCCTGTTGGTTTGTTGCAGCTGTAAGGGTGCTTCCCACTATGGCCTCACCAAAGACAAGAAGAGGCGCTCTCAAGATGGCTGCCCAGACGGCTGCGTGAGCCTCACAGCAACAGCACTCTCCCCAGACGTCTCTGCAGCTGCCACTGTCTCCTTGGTGACAAATGAGCCTGGCCTAGACAACCCTGCCTACGTGTCCACAGCGGAGGATGGTCAGCCAGCAGACAGCCCTTTGGACTCTGGCCGGAGCAACCGAACTAGGGGTGAGTCAAATGGGTGGTTGTCTGGGAATGGGCTCCTTGCCTTGAGATTGCCCTCTGTGGAATATTTACTGTAGAATGTTCTAGACATTTTTTTTTAAGGGGAAATCATTCTGGCAGTTTCAGCAGCAATCCAATGTCTAATTCTCCAAAGTGAAATGAAACCATAAGTACCTCAGATCATTAAAAATATGTAATCGAACTTAGTGGAAGGGGTAGAGTTGGGCCTGATGATTCACCACCCCATAGTGTTGGCACCTTCCCATCCATGCCGCTCAAGGAAAGTGCTGCTACCTTCAGTCCAGCCCAGCAAAAAAGAAACGCAGGTTTTTAAACCTTACATATTTCACTGTAGAAAACGGAGACAGAACAGAGAAGCAAATCGCATCATTCTACCACCTAGAAGCAATCACTCGTCTTGTGTTATTGTCTATATCTGACCAGACGTGCACATAAAAGAGGATTTCTGTGACTGTGTAGCTACTGTTTCTTCCTTCTCTCTTGTCCTCAGCACGGCCCTTCGAGCGATCCACTATCAGAAGCAGATCTTTCAAAAAAATAAACCGAGCTTTGAGTGTTCTTCGAAGGACAAAGAGTGGGAGTACAGTTGCCAACCAAGCTGACCAGGGCAGAGAAAATTCTGAAGACACCACTGCCCCTGAAGGTACGTGACCTCCCTGTGAGTCTGGACGGACATGGGCTGGGCTTCCAGAATGACCTCAGGGGTGATGAGAACCGGACCACCACCCACTTTCTAGGACACCTCTCTTCACAAGGGCATTAAATATTTTTTACCTTGATCAGCCTACTTCTTACATAAGTAACTAAAGGCAGAAATGATTGTTCTCTTTTCACAGAGGGTGAGCAAATAGGTTTTGGAGCTATTCAGGTGCTAGCTTAACACATATAAGAAATAATAATAATTAAGTGAAAAGCATTTAGAACATGGCTGGCATGCAGTAAATGCTAGGTAAGTATTTTTTTCTTCTTATGACTAGGTATAATGTGTGGTTCTGAGTGTGTTTTTCATGCATTAACTTATTTAATGCTCACAACAAACCTATGAAATGGCTACTATTCTTATCCCTCTTTTACAGATAAGAAAATCGAGGCACAGGGAGATTACTTAGCTTGCCCCAAATTACCTTGCTTAACTTTGAATTCAGGTAATGTGGCTCTAGAATCCAGGCTCTGTTGGATCTTAGATCCTATGTGTTTATAAATGCAGCTGAGGAAATACTTTCTTTTTATCTTATGTTAGACCTTCAGAGCAGTAACAATAGCTCTTTAAAAAAAAGTGGAGCTTTCTTGTGTTCCAGGTAGTGTTTGTCCTAAGTCACTTAGATGTCACAATTCTAAGGGATAGGGATGATGATGATTCTCATTTTATAGATGAAGAAACAGACACCCAGAGAGTAAATCACCCAAAGTCACCCAGCTAGAAAATGACAGACCTAGGACCTTAGCTCGGGTTCTCTGGCTCCAGAGCCCACTCTGGTAACGACTGGGTTAAGGGCCCTCCCCTCCTAGGGGTTGAGAGGTAGATCCCAAATCACTGTCTTTATCACACCTTCAGAGAATCCATGAGCAGTGCTAGAAAATCTCTCTTCCTTACTTGTCACCTCTCCCCTCTGTGCGCGCACATACACATGCACACTCTGTGCTCTCACTACTCTGAGCTCATTGCAGTCCTGTGAATACTGTTTCTCTCTCTCTCTCCCTTCCAGGCTGCTGTTCAGCTTTCACTCCCACACCCCTTCAGCTGCCATTCTCATTCCTCCTTCCAGGCTTCGCATAGGCTTGGCCTCCTCCTAGAAGCCCTCCCCGACTCCCTGAGTCCCCTTTCCTTTGTGTTCTCGATGCATCTGCATCTTTATTATAACGGTGTCCCTTTCGCTGTCACTGCCTCTGTAAGAGCAGGAGTTCTTTTGTTAGAGTCCTCAAGGTGAAGCACCAGACCTGGCACACACAGTGGTGTTCGCTGAATGTGCCATGAATATGGGATTACAACTCCCCGTCTGCCAGTCCTCCTCTTATGAAAGGGTCCTGAATCATCCTTCACGTAAAGTTTTCTTCTGCCTGCGTAAGATTGATTTGCCTGTTTATTGCAGAAACCTTTTTTTTTTTTTAAAGATTTTATTTATTTGAGAGACAGAGAATGAGAGACAGAGAGCACGAGAGGGAGGAGGGTCAGAGGGAGAAGCAGACTCCCCGCCGAGCAGGGAGCCCGATGCGGGACTCGATCCCGGGACTCCAGGATCATGACCTGAGCCGAAGGCAGTCGCTTAACCAACTGAGCCACCCAGGCGCCCTGCAGAAACCTTCTTAATAAGAGATTACTGTGTGGAAGGTACTAGCCTAGGCTCTATAACTTTATATAAAGATTATCAAATCCAGTTCCTGGCTTCAAGAGCCTCCTTCATGACTAAAAGAAAGAAAATACCATGAGGAGTGAGCTATAAATAAATGGCAGCGGCAGCCCAAGAGAAAGAAGCATCACTTGCAAGCAGGCTGTGTAACCTGTGTCTACGGGGCGGTTTATGAGCCGGATGGGCATTGGGATCTTGACTGTGCATTAGAAAGTAGTGGGAGAAGAGATGGGTCCAGGAGGGCATTTGGGAGTCTTGATTTGGGGCAGTGAACACACCGGAAAGCTTTTGCAGAGTGTTATTGCAGGAACCGCACTATGTTCCGGGAAGATGGCCACCACGTGAGGTGTGCAGGGGGCTTAGAGTGGGAGAGAATGGATTTCTTGAGATACCCCAGGAAGCTATGACTCCAGAATGGGGTGAGGTGTGAAGACTTGGCAAGGCTGGTATGATGGTCTTTTCAGGATTTGTGAGGCAACAAAGTTTTCAAAAATGGCCTTCGAGTTGCATTGTTTCAGCAACCTGTGGTTGGCCCCATGAACTCCCGTGGCATAGTTTATCCATCCTTTTTACAGGGGCAAAGAGTCTCCACTGCTTATTGGCTGTGTGACCCTGGCCAGGTTACTTAACTTCTCTGAGCTCCAGCATTCTGTCCTCTAAGAAGCTGGGATAATAATAATCTACTTCATAGGGTTGTTGTAAGTACTAAATCCAAAAAGCATGCATACAACTGGCTAGCTCAATGCCTGGCACATAACACTCAGTAAATAACATCAAATCCCTAGTCCTTCGGTGAGGACACAATATTGAACAATTTTATTTCATTCCAGACCAGCACAAGTTTGGCAGTTGAAAAATTTTTTTTTAGATTTATTTATTTGAGATTGTGTGTGTGTGCTGGGGTGAAAGGGAGAGGACAAGAGAGAATCCTAAGCAGACTCCCTGGTGAGCACAGAGCCCAGCGTGGGGCTCCATCCCACATCACTGAGATCACAACCTCAGCCAAAATCAAGAGTGGGATGCTCGACTGGTAGAGCCACCGAAGCACTCCAAAAAATTATTTTAACTCTTCAATGTCACTAGAGTCTCATTGGCGTGGTTCTAATTAATATTATGTACAAGTGCAACTGGGTGTGTCCTTTCAGACTCTCAAATGGCCTGAGTAGTTTCAGTTTGGGAGGATGGTTTTTGTAAATCTACTGGGGGGGGGGGGGTCAACAGGGGGAGGGGAACAAAAACCAGCAGTTTGATGATTATTTCTAAATCTTTCTTTGTTCAAAGTGTTTTGTTTTGTTTTTAAATCACCATTCCCTGTCACCAGACCTGTTTCAACAAACGCTTATGGTAACGCCTACTTAATGTAATCAAAGTAGTTTAAACATTAATTGAACTCAATCACCCAAGCACTGTTAGCCCCGGGAACTGACACATTAAGGCTGCTGTCCACAGCCAAACAGCCAAGCCAATCCCTTATGTTCAGTTACATCCCGGTGGAGGCGAAGGACCCACATTTGCAACGTCTCAGGCTTCCTCTGGCTGCTAAATTGCTTTGTTTATCGTGTTCTGCAATACTTGGAAGTAATTTTAATTCTTTCTGTATTGTTCCTGGAGAGTTGAGCACTTCTTAATGAACTCATAGTTCATTAGGGAAAATGGACTAAGGTCAAGGGTTTTGAAAACAGAGTGCATATTCGGCAGAGCCAGACCTGCAGTTTTCCTCTTCCCAAATGACTTAATGAAGAGAGAATCTTAGGGCAAAGGCAGCTGTCAGCAGCTACAGGAGGCGAAAGCATCTCCGCCCTCCACATCCACACTCAAGTGGCGAGGGGAGGAGCCGCGGCTGCCCCAAACTAGGTGTAGCTTGCCTGGCATGTTATGGCGTTCCTTTGGCATGCTTCTACTCACACTGAGGCAGAGGACGGCTCCAGTCGGCAGTGCTGGCTTATAGGTCTATAGGGCAAGTCCCCTGTGGGACTGTTGTGGATCCCTGGTTCCACAAAAACCTGAGGGAGGTGACAGGATGGCGGGTCACCTGGAGCCCCAGGCGGTGACTGGCCCTGAGGGCCACCTTCCTTTGCAACCTCTAGCCAGTCCTGTCACTTCCCCACTCTAAGCTCAAATGTCCTCACGTTGTAAAATAAAGCCATTCAACTGTCTGTCGCTATCAAACCGGACTACTAAGGAAGCTCTTCTGTGTGTGGGCACAGGGGTGGGGTACGGGCTGGTGGGGAAGGGACCCGTGGAAGATTTCATGTGGAAAGAAGAGTCTTCAGGTAAAAGATAAAGTTGGAGGCACCCACCTAGGTCTCCGGATCTCCTGTGAGCTCTGAATTGAGCAATGCAGCCAGATCAGGGATGAGCCTCTGGACACCACCAGCTCTCCTTGGTCACGAATCAGGCTGTGTGACTTCCCTTTATTGACACCAGTGTCTGGGAGAGAGGCCTGGGAATTCCCTAAGCCTGAAAAAGCAGGGACTTCCAGGGAGAAAGCTTCAAAATGGCCTGAGAAGGCAGAAGAGCAGGTTTGTTCTGTTTTGTGGCTCGATAAGTAGGTGCTGAAACTAAAGTCTATTCCATGATGACCCTACGTTCTCCTTCACTCCTTCACCCCAGGAGGCTTTGGCTGACACTTGTGATCTGTGCACACAGCCACAGAACAGCAAGAAATGGTGTCCTCAAAGATCTTAGAGTCCAGGAGAGGATGTAAGAAATGAGCATGGATGATAACGGAAGCCTCAGTGCCGGGAGCTGGCTTTGGGGGGAATTGGGATGTTTAGACAGAGCAGGGAAACAGCGGGATCAGGGTAGAGTTTAATTGAAAGGGATCATTTCATGCAAGTCTTGAAGGAAAAATTGGGTCTAGGCCTAAAATGAAAAACATTCCAGGCAGAGAAACTGATGCTGGCGCAGAGGCAGGAAAATGGAAAACATGTACGAGGAACAATGAATAGTTTAGTTTGGCTGAAACCAAAGTTTGGCAAGAAGAAGAGTGGTTGGAAATGTCCGTTGGGTGGGTGTCTTAAATAAATACTGTCTTTGTCCATTTTAGTCTTTCCAAGGTTGTATCACCTGATTCCAGATGGTGAAATTACAAGCGTCAAGATCAATCGAGTGGATCCCAATGAAAGCCTCTCCGTTAGGCTTGTGGGAGGCAGCGAAACCCCGCTGGTCCATATCATTATCCAGCACATTTACCGGGACGGGGTGATTGCCAGGGATGGCCGGCTCCTGCCAGGAGACATCATCCTGAAGGTAGACGCGGTCGCTGCAGGGCCATGAAAAGGGGCTTAATAAAAACCCCTTCAGAGGAAGTAAATGGATGGATGGAGGAAATGCTAAATAAATGTGAAGCGGTCTCTTTCCGTAGTTATCACATTGAAAGGACTCTTCATCTGAGACCTGTAATATAATTGAGATAGGTCTTTGTCCCCTTCTGTCTTGTTCTTCTAGTCTCTCCTTCTTTCTGTAAAAGAGTAGTTCTGTCTCTGTATCATTTTGTCTGTCCTCCTCTTCTTTCTCATCTCCCCTCCAGCTTCTGTCCCCACTTCCCTCTCTCCACCTCCTTCTCCTCTTCGTCTCTCCTTCTGTCTACCTCCTCCTATTACTTTAACGATAACATAAAATAAAACTGGAGCGTAGATCTTATGTTGTTTTTAGAGCAGATTAATGGAACATTCTGTATTTTATCTAGTCACTCCCATTCACACACCCTTCCATGGTAAATGTCTGGGGGCTTAATGGCCCTCCATGAGAAAAACCAAGAAGTAATCCTAAGCTATTCCCACCAAGCCAAAGACATTGCGGGGCAGACATGTTGGTGGAACAGCGCCCCGTGGGCATTTCTGTCCTCTGAGGCTTAAGTGTCAGGAAGGACGTTCAGGAAGAATTCTGACAAGAAGAGAAAGGATGAAGGGAGCATTGTTGATCAGACAGAAGTCAGACAGGTGGCAAGTGTGACAAGAAATCCCTCCCTGGTCCTATATTCCCTGTCCGATACCCAGAGGAGGGTTTCATCCCACTCCTTCTAGGTGGTTGACGGGCCGGTTCCTGACACATCATGCGCTATTTCTCTGGCAAAGAAATTCTTCTTTTTTTGGAATAAGAGGAGAAAGAATTTAAAGCAGTTGTCATAACAATCCTGAAACTCCCACTGGCCTCTGAGGTGGAGGACAAGGCAGGGCCTGTCAAGCTCCGGAGCGTGTCTACAGTGCAGTCAGGTGACGCTATGCGTGGCTTCCCTGCAAAGGAAAGGAGCTGTCCTGCCCAGGAGGGTTGCATAATAAGACATCTTGATTCTTAGGACCTTCAAGTGGCCCTGGCAGGCAAAGGGCTGCCAAGACCGTCTAGCAGAATCCCCTGGCTGCCTCCTGGGCTGGGTGCGATGGGGGAAAGCAGATGCAGGATCAGTGACCGAGCAGAGCAAGAGTTGTGAGCTCCCCTGGGTGTGGACAAAGGTGGTGAGCTGCTCTGTGCGCGAGAGCCTCCAACCATCCCTGAAGGGGCAGCGAAAAACCGGGATGGTGGGCTTCAGGAAGACCTCTTAAAATTTCACTCTGAGCCTCCTCTAACCAAGAAATCCTACCCAACCATAGAAATTCAAGAAGGTTGTCTCTCTTCTGTGGGGCCCCTGTCCTTAAGACCCTCCGCAGAGTACAGTGCTGTCGTAAAATTGTTTTCTCGCAAAGCAGTGACTACCACTAGGGGCTGTAGCCTTCTGGCTGGGCCTGCTTAGTCAGAGTAATGAAAACCAGAAAGCCCCATGCAGCATCAGCCCCGCAAATAATGAATGAGGCACAGATGAGAGGGCTGAGCTTGAGGACGTTGAAGTAGAATGAAGGGATGCAGCCTTTCAGTAAGGGAACCTAGAAACTCATTCACGTCAGTTTGTTTGAAACTATACAGAGATTTTCTTTTTCCTTTTGTTGAGAACATGGGCAAAAGACTTCATAGGCAGCAACCACCTTAAGACCACACACACACACACACACACACACACACACAGCTACGCACACATACATGCAATGGCAGGCCACGGAAGTTCCAGGATGGATGACCCAGGGAGAAGAAGTCACCTGGAGATCACTGGAAAGTAAGTGTCAGTTCAGTTTAATCTCAACAGCAGTTTAGTGTAATCATTTGAACCTAAGTGGGAAATTTTCTTGTTTTGCTTTTTCCTACTTTTTCTTCCTTTTTTCTCCCCCCTGCTCCCACCCACCCCTTCAGCTGAACACTGAGTTTGGCAAGCAACAGGAATGAGGGCTGGGACTGTGAATAAATCTAGGGGCCTGTGCAGGGACAGGTTGAAGAGAGATGGCATCCACCGGGAGAGCTGAACAGGCGGTGTGGTAACACAGAAGGAAAGCGGGGCTAGAAGTAATGTTGGAAGATGGGGGTGTCTGGAGATTTGGACAGAGGAGAAGTGACAAACCAGGGCAGTCTTTAAGGAAGGGTCCTGCTGATGCTGTGGGCCTGGGGCTTCTAGGAAGGACTGTGGCAGGTGGAGCTGGCTGATCTGCTCTAGCTTCTGGTCCCCTCCCTGCCCACCCCCCGCCAGGTCAACGGGATGGACATCAGCAACGTGCCTCACAACTATGCCCTGCGCCTCCTGCGGCAGCCATGCCAGGTGCTGCGGCTCACTGTGCTGCGTGAGCAGAAGTTCCAAAGCAGGAACAGCGGACAGGCGCCCGATGCCTATGGGCCCCGAGATGATCATTTTCATGTGATTCTCAACAAAAGCAGCCCTGAGGAGCAGCTTGGAATAAAACTGGTGCGCAGGGTGGATGAGCCTGGGGTATTCATCTTCAACGTGTTGAATGGTGGTGTGGCAGACCGACATGGTCAGCTGGAGGAGAACGATCGCGTGTTAGCCATCAATGGGCACGACCTTCGGTATGGCAGCCCAGAAAGTGCAGCTCATCTGATTCAGGTGAGTCACGGGTCATTGCCAAGATCCTGGCTAGAAACTGCTGGCGTGAGTGGGATGCTCATTACCCTGACCCACCTGCCCTGTTAGTACCATGTGTGACATGCGGTGCCCCCTTTTCTGGGAGTCAAGATTGAAGGGCTAGGTAAGAACATTACTCAAGCAAATGATGTGTGTCAGGCTCATGGACATTCCCTAAATGTTGCCAGCCATCCAATCTGACTGCCCATAGATACTAAGGGTTACGTGCTGCAACCTGACCAGGTTAAGATCACTTAAGGTCAGCAGGGTTGTGTCATCCTTGTACCCAGTGTGTTATTTGCAGACCAGGGGTCATTCAGATATATTCTGGACATATCCAAGACATCTAGAGGTACTAACTCCCATAAGAAACTGTGCCATCTACCCTCCAGGAATCCTGTGGACAGAGACCACTATGGGATTGGCTAAGGCTAAGCCCCGTCTCCATGGCTGAATCCAACCTCCTTGGAAAGCCCATGGGAACTCAAGTATGAATCTAGAAGAATCTAAAAAGAGAGGCATACAAATTATGTTCCCAATAGCCTGACATTGGTTCAAATTAATTCACTTTCCTGACTGGCATAGCATCATCAATCCCTAGCATGTATTTTGTTGCCTTTGGCTGGGTCACCATGTTTTTCTACTGTTTAATGAGCTGCCATCTTTATTCTTAGAAGGACAGGCTTTCTGGGCTCTTGTACTCTAACCCATTTATTCACTTCATTTAGCCAAGGTGTATTAACTTTCTGCTCACCTAGGCATGTGTCAGGTACAGAGAACACAGATGATGGCCTCTTGGGCTGCTCTCTCAAAGGAACTCTCAATCTAGTACAGGGGATGGACTTTCTGTAAATAATTGTTATATGGTGTGTTAGTAATATAATGGAGAAATTAAGTACAGTGCTGTTTCAGATGTAGAGATTTTTGCTTGCATGGGCCTAGGAATTCTTTATAGAGAAGATCTTGAACTGGAGCTTTGAGGAATCAGAAGTTCTCTAGGTAGACAAGGCAGGGAGGGTCATTTTAAGGGGATACAACACAAAAGAACATTTCCCTGAAAGCTGGTTAGGAAAAGCATTCATACCTGGAGCATGGTGTATATTAAAAAAGCAGTCACAGACAAGGCAGGATTGGGAGGCAAGGACCAGATCCATGCTAAGAAGTTCAGACTTTATCCTCAAGGCCATGGCGTGTCATTGGAAGGTTTTAAAAAGGAAGTGACATGATTTTCTAGATCTCTCTTAAGGTAGTAGAGAACTGATAGGAGAGGGGCCAGATTTGAGGCCTTATCTTATGAAGCATTTGCAATTACCTGGCACACTGCATCAGCTTGCACTTAGTGACTAAATTATTAATACTTCAAGACGAGACAGCGAGTCAGCAGCGGTAGTTAAATGAACCTTGTACCAAGTTCTGCTGAGGATGATCATCAGAAGACAGAGCCTGCTTTCTAGAACTTGGTCACCTAAGCACACACAAGTCTCCCTACTCTGGGTTCCAGCCATGGAATTCTTCCAGGTGTTGACAACTCTTCACTGTCATGTGTGTGGTATCTTCTCCCTCTTCCTCAAGGAGAACCAAGTAGTGTCTGATACTGTCCTTGTAGATGTGGACAGCCTGAGGCAAAGAGTACAAGGGGACTTACCCTACTTCCTCTCTACCCCAGGATAGGAAGCACATGTGGTATGTGGCTCTTGGTGGTGTCCCACTTTCAGGGTGATTCTCAATGTGATGGATGTTCATCTGCTTAACGGGCCCTGAGGCCATAGTCTGTGGAGCAGGTGGAGAAGAAGATCAGAGTTACAGGAGGCATTTCCCCTCTGGACTTTATGCCATCTATTCCCAAGTCCTTATGCCCAGCTTCGACTTCTCTGAACATCTCAGGCATCTCAAACTTAATGTCTAAAACCAAATCCTTGACTTCTCCTTCCTCTACTCCTTGTCAAACCTATTCTTTCCTCAGCCTTTTCCAGTCTCTAGAAATGGCACCATTTGCCCAGTTATTTGGACCAAAAGAATCTCTTACTCTCTTCAGTATGCTCTCTCTGTAATCCATTTCTCACCACCTTCACGGCTTCCCTCAGGCATGCTACCATTGGCACTGGGTCTCTGTGAGAGACCTCCCACCTGGCCTTTTGGACTCCACACCTGATTCTCTACCTCTGCTCTCTACACGGCAGGTCGATGGCCAATGGACAGTCAGTCCCATTGTGTCACTCTTGTGCTCAGCTCTCTGATGCTTCCCAAGACACTCAGAGTAAAATTTCCAAATCTTAACAATAACCTTCAGAGCCATATGTAATTTGGCCTTTAGTTACCTTTCTAGCTTCATTTCTTAAGCAAAGTAAGAGCGTTTCTAGTATTCTCACCCTTGCCTTACCATGCTCAGTCACATTGCCTTCTTGCTACTACTCCTCAAAAGCTGCAAGACCTTTTTCACATCAAGGCTGATGTTCTTGCTATCCCTCTGACTGGAAGAATCTTCCAAATGTCTAACTGCCATGCTTCATTCAGGTCTCCTTAAATGTCACCTTCACTGACCATCTCATTTAAAATAGTTTCTCCCACCCCCAGCTCTATATCCTTTATTTAATCTGCTTTACTTTTTCCTACCAACTAATTACTTTATCACCTGTTGGCCTATTATAGAATAATACAGTATTGTGTATCGAGCACTTATAGAAATGCCTGGCAAGAATAGACACTCGATAAATATTTGTTGAATGAATAAATTGAGTCAAGTTATAAAAATGTAAATATACAGAAGATTAGAATTTATGCATTAATTCCATCTCTTAGGGGTTTTTCATCAAACCATTTACCAAAGAACAAACACCAAATCGACTTTTACATGCTGTTTGTCTCCAAGATGGAATTTCTACATCTTTTCCTCTTGAATTTCTTCAGTTGTTACTGGTTAAGCACCCTTTAGGTGCCGACAATTGTGTGGATACAGTGGTAAACAAGACTGACACAGTTCCTGGCCTTGTAGAGCTTGGGACATATTCTTGTCCCAGATCTCAAATACCGTCAAGTCAGAATTTAGCAAGTGGTTCTAGCCTGTATGTGTCAATGGGTGAGAACAGAAAATAGATGTTTATGAAAACATTAACCCATGGAAAAGGAAGAATAATTTTTCTCGTCATGAACAAACTGCACTCTAAGCATGATTTTCCCCCCACTTTAAAAGTAGACTTTTAAGGTGATCATCAATTTTATTTTCGTGTCGTATTTGTCAACTCCCTCTGCAGGTCAGTCTGGGCTCACATTCTAGAGCTAATCTGCCAACGACACTCCGCAACAGGCAAAAGAAAAACTCCCTTACTCATGCCATTTGGAAAAATTTTGATTACATGTGGCATTCTACTTTGGTAGATTAATAACAGAAGAGGGAAAATTTTTTCCCTGAGAAAGTAAATTTATGAAGTAAAATCTTGCCTAACAGTGGGACTTCCTAAAAGAGTTTTCTGCTTACTAAACAAAGCCAACATGCTTTATAAGCAGGGGAAAAGGAAAAAAAAATTCTTTTAAAGACTTGGGCAAAGCTAGTTGGAAAAGAAATGGAAAAAGTAGAGTGCTGGGAAAATCCAGTTAAGCAATCTCAAGAGTGGATTTTATTTATGTGATACTTGTAACACACACCAGGCTGGGGGAATTAAGCTTAATACCCTTCAAAGGTGGAGACTCAAGTTACCAACCAATCCTTGGCTGCCTGGCCTTCGTGTATCTCCTTCATGAATCATACTTGCCTTAGAAAGAAATTCCCAGACAACATGTCCTTTTGGTCATGTTTTCTCCCACAGTACCACACTTGACTTTTTCTCCATTATTTCAGGGAAAAGTTATTACAGAGAAGCCACAACTATTTTAAATTTGACCAACTTACATATGTAGAGTCCTAACCCCCACTTACTCAGCAGCCCCAGGTGTCAAGAGCCCAGGAGTGAGACGGACTCCTCTAGGAGGAAAAGCCCTAAGGAGACAGAAGCTTCAAATATGGAGCATTTGACTCCAATATTTGGAGTAGTTGACTCCAATAAACTTAGGACAACTTTATTTTTCTCCATTATCAATTTCTTAATTTTTTGAGCACCATGTCTAGAATCATTGTAGGTGGGACGCCTGGGTGGCTCAGTGGTTAAGCATCTGCCTCTGGCTCAGGTCATGATCCAAGGGTCCTGGGATCGAGTCCCACATCATGCTCTCTGCTCAGCTAGGAGCCTGCTTCTCCCTCTGCCTGCAGCTCCCCCTGCTTGTGTGTGCATGCTCTCTCTCTAACAAATAGATAAATAAAATCTTAAAAAAAAAAAAAAAAAGATTGCATCTCTCTCTACTAATCAGTATGCAAATGATTTATGCTGACAATACTATGCCTATTCTGAGATGCTCTCATCTACAATTCTGGAGCAGTGAGCTCAAATATATACAATTAAGAAATGAAGAAAGTAATTTTGGATTTCAAATTTGAGTCTCCTTCCTGTGTGTTTTTTTTTCCTAGGCAACTACCAGACTTCAGGCAGAAGCTAAAAAAAAATTCAAAGCCATTTGTAGAGGGGATGATAACCTCTAGGTTTTCATTAATACTTACAGATGTGTGAATTTTTGTTCCCTTTCCATGAATTAATATTTAAATTAGAAGTTATTTTATCAAAGAACAACTGGCAACCAGGCTCTTCAGACTTTTCAAAAGAATGTGAGCAGCCTCTAGTCAGAGCCGGAAAGTAAATAATGAACTACTCGTATTACCTACATTTGTTCTGAATATGTGATTCCAGCTCATGAGTTTTGCACAACCGGAAAAAAGACAGAACTTTTGTCCCCTGGAGCCAGTAAGAACTGCCAGTGAAATAAGACCTAATAGATCAATGTGTTTTTTACAGATCAGCACAGCTAATACAGAGTCAAATCCCCATTTAAACCAATTTTCTTAACATGGCATTGTAATAAATTTAATACAAAGGCTAAAGAATACATAAATGTAAAAACTGTCTTCTTGAGCTGAATTCTTGAAGTCCAGATGATTTTTATACAGGGCTCTAAATTTCATGCATTCATGATAAAGCATGACTTGGTAAACTGTACAGCTTTTCAGCTTAGAATTTTGTCAGTGAATCTCATGCACAGCTCCACACTACAAATATTAGGGAATCTATTTTTATTTAATATTAGGGAATCTTGAGGCTATACTGCCCTTCCTCCAACTCAAAATATCCCATGTGCATTTTTTTTTAACGCCACAGAACAGGATCAACCACGAGAATAACTTCTAGATACCATAAAGAAATGATGTTTGAGGCAAAGGACCTGGGTCATTCTGCTGACTCGGCAATCAGCCACGAGAACTCAAGAACTAAATTCTTATTTTGACCTTGTCATTGACCTCTGTATGACCCTGTGTACATCATTAATGTCATCATTAACATCTTAGCCCTTAAAGATGTGCTTCTGGGAGCAGAAGGATGAATATGGAGCTACAGTCAAGAGGGAAAGTAGACCAAATTTCTGTCTCAAATCTTTTTCTACCCTGGTCAAATCCTAAGGTCCAATTCACCACTTTTCCTCAAAGCCTCCTTAATTTCCTTTTTCCTTGGCCAGACTCTAGTTGCTCTTTGCTCACTAAAGTAGCTGCTGCCTCTCCAGCAGAAGATATTCTTGAATTCTTTTAAAAATGTGCCAGGAGCTATGCTAGGAGCTAATGTTTCAACGATGGACAAATCTGCGCACCTCAGGTTTGCTTGCGCCAAGCTTGTTTTCTAGAAACTCTCCGCTTACAGTGCACCGTGTTAGCTTGTTCAGGAATTCTATTTCTGGAACCCCAACTTTTTACTCAGTGAGAGGTATTTTTCTCAGAATTTCTCTTGTTCACTGGAAGAGAGGCGTAGGGCAAGGACTTTGTTTCTGCATCTCATTGTGTGGTATGTTGCCAGGTCAACAAATGACTGGTGACTTTGGTATTTTTCTAGCCTACCAACTGGCGATGGTTCTGATGCCTCCTGTGGTCTGTATTGCCATGTAGGATCTATGTGCCTTATGTGATCTCAAAGCTAGGCTGTACTGATGTAAGGTGTCCCTTAGTGAGGCCCTGGGAACCTCCTTGTCATCTTCTAATTAATCACTAATAATGAAGACTGACATCTATGGAGCTCTTGGCTTCACAGAGCTAATCCCCTATGGATATATGACGTGGCAAAACAGGAACCCCATCACTGAGGTCCTGGGTACAGCTGGTCCACCTGCGAAGAAACTACTCTATATTGGTTCTTCCAGGTCTGATTCTATATACATACACCCCGCTCAAATTTATTAGAGGAAGTTAGAGTTCGTCAAGTTTTTGAGATGATTTGAAAACATATGAAATATTAAAGTAGAAATATTTGACCTGGAAAGGAGAAGAGCTAAGAGAGAAGAGTGAGCCTTATCTTCAAGTAAGATTGTCCCACAGAAATTGATTTGGAGCTATCTGAGAGGGTATGACTGGAGCCAATGGGCAAGCAAGAAAATGGCACATTTAGCTCAGCCCAAGGACAAATTTTCTAATTAGCACTATCTAAGAACGGCCCACACTGCCCTGGGACACAGTGAGTTCACGGTCATTGGAGGCACTGAAGCATGAGCTGGGTGACAACACGGCAAGGATTTTGTGGGGGAACTGAAGCCTGAGTTACAGAGAGAATGTTGGCTTAGCTATCTGACATCTCTTCCATATATGTGGCTATTTAATGATATGGAACCAGTGCCCCACAATTTCCCAGGGCATTGTGAGCACAAGACAGATGAACTGACAAGGATCCTTGAGTAATTGGTGGAAGGGAAGCTAAGATGGGGCAACCCCAGAGAGTATAGGAAAAAAACAAAAACCATCCCTACAACCATACATTGAAAATCAAAGCTAGACTGTCTCCCTCTGGGATCCTGGGAAAAGAAATGAGTAGGGAATGCAGATGCAGGATGAATTATTTTTTAAGAAATGCTCATTAAAACCTTTGTTGGTGGAACACTAGGGAAAAACAAGCTTATGTTATTATAAATGCAACTGTAGCTTTCACTTGTCTCTGTAACAAGAGTTCCCCAGTCAAGCATGGGTCGCCTGTGGACCCATACTGGTGTTATAAGAGTTGTGTGTTTATGGTCTCCCTGCTCTGAGCAATAGTCTGGATGCCTAACAGCTTGGAATTTCCCTGTTTCAGGTCTTTAGAATGTTAAAAACTGTTTTATTTAAGCATATATATATTTTAAAGCAGCAAATGGTGTAATGCATGTGATTTGAGTCAATCCTCCTTCACAGTGAATAGGTGAAGCCCTGGGCTAGGTGAGGAGGTCACACCTTGAAGTACAGGGGCACTATCAAGTCTCGGTCTGCCCTAGTTCTCACTGGCTGCCTTCGCCATTGTGTGGCCCCGAGCAGTGCAGAACAGTAGAAGGACGCCCTCTGCTCAGATGTACAGCTCTGCAAAATGCCTCTCCTGCTTTGCGTGGTGGCGTCTTTGATTTTCCATTTGTCTTCTCTGTGAAGTTTCTGATCTGTGTGGTATCCTGACACTATGAACACTTCTTATTGGCCACAGTGGCTTCTGTAGGGAAAAGAACCATTCCCCGGGCTGAACATGACCATACAGGATGCTTGCCTTGCAAGACGTCAGCATAGAGCTTTCAGACTCCTCCTTCCAGTTACAAGAGGTGGGATTTTATTATTTTTAAATGGGCTACACCTAAATGAGGCTGCCAGACTATGATTCCCTTCTGTGGCCTCTGCTTAGTCCCGTCATATAAATATTATTGGCAGTCTTGAGTCAAATCTCAAAAGAGCAGAGAAAAATAATCCTTAAACCATCACCCAAAAAGACAAGCCTTATCATGATAAATGCTACTCAGTTTTAACCCTTTGGTTTTCTCTGAATATTAGATTTTTCCTATTTCCTTGGCTAGAAGTAATGGGTTCCAGCCTAGAGAGTCTCACGCGTGTAGCCCATATCTCTTTCACGGCACCTGTTCCTGCCTGTCCCTGAAGTAGGACAATCGGAGGACAGGAGCCATTTCCCCAAGGCTCTTAGTGAAGTGACTGGCTCAGAGCAGGCACATGTCAGCCGTGGAGACAGAACAGCTACCAACAAGCTGAGGTCCCCAGGCGAGAACATGAAGGCCCTTAGAAGTGTTTCCCTTTAACCTATAGAAAGGAGAGAGGGTTTAACGCTTGGGCTCTTGGAAGAAGAAGGAGAAATAGGTACAGCAGTCGGCCTATGCGGCTTGTAACCATCGTGTCCAGAGTTTGCCTCGAAAACTGAGGCTGTTTAAAGGAGAAAGAAGAGAGGAAACTTCACCCGAAAAGGATTGTCCTCTAGCCTTGTCTGCTACTCAAGATAGCCCCAGTTGTGGCTTCCAAGAGATGCTATCCTACCCCTGTCTTGTAGCATGCTCTTCCTCTGAGCGTGCTATTGAAGCCAACGATCTGCTGCACCCATCTTTCTGGCACATATGATGTGGCTAAGCAATAAAAAAGTTTCTGTCTCCCCTCACCCCCCTTCTCACACTTCACCTTCACACCCACAGAAAGAAAGACTTGCTGGTTCTAAGGGCTGTTTCTCGACGCTGGATCTGGCTGCTCCTAAGGGCTAGAGCCAGTACAAACACATTAGCCTATTTTCCACCTGACACCTTCAAACACCAGGAAAGAAAGTGAAACCAATGGAGTCTCCCTGAGAGCAGTTTGTAAGGTGGCTGGTTAAGAGCCACAGACCCAGCCTTGTGGAGAATTTATTTCCAAGTAAATTGATACCAGGGTTATTTATTGGAGCGTTGTTCCTGCCAACAGCTTACTACCAAAGTCGGCATTTGAAAATCCGGTGAGAAATTTGTGTTTGAAAATATGAATTAAACAGCTCTCCCAGGCTGCTCCCTGGCATTTTGAATTTTACCTGGCAAGGTGATTTGATATAAGTCTCAGATTTTCCTCAATTCTTATGAGGTGCCTACGTCACATGATTGATCCTGGGCCAAGTGAACGTGATACAATATGCAGGCCAAAGACAAACCCACTGCTGAGATCCTTTAAAACACTGGAGTTTCCCTGAAGATAAGGAGCAAATTTGGGCTCAGCAGTTGGAGTTTTGACTGGAGTATTTTCCACTTATCTCTTAGTCATTTTTGCTTCAGAAAGTTCCTAACGATAACCTCATTAGGATAAGTGAGGCTTACAGTATAAAGAAAAACATTATTACAAAATACTCTAAGAATTGAGTTTAGCTGGCTCATATTGTAGTTCTTCATGTCTTCTTGCTTCATTATTGTTTCCTGAGCTTGTTATTTTTGTTCTGATGCAAGCTCTAAAGGTGATAAGAAACACCAAGGAATTCAAGATAGGCAAAGAACCAAGGGAAGGTATGTAAGTGAGC
The DNA here is from genome assembly GCF_011800145.1 of Mirounga leonina. NCBI lineage: Eukaryota > Metazoa > Chordata > Mammalia > Carnivora > Phocidae > Mirounga > Mirounga leonina. Next base: position 39,501,716 of record NW_023270323.1, read on the forward strand.
ATTGAGTAGACCAGCAAAAGGGATGACTGGGCCTTATGTGAAGGAACATGAGTGAAAACTTGAACTTGCTTTTCGGGCCCTGTTCAGTAGGATTTTTGTAATTACGGAATTACACAGATGAATCCACTCGACTGGCCCACCATCCACCAATACACTCTTAATGCACTTCAGAGGTTGTTTTTAAAATTTCCTCTGATTTACAGCTACCCAGTTGATGATCCCTAAGTTTCAAGAGAGCTCTGAGAAGAAATGTTTATTAACGTAAGGATGCAAAACCATGAAGGTTTGGGCTGGTTGGACAACCGTGGGGATCTGAATTCATTGATGGGGCTCTGATTGATTAAGGTTTTAAAAACAAGGTCGTCCTTCATGACCTGATTTTTCCATGGTCTGATAGCCATACCTGTAAAGGAAGAAAGGCAGGTGGGCCAATGTCCATCTCTGCTGTTGTGGTGAGGTGAAGAGGAGAACCCCAGAAACTTACTCCTCTCTTTTCCACCTTGTCCCCAAATCTAGTCTTTCTTGGGGACCTTTCTAATCAACTCTGGGCCATCAGGGAACTTTATTAATGTACAATTCACAGGGCTAAGGTCTCCTCTGTCTGCCTTGTGGATCTGGAGCCTCGGTAGTCAGCAGTTGTGGAAAAATGAGTAATGCTCTCCAACAGAAATGAAATTCATCTGTGGCAGAAAGCCAATTTGTAAATTTATGGTGTGGAGTGGACCTCCCCAGTAAGAAATGTATTTGTTTGGAATGTTCTGTGCAAGCATCAGTGTATATAGCAGAGAGGAAGAGGAGTCAGAATTAGTGATAGTCACATAAAAAATAAAGGATCAAGGCAAAGACTTTTAATCAGGCTGTCTTGGAACCTATTAAGTCATCCCTGTATTGCTAAAGTGTTCGTCCTTTCCCATGCCTACGTGTCTAGCACTGTAGATGCAGGATTTCTCTTCCTGTGGTAGTAGAGTTGCTGCCACCAACTCTGTTCCTTTTTCTGTACTGTTTACCTTCGGTCCGGGTTTTAGACTTTACACTGTGTACTCTGTTCTCTCTGAGAAGTCCTTCAGACGTGGCTTGTGTGCAGTGGAGCTGTCCCTTAAAAATAACAATGTTTGATGATGTCTTTGCAAAAAACTGTTGCATAAGTCAAACCTTCCCTAGTTTTTCCCTTGAAGCAGGTTACATTCCCTGATTTAAAGATAAAGGAAATAATTCTCATGTTCTTGCCAAATTACAAAATGGGCACTGCCATGAGAAATACTAGACACCATTTGTTTCCATTAGAGTAGAATAAAACTCGCATGTTGGTAAGCCCCTGGTGCCGGCCACGTTGGATGGAAGCTCTGAGAGTGGCTAATGTCTGTGTCTTCTCCCCCAGGCCAGTGAAAGGCGTGTTCACCTCGTCGTGTCCCGCCAGGTTCGGCTGCAGAGTCCTGACATCTTTCAGGACTCTGGCTGGAATAACAACAGCAGCCGGTCCCCGGGGCCAGGGGACAGGAGCAGCACTCCCAAGGTGAGCCCCAGCCTGAGTATGTCCACTCCTCCTGCAGGAAGCTATTTCTTGCGAAGGCTGCACACTTTAACCTTTCTAAGTGTAACCTCTGGACTTCATCACCTGACCACTGTTTGACTTGGCTTGTAAAACAAAAAGCCTGAAGTCCCATCCTCAGGACCTGGTGAGATAACAGGTGTCTCCCATCCAAGCAAGAGGGAGGAAGGTGCAGGAGAATTTTGAAACTTGATCTTACAGACTTCACATGGGGACATAATTTCAAGTAAAAGCCAAATATATGTCATGTTTTTCCAACAGTCATTTTGCTTAAGGACCGTTTTCATTCATTTTGAAATGAAATTGGATTTGCTTGGTTTTTGACTTTCGAAGTTCCCAATCTGCCTGATAATTATTTTATGAAAAATTAAATTATTATAATGATATATTTAATTATAATTATTTTAATTAAATAATTAAAATAATTATAATTAAAATAATTCCTCTGTTCATTTTAGTATGTTTGTTTTTGCAGAAGAACCCAGGAAGATAATATAAACACTTGAAGTTCATGTAACATTAGGAGTAATGGTGGGTAATGGGGCAAATCAGAAAGCAGATGCCCTGTTACAGCATTTAAATTCGGAAATAATGTAAAGTAATGTGGATTAAGCAGAATGCACCTATAGGCTGAATGTATCCTTCAGTCCAGCAATTTGAGCCTCTCTTTCAATGAGGTGACTTAGCCCAATTTGTACTTGTAACTAAAGATAAAAAAAAAAAAAAACTATAGGTAGTCCATTCATCTTGCAAGAGAGATTAAGGAATGCCTATCATAGCAATTAGAACATATCAGGCTGTGTTTCAGTTTGGAATTACTCACAAGTTTGGGTTTTTGAGTAATGGATGCAGAAACAAGACTCATAATTTTGATTATGAAACATGTCATTAATGATACAGCCTACGAGGCCACACCCCTGCCTCTTTCTGCAGCCAGCTAGCCAGCCGTGTCCCATAAATCCGTAAATTCCAGGCTTATTTACAGTAAGCAATCTAGACAGACCAGGCAACTCCTGCTAAAACATTTTGTGGATAAAGACTCCCTGGTGTCTTTCGCTAGTAAAGACCATTAGTGTGTTTAAATTAAACTAATGGTATTTATTAATGGAAAACTAGTTTATTAGCTTAATCTAATTAATCTAATTAACTAATTATAGCTGGATTAACTAGACCATATTGTATTTTAGCTCATTAAACCACTAAGCATGAGGCTTCCACCAGCACTGTGGGTCTATAATCCCTTCCACCTAACCACCATGAATCATGGAAACAGCTGTTCAAATTTTTGCTGCAATCTATGTCATTTTTCTAACTCCTGGAAAACATACAGAACAAACTGGCCTAGTGGGAAATTGTAATATTTTCATTTTAACTTATAGTTCTGTCTGCCTTCTGAGATGCCCTCAAACACACACACACACACGCATGTGGCCTATTTAAAATAAAACTAAGACATATATGGCTCTTGGATGATTTAGGCTTTTATGATCCTAAGCTTTGTTTTATCTAGGAAACAAGATGGCTTTTTGAAAGTAGCAGCTCAAATGAGTCAGAAAAATACCACAGAAGGCAAACCAAGACTTGTGAGACAGAAAAGTTTGTAGCCAACTGAAAAGTTAAAGACAAATAGGTGTCAAGTGTAGGCTTGTGGCTACCTCTGTGGGAGAGGAAAGGGAAAGTGACCAGAGAGAAATCACAGAGAGACTTCAACTGTAGTGGCCCCCGTATGTCTGACATTGGGTTGTAAGTTACATGGGTAGGTCATTAGTTCATCTTTATATATTTTTTATAAATCTAAAATGTTTTATTTTAAAAATCCCAATATTTTATAAAGTATGTATTTTTATAGCTAAGTGAAAGTAGACTGGTGCTCATGATGTTTTCGAATCAGCTTGAATTAGTTTGTACTAAATTGTGTTTTTGAACATTAGGGAACATCCTGAGATCTCCGAAGTAGAGAAGGGGGGCTGGGAGAAAACCCAGATGGAAAAGAAGATCCCTGTCGTATTTAACTCTCTTTCTCCCCAACCAGAGTCCAGCCATTCTGCGTGGGAAAGGTTAATGGTGGTACCTGGGTTTTCCATTGCTAACATGGGTGTCTCTCTCTGGTGGGGAGGGCAGATGGCTGTCAGAAGCACAGGACAAAGGACATATTTCCCATTTGTGGTAGCCCAGTCATTTGTGTGGAGCCCATAAATGCTTGAAACCTCCCCTTATTCAGCACAGCAAGGCTGTTGGGTAAGCACTGAATAAGTGTGGAAGAAGACTCCACTCTCCAGGAACTCATATCTACAAGTAGAAATAGCCCATCTCTGCAGCCAGGAGCACATAGGTTTTGGCGTCCGAATCTTATTTGTCATATATTTTATTTGGCAGAATCGGGTTTGAGTTGAGTTCTCTAGTCAATGAGATAAACTGTTCCTGGAAAAATTGAGTAACTGATTCTTTCATGTGTTTTTCTGACAGTTATCTGAAAATTGATAGGTTACTTTTTATCACCTGTTGAGACATGGCCTCTGAAAGCAGAGTAGTGTGTTGGGGAGAGCACGGATTTAGTTAGATATCTGGGGTTTCAGTTGCCAATCCCACCTCCCACCCCCACCCCCCTGGCCAGCTGTGCTTCATTGATCAGATTCGTTTTAATGTTGAGTCTCAGTTTTTCTGCCTGGACACATTTCAGTAAATAACAAATATTTCTTTCCCTTTCCTCAAAGATACCTGGCCAATTTGTACATTATTCAAGGAATATTTATTCACAACAAAATAATTAGGGCCTCATTTATTTCTATTAACTGGTGTGGCTGGTAAGAAGCCATTTCTGGAATATTTCATAAGATATGTAATTTTGCCACTTTCAAATGAATTTAGTGACACTTTTTTTTTAATGAAGTATTCTCAGATCAAAGGCGTTTCTTCAGTCACAGGTGTGCCCTACATGGGCATTCTACCCCACTTCATAAATGAGGTCAGGAGAGCTTTGAGTGATGATGGTATTACAAGATCTCCAAAGATCTTGTAATTACTGTGAGAAATCCAAATAACAATGAAATGTATTTAAACTTACTACCTAGAAAGGCAATTAGATTATTGGAATCTTCTTTTCCTCTGGGCAAATCTTGTAAATATTGATAAAACCCAGTATTGGCAGAATTGTGGGAAATCGGCATGTTCACAATGTATTGGTGAGATTATAGGTGATCGAACTATTTCCTATGTATCAAAATGTAAAATGCCCAGTCTTTTTGATTCAGCAGTTGTACTTTTAGGACATTAGCCCAAGGAAATATTTACACAAGTGCACAAGATATGTGACTAAGGATGTTCATAGTGACACTGTTTAATTTTGCAAGAAGCTTATAAACAACCAAAATGGTCCTCAGTGGGGGGATAGGACATATCCACATGATAAAGTACTAGGCGGCTGTTCAAGAATACAATAGAGCGTGCGTGTGTGTGTGTGTGTGTACACATACATTTTTTAATGTGAGAAGATGTCCTTGTTTTCCAGAGCATGCCATACTGTGTTTTTAGACATCACCTTGGGAGACTGATCTGCTACCCCTTCAATATCCCTGGCTTCCGTGTGGAAATAATGGAGGAAAACCCTTCTTTGTGAGGATCAGGAGTACATGCTTTATGAATATCCGCAGGAATGAGCTGAAACCACAGAGCAGCCAGAAAGAGTCTCTAGGTTTAGAACTTTGCCCTGAGTTGTGGGCATTTCAGAACTGCCTGCATTTCCAAGCAGGGCTTTTCTGAGAGATGTCTGTGATTAAGGCAGAGACATGCTACATCTAACTGCTTTGTAGGAGAGAAGGGTCATGAACTGAGAATGGATCTGTAGAGTACCTCCAGAACTCCTCTGTAGTGCTAGGACCACTGCGTTCATATTGTTACTTATTTGTCTTATGTTGAATCTTTGCCCTGAAGAAGTTCCCATTTCAGTTTTATAACTCACTTCTGATAACCAGTCTCTTCAAGGTTCTGGGGTTTATAGAGACACACACCCCAGAACTTCCAAGTACTAATTGTAACATATACCTGGCCATAGTAGTTTGCAATTCCTGACAATTTGTGGCAACTTGTAATTTAACCATCCATTTATCTGACAAACATGGTTACCATCTTTAATGTGCTAAATGCTATATTCAGTGCTAGGGATATAGTAATAGGCTACTACTGGATACAATAAGGCCATTAAAACAGGCATGGGTAATTTTATACCATAGAAAATCATGAGATATAAATGCACAAAAAGCCTAGGCTTATTGTCATAATGAAGTGTTAAAAATGGACTCTTGTGCATGCAGGCAATAGTTCTATATGATGTTAACCATCAACTTTACAGAAATTTAATTATCATTCACTTGATTTGTTGAATAGATAATACATTCACAGGGTTCAAAAAATGGAAAGTATGCATGAAGGAGCCTCCCACCCATGCCTGATCTGTCCGGTTCCCACCTTCACACCCATAAAGCCACTTTCTTGTTTCCAGAGTGTCTTCATGAAATGCAAATATTAATACAATTTCTCCTCCCTCTTTTTAAACAGAAGGAATATACTTACACTTTCTTTTGTACCCTGATTTTTTTTTTTTTTTACCAGATACACTTTTTAATTTTCTTTCTTTAGATACAACTGTAAGCTGTGTTTTGAGCTATAGACTTCTCTGAGGTCTGATCGAGTATTATAAATATTTATTTGCAGTGCACATTCCCATTTATACCCCTAGGTCATTGCGCAAGCAGGGAGGAGAACACATTTTCAGAAAAATTATATGTTGATATGTATTCATTGATAAATATGCCCTTGACTGACTGTCTTATTGCTCCAAGATAACACTGCATGTAGCTTTGAATGTTTTTAGTCTAGAGTTGCTGAACCAAAATCACAGTTCTCTTAATTTGCTTTTCGAAAGTCGGTCCTCAGTGTATGCTATACAATGTGTACACTATATTTTTATGTAATTAAAGGGTAGAACGGCATATTATTTAGAAATGCTGAAGTAAGAGTGAAAATGCTAATTGGAGAGAACCCAGTCAGTAGGGAGTTTTTAGAGTGGAATATCTATTAAATCCATTATTTTTCCTTAAGGAGTTCTATAATTGAGTCCCTCCTTAAATTAAACTGAGATGAATTAAAATACTATTACTTTTTTTTTTAACTTAGAAAAAAATTCCTGCTACTCATGAATGACAAGCTTTTTATGAGATACTACTATCAGGAATAAATGAGTCACTTGAAAAATTTTGGGTGCAGTTCACTTTGCGTGCTTACTATTTCTCCAGTGGCCTCCAACCTGTTCCTCTTCCATTTCTTCCATTCCCATTCGAAATGCAAACTTTCTCTGAATCAGCCTATAGAATTTGGGATAATACAACTCTGCTGAGGATGGCGGACAAAGCCAGGGTTCTCTCTGCACATGTCTTTCTCTGTGAGACCAAAGACTACCGTCATAGATTTATCCAACTTGGGTAGTTTTTGTATGTAGGAAATGCAAACCCTCTTGTGAGCAGATGTGCTATGTTTGTTTTTCTGTCTGTGCCTTTAGCCCCTCCATCCTGTGGTCACTTGCCATGAGAAGGTGGTAAGTGTCCGAAAAGACCCCAGCGAATCTCTCGGCATGACCGTTGCAGGCGGAGCATCACATAGGGAATGGGATTTGCCTATCTACGTCATCAGTGTTGAGCCTGGAGGAGTCATAAGCAGAGATGGAAGAATAAAAACAGGTAAAAAGACACTTACAGTACTGGGGCAGTGGGGTGTTAAAATGAGTTAGCAGCTTGCTGGGTCAGGTCACTGCTTCCAGAAATAATGAGAGGATGAGACGCTGAGCTGCCCAGGACCTCTATTACCCATTGACCATGATTGGTTTGAATATAGCTGCTGGACTGGGTTTCACCCCTCTTAGTTTGTGTGGGTTGATGTGGGCCACTTGGCTTGCTAATCAAGTGAGTACCTGCAAAATATGCCAAGAAGTAATGGGGAACTTCTACAGTTATTAGCAAGTGGCCTCAACTGAATAGCATAATTTGGTTCCATTCTTTCTAAGTGATTCTTTGCTGGATTGATCCTGTGATGAACCTATTCATGAATTGTTCCATTTTATGGGTTGGATGGGAGAAGTACTTTCGTAGATTTTGAGTCAATGAATATTAAGTGAAAGTACCATGCTAGGTTCTTTCCCACTGTTAAAAAAAAAAAAAAAAAGTTTCATTATTTTAATCTTATGTGTCCTAGGCTACTTTGAATGAAGGAAAGGGATGTCACATATGTATCCTTAATAATATTGTCAATTCCCATGAGTGGGTAGCTCAGATGGTTGAGCAACTATGTCATGTAAGGGCTTAGATTCAAGAGTTCAATGTGAAGTTCCTGAAGTACAGTTGCTTGGCCTGAGGAGCCACAGGGGGGTAGCATGGTAAGGGATTTCTTTGGCCAACCTAACAGTGCATCTTTTGGGGTTAGGCAAGACTCTAAGCCTTTCCCATATGTCTCTTCCTATCTTTTTACTCTTGCTATGGCTATTCCATGTGAAAAAGATGATATTCAATGGAGGCAGAAGATCAGGAGAGAGATAAAAGACTAGAAATTGGAGGTAGGAGAGGTATGTGTTTTGGTTTGTCTTGCTCTTCCTTTTCACCCAAGCACCTGGGTGGAGAATGATGAGGTTCACCAAGAAGTGACTTGTTAGCAAGAGAACGTGAGCAGAGGATTGTGTAGTATTGTGTGGGGAAATAGCCTTGCACATAGTAGGTGCTTACCCAACAGTATTACCTTTGCAGTGAACCACAATGTTAACTCCTTTCTCCCTCTTCAAGAGCGTAGTTCCAGTTCATTTTTCTTAACTGCTATAGACTCCTCTGCCAGACCCTTTCAGGGGTAGTCTCTTATTCACTCATGCAATCCATATTTACTGGGTGCCTACCACATGCCAGGCTCTCTGCAGGCACTCAGAACTTTTGCCAAATGCTCTCCCTTTGTGCTAAAAACAAGAAACAAGACGTGAAGAAGTAGGTTTTCTTGGATTAAATAGTAAACAAGGCTAATTTATCTTCCTTCTTTCCTTTTTTAATTTTTTTAATTTTTAAAAAAGATTTTATTTATTTATTTGACAGAGAGAGAGACAGCAAGAGAGGGAACACAAGCAGGGGGAGTGGGAGAGGGAGAAGGAGGCTCCCGGCTGAGCAGGGAGCCCAATGCGGGTCTCGATCCCAGGACCCTGGGATCATGACCTGAGCCAGAGGCAGACGCTTAACGACTGAGCCACCCAGGCGCCCCTCTTTCCTTTTTTTTTTTTTTTTTTTTTAAAGGCAAGAGCCAAACACTAATGGGTATGCTTTAGAAACCTCCAAACATAACTTACCAATGCCTTGAAACATGCACACACTAACCATTTGCTATTTGAGAACTCAGCCTTATGCCAATGCAGGAGGCTAATGACAAGCCCCCTCACCTTACTCACTTCCCCGCATCCCGCTCAGTGCTTTCTCCTTGGCACTTTTACAGAAGTTCCTGTTTGCACTCTTACTAAGGACGGCTTCTGCTTCTCTGGCCATTAGGTGACATTTTGTTAAATGTGAATGGGATTGAACTAACAGAAGTCAGCCGGAACGAGGCAGTTGCATTATTGAAAAGTACATCCTCCTTGGTGGTTCTTAAAGCTTTGGAAGTCAAAGAACGTGAGCCCCAGGAAGCTCCAGGCAGCCCAGCAGCCCTGGACTCCAACCACAACATGGCCCCAGCCGGAGACTGGTCCCCCTCCTGGATCATGTGGCTGGAATTACCACGGTGAGTCTCAACATGACCTGCTTGGAGAGGTGTGGGAGGACAATTACATTTCTTAGAGCACTCTTTTACTCTCTTGGGCTGATTCATGGCACTAGCATCTTCATGAGTCCCAGGTTTGATTGTAAGACTATTTGAAATAATTCTGTCTTCTCTTCTGTTACTGAAACTGCATGCAGAAAGCCCAGGGCAGGATAAAAGGCTGGACATGGAAACATTGCTATCCACTCATGTTGAGGACCTTGGAGCTCGCCTGTATGGTTGTGTCAGTTGCTCGTGCAGCAGAGAGCTCAGCTGACAGGGAGAGAAGGCTAAAATCCAGCCTTCTGGAACCCACCATGGAGCCAGGGGAAGGATTACCTTTCCCTAATTTGCTAGTGGTAATCCTCAGAACTTGCATGGAGGTAAAACCCTTTGTTGGTTTTACCTCCTTAGCATTGGTGGGGCCCTGGCTGAACATAATGCAGAAGAACATTTTGCCTGTACCCAGATGTTTGAGCATGTGCTGATTGAGGGTATGTCTCAGTCTCTCTCTCCCTAGTTCCTACTCTTGTAAAGTTCTTGTATAAAACTTCAGGAAGCAGCTGGGTTGTCATTTTAGTGAGATGTAACTAGAGCTTTACAGTGAAGCCATTAAATTGTCTCAGACACTCCAGGAAAATTTTTAAGGGAAGCTTTACTAAATGACTAAATGCAGAAATTAAATATTTAAAGGACAGATAAATTGGGGTTTGCACACCTGCATCAGAGCATAAATCCTTGGCCTTCAAAGGATTGCCTTACAAATTCCAAATGCATGATTTAAATGTTAAGTATTAGAGTCACTGAAGATGAAGTGCCATGGGATTAAATGAATGAAAGTAGGATGTTTGGTTTTAGTGCATTTTTCTTGAGGGTGGAGATAGGATGGTCTCTCTGTTTTTCTTTTCTTTTTCAAATTTTAAATGAGATTTTAAAAAACATCCTGTCTCAAATACACTGACCTAGATTCCTTTTTTGAGCCTTTCTTAGTTGATAAATTATTTTTAAAATAAGTATATTTTTAAACAGTTGAAAATTGAGCATTGAGGCTATTTGAAAACCTTCAAGCATTTTAGAACTGAGTCTGAGTGGAAGAAGAGAGTGTCACTTTAACATTTTTTTAAAAATCTTTCTGAAACCAGAATCTATGAAAGTACGTCTTTTTTTTTGTGCTTGAAAGTTATTCGTCATGTATTCAGAGTTTCTCACTGTGCATTCATGTAAGACAGGACAAAATATGAGATGCTTTTTACTCCAAACACAGCCACGTATATGCCTTCCTCTCCCTCCACTTTTTGTCACTTGGCCTTAGGCAGCAATTCTCTGCTCTTGCCAGAAGGGTCGTCTGGATGGGGTTCGTTTCCTTTGAAAGGACTGGACAGGAAGTGTGAAATGACGCCAACACAGACAACACTGGGGTGCAGTCACCACGGTGGCCCCCCCATCGCCTCGCAGTGATAGGATCACAGTAGGATCCCAAAGCACCAAAGGGGAGAGGGTGCCCTCAGATCCATCCTCCCGGACCCACTCAGCAGAGGTAGTCACTGTTACCAATTCCTTGTGCGTGTTTGCAGGGAAAGTCTATGGCAGGGGTTGGCAGACTTCTTCTGCAAAGGGCCGGAGTTGAGGCTTTGAGGGTCACACCCTGTGTTGCGGATACTCAGCATTGCTGTAGCGTGGAGGTAGCCATAGACAGTATGCACATGAATAGGCGTGGCTGTTGGGTCACAAAGAGGCGGTGGACCGGGCCGTGGTTTGCTGGCCCCTGGTCTGGGCATCTGTGTACACAAGCACAACACACGCTATTGTGTACCCTGATTTTTTTTTTTTTTTAATCTTAAGAATATCCTTGGGTGTCATTTCACATGAGTACATATCCAGCTGTGTTGTTCTCGTCCATGGCTGATAGCATTCTGTTGGACAGATGAGCCGTAATTATTGAACGAGTTCCTATGAGCAGCGAACACTGGGGTTGTGTTCCACCTCTGCTTTCACAAACGATGCTGCAGTAAGAATTCGTGAGGGACATACAGGGGTAGCCATTGTCCTAGTGTGGCGTCCACTCGCCACAGAGCTGGTTACAGAAATCTGCTCGCATCACTGTTAGCGAGCAGTGAGTGGCGGTGTGGACAAGTGGGAGGCCCTTCTCATCTCTTCCTCTGTATGCGTGGCTTGTCCTTTTCACCTGATTTTCAGTATCACAGATGTTTTGGGTTCTTCTAGGGAGTCCAGATATGTATATATCTTTTATGTTTCATGTCTTGTGTTTTCTGTTGAATCATTCTTTGCTTATTGTGGTCTGCCCTTCATATTACTTACTGTAGCTTATCCTTTCCAGCTTCTACTTTCATTTTGGTGGTGGTTTTATTCTTCCCTTCCGTGTCTTTCCTCTGTCAGCTCATTTTTCTCGTCTCACATCTTCCTGGAAATCTTACGTCTCCGTGTGGATCTCTTGTTTATAGAGGAATTGTTTCAGGAGTATTTTAAATTCAAAGTGATGTGGTTGGTTATACATTTCATTTTCTATGGTAGCGTTTCATTTCTGTGGTTTTTGTGTTACTGTTTTTACTGTTACTTTCCCTCTTTTCTGTTGTCTTATGTGTCTGCCTGCTAGGTCTTTTTTAATCTTTGAGTTAGGTGAATTTTTCCTGGAGCAGCTATTGGCTGGAGGGTCATCAGGGGAAGGAACCGGGGCCACCTTCCAAGTGGTAGAAGCGTCTCTTTATGACACGGGGTTGTGTTGCTTCACTTCTCTCAAACCAAGATCAGCAGTCCACATCTCTCCCATCCACCCAGACTACTCCCTGGACATACATTCGGGTTATGTTTGTTTTCTCATGGCCTCACGCGTGCACTTCTTCTCTGTCAGATTGGGCCCAGGGAAGCTCTGCCAACAGCCAGCCTGCCTGTTTCTGGGGTTCCGCTGTGGAGTGGGTGTTTTGCCCGTCGGAGTGGGCCGCTCCCTGCGGACCCCAGCTGTGGGCATCCTCACTTCTGTCTTCCCCCTTTCTTCCCCCTTTCACTGCCTTCGGCAGTTAGTTCTCCCTCTTCTGTAGTGACCCAGTTTTGTCTCAGCTGGAGTTTGCATTTCTGTTTCCAAGTCTCCTAGTTGCCCTTATTGTAATGTTTAAAAGCAGAAGGGGAAACATAATCTTCACTCTGACATTTTGAAACTAGAAGTCTGTTCATCCTGGCATTTTTCAGACGTCCTTAATACTGTTACGTTCCTTTATCAGGCTCTCAGCTAGTTTCAGGATGCGAGCCCCCAGTCATTACACTGCTACAATTTTTATGGATGGGTATATCTCCTCACATCTCTACTCTTGACTACAGAGAGCTTCAAAGACCCATTTCTCCCCTATTGATGCAATACCATTGGCTTAAATGTCTCATTTGGCATGATTGATGTCCTAAGAATTTCAGGCCATTTGTCATACCTCAGCAAGTTATTTGTTTGAACTGCTATAGACTGAGGCTGAAAATAGATATATATATTTTTTTAATTCACAAGGGCATTTCCCTCCAAGTCATACACTTACTCAAAAACATTTTCCCCTTATAACAGATTTTTGAGAAAACCTATTTGCCCTAAAGTATGATCCAGTCAGTTACCTAAGATTCTCTACCAATGAAGAAAAGTGATGTGTCAGCAGGTCTAGAAACAGGAAATCCTTTTCTAGGATGTTGTAACAATGCCCTCAGGTACAGTCCAACACACAGAGTGAATAATCGCGAAGAAGATAATGTTCCTACACTGAGCGAGCCCTGGCCTGTTCTGAACCAGTGGGTGTCAGGTAGAAGCAGTAGCAGAGAGAGTAAAAGTGGGTTATACAGGACAGTGCAAACATACCTCACCCTTCTCAGTGGTTCCTCGTGTGCCAGGAGTGACCCCTGGGCAGCAGCTCCCGACGCGGTCTCTAAGCTAGCCCAATAAGCGGACGCCATTCAGCTGAGGGGGGATGCAGAAATCACTGAAGACCTTCTGCTTTATTTTCTGTTGGCTTTCAGGCCCAAACTCCACATCTGGAAGTCTTTCAAAACATGCTCTCGTCTGGACTAGTACAACAGAGGAGGAATGAGTTAATATGTATTACTATTATGCAGGCAGAGGGTGCTTTGGGAACCCAGAAAAGATTTTGGAGTGAATTGGTGAGAAGAGTGGCAACATTTTTTTTTACAAACCTCTTTGGCTTGAACAAAAGATAACTGGACTCTCATTATCTACTTCTGCATTCGGTCTGTTGCCAGATCACCTATCATGTGTCTTCTGAGCTTAAATGCTTATTAGAAAATGATTTTTTTTTTTTAAAGGCAAATATCTCACTATTCTGATAAAAGTATTTTTTTTACCTCTAGACTCCCTGAAAGGCACATACTTTGAGAACCATACTTTGGTAGTATAGAGGCTCAGTGAAATTTTGAGGTCCTCTGAGAAAAGGGGAAACTTAAAGGAGACTGAGAAGAAACAGCCAGTGAAACAGAAAAATATACAGCTTCTTGAGCAACCCAGGACTTCACTGTAGTCCCTAACGTGGAGTTGATTTTTGAAGTAACCATAATTTTCTCATTGGGAGAAAATTACTAAACTCCTTGCTATTCTTTAAACTATGCCAACTCTTCTTCAATGAGGCCTAAATTTAGAGAATGAGTTCAGAATAGGAAAAAAGCTCACATTTAGAATTTAAAGTCACTTAATATTTCAACGGTAAATCCTGAACATCATCGATCAAAGCCAGGTTCCACATTTCCCAATGGGGAGTGAAGTAATTCAACGTGAGAAACAAATGCCCAGTACTCATCCGTTCCAACTAACCAAGGCCTGACTTTGAAAGGGTTTAACATACTGCATTCTTGTTGCTGCAATGAAGTTGAAATACTCCACACGAAGGAAAGTACTGAGTGAAAAAAAATACTAGTAACACTGCCAGTCACTTGAATGCATGGCACGGAGGGCAGGATTTTTGTCTGTTCTGAGTAGGGTGCACTCAATAAATGTCTGCTGAAAGATGATCCAAGCAGACACTTTCTCTCCAATATCAAAACAAGAGTCGAGGAAAATAGACACAATTTGTGACTTAATGTTAGGTTGAAAATTTTATACTAGAACATAAATTTTAGATACTGAGGTTTATAGTTTGTCCACATGAAATAAAATACTAAGAATCAATATAAGGTCCAAGGTGATACTTAATGAAAAAAACCCAGTGGTCAAAGGAGTAAGAAGTACTTGTTTCAAGTATTGTTCTATGTACCCGTTTATATGTTTTAAGGAATCATGGCTGGGAAGTGTTAAGGTAGCTATTTGCTCATGACCTGGGGTAAGAATCACCCAATTCTTCAAGTATTGAGCACAGGAAGGAATGTAATGCTCTGGTATTTGGAGAACTGCCAATTACCTGCTTTGTATAGGAGCAGTGGGTGAGTCATTATGTAAATGTGCTGACATACCAGAGCTCCTACAGGAGGAACTTACTATTGACATCAAGTCTGTGAAACACAGCTGGTGAATATTTTACAATCAAAATAGTTGTTTTATTTAATGAAAATCATTCTTCAGCTATCAGTGAAATTGATAATTGTAAATTATGTGTGACAACAGATATAAAACAAAGTTGAACTGAATTTTACCCCTACACTCTAACATTATCTCCCAAACAAAGCCAAAGCTTATTTCAAGTTGGAATCAGCAACACTATGAAACATTACACTGATTAGCAAGTTTGGTAACAAATGTTAATGACCAACTTCATCACTTAACAAAACCTTTCACAAGAGACATTTTATTGGTTTTTCAAAAAGCAGTATTTTAAGGTACAGCTCATAAACAAAACAATCATATTTTGATTTTTACCAATATGAAAATGCTAATTTTCTTTCAAACCAGTTCCTCAACTGGGGGATTTTAGTCAAATCCAGTTCCTGACAACACTACCTGTCACAACTCTAACACAGTTAACACTTGGCCTGCACCTATGTTAACTGATCCAGCTGCCACTGAATATTAAGAGTTTCTTCCATCTAATCTATTTTAGGTGAGGATTCTACTCACAGAAGACCTGTGGCCTCTCATTCTCCCATTCTGTAACTTCCTATTTAGTTTATTGTTTTTTTTTTCGATTATGAATCATTCTTAAACCTTTAAATGTACCTCAATTTCCATTCACTTTATGCCTGCATGCTTCTCTATAACCTACCAAACATGTAGAACTACATTTAAAATGGTATTTTTCAAAAGTCAAAACTTTGGCAACTGCATTCATTATTAGGATTAGGTTTAAGTTTTTTTCACGGAGGATCATTTAAAGGATTTTTGCCTTCGTTAAAATTATATTCACAACTAAATAAAAATGATATTGCTTGAATTTGGTTCATCAGTAAGGATTTAGGCCTATCCAATTTAATATAAACACAACATAATAGTATTTTTTAAAGGGTGTATAGCAATGGAAAACAATTCAACTAGAAAAAGCCCACTAATAGCATGAATGTCACTGGGCTTTGACAATTCTGAGTGAAACCCATCCAATGCTATTTAGCCTGAAAAAAGTGTCAATAAAGGGAATGGGAGATGAATCATAGTAATTATTCACTAAGAGTTCAACCTAACTGTGCAGGTATACTACTTACACATTCTATTTCAGGTACCTGTATAACCGTAAAGATGTTGTATTACGAAGAAACACAGCTGGAAGTCTGGGCTTCTGCATCGTAGGAGGTTATGAAGAATATAATGGGAACAAACCTTTTTTTATTAAGTCCATTGT
This sequence comes from Mirounga leonina, assembly GCF_011800145.1. NCBI lineage: Eukaryota > Metazoa > Chordata > Mammalia > Carnivora > Phocidae > Mirounga > Mirounga leonina. Next base: position 39,517,841 of record NW_023270323.1, read on the forward strand.
TGAAGGAACACCAGCGTATAATGATGGAAGAATTAGGTAATAATGACTAATTACCAATATTTTGTTTTATATATGCAAAAGCTTGGCCCCATTAGAAATAATGCATGTACTATATACCTTGTTTTATTGGTAAGAAAAACATCTGCATAGCATTCAATTTCTAAGAATTCCTTGGTCCCTTACAGCAACTTCCTATGCTTTTAGCATCCCTTCTAACAGAAGCTGAAGAGTTTGCAGGATTTAAATGAGGGAGGGGGGAAAAAGCCTTAATTAGGTATTCTTAATTAGAATTTTATGTAATTAAAATTGACAGATGGAGCAAAAACTAGGACCACCAAATACACTTGCATTGACTCCAGCTCTGGATCAAAATGCTAAATCATGTGTTTTATGTTTTTTAGATGTGGTGATATTCTTCTGGCTGTCAATGGTAGAAGTACATCAGGAATGATACATGCTTGCTTGGCAAAGATGCTGAAAGAACTTAAAGGAAAGATTACTCTTACTATTGTTTCTTGGCCTGGCACTTTTTTATAGGATCAATGATGGGTCATAGGAAAACAGAAAACTACAGATAAGCTATGTTGAAACAATGTATTTATCTTGTCAATTTTTTTTATTTAAAGGATACACTGTAAAAATGTAAACTGTCAGGAAAAGTATGATCTAATGAAAGCCAGTTACACCTCAGAAAATGTAATTCTCAAAACATAAATCCTATTAATAGTTCTTATTCAGGGCGGAGGCTTTCTCATTACTCCACAACTTTAAGTTTATATTTTTCTATTCACTAAAAAGCTCTTAAACGGCTGAGATCATTTGTATGCCCCCACTGACTTCAAATCCTTCAATTAAAAATTTGGTATATGCTGAGGTCTGTAAAGGGTGTATTATGGGCATTTAAAAAAACAATTTACAGCCAGAGAAAGTGCACTGCTGAAAAATGTTCATCAAATGAGAAATATTTTTCAAATTATAGTGGTCTTTTAGTATGTGATATTAAATCCATTTCTATTATCACTATTTAAAGAATCCTAGTAATTCTTTCAAAACCATGTTGTTACCATCACCGACAAATACATCCTAAGGCTTATCCCTAAAAATGCTCACAGAATTATAAACTTGTAGTCATAGATTTAATAGGAAATGACTAATCTAAAGCTCTTGTCTTTTCAGTCACAAGCTAGTAACTCTATCAAAACACATGCTGCTCAACTAATGAGCTTTGGAAAAAGCATCAAGAAAGGCCAAACCAGCTTGATCCCGGCTCATAGAAGGCCACGAGGCAATTCAAATCTGTCACAGTGACGAGGGTTTGTCCGTATGCCTGCCATAGAAACTACCCTCAGGGCAAGTTATTTCACAGACTCCAGCCAAATGCCTTTACGAATTTTTAGGATACAAAAGTTACCTATTGAGTTAACCCAAATTGAGAATGCTGAAAACCTATCAAAAAGTTGTGGTATCAAAACTGTATACGAGTTCTTCAATACGCTAAGCAAGAGTGCCACAGCAGTATTGACAAAAGACTACTTTTAATGTCAAGACTCAGAGATGCCTTTTGCAGTGCAACCTCTTGAGAGTGGTATTATTTAATTAACGTTATCAAGAAAACTATGGCCAAGCTGGAACCTTGACCTTTATGAGACACTGTGTATGTACATAGCTCTTTAAAATTCCCTGCTGAGTGACTCATTCACATTACTTTCTTGGATATAAAGTCATTGCTGTCTTTATTTTTTTAAATATTACAAGACAAAGATTTTTAACTTAACATGAAAAATTCACTCTTTTATTTTGAGAAAAAAGTTAACTTTTCATACTAAACAGAACAAGATTAAAGGTAAATTTCTTAAACATTATCCAGAAAAATAACAAGATTTATGGTACACTTCTGGCCCTAATATACCCCAAAGGCCATAGCCATGCCTATTCCGCAGGTGCAGCTTCGGTGCTCTCCTGTTCAGGGGCAGGCTCACTGCCAGCTTCTTTTCCTTCTTTGCTTCTCTTAGATTTTTTGTGCTTGTGTCTCCTGTGACTGTCTCCTTCTTCACTTTCATGGCGACGTCTACTATTACTGAAGAAGAAAAAGGTTTGTTCTTAATGTTTAAGTATACACATAGTGACAAAAATCAACCCACTGTGTCCAGGTGAGCTGTCAATATAACATTGGGTTTGAAGTAACCCATTCTTTTTCTCAAACACACTTTGAGGAGTAACCAGTTTTTTATGTGACTTTCATAAGGAGGTGGTATTTATATTACAGGCTCACCTTCACTGATACTATCCTAGCTTCTCAGAGCCCATAGACTTTATTCTGAAAAACTACTATAAATTAGAAACTAAAGCACTAAATCAGAACAGAAAGTACTTTCTAGGGTTGATTTTAGGCAAACAATAGGCATACAATTTATTTGACTATGTGGCCCTGAATTTTCTTTGATTAAATATTACTGGTTCATATGCTAAATAAACCCCTCTCCCAACAAGACAGTGTAGTTAAGTCTGAGTACTAAATGCAGTCTTGTTAGATTTAAAAAAATCTTTGTTGAGCCTATAAGGAACGAACTGTTTCAACACATTATTCTTAATCTTCCAATTAGGAACACATATGCTATGCTAATTATTTGGAAATGTTTTTACTTTCTGAGGTCAAAGCAGTTTCTCTCTGCTTCAAAGGGATTCACTATAAAAGCACAAACCTTCGAGATGACTTGTGTCTGGTTTCCTCTTTCTCTCTGTGTCGTCTTTCTCTGTGTCGTTCTTCTTTCTCTCGACTTGCTCTGTGGCGCTCATAGCCTCTTTCTGCATACTCCCTGTATCTGTATCGTTCTTCATCACTGAAATTGGAATAAAACCTTCTCATGACAACTGGACTGTTAATTCTAATGACTTCAAACCACAAGAGATGTGATCTGAGTCCAAACCAGAAGCCTCCATTTGTTAGCATCTTAAACAGAATAGGTGCAAAATAATTTTGTTGAATTGAGAGGAAAACAATGGCATTCCCAAATTAGTACTGCATCTAATATAAAACAACGATTACACGTTAAAGGTCCAATTTTGTTTTGTGCTTTCACAGTTGTTACTGAGCGGAAATTTTATATAACCATTTTTCCTTCAAGAATTGGGAGCTGTAACATTTAAATTTTAACTAGCTTCATTTCCTTTTGTTCCTTTTAAAATTAAAAGCATGTTTGTATATCTTAGCTTTCCAACCAAAATTCTTTTAGAATCTTTGTGTGCCCAAGATTTTATAAATAAAAATATTTAGTTCACAATGGCTATAGAGTGGAAAGTAGATGAAGGTGCTTCAGTTTTTCAATCACATAAAAAGTACATTGCACATTCAAGGAAGAGGTATAAACATGAACGGAGGGACATCAAACCAACTTCTACGATATCCACACAAAACGCAGGCCAAACACTACCTGTGGACATACGTACAGTCTGACATCCCAATTAATATTATAGGTAGGTGTGTGTTGGGGGGGGCTGGGGCTGGGGGCATTCACATGGCTGATGGCAGCAAGTGCGCACACCTAGGCTACACCTCCGTTTCCTGATTGTGGATAGAATGAACTGGTGAAACTGGGATTGATGACTAGAGCTAGTAGTTTGTTTTTTTAACCTCCTTAGACTTGTCCTCATTTTGTGCCTCTTCACTTATATTCTTCTCTCCATCATTCTCTCAATCCTTCAAGTTTTCTTTTTTCTTTTGGTTCAGCACAGAAGTCAACACTGTCTGCAACCTATTATCAGTAACTCCCTTAGAATAAAAAGATCTTTGAGCACTATGTACAAAAGAGCTTTGGTTTCTAGAAATATCTAATACAAATTAAGTCAGTAATGTGCATGATGCATCAAGCTGTTAAGGCATATGAGTAAAAGTAACAGGACACAGAACCAGATGAAAGTATAAGCCATATAAAAGAAAAAACTTAATTATGGTCTCCTACCAAAAGTAATGATTCAGTAGTGCTACACCTAACAACTCCTATTTGCAGACCAAGTTCTTATTGCCTAAAATACATTCTACATTCTACAAATTTTACTTGAAGTATACCTATGTGTATATATACATGTGTGTATGTATACCTGTGTGTATACACATTTTTCTAACCATAAATATGTACTTTTGCATTTGGACATTGGAAGCATGTCACCTGAAATGCAATGTTAGGACAGGCAGTGCAGAGTAGACCAGGTATCACATCCTGATTCTGCTAGTGACTAAATGTGTGACCTGGGGTAAATTATTTAACCTTTCTGAACCTCAGCTTTCTCATCTGTAAAACTGGCAACAATCATTTTCAAGATTGTAGGAGAACTGGCAGGAACATTTATAAGGTGCTTAGCACAGCAGCAGGCCCTCAGCAAGTGGCAGCTAGCTAATACGCACCCATCTTCAGTCAACTGAATGCTAAACTTTTTTTTAGAAGCAGAACCTTTTTGTAAAGGTGACTGACTCTGTCATAACATTTCTGAAGTAGAATTACCATGACAAATGAGTATTACCGTGAATAGTATCCTTTAAAAAAAAAACAAAAAACAAAAAACAAAACGAGGCCCTCTTTGTAATGGATTTACAAAATGGATTTACATAAAAATAACTAAGGTTATTTTATTATCTCAATTTGTCATTTGTAACCCTCTTTTCCCTCTCATCCTAACACCAATTCTGTTAGCTGTGAGGCCTTTAAGATTCTGAAGACAGCCATATCATGATAACCATACTAGAGAGGTGATAAAAGATTCGGCCTGATACACAGAACGTATGAAGACCCGTCCTTCCATCGCCTTCTCTGATAGCAGCTGCAGCACAAAGGTTTCTCTGGGCCTGGAAATCATTATAGCTCATTTCAAACACCCTACAATGACCAGCCTTCTTTCTGGCCCACACTTAAGCAGCCTAAAAACCAGATGTTGAAAGAGGTCTATGATTTTCAAAACAATGACCCTGTAATTTGTAACACAACACATACTATATGCCATACTGCAAAATGTCAGTCTTTAGAAAAAATGGCCCTTACTTATAGCTCACTGGGATTTCCCAGAGACCACTATTCCTGGGATAATTCAGAACAACACAAAATTCCTCTACCTTGTGCCTCCTAGGCCTTGAACTTTTAGTCAGATTTATGTAAACATTGATTCCTGACGCCCTACAGCAATCAAATATGGTTTAATCATTAACACTTGTAGTTTCCATAAAAATTGAGTAGCACTGATGTGTATGTTTGAAGCTGAAGAATCAGAATTTAGCCTGAAGTATTCTATAAATGCTGTATTATTTATGCAAAGAAGATTTATGAACACGAGCAAAGCAATTCATTTTAGTCTTCTTTCCTATCACGTTTACATTCAGCACCTTAACTTGTGAACATGTACATTCTAGAAATAGCAGTGCTATCTCATATATTTCCATTTGAACTACAATTAGAAACAATTCAACTTTCTGAAAGTAATGCTCCTGAATTTAACAGAATCATGCACTATGTGGCTGAAGTTAACAGCATACATCCCACCACACAAACACAAAATTATACACATACACACACACTTATGTATGTATCAGATCTTTGCTAATTTATAGTCAATAAAATTTTATCAGGTGCCTACAATGTGTAAGTCATTATTAGCAGCTATAGGAAGGAAAAACATCAATAAATCCTATTGTTTCTTATGGCACAATTTTTTTTTTAGGTAAAGTTTCAAACTACTAACCAGTCCTAGTCACCTTGATAATAATATATGCTTAAATAGGTAATAATAGTGTATGAATATTTCTGTAATCCTCAGCACACAGCTCTGTACCTGGTACATAACAGGGACCAGAAAATGTCAGTTACACGAATGAATGAATTGCCTCCCCCCACACGTAAGAAATAAACTGCATAGGGCGCCTGGGTGGCTCAGTTGGTTAAGCGACTGCCTTCGGCTCAGGTCATGATCCCGGAGTCCTGGGATTGAGTCCCGCATCGGGCTCCCGGCTCAGCGGGGAGCCTGCTTCTCCCTCTGACCCTCTCCCCTCTCATGCTGTTTCTCTCTCTCTCTCTCTCAAATAAATAAATAAATAAAATCTTTAAAACAAAACAAAACAAAAAAAAGAAATAAACTGCATAGAGTAATAAAGAAAATGAAAAGTAACAATTTTTAAACTACCTAATTTCAAGACTAGAAAGAAAAGATTTTAAGTAATATCTCAACCATATGTTCAGTTGACAGAATGGCTCTCTACCACTGTCTTCATTTCTCTATGCGTCCATTTCCTCATCTGCCAAGTCAAAATTTAGATAATCCCTAAGGACTTCTTTGGATTAAGAAGTATATAATTGCATGATCATCTCTAACAAAACAAATGCTGTCTGAATCAAGTATACGCTCACATCCTGAATGGATATATTCTCATCTCATCTAGCAAAATCAAAAAACTGTCTATGTACATTTATTTATCTCATCCATTAAAATAGCTGGTATAAAAAATGTTCTGACTCATTTCATTCTATATTGTGATGGTACCAAGACTGGTATGTTTAACGAGATGCCAAAATTACTTTTATAGTCATAAAGGTTGATTTTTATTAATTTCAAAAGCTGCCTAGCTAACAGAGTTTTGTTCAACAACTTTCAAAACTGTTTCTTCTCTACTATATTCATCTTCCTCCCCTGCAATATGTAAGTCATTTTATTCATTGCATGCCAGGCATTACTGTACAAAGTGCTAAGAATACAGAACGGGAGATGGTGGTCAATGCCTGTGCACAGGTTTGCTAAGAAACACATGCTTTAAAGAAGATACATTAAGCACCTAGGGAGCATGTGAAGGAAATAATTCAACTTTCTTCTGGGTTCAGAAGAGTTCACAGAAGACAGACATGAGCGGGACCCTGAAGAATGAAGTTTGTGAAGCAGAGAGGAGAGGAACAACATGAACAAGGAAGTATGAAACGATAAGGAATTTTCAAAAGAGCAACCAGCTGAGCACAGCTAAAACATGGGGTTTATTGGCTTGAGAGAGAACTGGGGTTAACATGCAGGAAGGTGTAGGTTGGCGTGGAGTCCACTTGGGAATCCCTCTCCCTCTGCCCCTCCCATTCATGATCTCTCGCTCTAAAATAAATAGATCTTTAAAAAAAATGTAGGAGGGTGTGGTGACCCAGGACTTGCGGATCATAAGAAGAATTCTGAATTATTCTCTAGTTCAGCAGTATGTGCCAATACCACAGCAGTGTACGAATTCTTTCCAGTGGCACAAAAAGTTTTAGGGAATTAACTTCCAGATCCACAACTTCCATATTTATTCTTTCTTAAATCTAAACTGCTTAATGATACAGCAGCAGGTAAAACATTATGCCACTTCTCCAGCCAACCTCTTCTCTCATCATCAACTTCCTAGCCCTTTACAAAAGGCATTCCTTCACCAATTTTACTATGACACACTGACTCAGGGTGTGAAAACCATCATTGCATTAAAAATACCTAACTTAAAATATTAATGTCAGATCTATTTTATTCAAGTAACAATAAAGCTTCTGTAAGGCTTTAGGTCTTCCTATCTTACACATTTTTCTGTCAAGGATAAACTATGGAGTAAGAAAGGGGAGTATTCTGTATTCTGGGATGTTCTAGCTTCAGATATATTGTTAAGTAGTGTAGCAGAAGTCATAACAATTTTCCTTGATCTAGTTAAAACAAACAAACAAAAAACAAAAAACAAAAAACCCACACAAGTCCCTTTGAAGGAAAGCAAATCAAAGTGCTGGGGGCAGCACCTTATATTCATTTAAGTGAACAGAAAAATAAAGTCAGACTTCTCTGATAAAAATGGAGTGTGATTTGGCTGTCAGGCTTGAGGAGAGCTGTCTTTTACCAACTAAGTTATATGGTAGCTATTTTCCATAAATGGAATGGGGAATTGCAACTCATGACAATAAATATTTAACACATATAAAGATGTTTCATTTTTTAAGGACTTTTTGCAAAGATGTATTAAAATTAACAATTCTTTCTGAGCTTATTCAGTTAAGTAAGATGCATCTAAAAGAAACAATAACAAGGTAGAAGTCTTTTGATAAATCTTGGTAAAGTCCTTCTGGTGTTCTTCCATGAAACTGAGAAAACTAGATTTTTTTTTTTTTTTTAAGATTTTATTTATTTATTTGAGAGAGAGAGAATGAGAGACAGAGAGCATGAGAGGGAGGAGGGTCAGAGGGAGAAGCAGACTCCCCGCCGAGCAGGGAGCCCGACGTGGGACTCGATCCCGGGACTCCAGGATCCCGACCTGAGCCGAAGGCGTCGCTTAACCGACTGAGCCACCCAGGCGCCCCAAGAAAACTAGATTTTAATTCCTGAATGTACTGGGTTGAATTGTATCCCCCAACAAAAGATATGTTCAAGTCCTAACCCCCATACCTGTGAATGTAACTTTATTTTGGACACAGGGTCTTTGCAGCTGTAATTAAGAGGAGGCCATAATGGATTTGCCTGCACTCTAATCTAATGACTGATATCATTAGATGTAACAGAGGGAAATTTGGACACAGACAAAGAAGGGAAGATGCAATATGAAGACAAACATAGATGAGGGTAATGCACCTATGAACCAAGGAACACCAAGGATTGCTAACAACCATGAGAAGCAACAAGAAAGGCATGGAATAGATTATCCATCAGAGCCTATGAAAATGAACTAACTCTGCTGACACCCTGACATCAGACTTCTAGCCTACAGAACTGCAGAGAGTAAATACCTGTTGTTTCAGGCTGCCAGTTTGTGGTACTTCGTTATGGCAGCCCTAGGAAACAGTTACACTGAGTAACAAATACTTCTGCAAATCAGGAGATTTCCAATTCTGCTTTTAAGAAAGTTGAGTCATGGCTGATAGGGCTGAACAGATCCTTAAAAATAATTTTGATGGTAGGTTAACTATGTAATTTTGGCATATCACCGAAGCTAAAGGTGCTCAAATAATTAAATGACAGAGCCACAACAAAATTCCATCAATCCTCATTTAAGTATTTTATGTGAACAAGGTTTCTCACTGTTTACATTGCTATATATTTTTTTTAGAAGAAATGTAATTAATGGCAAAGTCTGTTTTTTCCTAACAATAGTAATATTCACTCATGGATACATATATTAATTGGGGATAGGTGGAAGGTCCTTCATAACATTAAGGGATGTAGTTCCACTAAATTATTTTCAGAAGTTGCATTATCTTCATATATAAAAATAAGTAATAATTAAAATCAGGGAAAAAATTTTAAAAATACTTATCTTACATTCATCAATTTTTTTTAGACATTTAAACTTACCACAGGTATGCTGCAGGAAAGATGGATAGAAGGATCAACTAAAAAAAACTTATTTAAGAACAAAAATATTTTACAGTACGAAAAAATTCTTTGGGGGAAATGGCTCAGAAATAAGAATTCAAGCATAGAGAAATGTAAAATTTCTGTTAAAGAGAGCCTGTTATACGCATTTTAAAAAAAATGGATGATGATGTTTAGCAAGTCACTATAATGTTCTTAACCCGCTGGATATGTTTAAAAGAGTGATGATTTTACTTTACAATTGTAATGTTTACAATACACTGGAAATTATATCTCTATCGCCAACTATTTAAACTTAAGGTGAAAAATTTTAGATGGAAAGATAAAAATATTTTCAAATTCTTTTACGGAAGAAGTAAACCAACTGAAGACTGTTGCTTTACATAATAGAAAGCCTCTATCAATTAAATAAGCCTTGACACTTTTAAAACGGTTATCTCCTGAGATTTTATTTAGGATGGCATTATCTCAGTACAATTTTTAAAAAAAATAAAAAAATAAATAAAATAAAATGGTTATCTCCTAACTACTCTCAAAGCAATCCTTTCCCAGCTGAATTGGATTTTCCATCCGTGCACCAAATATAAACTCTGTGCACATGAAACACGTGTACAAATTCCGGCACACTCAACAAACCTGTTAAAAACACTTGGTGTAGGACTGTGATCACGCTCCCGCTCTCTCTCTCTGGTGCGTTCTCTTTCTCTGTCCCGATCACGGTCTCGTTCCCGGTCTCTGTCTCTGTCTCTATCTCGATCTTTCTCTCTTCTTGAATAATAGTCCCATTGCTTGCTGGTATCCACAAGACTAGGCCACGAAGGAGCAGAACCAGGAAGGTGGGGAAAGGCAACTAAAGAAAACAAAAACAACAATTAAAAACAAAAGTCACAGCACTTTAAAAAAAGACAAAAAAAAAAAACAGAAAACAAAAAAAACCAAACCCAAACCTACTGAAAAGGACAAAACTCCCACCAAAAATGCTTCATCAGATTATAACAGAAAGCTATTTTATAAATAGAAAAGAGATTTAACATATGGTGAATTACCCACAGTTTGGGGTAATATCCAGAAGCAAACCTTCAAGACCTAATATATAAAGACTCTTCATTTGTCAAGATGAACAGGAACCAGAATTAGATATAACACAAACTTTCCAGCCAAAAATGTAAACCAGACATCTTCAAAGATGAGAGAAAGTAATGGCCAACCTAGAAATGTGTACTCAACAAAATTAAATCTCAAGAATAAAACAAAGGCATTCATAGATTAAAAAAGAAGCAAAAGTTTTAATAGACCTGACCAAAAGAACTTCTATGATATACAAAATACATTCCAAGAGTAACCACTAAAATAATAGAAACAAAATGTATCATTTCAAAACAATATAAGGAAAATTAGAATTTAAAAAATCATCTGAAAAACTCAGTTCAAAAAGACTTGGAAAAGATAGGAGTTAGAGGAGAAAAGTTTGATTAGTTCAGTAACACAATAATTCAAGAGACTCAATTCATCAGTTAAATGATAGAGTTTGTTGATTTGTACTTTTAAAAACTATGAACAACAAAAAAAACCCCTCTATATTCTGAATATGAGACATATAAACACACAAAATGGCTGAAAGTAAAAGGAAGGCAAGAACAGGAAAACACCAATCCCCCGATCTCTGTAGGAGCAGCTTGATTAATGACAAAGAAGACTCACACAAGGGACAGAAGGGATGAGGACAGGGAATGGAAGATGCAACTCACCAAGCAGACAGAACAAACTAAACTTCCAGGTGGCTAGCAACACAAGCTTTAATTTTTAGAGAGTAAAAACATGAATATAGGTAGAAATAGAAAAATCCACCATGATCATGAAAGATTAACATACTCTCAATTATTGCCACTTGAAGCAGACCAAAAAATTCACTACAAATATAGAAGATCTGAGCAAAACACTTTTAACAGGATTCATTTAATGGACATAACATAGAATACTGCCCATAACAGTTAAATAATAATCATTCTTCTCAAACACATATGAAACACTTACAAAAATATATTACATACTTTTATACGATAATAGACACCATAATCTCCACACATTTCAAATTAAAGACACATTTCTGAAAACTCAGGGGTCAAAAAAATAATAAATTTTAAATCATTTAGGAATTAACATAAAAATACAACATATCAAAAGTGTAGGGATGCAAACTGTTCTGGAGAGAAATCTAATCTTAAAAAACACTACATTGGAAAAGATGGAAAATTAATGAGCTAAAGCTTCCAAAACTTAAGAACTTAAATACAAACAGAAAAATCCAACAGAAAGGAGATAATGAATATAAAAGTAGAAGTCAAGTAAATAGAAAAGAATCATACAGTAAGAAAAAGTTGAAGGGTAGTTTTTGAAGATTAGACAAATAAAGCTTAATATTCTGACAAGAAAAGAGGCCACATAAACAATTAGAACCAAAAAGAAACTGTAACTACAGATGTTGCAGAGATGAAAGAATAGAGAAAATATATTTATACCAATGTATTTAAAAACTTGGCTAAAATGGACTAATTCCAAATAATAACTTACCAAGAAATGGCTCAAGAATGAAAAGAAATCTTGACTACTCCCCTATGAAAGACACTCATCAGTAATTTAAAAACCTTCCCAAGAGACTAGATGGTTTTTACAGGTGAGTTTTACTAACTTATAAGGTACAGACCATTAAAATATTATATAAACTTCAAAGAATAGAAAGAAAAAAGATTATTCCCTAACTTATCCCATGTGGCTTATATAACTTTAATACCAAAACCAGTTAGTTAAAGAGAGTACAAATAAAGAAAAAGCATAAGCTAATCTTACATATGAACGTAGATGTCAAAATCCTAAATAAATCAGTGTTTTGTTTTGTTTTTTTTGAAGATAACGAATCATGACCACGTTAGGTTTATCTCAGCAAATAAACAGTGGCTTAATGTTAGAAAAATTTAGAAATCTGCCACATTCACAGATTAGAGAAGAAAAACAATATGATTATCTCAGAAAGCATTTGATAAAACTCAGTATCCATTCACAGTTAAAAGCTCTTTCAAACTTTCCTTGATCTATATAGGACTCCATCAAAAACCAAACAATAAAAGCCTAGTAGTAAAATGTAAAAGCATTTTCTTTAAAAAGAAGTTTTTTGATTAGCGTATATATTGTATGTATAAATAAAACACAAACCAATATTTCTAAATACAAGTAAATACAAACAGAACAGGAAGTTCAAATGAATATATCACTTAAAACAGCAACAAAAACATTAGGTACCAATGACTAAATCTAACCAAAGATATGCAAGAAGTGCTTGGAGATAATTATAACACTGAATTGAAATATATTAAAGAACATCTCCATAACTGAAGAGAGTCCCTGTTCATAGATGGGCTCAGTGCTGTAAGATATGATTTCCACACAAACTGATCTAAGCATCAACGCAATTCCAATATGATTTAGTTACAGCAAGGACTCTGGAGCCAGGCTGCATGGTTTCAACTCCTCATTCTGCCACTTACTGTGTGATATTGGGAAGACCACTGAATTTGGCTGTTCTTCAATTACCTCGTCCATAAATTGGGAATAGTAACAGTATGCCTACTTTATAAGGCTGTCAGGACTACATGAGTTAACAGTGTTTTGTCTAAACTAAGCAGAATATAAATGTTATTATTAATCAAAATCTCAATACAGTTTTTCATGGAACTTCCAAAGCTGACTTTAGAACGGATATGTAAGAGCAACGGCCCAAGAATACTTCTGAAGCCGACTAAGTAGATAGATTTTTCTGAACCAGATACCAGATTTACTATAAAATTCATAATTAAAATTGTGTGGATTAGCACAGGGAAAGTTCAACAAATGAATAGTCTAGGAAGCCAAGAGTCAGATACAGGCATACTCGGAAACCTGTTCATGAATGGATAGGACGTTGTAGATCCCTCAGAAAGGACTTACTATTCAACAGATGACACTGCGACAATTATATCTTTACTTTATAACACAGGCAAAAATGAATTCCAGATGGCTTAACACATGAAAAACAAAATTTGAAAACATTTTTTGGGGAAAAAACTTGAGATGGATAAAGTCATAGTCCAAATATGAACCCAATTAAAATGTAGTATGACTTTACACGGCTGATGAAGTACAAGAAAAAAATGGTATTTTCAATTTATTTGCCATAGGAACCTTCTCCTTTCCACGGCTTGAGTATTAGAATTATCTCTACAGTATATAATATTTACATAGTCACAATAATGTAAATATGGTTTATTGTTTAGCTTTCAGAATAAAAAATTTATCAGGGCACAGATAGTTCTGGTTATAGGACAGAATATAAATGTCTCTCTTTTCTTTAGAGATTTTATTTATTTATGAGAGGGAGAGGGAGGGAGCAGGGTGGGGGGGAGGGGAGGAGCAGAGGGAGAGGCACAAGCAGACTCGGTGTTGAGTGAAGAGCCTGACATGGGGATTGACCTCAGGACCCTGAGATCATGACCCGAGCAGAAACCAAGAGTCAAGATGCTTAACCAAATGAGCCACCCAGGTGCCCCAAATATAAATGTTTCTAAGCAGAAGTATGGTTGACCAAAGCTGGGAGGCAGAGGGGTAAGAAGAGGTGAAGGCTCAGAAATTTGCACAGTAATTGATATTGATAGTACATGAAACCAAGGGCATGTATATATAAAGAAAGAACAAAAACAGTGAACTGGTGGGGAAAAGAGAGGGGTAGTGATGGTAAGCGAACAAAATACACATCTATCAGAGGAGGAGGAGAACATGGTATCCACAGTTATATAAATCAAGAAACAGGGTGATAAGCTTATGTATAAATGCCATGCAGACCATCAGAAGAACTAAAAACCATCAAAAATGCTTCTCTGCAGTTCTTTGATATTTCTACAAAGATTACTTTTTAACTAGGTCTTACTTTATAAGCAAAATCTTAATATGCACATCAAGAAAAATCAGTATTTCGGGGTGCCTGGGTGGCTCAGTCATTTAGTGTCTGCCTTCGGCTGAGGTCATGGTCCCAGGGTCCTGGGATCAAGCCCCACGTCAGGCTCCCTGCTCAGCGGGAAGCCTGCTTTTCCCTCTCCCACTCCCCCTGTTTGTGTTCCCTCTCTCGGTCAGAAAATAAATAAGAATCTTTAAAAAATAAAAAAAAATTTTAAAAATCAGTATTTCCATCTACAATTACTTCACAGTGTTTTGAGGATAAATTACAAAATTCTAAAATAAACTAACAAAGGTAAAACAGAATTACCAACAAAGAGGAAGATGTATCTATAATCTTTTCTTTAAAAAAAATTTAAGATTTTATTTATTTATTTGACAGAGAGAGAAAGTGCGCGAGCTCATGTGCACACAAGCAGGGGGAATGGGAGAGGGAGAAGCAGGCTCCCGGCTGAGCAGGGAGCCAGATGCGGGACTCGATCCCAGGACCCTGGGATCATGAGCTGAGCTGAAGGCAGATGCTTAACCAACTGAGCCACTCAGGCACCCCCCAAATTTTTAAAAATTGAATTCAATTTTTTAAATTGAAATATATTTGACACATAATACTGTGGAAATTCAAGGTGTGCAACTTGTTTATTTGTAAATTATAATAATAATTATTATTATAATACAATTGCCAATGTAGTGATAGCACCTCTATCAAGTCACATAATTACTACTTTTTTGTGGTGGGAATAATTAACTTCATTATTCAGGATATGTTAAAAAAAATCCCTATATAAGCAGATGTCATGGTACTTAAATATTCCTTATATATGGTAGAAATTGTGTTGACCTAATTTTTTTCAGCATAAAACAATTATTTTTTATTTAAATTCAATTAATTAACATATAATGTATTATTAGTTTCAGAGGAAGAGGTCAGTGATTCATCAGTCTTATACAGTAGGCAGTGCTCATTATATCACATGCCCTCCTTAATGTCCATCACCTTCGTTCCAAGGTTTTGTTTGATTAGGATGAAGAAAATTCCCAACTTTCTTCTCATTAATTCTTGCAATATGCTTTATAATTATTACTAAAGAATTTCTTCATTTAAAAAAATGCTTCTCTCTGAGAGAGTTGGGGTTGGTAAAGAGTGAGCAGAAAACTCTTGCTTATTGATTAAAAATTTGCATATATTACTTTGAGAAAAAACTAAATGCTTAATTAATATTAAAAAAAATGAAATGTTCCACAAAGAAACTGTGTAGGTAATCTCAAGAATGAAGTCTTACTTTCTGATATGGGCTATTTGTTCATGTGTATTCAAACAAATACACAAGGACTCTCATGACAAAGCAGAAAATAACAAGTGCCATAAGAAATGTAAAAATAAAATTTTAAATAATTTAACGATGCTTACATATTATAGGCACTTACATATTACATTTCACTGTGCTGAGCATTTTAGGTTCCAACTTTATTTTACAGAGAGGGAAAATGATTTAGGTTAACTTATCCCAAGGTACTAGGATAATACAGACCTAGGACCTACCCTCAGGCTAACGGTAGGGCCTATGCTGTAACAATCATGCTACACTGCTTCAGAGTGCAGACAAGGGAGAGAACTTGGGAGTTTGTTGGAGATGGTGGGGATAATCATAAAAATAACAGCTAATATTTGAGTGTTTATTAAATGGCAGGACTAAGGTGTTTTAATGTAGTCTCACTGAACCTCAACCTTATGAGGAAGAATTATGCTATTTAATAGCTGAAGACCTATGAAAGTCACATAAATAATGAGAGGTAAAAGCAAGATTCCAACCCAAGAAGCAGGACTTCCTGGAAGCTCAGGATTAATGAATAAATGAACAAATAACCAAATAATAAAAGGTGGTATAATCACTGAAATAAGTCAACAGATCACCTTCTGATGTGAATGAATGGTATACATGTAGTCGGACAAGGTGGGTCTGAAGGACAGCACCACAGCGAGACAGATGCCTAGAAGGGAAATGGAAGTGAACGACTGGTACTCGAGCAACCACCAAGATTTAAACTTCTGGGGTGCAGGGGCACCTGGGTGGCTCAGTCATTAAGCGTCTGCCTTTGGCTCGAGTCATGGTCCCAGGGTCCTGGGATCGAGCCCCACATCGGGCTCCCTGCTCTGCTGGAAGCCTGCTTCTCCCTCTCCTACTCCCCCAGCTTGTGTTCTCTCTCTCGCTGTCTCCCTCTCTGTCAAATAAATAAATAAATAAATAAATAAATAAAACAATAAATAAATAAATAAATAAATAAATAAATAAATAAATAAATAAATAAATAAATAAAACAATAAAACTTCTGAGGTATAAATTCCTTTGGAGTCATTCAGTGTCCTCCATCCCCAGTGGTACTATTTGAATACAAGACACCATTGTTTCTCCCCCTGGATTATTCCAACAGGTTCTTGTTCCCCAATCAAGCATTTCTGCCAGTCCTATCTTTCTACCCACCCTACAAACCCACAATTTCCTCACGGTAAGTAGCCAGAATGGACCTTTTTCAAATATATGTCTAGCAATTTTACAGCCCAGCATAGAACTAAATGGCTCCTCACAGCCCTCTGTAAGGTTGAAAATCTAAACAGAATGGCTACAATACCCTGGGGATAATCTCCTGTCTCATCTTGAAACATTCATCATGCAAACTCTACACTCCAATCACACCACATTTCTTTCACTTCATAAAGCCTACCAGGTCCTCTCTCACCCTCGTGTCTCTGGACATGATTTGAACCTCAAATCACATCACCTACCTCTTTACCCCTTCTGGAAGGGGAGACCCCTCCACTATGCTCCCATGACACCTTCTTCTATCACCTGGCTATTCCTCACTGGTCTATAAATTTGGTAAGGGCAAACTTATGTTTAGTTTACTGTATCCCTAAAACCTAGTACAATGCATAGCATTTTTAAAAAGAATGAATGATCAAGAGATCAAAGCAGAAAGTGGTATCAGAAGCCCTTAGAATGGATTATGTTGTCAAGAGTGAACAGGAAAGAGGACCTAGCCGAATGATCTACAACAAAAAACAGCAAGGGTAAAAGAGGAGGACAACGTTAGCTTGATGCCGTGAGTCAAGAAACAAAAATATTATGAACGAAGACTGAGACAATTTGCTGACAAATCTTAAATCCTTTTAAGAAAAGTCAAGGTAAAAATATCCCTGCTGTACCACCATTTAATTTTTAAAAGTACAGTTGATAAAAAATGAAAATTATTTTGTTAAGTAACCTGGAATGTAAGACCTAGTTATTCCGTTAGTTAATATTTTTAATTGCTCTGTAAGATAGTACTTTAAACCATGAAAGTATGCTTTCACTGCTTTAAAAATATTTAAGTACTGGTTCAAATTGAATCTGGGCAACCAAAAATAATACTTACCATTGCCATATGGAAAAGCACGTGCAGAACGACTATCATAACCAGAGGAATGTCCACTGTTGAAGAAAAATGTATTCTTATGTGTTGCAAGTAAGTTCTAAATTTTAATCGTTTGGTACAAATGCAAAACAACAAGGCAGAATTATGGCTTTCATTTAACCATCATATAATGATAAAACTTAATTCTATAATTTTATTTTTTAATACAAAAAACAGGCTTTTAATCTCAAAACATATTAAACCTAATACCCACCTGTAAAGAAAAACATAGCTTGCTAGTACTATTTAATGTGAATAATCCAATCAATTCAGCCTGACTCCCAAGATAACAGAAACTTTTGAGGCTAACAGAGTACTTGAGATTTCACTAAAATTTAGTCTTAAAAAAATAGATTTCAATGATTCAGAAATTCAGCCCCACTGACAGGATAAACAAATAATACTTTTTAACATTCTGATTGAGAAAAATATATATTTAACAAAGACTTAATAAAATTAAATCCTTATATTCTCACAATTAAGACTGTTCTGGAGCTTTATCATTTCCTTTTTGAAAATTTTGCATGGTTTAATCCTATTGAAGTAATGTTTTCACAATTTTCCTATTAATATAATTTGGATCACTTTCCCAGAAATACATTTTCATAGAGTTTACTTGCTACTTAAGAGGAAATAGTATTGGCTACCATTTTTTAGTGATTTCTATCTGCCAAGAATTGTGCTGATGTGTTATATTCACTAGCTGTTTTATGTTTTAATCTTCACAACTCTTACCAACCCCATTTGGTAAAAGGAAACTGAGTCTCAAAAAGTAGTTATGAAAACTTGCCTAGCAACACAAAGCTAGGGAATTCTGAAGCCAAATTTGAGCCAGATTTGTGGGATTTCCAAAGTCCTATGTTGTTAAACACTGTACTGCCATCTATGAGGTAAATACTCTTTAGTACAGCATTCCAACTAACATAAACCAGAAGTGTAGGGTATAAAACAGAAGGCTATTGACATATAGAATGGAGCCAAGCTTCCTTTGTGGAGGTTAAGTAACATACAGCAGGGCCATAAGGAGTAAGGCAGCTTTTCTTTACTATGGTTCCTGATAATAACTGTCCTTAGTTAATCCTAAAACAGACATGTACTATTCATGATTACCAGTCATCTGTTTGGATATCCCACAAAAATTACTAGAGCCAAGTTTTTACCAACCTAGAAGTTTCTTTAATCAGTGTGTTATAAATCAAACCAAGATATTTCAAAATTCATTTGGTTTTCTCTGTCCTGTTTTGTTACCGGACTATAGGTCTAATATCTTATATAAAGTAACTAGCATAGATCTAGACTCATGAATTAAAAGGCAGGTACTACTTAATGTTTACAAAATTAAATCTTTGAAAATATTACCAAGCTATGTATATGACTTTTCTGTCAAAAGTTTACCAATGATAAAAAGTTTTACCCTAACCATACTGATTTACCTTTCTATTGTTGGTATAAGAGATGGAGGTGGAGCGCCTGGTGGAGGAGGAAAACCTGAAACATTCAATCATAAGATAAAAAAAAGTTAATAGAATGTATTTTTAATGTGAAGTGTGAAACAAAGTTGCTGCGTATCACTAAATTTCTCTGGGGACATAACGTGCTTCTCTATGTTATAATGGACAGAAAAAAATGGAGCTTAAACTTTTAAATAGGTTTTTTGAGCAATAAAACTTTAAATGAACAGTCTGGTCTAATACACAGAGCACAAACTGGGAGTCAGGACACCCGGTCTTATTTTCAGCACCACACACAGCCCATTTTGTGAGTATGAGAAAGTTAATCTCAATGCCTTACCTTATCCATATATAAAACGGTAGTAGTATTGCCACCAGATATGTAATACTTGAAATACTTTTGAAGAAAAGCAAATAAAATAACATTTACCTCTTTCAAAAAATATTGTTTTAGATGTATAGAAATTTCCTTAAAATATATAATTATAAATAAAATCTTACCAGTAAATACATAAATGCTTAAGGCTGAGATTATCCATCATAAAATATGTTTTAAATAGCACAACCCTAAAGAACTATTTTACAAAGAAGGGCATATAATATAGTTTTTGGATTAGTTTGGAGAGAAAATAATTTGCACCTTTATATCATGAGGTCTGTATTCTCAGTAATTCACAATACCTAAATGAAATACCACAGAATATGGCTAAAAGGGACCTTAACAGTTTATCTACTCTGCACTTTCAAATTCAGATAGGCAATAAAGCATCCCCCAAAAAAACTTTTAAGATTCAACTTAAATAACTTATGATACTAATTCCTTATGATACCAATTCCTTCCCCAAGTTTTAACAACCCTCACTATTAGGAAATGAATTAAATTCTATAATTTAAATCTCTTACACTACAATTCATATGCTGCCCTGAATGAGAACAAGAAGCAATCCATTATCATATTCTCTATCAACCTCTGCATATTTGCAAACACTTCCACTAGCCTCCTTCTTTAGTATTCTATCCCAGTTCTCTTAACCGTTCTCAAAGTCCATTTAAATCAGTTTTTGGCCCTGCTACCAGTTGTTTCAAATTCACCATGCTTATCTTCACTATACCCAATTTCAAGATCTGTAACTCCTTTATTAAACATTTCAGAACTGTGAAGTTTAGCAATGACCACAACCCTATCTTATACAGCTTTTCAACCACATTTCCTTTTAAACTAGACACACCAATGATTCCTTTATGACTTGTCCTGATAGGCCTTTTTCAGCCACATTGATAAACAATCAGCAACTCACTATTCCACAACTAAATATGTATACTGTCCTATGCTACCTAAACTCCACTGTTTCTCTTTATCAAGGTCATTTTGAATTCAGACCACCCTTCCAAGCATGATCACTTCTCCTTCTCTTTATATTCCTTGGCTCTGAATACTGAACTCAGTAACAAACACACTTGCTATCATATTTGCATCACAATCTAAAAACATTTTATAAACACTGAAAAAGTGTAAAAAACAACCCTTGGTCACATATAAACTACTGATCACACCATTACAACAGTCAACAATTTAACCACCACTCTAAGAACAACCATCTGACCAATTGTCAGTCTATCTAATTGTATGGTTCAGAATATATTTTCTCACAATACTGAGTTTTTTTTACAGGATTAAAAAAAAAATCAGAAACCATGATAAAGTCAAGATAAATGATCTTTCTCTTCTTTTGCAGTTGCTTTATCATATAAAAAATTCACTGGTCTGAAAAAACATTTTTTCATAAAAATTTTATTTTATATTCCATACTGTTTTCTTCAACAAATTGATATGGTGAAAATTTTCTCAGAATCTCTATTTCTACAAAAATGGGTAAGACAGGTATAAGAAAACTAAGTATCTTAATCAAAACTGGAATGAAGCAAAGGCAGAGCTGAAAATAGGACCTTGAAATCCCAAAAGCTTATTCCATTGTCTAACCACATCGACACTGTCCCTCCTGTAACTATAAGCTTGAAATTTCATGTTTATTAACAATGATGGAGAAAACATGAAAAAAGTTTTACCTGGAGGTGGTACAGTTATTGGAATACCTAAAAAACAAGTGATGAAATTTAATATAGTAATTGGATTTTATAACCTGTTATGTATTTATGCCATCACCAAAAAAAAAAAAACCAAAAAACCTTTGAAATAAAACCCCTCGCCTCATTTTCCTGGCTTATTCACTCAAAAGAAGCATTCTGTTTTCTTGCAGAGGACCAACAATTCCAGTATAACGCCCGACTTCCTGATGAAAACCCAGTCTAACAACTTGGTAACAAGATTTCCCCTACTAGGTGTAATCACAAACAAAGTTAGACATTAGTTAAAAAAGCACACTTGTGCATTTTTAGTGCACAAATATCAAACTACATGAAATTAACACTAAGTTTGATAATCAACATCTGATCTTGTTATTTAATATTTTAATAGGGAAATTATCAATGGGATCTTTAATACTGCAGGTAATACAAGGTAACTCTGAAGATGATGACTTTTCACTTTAGTAAAGCTTTGTGGGATGTTCGAATGTTGATTTGGATCATTTTACTATTGTCCACAGGATTGGGGAAAATATTATTTCCTCTGATTTGTGGGAGTAGAAAAGGGGGGTAGAGCCAATTCATATATATACACCCCCAGGGCACATTAAGATAAATGTGGACAATTTATTTCTATAGGAGTCAGTAAATACTAATTTGAGTGACTCTCATTCATTTGCACACACTATAAACTTTAAGAAATAAACTATGTTTAAATAAACATTCTCAATTTACATTGGTCAAATGTGCCCTTAAATCCTAATGTAAAAGTTATGTGACATACAAATTCTACTTTTTGTCTGAAGAAAAATGACATTTCTAGGTAGGAAAATAGAAAAAAATTTTTCATGAAAAATTTTATACCATAACTTCAACTCAGAATGGTTTACTAAATCCTATCTTAAAAAGTGCATCAAAATTAGTCCAAAAGAGGGGGGGGAAAGTCGAAATCATTAATTAAATGCATGGCGAAAAAATAATGAAAACAATTACTTTCAAATATTTTGTCAATGGAAACATCTGCTAATAATTTGGAATTGTTCTGTGCATGTTTTACCAGAATAAGAGGTTCATATAAAAAAATCTTAAGGCAGCCAGTGGCTTTAAAACGGAGAATGAAACACCTGATTTAACCACCCATACAATAAAAGGATATGCTAAACTTAGAAAACCAAGAAGACGGAAAAAGATATGTAAAAGACATGTAAAGCCATTATTTTTCAAAAATCATTAGACCTCCAAATGTCTACTAACTCAGTCTATACTTAGTGGCAATTCTCATCCATCCTGAAGTTACCTTGCTGCTTCCTAAATTACTAAACTAAAAGAATCCAGCAAACAATATAAGCTAGCAGAGTCCCAGACACCATACTAAATGGGAAAAGTAAGAAAGGCAGAACATATTAAACATTCGTAACATCTAATATTACCTAATTTTCTTTAGAACAGTATAAAGTCTTTTAGAACACTGTTTAACTTCACTATGTGACCTAGTTTTTACATTTAAATACGTGATTTTTTTTTTTTTTTTTTTTTTAGGTGTATAGTAAGTCCCTTCTTAGCCATGCTTTCCAGTTTCAGTTGTCTGCAGTCAACCACATTCTGGAGGCAGGTGATCCTCCTTCTGATGTATTGTCAGAAGGTCAACAGTAGCCCAATGCTATTTATGTCACAGGGCCTATGCCATTCACCTCACTTCATCTCAGGACACAGGCATTTTATCAACTGACGTTGTCACAAGAAAGGTGAGCACAGTACAACTGAAATATTTTCAGAGAGAGGGGGAGAGATCACATTCAAATAACTTCTGTTACAGTACACTGTTATAACTATTCTATTTTATTATTGTTGCTAATCCCTTACTGTGTCAAATTTATAAACTAAGCTTTATCATAGGTTACGTATGGATGGGAAAAAAAACATAGCATATGTAAGGTTCAAGGCTATCTACCATTTCAGGTACTCACTGGGGGTCCTGGCACATATCCCTTGCAGATAAAGGCAGGGGGTGGGGTGGGGGGAACCTACTGTATAAGATAAAGAACTGTATGAAATTCAGCAAAACACTCTGTAATCCTAATAAACTACCCTTAAATGAACACATGAGCAACACACATCACTCTTAAGTTCACTACAGCTTACTAAAATGTGAATTTACACAAAATAAGAAATTACTAGTCAGCCCTCTCAAAATTTAGCCTTTAAAAACATCTAAGTTGACAAATTTTCAGAAAACATAAAAAGACTTGTAACCAAATTATTAAATATGCTACGAAGGTCGTTAAAATTACAGTCTTTTAATTTTAATTCTCACTACAGTAGTATCATAGGACAGGTTTTTTTAAAAATCAACTGGAAAGAATTAAGAACAAAAAGAAAACTCATGCTATAGGTAAAGATGTCTTTCCAGTCATCATCTACTCATCACAAAGTTAACATGAGAACTAAAAAAGGCCCTTTTTGTGAGGCCTCTATTTCATCTAAGATATTTCAATGTAATTCTTTATTGGTAAATGTTCACCCAAAGAGAACCACAAAGTCGATGAAACACAATACAAATCAATTCTTTAGTATTATCAGATGTATTTTCAAAATGCAACTATGAAAGTTTAGTATGTGATATAATGTTGGTTCAATGTAATTCTCATACAAAAATCACGACTTAGTATTTGACTTTTGTTAACAAAAGAGAAACAGCATAAGGAAAAGAGAAAAATTCCTATCTTCACCCTCAACACTCCCACCTTCCTGACCAACACACACTTCCTAACCAACAGACTGGAATTACACAAGGGAAGTACAGTGTTTTACTGTTTCCTTTATCTGTAAAATGAGTAGGACAAAAATGTTTATTTCCCTGGAAAGCTTTGCATAACAGTAGTAAGAGTAAGGTTTCTAGTACTATAGGCCAAAGCTTTTGCAAAAGTAATATTCAAGTTCTAATAGGACTGGATAGATTAGTGGTTTTGAAACTTTAGTGACCACCAGAATCACCTGGATAGTTGGTTAAAACACAGACTGCTGGGTCCCTCCCCTAGAATTTCTGATTCAGTAGGTCTGGAGTGGGGTCAGAGAATGTGCATTCCTAACAAGGAGAGGATGATGTTGCTGAGCAGAGACCATACTCTGAGAATCAATAAATCAGATCCTAAACTTCTCTACAGATTGCAGTGCTTAATACCACAATATTCAATACACATAAAATAAATCCCATTTCAAATTTTTATGAAACTAACAAAGCATGTGACAACTTGAAGTAAAACAACAGAGCTATATGATAACTACCTGGCATCCTCAAAAGAAAGAGAATCAGATTTACTTTTTCCTGTAATGCACACTCTTCAGTGGAAAGCATGAAGGTGGGGGGGACCTGAAATCCTATTTGGAAACGGAAGGAATTGAAGTAAAAAAATAGAAAGGCATCAGCCCTGTGATACTTTTCTAAAGGTACTTAATGATATTTTTTAAATTTGCACAAAATTAATAGAGGCTCTGCAGTCAACAAAAAAACAATAAAAATTGTGTATGAACTCATTCTCAATGCAGCCCATCACTGTTTTCCTGAGGCAGAAAAGAGTTTATATATGCTAGGTAGCCTCTGACACGGCCTCTAATGATCCCTGATTGCAGATATTTATGCCTTTTTATACCTTTGGTATTTATACACTCCCCCTGAGTATGGGCTGGATATAATGACTTATTTCTAACAAACAAAATCCAGCAAAATGATGGGATGTCACTTCTGTGACTAGATTACAAAAGACAGTGACTTCTATTTTGCTGGTATCCTCTACAGTATTCTTGGCATGCATGCTTTCCTGAAGCAAGCTGCCATGTAGGAGAGGAAGTGAATCTTGATTTCAACAAAGAGGCGAGTAATCTTGAAAAAAGAGTCCTTTCTCAGTCAAGCCTTTGAGATGTCCATCCCAAAGTCTGTGGCAGACTGAAGCAGAGGACCCAGCTAAGCCATCCCCACATTCCTAACCCACTAGAACTGTTCAATAATAAATGTATGTTGTTCTAAATCCCTATGTTCTGGAGTGATTTGTTACTCAGCAACAGCTAACAAATACGTTTAATAACTACCTATCAATTCTCTATTAAGGTCAAGTGAAAGAAAAAGGCATGGCAGAATTATGCAAATTATGCTTCCAAGTTCTCACTAGTAACTTCTAAATTCATCAGTACCATTATGTTACAAATGGATAAGCTTGATCACTTTCTCACTGATTTCTACTTCTAAGTCATCAAGCTTGTAAGTAAATTCTGCACAAAGAAATTGAGTACATAAAGTCAAGGTTTATAAAAATCTTTAAATACTACCTTCCACTACATGCTTTTCTGTGCGTCAATATTTCTAAAATTATACACTCACACACATATTACCTAACATCTACCCTTTAAAAATAACATCTTATTTTGAGTTTACTGAAAATACTGATATAGAAAAACAAAAGAGAAAATGAGTACAGTTCTCAAAAACTTCAAGGAATTCTTTTTTAAAGGTACTTCTGGAAAATATATTTTTGGCAAAAAGCATCAGTTAATAAGCAGATTTGCTGAATAAGACCAAAAATCTTACAGAACTATAAAAATTAGCTTAATAAATATTATATTAATAAAATAGCTTCTCAAAATTGTACTTGAGAAAGGGTGCGGATAATATTCACCTAGAATGGGCCAAGCTTTTTGCCAAAGTAGCAGTGCTTAAAGTGTTATCTGGAGATTCCAGGGGGTCTCTAAGACCCCTTTAAGGAATCTGCAAGGTTAAAATTAGTTTCATAAAAATACTAAGATGTTATTTGCCACTTCCATGCTCATTCTAAGTGTCCCAATAAATTTTTCTAGAGGCTACATGACATGTGAAATCACAAAAGATTTAATGCAGGAACAAACAGAAGAATCCAGTTTTTTTCTATTAAGCCACATAGTAAAAAAAAAAAATTGCAAAAGTGTAAAACAAGACCACTCTATACACTAAATGTTTTTTGTTGTTTTGGAAAAAATTATTTTTCAAATATCTTAACGCTAATATGTAACGGGTTTATTATGAGTGTTTTTTACATAACAGTTTAACTTCTCAGTTTTCATTTCTAATACAAAAAATAGATATACCATGCATAAATAAAAGCTCTTTGGGAGATTGTAGTAATTTTTTTTTAGTGTATAAAGTGGTCTCTGACCAAGAAGTTTAAGAGCCACTGGACTAGAACCAGACTGCTAACAGAAAACTTAATCCACAGACAATGTAGGCCTTACAGAAAATGCAGAAAGACTCCAGATATGAGCTGCCTTTCTCCCTAGAACCCCATGTGTCACTGCTATAACCCAAAACCATCAAGATATTTAAGTAATGAACATGAATTTTTGAGTGCATATAAAAGTACTACATGACTAGTGAGACACTAATGTACTTGATGATGATAGTCTTTAGGAATGAATTTAGGAATTCCTTCTAAAATGCAGAATCCTACACATTTTAAAATCTAGATAAACAGCTAAACCCTATATCCAACTTTGAAAGCAGGGATCATTGTTCTCTGTGGTCTGCACTAATTGGACTATAGTATTTCAGTAAAGCAAAGAGCCTTCCTCAACTTAATGGAATCCCGAACTAGATTTTAATTGTTCTGAAGACTTACAGAACCATAGTCACATGAGCTTTAATTCTGATTAACGTAACAAGAAAGGAGCTAAAATAAATCTGGCCTTCCTCTCTTTCAATAAACTCTATTATAAAAAATGAAGATAAAATAGGATGACACTAAAATAACATTTAAAAATCTAAACTAAAAGTCTATAATATTTAGTTTGAACATAGTTTTAAAAAAATAGTTTACAAACATTAAATTGTTTAAAAAACAAGATAAGCCAGACACAGGACAAATACTGTAATGATTTCACTTACATGAAGTACCTACAATAGGCAAATTCACAGAGAAAGAAAGAATAGAGGCTACAGGAGCTGGGGGATAGGGTAAGGATTACTGTTTAATAAGTACAGTTTCATTATGGATAAGGAAGAAGTTTTAGGTATACATCATAGTGATGGTTATACAACTTTGTCAATGTATTTAATGGCAGTGAACTGTAGTCTTACAGATAGTTAGAATAATAAATATTATGTACATTTTACCACAATAAAAAAGTACCAAAAAATCAACTGCATTATAACATGAATCTTTCCAATTTTACAATTCTTCTTCCAATAAACAAGTATGTCACAACTGGTTTATTCAGTAAACAGACTTAACACAAATCAGGCAAACAGCAAAATCTCAGCTAACTGGATGTTTAAAAAAAAAAAAATCTGGTTCCTGCTCTTTATAAGCTCCATAACTTCTCTACCCAGAAATACATATGCATGCACTTCAACATGAGGGAAATAGTTAAAAAACAAACAACTTTTTAAAAGACACGTTATTGGGATGAATATACACATAATGACATGATTCGATTCAACATAGTTAACAAAACAGGCTTTTGGACAAAACCGCCTGCTGGTTCTGCCATTTTCTAGCTATTGTTTAAACTCTTTTAAGTCCCAGTTTCTCTTCTGTAAAATTAGAGTAATACCTATTTCAGTTGTTGTCAAGGATCATATTGAGTTAATATACGAAATGTGCTCAGAATAGTGCCTCCAACAATAAGCATTCAATATATATTAGCTACTATTAGCTATTACAAGTGACCCTTGAACAACAGGGCTTTGACCTGCACAGGTCCACTTAAATGTGGATTTTTTTTATAGTGCAGACCTATAAATGCATTTTCTCTTCTTTATGATATTAACATTTTTTTCCTCTAGCTTACTTTATTATAAGAATACAGTATATAATCCATATAACATAAAAAATATGTATTGATTGACTGTTTATGTTATTAGTAAGGCTTCCAGTCAACAATGGGCTATCAGTAGAGGTTTCTGGAAGGTCCAGTCATATGCGGATTTTTGACTGCTTGGGGGGTTGGTGCCCCTAGCCCTGGTGTTTTTCAAGGGTCAACTGAATTTCTACTATTACTCACTGAAAGCATGAAGCTGCACTAATGTATTTCTGAAAAATTTAACACAACAGAAACTATTGGGTGGTTCACTAGGCGATGAAAATAACAAATTTTCTGAAAATTAACAAAGATGTTGAATAATCCGTGTTTTCAAGCTACTGTTAGTATGGTAACAGAAAACCACATTAAATACTTCTTCATTTAAAGAAGCTACTCCAAATGTCACAACATCAATTTAGGACCAGAGGTCCTTTACATGTTTGCTGTACTGTCCAACACAAAACCTTCTCCACTCTTGATACAAATCAATTGTGGCAAATATTTTGTTCTGTTACTAACAAGGTTTCATGTACCTTTGTAGATGTGTGTTTGAGGGGGGTGGTAGGAGGCATTACACCTCTCCTTGTCTGCTATTTGACAGTAAAAGTCCCTTGAATGCATGCAATCTCTATCACCTCATCATTGTTAAGGAGGTTAAGTAGTAACTATCTACTTATGCAATGAGTCATGCCTGGAAACCTCTAAGAGTTGACCATAAATTTTTTTTCTCCAAATCAAGGCATTTCTGAGAGTGAATAATAAGAGTTATGCTGGGATAAAGGTATAAAGTAGGTTCCACGCAAATCTGGATACATGGTTCTATCTGTGAAAAAAATCCTATTTATGAAAAAATTAACACCCCCAAACATGGGTGTAATAGATCATTACTATATTTGTCTCGGCACATACAGGCCTATAGACTTGAAAGCATATGCATTTGAAAGCAAATGTTAACAAAGACAACATTAAAATATGTTTAAATTCTCAAAGGATTTTTTTCCTTTTTCCTTTTAGTATTTCTCAAGGAAGCAAAAAGAAAACCCAAGGTTTCTCTAAGAAAAATGGAGTACTTTTTAAGGCAAACTTATAAAAAGACTCCTGAACCACAGCTTTCTTTCATTAGCTGCTTATGATTCTTAAGGTGATCTAAATTGCAGTGAACTCTAAGGACATACTGTAATCATGTGGTTCTGTGGTAAACGGTAACTGAAAATGTGGCTTTAATCAAGGCCTGTATTCAGCTGGTAAGCATCTATGCAGCCATACTGTTATGGAAAAGCTAGTAACCACTTTGATTGCTAAGTGTCTGTGTGACTGTACAATCTGAAAATCTCTCTGGTGTTATGGATACAGAAACATGTTAACTCCATCAGCTATCTTATTTTGGGAATGTCAAGTATACAAAAGATCTTTGTGATTAGCATTGTTGGGAAACACTGATGGAAATACAGACTACCTTCTCTCCCAACAGCTCAAAATCTAGTAAAAGTAAGGAGTAATTCAGATAGTCTCAATTTACAAATATTTGGTTTTAGTATGAACTGGTATCTCCCTGCCACCAGCAAATATACCACAGTTAGATATTGCTTTTAAACCAGCATCAGAATTTATCTGAATCAGTATCCTTAAATGCTGACAAGACAGCACGGAAATTCTAAGAATAAGCAAAGGAAATCTGGATAGGTATTTAAAATATGGAAAGCATGTAGCTGAAAACTAACATTACAGACATACCTCATTTTATTGCACCCACTGTACTGCTCTCCATAGTTACTGTGTTTTTAACAAATTGAAGGTTTGTGGCAACACTACACTTCAGCAAGTCCACTGGAGTCACTTCCCAAAAGTGTTTGTAATTTCATGTCTTTGTGTCACATTTAAGGTAACTGTCACAGTATTTCAAACTTTTCACTATTTTATTTGTTACGGTGATTTGTGATCAGTGATCTTTTGATGGTACTGTTGTAACTGCTTTGGACGCCACAAACTGTAATCATATATAAGATGGCAAACTTAAACGATATATGTTGTTTGTGTTCTGATTGCTTGACTAACCGACGACCATTGGCCTCTCTCCTTCTCCTGAGACACAATAACGAAATTAGGCCAATTAATAACCCTACACTGGCCTCTAAGTGTTCAAGTGAAAGGAAGAATCACACATCCCTCACTTTAAATGAAAAGCTAGAAATGATTAAGTTTAGTAAGAAAGGCATGGCAGAAGCCGACTGGCTGAAAGCTAGGCCTCTTGCGACATACAGTCAAATTGTGACTGCAAAGGAAAAGTTCTTGAAGGAAATTAGAAGTGCCACTCAGTGAACACACAACTGTTAAGAAAGCAAAATAGCCTTACTACAAATACAGAGAAAGTCTGAGTGGTCTGGAGAGAAGATCACACCAGCCACAATATTCCCTTAAGTCAAAGGCTAATTCAGAGCAAGGCCCTTAATACCCTCTTCAATTCTATGAAGGCTGAGAGAGGTGAGGAAGCTATACAAGAAAAGCCTGAAGTTATCAGAGGTTGGTTCATGAGGCTGAAGGAGAGAAGCCGTCTCCATAACATAAAGTGCAAGGCAAAGAAGCAAGTGCTGATGGAGGAGCTGCAACAAGTTACCCAGAAGATCCAGCTAAGACCATTCATAAAGGTGGCCACACTAAACAAAATATTTTCATGTAGACAAAAACAGCCTTCTGTTGGAAGAAGATGCCATCGGGGACTTTCACAGCTGAAAACAAATCAAGGCCTGGCTTCAAACTTTCAAAGGACAGGCACACTCTCTTGTTAGGGGCTAATTGAAGCTAATGTTAAAGCTAATGCTCATCATTCTCAAAGTCCTAGGGCCCTTAAGAATTATGCTAAATCTACTCTGCCTGTGCTCCATAAATGGAACAACAAAGCCTGGATGACAGCACATCTGTTTACAACATGGTTTACTGAATATTTTAAGCCCACTGTTGAGACTACTGCTCAGAAAAAAGGATTCTTTCAAAATATCACTGCCCATCGACAATGCACCTGGTCACCTAAGAGCTCTCTCTCTGTTGGAGACATACAATGACATTAATGTTTTCATGCCTTGTAACAAAATATCCATTCTGCAGCCCATGGATCAAGGAGACATTTTGACTTTCAAGTCTTATTGAAGAAATACATTTCATAAGACTATAGCTGCCATAGATAGTGATTCCTCTGACGCATCTGGGCAAAGTAAATTGAAAACCTTCTGGAAAAGATTCATCATTCGAGATGCCATTAAGAACATTCATGATTCATGGAGAAAGATCCAAATATCAACATAAACAGGAGTTTGGAAGAAGTGGATTCTGACCCTCATGGAGGACTTTGAGGGGTTCCAGACTTCAGTGGTGGAAGTAAGTACAGGTGTGGTGGAAATAACAAGAGAACCAGAGTGAGAAGTGGAGCCTGAAGACGTGACTGAATTGCTGCAAGCTCATGACAAAACATAACAGATGAGGGGTTGCTTCTCATGGATGAGCAAAAGAAAGTGGTTTCTTGACATGGAACCTACTCCTGGTGAAGATGCTGTGAAGACTGCTGAAATGGCAAAAAAAGGATTCAGAATATTACCTAAACTTAGTTGATAAAGCAGCAGCAGAGTTTCATAGGACTGACTTCACAGTCAGTAGAAGGAAGTTCTACTGTAGATAAGATGCTATCAAATAGCATCACTGCTACAGAGAAATCAATTGTTCATGAAAGGAAGACTCAATGGATGTGGCAAATTTCACTGTTGTCTTATTAAAAGAAATTGCCATAGCCACTCCAACCTTCAGCAACCACCATCCTGATCAGGCAGCAGTCACCAACATCAAGGCAAGACCCCAAGGTCAACAAAAGATTATGACTCACTTAAAGCTCAGATGGTGGTAAGCATTTTTTAGCAACAAGGTACTTTTTAATTAATGTATTAAGGTATTTTTAGACATAATGCTACTGCACACTCAACAGACTGCAGGAGAGTATAAACATAACTTTTATATGCACCGAGAAACCAAAATTTCATTTGATTCTTTTTATTGAGGTGGTCTAAAACTGTAATATCTCCGAGGTAAGCCTGTAAATAAATAACCTAAACAACAAAAAAAATAAGGAGTGTGACTCTACAGCATAATGCCATAGATAATCTGAACATTATTAAAAGGTATTATTACCCTTATAAACAGAAGTTATATGGCAAAGAAATGTAGTAGTCTTGTCATTTTGGAAAAAAGCGTGCTTCCAGATAATGCCAGTGCCTATAATCAATATCCTATAGAGCTTCTAAATATTCTTATACCAAAAAGGTATTTACTTCTTCACCATTTTTCATACCCTCTCTCTCACTCACACCACTTACTCTCTCACAACAGCTAGTGCTGACTATATAAACTGTTAGCAATCTGGGGATACACTATGTTAGCTAGTAATAAAAAAAAATTCTTTTAAATCACCTTTAATACCTAGTAAAGTTAAAGTAAGATTACCAAGCAATCTGGCATAACACTATTATCATACATTGATTATCTTTTAGTGTCATCAAATCAAGTATGTTCAGAATTAACTATTTCTACATTTTATCTTCAGTAGACAAAGGACTCATCTATGAATCACTAAGTCTTCATTCCATTCCCTTTTCCTTTGGTTAATTCTCACCATATGGAAGACCCAAGAGTCACGGGTCCAATTACAACTTCTGAAATGGTTTATGCTCCAGAACAAGAAATTCGTTGAATTTTAGAAATAATGTTGTGTGGAGTAAGCACCTCCAACCTATCCAGTCTTCTCTTTCCTCTGTTTTTGAGACAACACAGTCTCTAAAACCAGTCGTTTTTCATAATAATTCTCATCCTTTTTGAAGATGAAAGTGACAATGGAAGAGAATCAAAGGTGCTGTGGCTGTAGGTCCAATGCAACAGTTGACATTTAGAGACCAAGGATGAATACTAGAGGGAAGGACTACTCAGACCCTTTATTTGCCTAGGTACTCTGATCACAACTGGCACCTTAAAACAAGCATGGCTCTCTCGAAATGACTGAGTGGACATGGCTCTTTAGTATGAATTGATTTTATTACAAGAAAGCAAATTTTAGCATATCTCCCATGTGTAGTTATAATTAGGACCAGGAGCTAGTTTTTATCATTTACTATTGGCATTCTCTGTAGGAAGAAAGTTAATTATTATCTCAATCAATCTTGCTAGTTTCATTAAAAACTGATTAAGGGGAATAAATACTGGAAGCTTACTGGGAACAAAGTAACAAAGGCCACTGGATTAAGTTGAAAATATAAAATTTAGGGATTACTTGTGAATTTTTTCTATTGCCACCAATAAAATAATCAAAAGTGGCTCAAAATACGATAGAAATTTAATTTTCTGTCTTGTTTAAAAGAAGTAAGTACCAGGTACCTGGCACCCAGAAGCAGTCTCCTAAAATGAAATCAGTATACAAAGATGACCAGACTGAGATTTTCACTTCACAGGATATATTTTTTTAAACCTATTCCAATTCTAAAGTATCTCCAAAACTTTTTTCAAAACAAGTTAACATGGTTTACAATTCAATATGGATTTATCCGTAAACAATTAGCAACTTTAGTGATCACAATCATACTTTTAGATCACAATTTTAGCATCTGTCCATTCTTCTCTATTTTAGCATGTTCTCTTTGCTATGCTGAAATAGCACATATAGATCTGTTTCACTGTGAATCTATTGAAGATTTAACACAATAAGTTTCCTATCTATTATAATTTTAATGCAGTATAATCAATGAAGATTTTATTTTCAAATATATATTTTAACTGTTAGAATTAAAAATAAAAGAAACACTCGTGATTACTTTTTTTTTTCCCAAAATCAAATGTCTTATTTACTATTTACCTGGTGGTGGAATCAGAGGTGGAGCAGTGCTGACAGTTGGAGGAGGTGGAAGAAATGGAGGTGGAGGAAGGTGGGTGGGAGGAGCTCCTGGGGGGAAAAATGGAGGTGGTTTGCTAAAATTGTTGTCTACTTCAGTAGCAGATCTTTCAGAAAGGACCTAAAATTAAAGCACAGTTAATTTAAAAAATGAATAAATGTTCTTATCTAAGATTAAAAACTCAGTAAATTCATTTCATTTAATTTAAGAAATGAAGTAAAAAGTTTTATTCACATACACATACTTTGGGGAGATAGAAGTAATTTTTTCCATGTGTGTGATATGTGTGTATATATACAGATGTGAGTACACACACACACTTTTTAAGATGTCCATATATAAAGCCTAGAAAAAATGACTGAATCATTACCCCAAAAAAGTTAAGAAATAATTAATAAAAACATTCTAAACAAGTATACTTCTAAATTAAGTACTTTATAAATATAATGAGTATTATCTTTGCTACCCAACCAACCTACAGTACTCAAATTAAGGCAATGTAATCATTAGTCACAAATACCAGCATTAGGAAATTAACATGGCAGCAGAAACAGCTATCCATTGTAACTAGGGCTTGTCATTGTCAGGCTGCATGCATTAACAGGGTGCAAGTAAATAGGCAGCCAGATACATAAATAACTTTTTCATGTGAGTCTTGTAGCTTTAAAAAACCAGAGTTTATACTTGAAAAGTAAATGTATTTACAAAATACTGATCTGTATAAAGAGGTAAGGGACAGGCAGCAAACCTACAGAAGTGACACATAGAAATCTGGATTTTTGTTAAGGCTCTCTGGGGGATTCTGATATGCAAACACATTTGGGAAACAGCAGAAACAGGCAACATAATGTTGTGCATTTAATTTATACTTCTAAAATCTTTGCTGGCTAAAGGGTATCATTTAAACTTATAACCCCTCTTTTCATTAACTTTCCCTACATTTAAGTACAGTAATTTTTGTAATGCTTATGCTGATAAGCTATTTTTAAAGTAGGGAACAGAATGATTTTAAAAAATCATGGCATTTTAATGGTGGGGGAAAGAAGAGAGGGCTATCTTCCAGTTTAGAAATGATTTACCCTTAAACATTAAAGAAAAGCAGATTAATTTACTAAAAGTAATGAGAATCAAAACACTTTGACATTTTTTTTTAAGGTACTCAGGAAAAGGTAGTAATAAAAAACAGTAATGATCAAGCTAATAGCTGAGAGTCTCAGTTACTAAATTTCTAACTTGAATCCAAGTTACTAATATCTCCTTCATTCTTCCACTTGAAAACAAAGGAAATCTACTTCCTCCAAAAATGACACATTAAATTATAGTATATTCATATAATGAAACTATCATGAAGGAATTTTAAATATTTTTAAGAATATGGAAAATGAAAATAATTTAAAAAAAAAGATACACAAAAAATAAAAAGTATATCCTAATCTTGTTTGGTGACAAGCAAGAGATGTACCAGAGTGTGAAGAGTGGTTACCTTTAGATGCTAGAATTATTGGTGGTTTAATTTTCTTCTTTACACTTTTCCCAAATTTTCCCTTTTTTGGTCCAATTAACCTACATATTATGTTTACAGCAAAGAAAAAGAAATCTTACTAAGAAAGATCCAAAGATAATAAATTCTAATTGGAATAGCTTTTATAATAAAAGGGTGATTAATTCCGTATTTTAAATCTCTTGGTAGCACCTAAAATACTGAACATATAGCATAGCACTATAAATGTGTACTGAATAAATTAAATTAGAATATGGATATAATCCTTCAGCTTAAAAATTAATAATTTTTAAAATACGAAACCTGTATGTTGCTGTTTTCATTTGCCCGTCGCCTTCCTTCCACTCGGCTAATTGTTATAGTCTGACCAATTACATCAATTGCCCCAGGTAATCTCCTGTAACATAGAAATTGAATCAATTCAGTTTCACCTAATTAGATGTTTGAAAAATAACACAAATATTAGGTGAGAAATGAAATCTAAGACCTTTTGCAATGTACTTTAAAATAAAACCAGATCACAACACACATTAAAAAAAAAAACTTCACTAAGTTAGATCTCACTACTTTGTACTGGCATAAGAACTAAGCTTTAATAGTAAGCTGGAACCAATGTACCCAATGACGTCATGTTAAATTTAAGTATTTTTATAGGTTTTCCTTTAAATTTACTATTTTTTAATAGTCTCCAACTAAATTTATCTTTGTGGAATTGAATCAGGTAGCAAATGCTAAGCAAATGGAAATAAAATTTTTTGGCTGCTATAATTATAAAATGTAATAGTTCTATTACAGAAACTTAAAAAATTCCCCCAAGAGACTTGAAAAGAAATAATGCTCATTTTGATACATTGTATTTTTCTTAGTGATTTATTCCAAGCATTAGAAAGCATAAAATGGGATCCAGTTTTCCATTTCTGATAACTTGCCTTTAAATAGAAAATTTTAAATATTTAAATGCCTGCCCCACTCCAATTGTATTTATAATCCATTAAAGTACATGAGTAGATGGAAAAATAGTCTACCACAAAATGATGCTACAAATTTAATTTGGAGAAGCTAGTAAGTTAAATTTTAAAAAATAATGTTAAAAACCAGTTAGTAGTTAAGGATTTTATTAAAGTATATATGCTTAATAAGATACAGAAGTCACTTGAAGGAAGAGGCAATGAAAAATGGATGTAAATTCGATGAGTTTCTCTTCATCTCTATTTCAGTTCTGAACAATTCTGCCTTTAAAAACTTCAGAGAAGTAAAACCATCAAAGTACCATGGATCCTTCCACAATCACCACAGTTAGGTTCCTGAAACAACTAATAACAGCTACTATTTGTTGA
This sequence comes from Mirounga leonina, assembly GCF_011800145.1. Lineage (NCBI taxonomy): Eukaryota > Metazoa > Chordata > Mammalia > Carnivora > Phocidae > Mirounga > Mirounga leonina. The sequence goes on from NW_023270323.1 coordinate 39,554,733, forward strand.
ATGTCTACACATTGTACCTAAACCTCACAATAAGCCTTCACTTAACAAATTACTGTACACTTGTTAAGATGTTAAAGCTAGGGCTCATAGTGATGTAAATGGCAAAACTAACTTTCAAATCTGAGTCTTTCAGATTCCAAAGCATACAGACCCCTTCCCTTGAGCTATGCTGCCTCCTAGCAAGATAACTCATTTCTGAGACATTTAAGACTTCTGAAAATCAAGAACTGGTCTAAGTTTGCCTCAAGTGAACCTTGAGAAGCCCCATAAATAATTTTATGCTCACAAAAACAAAGATAACCCTATAAAAGTACATAATAGCATTTGAAATGTCTTCAACTACACAGTCCATTCCTACTTATCATCTTTCCCACTTCAGACTTCTGTTCTATATAATTCTAAAAGAACTTTTTTTTTTTTTTTTTTTAAAGTTCACGCTTTTCTGATTTTATGCCCAGGTCATTGACTTCCCAGATTTCCTCATGATCTCAAAGAGAAAAAGTGATTTTTAACTTAACTCATACCCTTCGATATAGCTGGGAACTATCCTAGTATTCACACATGAGAAAAATCCAAATACCTCAGACATAAAACAAATATTGCTCCAATTTTTCCCCTTAAAACAATTACAAAACTATAACCACTGTAACTTCATTATCAAAGCAGATGCCATGATCCCTCGGATATCTACACACATCTCAGATTGCAACATCCTGACAGATATAGGTATGTATCCTGAGGCCACAATTTCCCTCACCTTTTATTGCTACCTAGACTTCATTGTAAAAATCTTTACCTCTACTATTTCCTTTTCCACTCTTTTCTATTCCTGACTGCAGCATTCTCCCCTCTCCATCTTTTAAAATTTATTTCCCTCAAGAACAAATTCTCACAAATATATTTGGATTTGCAATGTCTCCAAATTGTTAAAGTAGCAAAACTTAAATCTAGATCTAACAGTCTAATGTCTGTTCCCAAATGAAAGACCTCTATATACCATGGATTTCTAAAGACTTCTGCTTTCAAAAATTCTGGGACAAGATAATGTTGGCAGGGATGTGGAGAAAGGGGAACCCTCCTACACTGTTGGTGGGAATGCAAGCTGGTGCAGCCACTCTGGAGAACAGTATGGAGGTTCCTCAAAAAGTTGAAAATAGAGCTACCCTATGACCCAGCAATTGCACTACTGGGTATTTACCCCAAAGATACAAATGTAGGGATCTGAAGGGGTATGTGCACCCCGATGTTTATAGCAGCAATGTCCACAATAGCCAAACTATGGAAAGAGTCAAGATGTCCATCGACAGATGAATGGATAAAGAAGATGGGGTATATAGATACAATGGAATATCATGCAGCCATCAAAAGGAATGAGATCTTGCCATTTGCAACGACGTGGATGGAACTGGAGGGTCTTATGCTGAGCGAAGTAAGTCAATCAGAGAAAGACATGTATCATATGACCTCACTGATATGAAGAATTCTTAATCTCAGGAAACTGAGGGTTGCTGGAGTGGTGGGGGGTGGGAGGGATGGGGTGGCTGGGTGACAGACATTGGGGAGGGTATGTGCTATGGTGAGTGCTATGAATTGTGCAAGACTGTTGAATCACGATCTGTACCTCTGAAACAAATAATACAATATATGTTAAAAAAAAAAAAGATAGCAGGAGGGGAAGAATAAAGGGGGGGAATTGGAGGGGGAGACGAACCATGAGAGACGATGGACTCTGAAAAACAAACTGAGGGTTCTAGAGGGGAGGGGGGTGGGAGGATGAGTTAGACTGGTGATGGGTATTAAAGAGGGCACGTTCTGCATGGAGCACTGGGTGTTATGCACAAACAATGAATCATGGAATACTACATCAAAAACTAATGATGTAATGTAGGGGATTAACATAAGAATTAAAAAAAACCCAAAAAACTCATGATGTAATGTATGGTGGTTAACGTTAACAATAAAAAATTAAAAAAAAATTCTGGGACACATGAGAGTACTCATTTCTTAAAGTTTACCTTAAATATGGTCAGAGAAGTCTAATTTTTCAACTTTAAATGGATTAATCACTGAAGATTCAAAGTGGCAAATACTAAGTTTCAAAAAATATACACATGGAAAATCAGCCTTAACAAATGTGCATCAGTAGAGGGGATCCAGAAGACTGCAATTTCTTACATTTCCACAATAATAACACCTATTTGTCCAGGGATTTTTACCACACAAACCGATTTACCTTAAATTAATCAGAAATGTGAAGTTTACCATTTTGTTCAGAAATTCTTATGACAAGATACATAAGCATATACCAAAGTAACAAAAAGTACATAATATTTAACAGAGATGAGTACCAAGCGATGTTATTTTGATGCCACATTATGAAAAATGATGTTGAACCATATTATTCTGAAAATGTTTAATGAACCACTTTTTATTTCAATGCATAAAAAGATTTAGTAGAGCTTCACTATGAGTAGCTACTGTACCTTGAGTTTCCACATAGCACAAGTTTACCTGGGCTTACTTACACATTTGTTCAATAAGGCAGATAGCTAATGTAGCTATCAAGATTCTCTTCTCTATATTGGACAGTAAAAAGCTGAAGAGACAGAAACTAACCACAATGGATAGCTGAAGTCTCATTAAGCTACAAGATTAATACAGGCAGTGGATGCTCAGAAGAGTCTCTACCTTTCATGAATATGAAAATATCTCTGAAATTGTAATGGAATTAAATTGACATATTTTGGTGATTCTGATGTAAGCTGCTTACAAAGATACAACAAAAACTTTAAAAGTGACAAAATTAGGGCCAAGACACAGAATTAGTTATTAATCTTTTGTCACAAATCTATCTCTGAGCTTCTCATTTTTTAACAGCCAAAATAAAGGACACAATTAATAACAAAAGTCTTTTGATGTATGTAAGATAAAAACAAAGCATTAGCTCTAAAGATGGCACTTCCTGATAATAACAGCTAGTGTTTACTAAGCACCTATTGTGTGCTAGGAAAGCACTGTTCTTAGCACTTTATATGCATTTACTCTTCATAATAACCCTATGATGTAGCAACTATTATTCCCATTCTACAGATGAAAATAAAGAGAAAAAAATTTCTCCTCTGAGTCCATGTTAAGAGAAAGTATGATAGAGTACTGTAGTTTTCAAACATTTCTGACCCCAAAATATAGTTATTTAAGAAACACATTTTGCACAGCAATCCAGTACCCACATATAAAAAACTGAGTTTCATGAAAAAATACTTACTTACACTTACTATAAAGGAAAGAGTAACATTAAAATCAAACATGATTTATTAGTATTAAATATCACACACAAAAAAGCAAAATAAACAATACAAAACCATGAAATATTTGGTGGTTGAGACCATGAAATTGCTTTCACACCTGTCACTAATGGACTGCAATCTCATGCTGTTAAAAACACTGAAATAGGGACAAAGTCTCCAATATTACTACAATGAAAACATAAGTGAATTTCACAAAGCCGTTTCTCAAAATGTTCCTCAATACCGGCTGAAGTGTAACAATGCACAGTTCAATAAAAGTAATTTAATTAGGTGGAGCCAAACAGTGTTGTCTGAGTACATGCGCTCTTGACGAAGGCTTGATCTAAGGATTTAACCATACTTTTTTTTAAAAAGATGTATTTTTGAGAGACAGGGAGAGAGAGCATGAGTGGGGGAAGAGGCAGAGGGAGAAGCAGACTCCCTAATGAGCAGGGAGCCCAACGAAGGCCTCGATCCCAGGACCCTGAGATCATGACCTGAGGTGAAGGAAGACGCTTAACCGACTGAGCCATCCAAGCTCCCGGATTTAACTGTACTTTCGAGCAAGAATCCTTAACTAGCATACATGGGATACTGAGGGAACAGGAGGTTCCTCAACTTAAATATATGCATGTGTATAAATGTATTTTTCAGGCAGAAGAGTTCACAGTTTGCAGCGAATTTTCAAAGGAGTTACTGCTTCAAAGTTCAGAACCACTACTGTAAAACAATAAATGAATCAAATACCCTTGAAGTAATCTATGAATGTTTTTTTTTCTCACAACAGAGCTCCTAATAAGAACTGTGCAGCAAGAGCAATAGTTCAAGGATTCATTTTCCAGGAAAAAACCTAGACGTGACTATTAAATATTCCCAAGTTAAGACAGATGAACTAGTATCATTGTCTAACTCAGGTCATATAGCTAAATAGATGCCTGTAACAATTCTGCATGGAAATTGGTATAACATCTTTTAAGCTACTTTAGGAAAGAAATAAGCCTTGAAAGACATGTAGAATGGATTTAGCCATATAGGATGGGGAGGGAGTACATTAATTTTAAATGAAGGGAAGAACATGAGCAGAGAAAGTATGTACGGAAAATAACATGTGGAGGAATTCCAATTTCCAGTTTGGCAAATACACTATCTACCAATCTGTTTGCAACAGAAACAGCATGACACACCTTTGATACTGGCTACCAACAAAAAGACTTTCAAAGAAGCAGAAAATATAAATTAAATGAGACTCACACAAAAGAAAGAGCTCTACAAGGCATAAAATGCTATGCAAACATCAGTTCCACCCTATTAATCTATCATTTTTACCTCATATTCCAAGGTGGTCACTAAATATTTGATTATTAATCAATTAATAATCTTTATGCCAAACCAGAATCCCATTTCTCAATCAGTGGTTCTCAATGCTTCCTACACATCAGAAACATCTGGGAGCTTTTAAGAATCCCAATGCCCAGAGTGCACACCAGACTATTTAATTCGGTCTCTAGGGCCTAAGCATCCATAATTTAAAAAAAAAAAAAAATTTTTTTTTTAAATGCTTTATTTATTTATTCATGAAAGTCAGAGAGAGAGAGAGAGAGGCAGAAGCAGAGTGAGAAGCAGGCTCCCCGCGGAGCAGGGAGCCCGATGCGGGGCTCGATCCCAGGACCCTGGGATCATGACCTGAGCCGAAGGCAGTCGCTTAACCATCTGAGCCACCCAGGCGCCCCAGCATCCATAATTTTTTGAAGCTCCCCAGGTAATTCCAATACACAGCCAAAGTTGAGGACTACAACTAAAGGCATGCTCAAGGAAGACACATACATTGTATTTTCTTCTAGAAAGAATTTAAAGTAGTTGATAAAAATTAATACTTAACTCTTATTACTCAATAAATATAAAGCAATACATACCAAGGCCTGATAATTAAGGTAAGGCTGTCATCCACTGCATATATATTTTTATACTGATATTTTCAGTTTTGTGGAGTCACACAGTACTGCCTCTATACTTTTTCTTTTACCTTCACAAGCACAAGAATAATTTTGTGTACAACGTATATAGTTTATAAAGAAAACTTAATGTATTCTATTTTTCAGTGAAGATTAATCAAAAATGCTGTCTTGAAAAATAATATATGTCCAAAATAAAAATCACAGAATTTACAACTGTTTTCAGAGCATGTATTGTCTATCAGTACTATCATTAAAGAGACTACGGTGGGAGCAGAGATCCAAAGGGAACTAACACTTACTGGGTGCCCTGCAATAGGTGCTTTTGCAGCCACAGAAACCATTTAATCCGCAAGTACTCGGTGTAAGTCCAATTAGTTTCACTTTCATAGATATGGAAAAGGCTCTTTTGTGAAGTAAAGTGCCAGTACCAAGAGTCATGTTAGTTATGAGTACTTCTACAGTTAGTTAAGTCTACTTCTACACAAGTGTTTGCTAATTTTGGGGGGCCTAAATTTTTTAAATGTTGTTACTTTTTTAAACTATCTTAAAAACAAAAAACCTTAAAGGCTTAAAGGTGAACTATGCTAAAATTTGATTCACTAGAGGACATGAATGTGTTCATTAGGGAAGCCAAATTTACTCACTTTTGTGCAGAGCTTGAAATAAAGGTTTACCTGCCATATTTATGTTTAATTTCATTTTTTAAATATAGGAAAAGATACCATTCTACAGGGAATCTTTTAAAATAAAGGCCTTCATATGTCCAATCATAGAAAATCTTACAAGGTACATAATACAGCAACACACATTCAGAGTGCCCGGTCAAATGCCATGAAGGTACAGGTACAGCTTTTCAGTACATTATTTCATCAAGACATAAGTAGTAGTGCAAGAACAAATGAAGAGGTCAATCTTAGACTGAATGTCCATTTAACATCCAGTTTTATTGTAGTTTTACGTTTGTCTGTTGTAAGAAATGCAAGCAGGTTTAAATATTTTAGTGATTCTACATTAAGCAATTTTTACTATTCCTCTTTCAAGAGTCTAAATCTAAGTTAAAAAGCATTAATATTAAAAAACAAGCTTAATAAGACAACCTAGAATTTGAAACTAATTACCCGACAAAATTTGGTATTATAAAATGGAAACAAAACACACAAATAAACTGGACATTAGGATAAGATTACAGCAATCATCCATATTGCCAATTTCAATTTTCTGTGTTCATTAAAACTGCTTTATTCTTCTAATTGGCTTAGTGTCACAAATCTGAATTTATAAAACAAACTCGTACCAATAAAATGTCCTTGTTACATAGATATAGTTAGCCTGAAGAGTACTATTAACCAAGGTTGGAAGAACACTATGTTATATAAATTAATAGGACACACATGAGATAAGAAGTCTGAGTCTCCAAATAACTTTTAAAAAAGGATTGCAACCACTGTTTAATTGCTCATTACAAAGAGATTTAAGCCATGTTTCAAAAAACCCCTACATTTCTCAGTTATGTTAACTCCAAGAGCTAGCATCTCATTTTTTATAAGCGTGTATTATGTATGTGTCCATATATATACATGCACACGTACAACCAGAGAACAACAGCTTTTATCTAGAGTTTTCTTCTTTTGAATTTTCAAAAGCACAAAATACACATTGAAAATAGTGTCAAATTTCCTACTACCTACATTCCCTGAGACTAATCACAAAGTCAGAATGGGAGCTCTCTGTGTTTCCAAAGCATCTTTTTTGGGGGGTGGGGGTGGGGGAGTAATAGTATCAACACTGAGATGTATCATTTTCAGTTATGAGAACTAATATTTTCTCTATAAACTAATTATCTTATGTCAAGAAATAAACCATTATATCAAAAGCACAATTATTTTAAAAAGTTCTGTCAAATAACTGATATAAAAAGGAATTTCAGATACTGAAATAGTAGCAAAAGAAACATATATAAAGTTTTAAGTTGCATTAAAAATAAGTGATTTAAGTATTTCTATGCTTTTGCTTATGAAAATCAACCTGCCTTAACTGCAGGTACTAAAAGGCAGAAAACCAGGAATTCTAGCCCTGACTTTAATTAGCCATAAATTCAGGCAAATTCCTTACTTTCTCAGATCTCCTTTTCCATGTAAACCAGGGACTAGCCAGAAAATAATTTCATGATTAAAAGTGCCTTCCTGATAACACAGTCGAGCCTGTCATGTTAAAAATGTAGAAACAGAGGCCTAGAGATTTTTAGGGAACTATCCTAAATTCACAAAGACAAAACCAAACCTAATGTTCAAATCCAGTACTTATGCCATGAAACTGCTGTAAGTTTAAGAAGTAGTTATTCTTGGGCGCCTGGGTGGCTCAGTTGGTTAAGCGACTGCCTTCGGCTCAGGTCATGATCCTGGAGTCCCGGGATCGAGTCCCGCATCGGGCTCCCTGCTCGGCAGGGAGTCTGCTTTGCCCTCCGACCCTATCCCCTCTCATGTGTTCTCTCTCTCAAATCAATAAATAAAATCTTTAAAAAAAAAAAAAAAGTAGTTATTCTTTATCTACAAAGATGGCTACTGATTCAACAACAGAACAATGAAAATGAAAGCTCTTATCGCCTGGCCCTTTTGGGATCAATAAACAGGCTGTCCAGATTACTGGCCAGGTTAAATATAAATCTAAGAGTTCTCTATGTACTGTATGCTATAATGACCAATTATTATACAGAAATTATATTATTAGCACTCCTGTTAAACTTTGAAGTTTCACAGAAATATTAAAAGTGAAAAGATTCATAGACTCCACTCCACACTTATCAGATCTAACTTTATTTAAAATAACTCTTGAAATTTCTACTGGTGCTTCAAGAATTCTAGTCTTAAAAA